>NC_138905.1:95341486-96008227 GCF_965231255.1 Vanellus vanellus
CACAATTTACAGCAGCAGCTACAAAATTTCTAACAGTTTTCTATATTCTATTACTGCAACGGAAATGAAAAATCACTCCTGTAGTTGACAAAAACTAACCTATAAACCTATATGTTTGTCTGAAAGGACAAACTCCCTATGACTGTAAATAATTGTAGTTAAAAACCCAAAACTTTTATGTAGAATATAATGTAAAATTATACTTACAGACAACCTTAAGACTCCAAAGATTGCAAAGTCATAAATAGGTACCTGGTAGAAGAGTTCTTGGCTAAACTGAAGTACGAAAAATAGTTATATGCACACAATGACTTATCTGCAAGGTACCATAATCGAGAGAGGAAAGGTAAGGTTCAGCTTACCCTTTACCTCCTCATCCCTGGCCAAGTTCTTCTTCTGACTATGTGATATTAAAAAGTTAGGTTGTGTTGGTTTTCCTGGAAAAGGGAAGAGGTCAAAGGTATTAAATTTCACTCATTAGAGGAAGCAAAAGATGACATGTATTTCAAAAAATTAGTTTTAAGTATTGTATTTAGACAAATGCCTGTCATCAGAGAGTCACCATCTTTCACCTGTAGGTTCCTGAAGCAACATTTGAGAAGACAGTTACTTAGCTAACTGATTTCTTACTCCAGAAAGCAAAAAGAATATATACCTCTCCCTAGGCACCCTTCTCATCTTGAAAGACAGAGAAATGTATTTTGGACTATATTCACACAGTATCTATATATTGTAGAAGCAATACAAACTGTGTTTCTAGCGTTTTTTTTTAATGCTGAAATATTTTTTTCATAATTTTATTGGAAAATGGTATTTTCAAAGGACCAAGTGATCAATAAATTAGGAAGAACTTAAAAAAAAAAAAAAGATTAGGTATAGTAATACGGCAGTGTGCTAAGATAGAGGTTGAGCCTTGCAGACTGTCAGCAAAGGGGAAGAGCACCTTTGGAAGATACCTCAATTCATGCTGGCTGAATACGGTGGATCCCGTTAAAACAGATAAGGAATCTGACTTCCTAGGATCTTCTCAGAGCAAGTCGGATGACACAAAAGGCAGACCTCAAAGCTAGTCAGCTCAAAATTGTTCTGATGCCAAAGCTACATCAAGTCATTACACGTTGTCATTAAAAGCTTTCACGGAGAAATGCAGTGGCAAAACCAAGACACTTAAATTCAGTAATGTTATTTCTTTATAAACAGCACATAATTTTCTATATTCTCTTAGCTTTATTTTAGACTTCTTTGATCTCTGTGGCAATATGCAGCAAGAACTCCTGTATTGCTTGGAAAATTTTAACCTCTGCACGTGGTAAAAGAAAAGAGTAGCAGCGCAGACTGTCAGACTAAAGCCAAGAGACCCTCTCCTGACCAAACATGAAGGCTAAAATCTATGTACACTCTTAAAGTATGGGCAAGCTTCAAAGTGCATTTTAAAAAGGCTTTGAGTTATTGCTGAAATCCCTAGGCAGTTTGCAGAGGACCTGCTGTCTTGCAGAAAGGCACAAATCTTATTTGTCCCAGTGCTAACATAAAATTTCATGAACTGAGGTAATAAACTGGTTTACAGTCTGCTTTTTTTTTTTTTTATAATAGCCTGTCAGTTCTCAAAGGATTCTGACTTGTCTGTTGTTTGTAATTTTCCATTCTGGAAACTAATGTATCAAGCGTGATTGCCCAAATTTCTTCTTGTGTGCCAATAAGTGAGGATGAAGATGAGGATGAGGATGAGCACAGGTGGAACAAAAGACTGCATAGGAAGGCCAAACTCAGCAAAAAGCAAAGCTTTTAGATTATGTTTCTGGTTTTATGTGTATATGGCATATAAGATTGCTGGAAAGCCCTGCATTTCATTGCACTTGCATCTCTTGGCTCCTGGCATGCAAATTCCCAGTTGCTCTTTCTTTACTGAGCAATCTGCTGCACTGGAGAAGGTGTTATCCCATCAGTTCTCGGTTAGGTTGTTAATGCCGATCCTCCTGTGGTTGGAATCGCCTCGGTTGGTGTCCCAGGTAGCTCAGCATGTCTTTTGTGATCAAGTTTTTTTTTTCGGTGCGCAAGCCCTCGAGAGTTTTCCAGGCTCAGTGCAAATCTAGGAGAGGCTGGAGGCACTGCTTTACGGATAAAAGTCTGAGGTTAATCCTGGTCCCCCAAAAGGTGACCAAACCTGTCTGGCTCTGCGCTAAGGGAGGGGCAAAGCTACTATTTTGTTTGGTCTTTGATGTACTTAAATTCCTCAAAGGTTTTGGGAAAGTCAGGCTAAGTCTTTAAGTTTTCATTTAAAGGCATTTGTTAGGACATAGTTCAAAATCTGCTATTATCCAAGTATCCCTTAAGCTTGTGGGTACCATTTTGGTTTGTGTAAGGCTTTTAGGTGTTTTTTTTTGTTGTTGTTGTTGTTTTTGTTTTTAAGAGGACGAATTATTTTATGGCTGTATTTTTTAAATGTCAGTGAGGACTCAGACAAGCTCAGGGCATCTGATTAAAATTGCATGCTAAAAATATTACTGTTCTTAGTCATCTACCTTAAAAATCCCGAGCAACGGTTTGGCTGCGAAGGGGTGAGGCTGCATGCAGATCAGCTTGTGAACTATTACAGTTTTCAGTGTAGTGTACTATGGTAAAGAGGGTATGTTTTGCAGGGCAAAATGGAAGGAGAGCCGCAGGTGGTACAGATTCTCTCCTGGATGGCCTTCAACAGTTCAGCCCCTTCTGCAGGTTTGAAAATTAAGCACGTCATAAAAATGTATTGCAGGAAGACATGGCTCAGGGGTTTCTGAAACTGATCTCGTCTTTGAAAGGTACAGTGGCTTCCCATCTCTCCACAGAACTTAATTGTTGAGGAAAAAAAAATCTTTGATGCTAACATAGAATTTTTGCTCTCTCTTACCCTTCCTTCACTTCCCTGTTTCTGCAGCTGATACTACTGGAACAATGTGCTTTCACTTATTTTTTTTACTGTTGCGTTTTGCACTCAATAACCACTGGAATATGCACAAAAATTCAGTGTGATGAATCCAACTGTTCAAATGGCTGTCAGCAACAGGACAAAAGGATGCAAAAGTGTAGAACTACGCTGTTCTGTGCTTTGAATTTAACCAGTTCATTATTCTGAAACTAGTTTACAGTGAGACGAGGTCTGCTCACAAGAGCAGAAACATAGTACACCTTACAATTTCTCTCTTCTCTGAATAGTGTTTTTTGTTATGGTGTTTCTTGATGGCAAAACTCAACAAAATCCCTTAAAAGTGTGTTTGCAAGAGAGCATGAAGCCGACTGGAGTTTAAAATCTAGATTCTGCTTATGACAGGTACTCTTCATCTGGCATCTGGAGTGGTTGTCTTGCTTCAGTAGTACTATTTCCCAGAATCTTTTGATCGGCTTCCTGAGGACAGTGGTCTCCTGGATGGACAAAAACCTGCAGTCTGGGGAGTCGCACAGTGTTAGTGCCCTAGCGACGATGCTGAGGGGCTACAAAAGGGAAACACCGCCTACTGAATTTGGAGCACGTCATGTTTGGTTTCCTTGGGTATGTGGCTTTTTGCAGATTCTTCCAGCTCTGTAGCTAACTAAATAATTATTTTCTGTGGGCTGCCCACAATTTATTTTTTTTTTAAGCCCCTGTATCTCACTGATAGATTATACTTTTTCAACTTATAAGCCTTTTTTTTTTTTTTTCAGGGGTTTCTCTTTCTTCTTAATGGATGTCTGGGTCTTTCTGCTCTTTGTTGCATCAGGTGTCTCCTGTCCTATTGCTTTCTAACTCCAGATTTTCTCACTCTGGATCTATGACCGTCTCCTCATACCATGCATTTGTCAGTCTTTCAGTGCAGCTTTGCCACCTCTTTTTTTTTGCAGAACATGCTGGAATGTCCATGTTAGATGTTGCCTGGTTTTGAGGAACCTCTTGTGTTACCGTGACATTCTGGTATGCTTTCTCTGGGCAGCTGTTACCGTTCCTTTGCTTCCTGATATGTTCTTTTTATGAATATATTTTATGATGGGTGGTGCTGGTGGCAAATGAAATGGCAAAGGAGAGGGCCGCCGAGGAGCTCCGCTTAGCACCCACACCGACAGCGTGTGAAGCAAAGGGCTTGGAATTCGACAATGTCCTCCTCCTTTACAACTTTTCACGGGCTCAGAGGTATTTAATTTTACGCATTTTCTGCATGGTGGTTGGTTGGTTTTTTTACATAATGCCTTGATTTTACAAGTGATGTAACTGACCTTCCAGCTGGGGAACCTCTGCACAGCAGGTGGTTTCAGCACAATAGAAGACGGGGCTCACCGGCGGTTTAAGCAACGAGCCCGTCTGCCCTGCCTGCTGCCTTGTCCTGGGGGTTCACAACACACACCCCACACCACCACCGTGGTCTCAGCCGTTGGTTTGGCGGAGGGGCACTCCGCCACCCCCCCAGCCTTTACTTTGCCCGGGGGGTGTCTCACCGCCCGCCTCCCCGCGCCACGGCGGGCGGAGGGGGAGAGGGGAGGCAGTAGGGGCTCCTGCAGGCGGTGCTTGCGGCTCGGCGCGGGGGGAGTTACCAGTACCCCGCTCCTCGTTAGTATAGTGGTGAGTATCCCCGCCTGTCACGCGGGAGACCGGGGTTCGATTCCCCGACGGGGAGAAGGTCGACTTTTACCCCCAGGCAGTGCTCCTGCTGCTCCTCCTCCCGCCGGCGCCCCGTCCGCGGCGCGGGTATGAGGGAAGGAGGCGTTTGGGAGCCGCGGCGGCTGTGCGCGTTCCCGCGGCTTGGGAAGCGTAGGGGGTCGTTTTGGTAGGGCTGTGCCTCCTCCACCCCTCCTCATGCCCGCCGGGAGGTGCGTATCCGTATACGGCGCTGCCGAGCCTTCGCTCCGTACCGCTGGTAACGCGCGCGCACAAAAAAACTCGACAGCTTTAAAAGTCTCCATTTTAGCAATTCCCGTCACCCAGCTAATGCCTGTGCTGCTGTGCCACAGCTCCCTCCCGGAAACGACCCCGCGGGCGCGGTAATGCTGCGGGTGTGGCGCCCGCGGGAGCAGCTGTCGGCAGGGGTTTCACCCGCGGCGTGTCCGTGGGAGGGCCTGAGCTCCGTACACGTAGGCCTTCCCCCCACGGATGGGCCGGTTAGCTCAGTTGGTTAGAGCGTGGTGCTAATAACGCCAAGGTCGCGGGTTCGATCCCCGTACGGGCCAGTAACGTTTTCCACCTTGGAGGTGAAAGAGATCGCTGTCTTCTACTGAATGTGCTTTTTTCGATATTTTATTTTATAGGAGGAAGTTTTAACACAAAAGTGAATACGGTAGCCCCCAAGGGGAAGCTTGACTTCGGCAACGGGATGGCAGCGAGTGTAAGCTGACCCAGCAGGGCACCTTTCCCCACCATGCATGGGCACTGGGGCAGCCACCACACACAGGCTGGAAACCTGCCAGAGATTACATTGTACTTCACGATAAGAAGCCCTCTCAACACCACTTCACTCCTCGTTAGTATAGTGGTTAGTATCCCCATTTGTCACGTGGGAGACCGGGGTTTGATTCCCTGATGGGGGGGAGATGCCTTTTCTTTCCTCTGGGGCAGAATGGGACCCCCCCCCCTTCTTTTTTCCCCAGGGGGTCTTCTATGAGGGTCATGCCAGGGAAAAAAAGAGGCAGACTACTCAGGGCTAGGAGCAGCATGAAGCGGTCTTTGGAGGACCTCAGGTCAACACCCAGGAGCTTCCTGATCTGCCCCCGACCTCCCTGGCAAAGGAGCCATGATTGCCAGGGCAGCTATGGTACCTTGATCACAGCTGAGATGTGCAGCACTGAGAGTTCCTCCTCAAAACTGACAGCCAGCCGCCTTTGGCTCTCCCTAGGCTAGACATGACCCCAACCCAGAATCTCCCATTTACTGATCAGTCGAGTCACACTACTGCAGCACATCTTAAAACACTTCCTCCCCCCTACAGTCAGTGTGGATAGCATCAAAATACACATGGTTACAAACCACCTTTTTCACAACTTTCTGAAAGCAGAGTTTAAGGTTTAAAATCATATCAAATATTCCCTTTATTCTTTAAAAAAATATTTCTAAAACATCCCAACATTTTTTAAGAGTAAGCAGTGCTATTTAGGCACAGATAGTGCATTCATGCCACTGGGAGAACACTTCACAGTAGTTTACCATTTTGTAGTCAAACAAATCAGTTGAGGAAGTTCTTAAGCATGCATAGAGTCCTGTGAGGGAATAACCAGTCCTTCACAAGGCAACATCAACAGGGGCTGATAACATTAGCTGATCAATCTTAAAGAATGAGTTCACATATTTGCAAGTCATAGCAAGTCTACAGCATTATTAAGGCACCAGGTAGGAGTATAAATAGGTATACTAAAACGCCATGCAACAGCAGTTTGAATGAGCTGTTTGCAGGCGTTCCTATTCTTTCATAATGGCTCACTGTAAGCAATCCATCTTGTTCACGATCCGTGTCAGTGCACCCAGTCTTTGGGATTGCGCAGAACCTCCAGAATTTCTGCTTCTTTCGAGCTCTCTGGAGGGGTGTGCATGTACTCCCACCTGCAGGGAGAGGGGAAACTCACTCAGACTGTCCAGCTGACTGCCACCTTTCCCACCCCAGGCTGTGTTTGGACTTGAGTTGACTTTTCTGAGGATACAAAGCTATATACACAGTTGATATTCTCCGATCGGGTGACAGATACAGCTAGAAATCAAATTCAGTAAAAACAAATAACAACACTGGAAGAGACAGGAGAAATGTTAGCTCGATCTTTTTCCCAACTTCTGGAAAGGCTGGAAGAACAAAGAAAAAAGAAAAAGCAATGCTCTCTACCCCACAATCCATGCAAGTTTATTTGCAAACATCTTTTAGCAGTCTCTTGTGACACACTAGTATCACAAGGAAGATGTGCCAAAAAAGAACACAGAGAAGAGAAAGTGAGGATGCGAGACCTAAGGGAAATTGGCAGCTTCAAATTTTATCATTTGATCCTGACAGTATTTTCAGCCACCCAGGTCAAGTTTTTCAAGAAGCTGGACTGAAAGTACTACAAGTCCGTATTGAATCTTGGTTTTAAAAATAAAGTTGACGAGAAACCACTTTTTATTGAATAGGAATTAAGAGTATGACAGAGGAAGAAAAGTATCAGCGGTCACAAATGGATGGATACAACCTTTTGTCATTTTTTTCCCCAGAAAGGACCCATTCATGCTGTGAAGCAAGCTATTTACATTGATGGAAACAAGTGAAACCAGATGATCCCAGCAATGAAATTAAAAGGTAGGACCATGCTATGCCGCCAGGCAGGGGACACATTTGGTGTTGGCAGCAGGATGAAGCTATATGGTGAGATCAGGAATGCCTTCACAGTTACGGGGTAGCAGGCAAAGGTCAATTATCCTAGTAGAGGGAGGTCACTAATGGGGTCTTACAAAATTAATGATAGGCCTGTGCTACTGAGCATATCTAAAAGCAACCTAAAAAGGGGCATAAACAGTAAATGACAGTTTGTTGATATTGCAAGATTAAGTAAGATAGGTTTTAACATAAAAAGGCAGTTGAAAAGAGTTAATATTGAGCCAAGCAACTGAGCGATAAAATGGTAGGTGAAATTCACTGTAGATTGATCTAAAGTGATGCACACAGAAAAGAAGTTACATACATGCTGAGAGACTGAGTTAACTATTATTGCCCAAAAATGGTCTTGGCATCATAACACTTCTGTGAAAAAGCCAGCTCAATGCTTAGCAGCAGTCAAAACCAGCGAACAGCATAGCAGGATTATGAAAGGAATAATGAACTAAAACATCGTTATGCCACTGTATGATTCAGCAGCACACCTGCATCTTGGATACATATACGTAGATTATGTTGTCTGTTCCTTATCCCCAGTTCAGAAAGGGCATAGAAAACTTAAGCCTAGAGAAAAGTGGCAGATGTGATGAAAGGTATGGAACAGCTGCTGTACAAAGACTAAGAGGGGGACTTGTCAGCCTGGACAGCAGGCAATGAAAAAAACAGAAGCCTGTAAAATAAGAACCATTATGGAGAAAATGAACAGAAAGAAAATCTGATTACTCCCTTAAAGGTCAAATGAAGTCATCAGGTTCAAATAGAAAACAAAGAGGCACTTTTTCATACAACACACAGTTAAACTGTGGAACTCCTTGCCACAGGCTTGTCAGGACTGCCAGAAGCTCACATGGTTTCAGAGAGCTACTAATCAAAAAGCCCATGGAGTGAGGAGGGGAAATCTATCAAGAGATACTAAGCACAAAAAATACTACTTTTTAAAATCAGAAAATATCTAGGCCACACATTACTGGCAACTGGGCAACTGTGGCAGACCAGAGAAGCATCTCCATGTATTTGGCCAGGCATGAACTAACCACTGTTAAGAGACTGGACACCAGGACAGACCTTTGATTGAATCCTATAAAGTATTTCAACAAGAACAGTGCCTACCTGCAAGCCCACATAATTAGACTCTTACCTTGCAGTCAGTGGCAGAGACATAAGAATGCTTTCAATTCTTGATCCTGGTGTTAGGAGGCCAAACTTTGTACCTCTGTCATAAACCAAGTTGAACTCTACGTACCTATGGGGAGTGAAGAGATGCAACAGAAAAACAAGTTTATTATCAGAAATTATTTGTGCCTTCTTCAGCTAGCAGACACCAAACAAAACCAGCTTGTCTTCCTGCTATGTTAGGTGTCAGAATGAACACCTAGGGCCAACTTTTCTCTTGCATCCTCTGCATAGGAATACAAGTGTGACCTTGCCACTCCACAAAGCACAGGAAGTAATGACCTTAGCTAACAGACAAGAGCAGAAAAACCATTCAAGGAGAGTATTCTGCATGGTGCCATACTAGCTTATTTATCCTAAGCCTCAACCCTGCTGGCAAGCTTGACACCAAGTTTAGCTTTGTTATGCTAGTACTCTTGTGTGGTGGTGTCAGATACTAAAAGGAGCCTTAAAGGAACTGGAAATGACCACAGGAAAAACTACTGTGCAGTCCTCCATGCTGAAGGACACATAAGCAGCAAGGTCAGAATAAGATTTTCTGCTTCTTGGGGAGATCTGGAAAGCAGAAGTCAGACAGCTTCAGAGTGCTGCCTGAGATATGCTGGAATAGATGATTTCTGCCCCCAACATAAGAACAGAGCAGTGACAATTCAGCAGGGGTTATCTTAATAACCAGTACTGATGTATTAGTACTTAACAGAGGTACAGGAAGGGAGGAGCTCTTATCTATTTGCAGAAATGGGGAGCTTTGCCCAGCCCAATAACATGCAAACAGATGCAGGGAAATAAGCAGGCCTCATCAGTTTGTCCTGGCTGCAGCTTAAAGAAGCTATTCCCCCTTATAACCTTAGCAGGTTTGCTAAATCCCATCCACAGACTGGATCCCGAAAGCCCAACGCTCCCAGGAAGAGTCCCACCAAATTAAGCATATATCCTTATTTCAGTAACTGCTGCAGACCAGTGATCTAAACTTGAATGCTTGTGCCCTGCTCTATGCCATGCTCACAGATTTCTCTGCACAAGAGGGAGAAACTAGAGACTTCCTAGTTCTGCACAAAGCACATGTATTCTCATTTCTCCATACGCTTACACATCAAAGGATGTAGAGAAAGTAGTACAACAGCTGTATCTACCAATGTAATTCAGTTTTTGCAGCATTAACAGTTGTTCACACTAATAAGCATCCTCCAGTCTTTTAAGCTACAGTGACTTTGGACCGTGCCAGAAAAACAAAACCCCTCTCTACCTTTGTTCCTTTACAAAGACTTCACTGTGTACTTATTTCAATGCCAAAATCAGATGGAATAAATATGTATGTAAGAAGCTGAAAGTACTCTTGGATACAGTTATTGCATGACTTTCTGGAGTTTAGCTTCGTTACTGAAGTGTGACTCCCTCACCCTTATGCTCCTCATGTCACCAGGCAGTCCTATTATCCTATTACCTATATCACTGGGCTGCAGGAGAGGGCAAGATTCAGGACACCAAACACACACCCCCCTTTGCCTGTTACCAAGCTTCTCTTGGTTTTTGAAGGAGATGGAAAGAAACTCTGGCATTTTGTATGGGTTGCTTTGCGCTGCAACATGGGAGAGTGGAGGATATGGACGAGGGTGTGCTAGTACCTTCCTTGCACCCTCCCCGGCAATCTAGCATTTGATTTAAAAAACAGTTCTGTACACAAAAATGTTGAAATTCTCTGGCAAGCTTTAGAGCACTTTTGCAAACTTAGCCCACACCACAACAGGACATAAAATGCACAACAGGACATAAATTCTGCAGCCATAAAGAACTAGCTCATTTTTCTCTCATCAGCTTAATCCACCTCCCATGTATTCTTCTGCTCCTTCAGTACTCACCGTCCTCTCCGAAGCTGCTGCCACAGCTTTTCCTCTGGTGTGAAGGAGTCATGGCAGTGCCTTTTCACAATGGGAATGTAACAAGGCACAACAGCTTTGGCACAACTCTTCACAAACTGGAATACTTCCTCCTTGGACGGAGAGTCCATGTCATCAAAGAATATGCCTCCAATCCCTCTTCGCTCACCACGGTGCTTGATATAGAAGTAGTCATCACACCTAGAAGAGGTATCAGACAATTAATAATATGGTCCATAATATTCAAAGAAACAAACAGAACTCTGAAGAGCTACACAGCACAGGAAGGCACTAGTGAAATATTGATGAGAAGTCAGTTCCTGCAGTGCTGGGTGCCCCACTGTTCCACTGACTGCCAAGAACCAGGATGATACAGCACCATCTGGAAAGCGCTTCTGCTGCGTTCACTTACAGTAGCAGCTCTGATTAAACGGTCTCTGCAAAGCTACGTATCACTGCAGTCACTGAACACGGGTAACACTCAAACACCATGGCAGATGCTTCCACGTGGAGCGATCCAATCCATATCCTTTACCTACGAGGACGAGGGACACCTGATTTCAAAACTTCACCCAAGAGCTCTTTCTAGATTTCATTCCCAGAATTATATGTAGATCCCAAATTATTTGTACAGCTTTCAGATGAACTCAAAATAAACTTGGAAGAGAATCTATTAATTCTTTTTGCCATTCTAGTGAAACAATTGATTTCGTGCATCAAAACTAAAAGAATCTAAAAACCCAAGACCAGATAAGAAAGTCACTGGCACTTAAGGAAAAATCAGAAGTCAGGCAGCCTTCCTTGGAAAGAGACTTTTTAACAGTTACACTTGAAAGATGGAGCCATTCTAGCAGTGGCTGCTTATGGCTCGTGTTCAAGTTTATCAAGGAGTAAGCGCAGCTTATCCTACAATAGGAAGGCAGTTAATCTCTTTTGTATTTATTGGGAGTGTGTAGTTGTGCAATTACTATAAATTAGCTGATTCATTGTATCCACATTGTATCTTGCTTACAGTTGCTTGCTTGGGCAGCCATGCCCTGCAAGTATTCACATCGGGGAGAAGTGGAAGGGAAGCAGAAACCATTGACAGCAAGGAAACCCTGCCTTCCTTTAGGACTAGTTTTCCGTGCATGTATCCCTTCACAGTTGCTGTTTTCAAGCAATATAAATGGCATGGCTGCAGCAGGGGAGACATGGAGATGTAACAAATAATCTAAGCCATTGTTTTATTCACTGGGATGATCAGCTTTTTTTTTTTTTCATTTTATAGCAGCAGTAAGAGTTAGGAAAAAAGGCTGAGTCAGAAACACAAAAGAGAACAAGCCTGACAAAAGTGTTAAAGCTAGATCAGGAAGACAGCGTGGTAAATGTAACAAGAGCTTTTACGTTTGAGAAAGGTGGGAAAATGGGCAATGCTAATTAGTAAAGCTCAGAGGAGATTCAGACTGCTCCAGCAGTCAGAACTGCATGCCCTACACAGCTGCTGCTTAACAGCAAACACTCATGCTGGGACTGAGAAAACTGCCTTTGTCCATGGGATACAATTAGTCCTCCCCTGAGCTGCTCCCAGACTAAGAACCAGCATCCTTCTCTCCGACCCCCTGCAGCTGGCATTGCTAGCCTACTTACACTGCAAACAACCTGACCATTAAGGCAGACACTCTGAACTACCATGGCGAAAAATCATCACAGAACAAGGCTGTAGTCTTAAGGTTGTGTAAGATGTGCTTTCCTCCTAAGTGGAGAAAAGCTACAACACCCACTTTATCTCCTGTCCTCAGACAAGACCTGGTAGCTTACAAAAGGGTCACCCCTCCTTCCTGGATACCACAGCTCGTAGCAGATAGGATTATCAGGCACAGAGCAGCAAGCCCCCACTGGACAGTGAAGGATCCCATCACCTGTATTGCTCAGCTCAAGAAGAGCATTCAAAATTTGCATCTTTAGAGAATATGTTGTTGAACCCTCAGTGAATGTGTCACTGGAAAAAAAAGTACAGCACCATCAAAATTATGAAGCTTCTATATTAAGGACAAGCTCTTTTACCTACCTGGAAATAAAAAAAAAAAAGGTAATGAAGGTCAAACTGAAGGCAGCAAAACTGGAGTGGGGTTTTCAGAACTGCAGCACTGGCCCAAGAGCTCACACTAAAGCCATGCACATTAACCATGAGTTCACTGTACGGAGATTTAGTGCAAGTCCATGGGGCAAAAGTCTTGTTTAATACCAGAGGCTAAAAGGAATTTTTGAGTTGCCTAGTGAGGTCTGTAGCTTACAAAGTCTTGTACAGTCAGCTTGGTTTTTATTTATGCCGTAGATTTATGATCCTTGCTGTCAGCCCTCTTATTTGAAAAACTCAGGCCTCTGTAAATAAGAGATTGCTTTCGACTACATTTTGTCCCAGTACACATGTGCTAATTTTCATTAGGGTCTCCTGATATTTATCAAAAGGCAGAGCAGAACCTACTGTTCCTAGAATAGACAACTGGCGATATCCAGTGCCGCCTTCGGCTCCCACAGAAGGAACCCAAGCGTACCATTTCTTGTACTTGGGATACAGCTTCAGATCGTGCTTGTCACAGGCTTCTTTCAGAGTCTTGTGAAAATGAACGGCATCTTCTTCATTCAGGTAAGTTGGAGTGAGGTCAGTCCCACCACCAAACCACCACTGTTTAGTTCCTATAGGAGAGAGGCAAGCAGCAACATTTGTCTTTTAAACTTCCAAACAGAAATATGTTGCTAGTGATTCACCAAGAACTAACAACTACATTTACAATACAACACAAAGTCATTATTCAATGATGTTCCTAAACATCAATCATGAAAAATTTGAGTTCAAGGCAGTGCAATGACTGGTGACTTCAGGAAAACATGAAATACATTTCAAAGCAGTGAAAACCATTTGATCGTTATTTTGGAGCAATTTCACAAGATGTCCTGGCAACTCCTATTCAAGAATCCAGAAACATTTTACTGTGTGCCAAAGAAAGGGAACGTCATTATTAAATCCAGGGAAGTAATTGACTAGAAGTGATCCATAATGCTCTGGCAAAATAATTGAAAGAAAACTGTCTTTGAGCTTGTGACAGTACGTACACTGTCAGGAGGTACAGACAGGCTCTCAGCGTGAGACCACCTCGCCTACAGTCCTGCTTCTGCTGGCGACCAGTTGCAGAAACTCCAGGGAAAAAGGCATAGTTCACATAGAGAGCAACGTTTCTGACAGTACGTCCTCCCAGCTTCTGAGACAAAGCTCCATCCTCAACACAATGCTTATCAGTCCTTCACAGACCTTTCTTCTGCTAAATTCTAGACTTGCTTCTTTGAATATGTTTTACACTCATTTATAACTTCTACACTTAAAGTCTGAAGCCCCTGGCATACGCTGCAAAAAGTAAACCGCAAACACCTTTACTGTACCAGATCCATGCATCACACTGATTTTACAAATGGACAAACAGAGGCCCAGAGGTCAAGAGATCCAGTGCTACACAACAGACTCTTGGCACAGCTGGGAACGAACCTGGACTGGTTCTTCACCTCTCACCCTAGCCACACATTCACACCTCATTCACACAGTCACACACTTCCTACCTACTTCACTGGATTATAGCCCTTACCATCTGCTTCCTCGATTTCAAAGTATCTGTAGTTGAAGTGCATGGTTGGAACGTGAGGGTTTTTTGGATGGATAACAGAGCTCACGCCCATGGCGCAAAAAGGCAGTTTTCCTAGATAAATAAAAGATGCGCAGAAAAAAAACTTAGGTTTTTCAAATAACTTCATTGATAATCATTTAAGGAACATCACTATTTTTCTTTAGGTTCCACTACATGAAAATTTCTTATGTTGGGTCACCATAATTATTAATTAACATGCAGTTTACTTCTCATCCACATGCTTCTGTGCACCTAAGTGCTTTTTTTGGTATTTGTCCTAAAATGCAATTATGTGTTAGAGCACACACTAGATGAAGACCACTTAAACCATACGAAGAACACTTAAACCATAAGGCACTGATAAGGCTTTCCACCACCCCCAGTCCTCAAAGTTACCCTCTGCTACACAAATGTGGGTTGAATCCCATTTAGCCTTCAGGTCTTTTTGGTTCTCTGCCTCCAACGCTTTGGTATGTAACTCCTGCACTGTTTCACTGTTGAGCTACAGCATCGCTACTGAGAACCAACCCCAGTGCCTACAGCACATTGCCTAAAGCAGCAAGACAGAGGGAGAAGCACTCCAATACCTTGCTTGTTAGGGATGTGGAAGTCCACCTGCCAGGCACACTGGTTTAGAAACCACCAGGACACAAAATGAAATCTGCCCGTGAGCGTTGACCACTGCGGCCTCCCTTGCGTTCTGCTCGAAGGCCAGACCCCGCTTTCGGAGCACCCGCATGGCGACACCAGGGTGACGGCCTCCCCGCTCCCCAACCCCACCTCCCCGCCGCCGCACACCTTACCGTCTTTGGCCTTCAGAGACTTCCCTCTGCTTCGCATCTGCCGCGCTGCCTCCTCGGACAGGAGCCCGGACACGACGGACACGTTCACACCCGCCTTCTCGAAGACCTCGCCGTCCTGCAGCACGCAGCTGATGCCGCCCCCGCCTGCCAACGCCAGGGTCACCCCCGCGCCGGGGCCGCCGCCGCCGCCGCCCCCCGGGGTGCCCCAACCCGGCGTGCCCCAGCCCGGGGCGACCCCCGTGCCCCCCCGTCCCGTCCCGTCCCGTACCTTCCTTCCTCTCCCAGGTGTCGACGGCGAAGGAGGCACCGGGGTCCAGCGCGGCCAAGGCGCGGCACACCTCCCCCTGCGTCTCCATGATGAGCAGCTCCATGCGGCTCCGCAGCTCCCGCCGCCGCCGCCGCAACTCCCGCAGACCGGTCACCGGCGGCGCCATGAACCTCTGCCGCAACTCCTCCTCCTCCTTCTCATCCTCATCCTCTTTGGACGCCGCCATCGCGGCCTGCTGCTGCCGCCGCCACAAACCCAGCCCCAGCCCGCCCAGCGCCCCCGCCGCCGCCAGCGCGGCCCGACGACCCCCCCGGCCCGCCGCCGCCCCCGGCGGTGCGGAGCCCAGCGCCCGCCGCCCCGCCGCGGCGGCGAGGGCGAGGGCTGGCGAGCCGCGGGCGACCCCGCGGAGCAGCTGCACGGCCGCCGCCATGACGGACACCAGCGCCGTACTACCGGCGGGGCGGAGCAGGGGCCGGGGCGGGGCGGGGCCGGGCTGCACCGCGCCGTATATAAATATGTGTTTATATACGTGTATATATGTCTGTGCCTGTATAGGAGGGTCCGTCTCGGCTGGGTGCTGCGGGGCGGTGTAAGGGTGTGGGCGTCCCGTAACCCGCCCGTCCGCCCCCGGAGCTGGGTTGGCGCCGGGCTGCCCGCTCCGTGTCGGTGCTGCGGCCGGGAGGGAACGCTCGGGATCCGCAGCCCGGGGGTTTGCTGTCCTTGCGCCCATAAAGTGTTTCTGCGTAGCAGTATCAAATAATTCGGTTTGGTCAGTACAGCTGTTTGAGGCTGCAGAGTCGTTGTGTGAGTAAAGGCTTGTACAGGTCCAGAGATGGCTGGGGTAGGAGTAAAGATGTATTTTCTTGAGCTATCCTATGAACCGAAGGGAATTGCTCACCTGTGTATGGCATTGCTGGTTTTTTACTCTCAGGATTTTTTAGAAGCTTGACCAGTTTGTGGGACTGCCAGTTTAGTGTAACAGGAATATTTCCCAGGGATTTCAGAGTGGACATGCTTACACCTTCTTTGTTCTTTCTAAAGTTGAAGCACAGTTTTTTACCTAATAAAGTAAGAATTCAGAGTAATAAGGAGAAGGTTATGTAGAGCCGGGTGTTGAAAGGTACTCAATAGCACCAACTTACAGTTCAGAGTTGGATTTTCTTGGTGCTGGTGTTGGCACCATATCTGTTAAAATTATTTTCTATTTTCTCAGCTGCCCTGACGTTGACATCCGCTGTATCAACAGCGGGACAGTACAACAAACAAACTAACACAATGACAAAAGACTTTAGCAAACAAATAAAAACACACTTTTCCTCCAGCAAACATGTAAGTGACAGTGCAGCTGTGGATGACAGTACTGTGCTGAACTGAGCTAGGAGAGTTTTCTTTCAAATCAAATAGCTGATTTATGTTATTTTTTTAGTAAAGCATATTATTATTTTCTACTAAGTAATGACATTTATTAAACCTGCCATTGGTTGAGGAACTGTATCAGGATTAAGCTGAGAAAAATAGAAACTACCTCAAAAGCCCAGCCCTGCAACGTTTGTACTCGGGTATGGTACTATGCCTTGGAAACAGGGAGCTTCTGGTATTTCAAGTCTGGTTTGCACCTGTAGTACCCAAGAGGAGATCCGTTTCAAGGGTGGCTCTGTGGAAGTCAAGGAGATTTGTCCCTAATATGGATCATGGCTTCGTTTTCTGGGTCTTTTCATTGTAGGGTGGGGTTGGTGGTGTCTGTATAAAACGATAATGTTCACTCGAAGGCTTAGTTCATGTTTTCATTTCTGATCTGATTCTGCTCTTTGGCAGCAGAGGATGCTGTGAAGCTGCTGAAGCTCTGCAAGTAAGAAGGGAAGGAGATCTCTGAGCTGGACTCTCTTCTGCCATCAGCTGGAGGACGGGATCCCTGATGAGACAGGAGACCTGAGCCATTGGGGATAGGAGTGAGGGAAGGAGTGTGTGTTATTTGCAGGAGAAATCTGTGGCTGAGGGAGAGGAGCACTACCATCTTAGGGGCTGTGGTAAGTCTGCTTAATTTGGCTGCACTAAGCAGCTCTTTCCACAGTTTGTTGTCCAGGGATGGCTGTGATAGTTCAGTTTCTTCTTGAATTGCATCCACTGGATTTACCTAAACGTTCTCATGATAACCAGTGTGCATTGTGCACTTCCATGCTACTTACTGTAGTAAAGCTCTCCTCTCTTAGTGGATCTCCTAGATACTACTATAATGGAAAAAAAAAATGCTGAGGCCAAAAGACATTTAAAATGCATTCATGCATTCATGCTGATGAGTGTTTAATGGTGTTTTTTTTTTTTTTTTCTGTATTGGGTTGAGTGCAAACTTTGATTGATAACATCTGGTAATTTAGCTGAACCTCTGGAGCTCTGTAGCCCAACCCCCGGGGCTCACCATTTCCAGGCTGGATGTGGTTGCACGGGACCTTCCTTGTCTGGCTGCATTTGGAAAACCTCTGGGGAGGGGGCTTTGTCATTGTGCCTGGGCTCCTGCCCCAGCATTGCACCACCCCCACTGGGAAGAATTTTCTCTTGTATCTAGTGAGAATTTCCTTTGTTGCAACCACATTGTCAGGTCAGCGTCTTGCTCTTGCTGCTGAATATTTAGAAGCACAACTTCTTTACAGACGGATTTCACAGGCTGGATGCTGGAGTGTGGTTAGGGTGCACTCTCTGGTGGAAATGAGGGGGAGTGACAGTGTAAAATTGATACTCCTACTGTTTCTGTGCTGAATCCTCTCACGTTAACTCCTTCTGAAGGCTGTTTACAGTTGAAATGTCAGCCAAATACCCTATACTTTCCCTTTGCAACAGTGGGGAAGGTGCAATTAGCAGACAAAGCATCAAATATGGCACCTTGCACAGGAGAGATTTTTTTTTTGTAGCCCTGTTTATATGTGTAAAACTGAATTATGCTGGCCAGTAAAAACAGCACTGTACAGAGTAGCCCGATCTTTCTTTTAATGTATTTGAACTAGCACAGTTCATCACATTATTTCAGCTTACCTCTCTACAGTACTGAGAATAGGAGCATGTACTGGTGTTTGTGAGATGCTCAATGACTCCACAGTGATAAGAGGCAAGAAAATGACAGCTTACATTTTGATCTGCATTTTCAGTGCATAGTGTTGGTATAAAGGGTGGGAGCTTTCAGCTTGTGCATGTGCTGTTGGATTTCTGTGCTCTTCTGCTTATTTGGAAATACAAAAGAGGAAAAAGGCACTCGGAGCTTAGATCAAAGCCAAAAGGAAAACCTGGAATTGGTTCTTGCATTTGCTTGAACAAGAATTGAACCTGGGGAAATATACTTTACCCTTTTTTAGTGGGCTAGGTGAAATTCCAAGGTCTTGACTTCCCTTTGAAATCTCTGAGTCAATTTTTAAAGTCTGACTGAGAATGTACACGGTGAAATGAGTATTGTATCAGTGCATCATCCATTTTCATACCTGTATGTGTTGTGGTAGTGAGAGTCTTGTGGTGGGTTTTGTTTTCAATGAGAGTGAAGCCGCTTAGAGCTGCTAAAGCTGTTAAGAAGTTAGCCAAAATTTCTAACCATGCAAACCAGTGTGATTCTAGAGAAGGTTGTAGGGCTACAGTGATTTCAAGAAGATTTGAAGAGCTAGTCTCTTATCAACATTTTTATGTGAGGTCACCTCCAGTGAAAAAAAAATATTGCTAATTTTCTTTCCTTTTTTTTTAACCTGTATTTTTAAAAGAGCTCTGAAGCTTCTGTGCTGCATGTATTTACATGCTCTCTACCTTGTTTTTCCTTTCTATGAGAATTTATGCACAAATAGAGTATTCACAAAAGAACAAGAGACACTGCGTGTTCTAAGGTAGTGAAGCACAATCAGGTCTGATTCAGACAGACTGACAATGCTTTCACTGAGGCTGTTTGATACTTTTGTTTTGAGCACTGAGTTAATGCAGTTGCTTATCGGAACATTGGAAGAAAAAGATTCATTGAGAACAGAAAAATTCTCCCTCAAGTTGGCATTTCTATTACTTCTAAAGTTAAAAGAGCCAGTCTCATCCAGTTTATCACACAAAGCCTTGATTGTGACTTCAAAGTGATGCTGAGGGCTTGGAAAATTGGACAAGTACTCTTGTTTAACAAAGGCTCAAATGTTTTGCATGACAATATAAGTTGAATTAAATTAGTATTTCAGTATGTGTCAGAGAGAGAAATAAAAGCTTTGGGGACTGAGCTGAAATGGTGTGTGATGTGAAGGTTGTAAGAGAAGGACGAAAACCTTTCCAACTATGTCATCTCAGTAATTTGTCAGGATGGCAGGTTCATAGGAATCCCCCGTTTTTTTTTCTTTTCTTTTTTTTTTAATGCAGGATTGATTCTGCTGGGTGTATGAAGGAAGGAAAGGGTAACTCCAGAACAAGAAGCTGCTGTGCTGAAATTGCTTCAGGCTACCTCCTGGAAGGTAAGAGAAGTTGTGAAATGCTTTAGGAAAGCCTTTCTTGCTTTAATGCTTGATCACCTTTACAAAGTTAATAAAAGAGAAGAGAAAAAGGGAAATGTAGCGTTGCCCAAAGAGAGTGAATCCCCCAGAGAGGTTTGCACTAACAATCAGGCCCCAAAATGTGCTGCATGCAACGTCCTCTGGAAATGTTCTGGTACTCCAGGTCAGGTATTACAATCTTCCCTGTGATGAGAGGTCTGTCTGTTGTTTTCCAGCTTCCTCTGCACCCTTCCTTCAGCTCTGCCTTCAGATTTGCTATTACATAACCCTATCTTCATAAAACATCAGGAATTTTCCAAAACCATAGCTATTCCATATGTGGCTTCATCAAGGCAAAAAAGCCACAGCATCACCTCTCTCCCAGGCTTCCAAGGAAAGGGAAAGCATGAGCAGAAGTGATCAGCTGAAGTGGATTCCCTACTTCTTTTCTTGTTCTGAGATCCAGGTCAAACACACTACTCCACTGCCCTAGCGTCATAATTATTTTTTTTTCCTTCTTGCAGCCACTGTAGCTGTTTATACAGACTAAATGTAATGTTTGCTGTTATGAAAGTCCATCCAGAAGCCAAAATACACACCCTTCCGCCTTCCCTGGAATAATCAGTACATTATTTATGGTAAAGCTAGAGGACCAGCTGAGTTAGCTCACAAGTCTTAACAGACTTGTGTCTGCAGCTGTTTCTGAGTAACAGACATACACTGTGATAGCGTGGCTGAAACTGCTCTACTGTCTGGGCAGCTCTACTGAGTTCCAGAGATCTATAATCTTTGACATGTTCCTGTATTACTACAGAACTGAACTTCAAACTCATAGATCAAAAATCACGAGCTTATGCTCCCTTAAGTTCAGTAATGCTCATCAAGAAGCCTTGATTCTAAGGGTGTCAGAAAGCACTAGGCATAAGATCTTTCCCACTCTCGCAAAAGGGAGAGATGCTAAAGGAGATGCTAAAGTTTTTCTTTGGCTGTGGTAACCGCAGCAACTTAGTTTAAAAGACCTGCAGTGCTGTCTTAGTATCTTGTGTGTCCGTAACCTTTCCTGGTGTAAGGCATGGTGGCGGGATGAAAGCTATGTCATTAGGTTCTAGTTAATCTTTAATCAACTGAACTAAATCATATTCACACCAGTAACTTTGTAATTATTCACATTTGTTTTGTAGTTTGCTGCAGTTTTCAAGATTTTTAAATCAGAGAATCCCACAATCTGCACTTGCATCATATAGTAGCCAGAACATCATATGGTATTATAGAACATCATATAGTATTCAGCAGGTTTTTATTAATAGTTGCAGTTATTAAAATAGAAATCTTAGGCAAGTAGCAGCTGTATCTGTGCCAGCACCCAAGACGGCATTAGCAGGAAGACTAGTGGCAGGGAGGGTTGCGATGCATATGTGGAGAAACAACACAGAGTTTTAGGACAGGAAAGCAGTTTCCATGGGAAAAGGTGCTATGCTCACCCTCACTGACAAGGAAGATGACCACTGTAAGAATCAAGAGGTTGTGTACAAGAAGGGTGTTGTGGTCATTTAGAAGCTGGCAGTTCAGGACTCATGATGATTCCTGGCTGTGGCATTTTTAACCTGATGCTGGGGGCTGGTTTACCGTCTGGTGGAACTGTAGGCTTAACGCACCATCTTAATCTTACAGTTACACTGTACTGCAGGGATAAGGTCAGGCAGGACTTTTATGTAAAGGAAGGTAAATTGGTTTTCCTGCGTTGCCTCCAGAAAACTAATGATAAGGCCTGCTTGTTGCATTAATTGCTATTGAGTAAGAGATACTCTTTCCTCATACTGTTAGTTATAAGTACAGTTATAAATAATACAGTTACAAATATAGCTATAACTAAGTTATAACTACAGGATTCACAATGGCTATTATTCAATGACCAGATATAACTACGAGGCCTGATTTTCTCCATTGATTTAAATCTTACACAGTCACATATGCAGGGTGGGTATGAAATGCAGGACAAGGTAGGGTAGAATGAGGTCCGTTACTTCAGCATACAAAGCTGGTTGGATTGTAAGGTTATTCATCAATATTTCTTCTGTTTTCAAAACAATTTTCAAGCATCCAAAGGCACTCGGCACCCCACATGCATGACCCTGAGTGTCAGGGAGGTCTGTGCCTTTTAAGTAACATATGTACAAATAATCTGACTAGTTCAGACCAGGCATCTGCCTGCTCCCCATCTCCAGCAATGGACCCAAGCTTACTTCTAATGGTTTGCCATTGTTAGCATGTGAAAGGGTGCTTTCTGGGAAGCATCTGGCTCAAGCTCAGGAAAGCCCTGCCTACCTAACATACCCAGGCCAGCAGGTGAGGAAGCACGCATGCTCCATAAGGAAGTGGGGTGGCTGCAGCAGCTCCATGGTGGCTGCTACTGATGGGTCTGCTGGGCTGTGGCCTCCGCCTTCTCAGGTTATGGGGAAGGAGAAGGAGTGACTATCGCTGAAGAGGTTGGTCAGTCTAGAAATGCCTCAGCCTGTGATTGTCCGTGCCTATCCTATGGACCTTGCTGGGTGGTCATGGGGCTGCCAAGGGAAAGAGCTGCAGAGGCACAGCTGCACGAAGAGATGGTGGGAGAGCAGGTGGGAGATCCTCTCAGAGCAGAACTGTGAGAAACTCAGCAAGAGGATCTAGTTCTTGTACAAGTGCTTCTAGTACACAGGAAGCATGGTTAGGAGTGGGCTGGTGGGACTTGCCATATCCCCCAGGGCAGGAATGGTGCTGAGGGCCCAGTTTCAGCCCTTGTAATGTGCACAAGAACAGATTAGTAGTGTTGTAACAAGTACAGAATGAACTGTCTCGTTAAAAGCAAGCCAAACCCCAAAGCAGACACCAGGGAAGCAGAAGAATGAGGCATGATACTTCTGCTGTATACTCTCCCAGCCTTTGCATGTTTTCACTTTAGGGATTTTGTGAGCCTGGTGTTGTTTATCTGGTTAGTGACTATCAACAGATCTTTCTTCTAAATGCTCATTCAGTCTTCTTTGAGAATTTTCTGCAGCTAGAAAATCCTCCAGCAAGGAGCATTGTGGTCTGTAGGGAGCATCTAGCTAGAACCCAGCTTCTCTTGAATTTTTTGAATGTCTGAAGAGACAGTGGAGAGTTGTTCCTATCCATGTCATCAGGCTTCCCAAAGGTGTCTCTTCGCCAGGGTGGAGAATCCTAGCCCACTAGCTCCATTTACAGTGACCACTGTCACCATGTGCAAAGTATGTGTCAGAAACACATTGCTTACCTGGGAAATGCACGTGTTTCTTAAGTGAAACACTGCAGATCTTCATCAACAGGTTAATGGATTCCTAAATTAACCCACTGTCTTGAGCAATTTTTTTTCTTCTCTCAAAACTCTGAGAAACAAAGAACAATGTCTTTTTACTGCCTGTTCTTGTGTCTGGTTTGAAAAAAAAAAAACATCTTAAAAGATCAGTCAATTAATGTCTTGGCAGCACTCTGATTTTAGTCTTGCCTAAGAGGAATCACCATCTGTTGAATCACAGCTTTCACTTCCTTTGTTGCCTGAGTTTCTTAATCTTTCGTCTCACATTGATCTAGCTCACGTTGGTCTGGGTAATCTCACCAAAGTGGAAATAATCATGTTGGAGATGAGGCTGGGGACCACAGAGGCAAGTCTATGAGCAGGGACTCTGGGGACTGGGCTTGAGTGAGAATTACAAGAGCCCCCACACAGATGGCTGTAGGTGGTGTACTTTGAGGGAGAGTGGACAGCAAGTGCAGAGAACAGTTGTGACAGTTTGGAAACACTAATATTTTTTAAAAGTTAGTTTCCCCAAGTGGGCTGAGCTACTCCAGGGGAGCCCTGTTGGGTGCAGTGTGGCTTGCAAGTGCTAAAATGGACTTGAGGAGCAGCCCAGCATGTTGAAAGCCACAGAATCAATTTCTTACTGATACTACTGTCTGCCAAGAACTTACTCTGTACAACTCCTTACCAGAGATCTCAAAAATGCTGATAGGATGTAGGATGTTGTCGGGCAGCTGCACCACCTCAGCATCAGACTTCTTTTTTTGTCTGTTTGTATAACTCAGCCTTCTTGCCAGGGCATGCCTTGTCATGAGTTCTGTGGGATTTCATTGTCTTTTCAGCTTTTAAATGAAACAGAGTGTCCCAAACAATACTGGATCTCAGCACTGCGTTATCTTCCCCTTCTGGGTACTTCTTCAGTTTCATTCTTTTTCAGTGTAATAAAACCCAGAGCCCTGTCCCAATGCCTTCCTTCCCCCATTCTTCAAAACTGCCTTGAAAGTCCCTGGCTAGACTATCACATGCTCATTACTGGTTTTCCCCAAGAGCCTTGTTTCTTGTGGAAACACAAGTCCTTAGGATTGTTGTCCTGAGTCTGCTTTTCACAAGAGAGCTGTTTTCTACCCTTACTTGTGAAAAACTCCTGCAAATTTTGCTCTCCCACAAGTTTCAAACTTTTCCTCTCTTCCAGACTTCCTCATTATCCATTAATGTGAGATACTGTCCAGTCACAGCAGCGCTGTGCCTGCTTCCTGGAGAAACAGAATTTCTCCCTCTAAATTTATTAATAAGAGGCCTTGGAGAAGTTCTCTTGTTTTCAGCTATCACGGGAAGTTGTCACAGGATGGCTTTTATTTTGTTCCATTGCCTCAGCCTAGTATCAGTGTGACCCTCCTCTATGACTGTGATCCATTTCTTTCTCATTTTACATTTAGCTATAAGAAATAAAGGAAAGGATATTAGACACACAATATTAATCTATCCTAGAACTGTGCATGAAGTCTGGTAAACTTGTGGAGAATTATTTGAACAGAAAAATGAGTTATTTTTAATACTGCTGTAGCATTTCTCGAGATAATTCAAAAACATATATCAGTGTTAATACTTTCTGTGAGTCTGGAATTGTGGAAGATACTACTCTAAAAACATATTGACTCATTCCTGTTACATTTTCAGGGTAGATTTTTCACAGGATTACAGCAATATTATATACTTGATGACTCTGGGGGCTTCATGAAAGCATGAGCATTTTAGAAAACATACACCTTTGAAGAATAATCTTACAATATAGGACGTAGGCAAGGTTCTTAAGTTCTTATAATTTTTAAACTGACTGATTTCTTGCTAATTTGAAGTTGAATGTGCTATCTGTAGCTCAGTTATTTCAATTGCACTTTTGTAAAAGACGAATTACTTAAACTGCTCAACACTTTTGTAAGTTTTAATATGTTTTTAAGTTTTGCTGTATGCTTTCTTGTATAATTTTTTGACAAGTTCTCCATAAACTCATATAGCAAGTTACATCTTGCATTCAAGCACCTTGATATATTTGATTGACTTTTTCAGTGCTGAGCTCTTTGGATCTTGAAAAATGTCTGAGCCAGCATGTTTTCCAGCCCTTCCTGGAAGTACTGTGAGGTGAACTCTAACAGCTGTCATTCATTAGCTTGAGCAGTTTCTTTGTTTAAAGTACAAAACCCTGGGCATATTCTGCAAGGGAGACCTACTAGATCTCTGAGGGCTTTGGTTGTTATTAATGAGTTCAGAAATTGTTGAGATTCGATGTATTTATTTTTTTTTTCTGAAAGTTTTCCCTGTAATTTGTGGGTATAGTGATGGAAAAAGTTAAAACTTACATTCTTTATGTTTCTATATCTCCTTCTGCACTTCTAAATCCAGCCCCTGCCCCACCAGAGGGTGGTGAGACAGATGGTGGCGATAGTGATTCTACTGCTGATGACCTGGTATTCAACATACGGTCTGCGGGTGGTTACAGACAGGATTATTCTATCACAGGACAAGAAGTCAGAGTGCCTGTTGAGATTACCAGGCAGCAGGCTTAAATCAAGCAAAGGCAAGTTCTTTTCATATAGCACAGTAGAAATAAACTATGAGACTGATGGGTGCAGGGTTTTATGGACACCAGGAGTATAAATGGGCTGAAAAAAAGGAACTGAAGAAAATCATAGAAAGGCTTTTAAATACACAGATGCAAAACCAGCCTCTGGCTCTGGCTGCTCCTGAACAGCAAATTAACAGATCTCACCAGGGTATATTAGAGGAGGAGTCAATCTTGCCCTGCTTTTTGTACTCTTTCCCAAAGTACCCATTATTGGCCACTGTCAGAGGAAGGAGCCTGGCTTTTTATAGGTTTGGTCTGATTCACTGTGGCTGTCCTTATGTTACTGACCCCCTACATCTGTGAAACAGGAGCAGGATTCATGGCCGAGTACACATTTTCTAGCATGCAGGAAAAGAGGTAAAAGTCATATCCTTAGCCACACCACAACCTGTTCTCACTTTGTTAATACGCAAGGTTAATGAGCATAAATGTATCTGCTTGACTTAAACACATTCCCTAGACTAAGAGGAGGAATGCATTAGATCCTGGGATGGTTTGAGAAGAAGTAAAACAACATCAAGTTACCCTTAATTCTGCTGTGGTCTTATTTGGTTAGCTCACAAGTATTCAGGAACAGCAAGAAAAATGGAGGCTTCCAGTGTAGTCCAATGCCAAGAATGTAATCCACGGTTTGTCCTTAATCCCATGAGGATCATCTCAAATGTTTCCAGTGCTTTTGGCAGGAGTATTAAATTACAAAATCTAGGATACTTGCCAGAAACAGAAAAAAGGAGATTCACAGTAAGAACAGCGCCCCTGCTCTGTGCTTCTGCAAGAGCAAAATGGCATGTCTATATGGATGATTACTTTGAAAAACAAATCAAGAGGGCAACTTCTCATAAGTGTTTTACAGCAATCCATTCCAATTAGCTCCCAGTACTAAAATATGCACTGTTTGGTGCCTGATGACAATTCAAGGAAGTAAGTGAAGGTGACTAGCTTGTCAGTATATTAAGCTTTTCTTTTATGGAGCTGAAAGTACTTATCTGTCTCATTTCCAGCTCAGGCTGGGACCTGAGCTCCAGAGCCTGACTTCTGTTTTGTCTGTGTGTCGGAAGGAACTTGCAGAACACAGTGGGGTTGCTTCAGATTATTCTGATACAACCAAGGCCAGAGTTCAAAGATTGCCTTTTTTGATGAATTTACCATAAGAAGGTACTTACACCTTTGTAAAATAATTCCTTGGCTATACAAAGAGTTCCAAGGAGAGAGAGTTGGAGAACTGTAAGGTCTTTTATGTCTGTCGAGCCTCCTTTGAGAATTACATGCAACTCAATACTTGCTTTATTTATCAAGGTGAAAGTCCCGTTTGTCTTTAGAGAGTGAATCTTTAGCCAATTCTGATGAAATTGCTATACTAGGGTACCTTCATGGGTATAAGCTCTCCACTAGAGAAAAGGACAAATTATAAACTGTTTATTTATTTAGTTGATATTGGAAAATTTTCATCTTACGCCAGACATGTTGACTTTGACACATTTTCCTTCTTTCTCTCTTTTCCTGCTCTCTGTCCCACATGACTGCTTTTCCAGGGTCTGCAGAGGAATGTCTGACATTCTCATCCCTTCGAGGCAATCCTCCGGTTACTTCTGCAAGAGATAGAAACACCAATGATTTATTTAGTAATACATTTGCATTTTGTCAATTTATTTGTATGCTCTTCCTCATGCTTTATTGAAGAACTGTCCTTAAGATCAGCTGTACCTTACCCAAAATACACATCCTACAGAATATTAAAGGTACATAGATGTTCCTTTATTGGCTACTGTTTTAAAATAAGAGGAATCTGAGCTTCAGTCTCTGGAATTTTTCAGTGCCTACCACATTTGGGGCCACTGATGCTGTGATAATGCAAACAAAAAATGTAGTTACATAGAGCTGGTAACACTATTTTATTGCCATGGTGTTTAGCACCGATGCCAAAAAGTCTTCATGGATGGTGCTGTACTTTGCTGGTGCTTCCCACTCAACAAGTGTCCTAACTCAGGAACAAACATCACATCTTATTTTCTGTCAAGAATGGGGTGTCTGTAAAACACTTTCCTACTTTGTATCAGACAGTTGTGCTTTTCTGCAGTGGCAGGAAAGGGTGGAGAGGCGGAAGTGTTGACCTCAGAGCTGCTTTCATGCTTATCTTTCTTGCCTTTTTTTGGTCTGGGGGATATTTAAGTCTGCCATCTGGGACTCACCTGCGGCTGCATGTCTTACCTTGCAAAGCCAATTGACTTTTTAGGATGCTTAAAAGACCCATATATGCTGATGCATTTGAACCACATACGTTAGAAGCCACATCCTGTATTGCATACGCAATTGCAGACACAAATAGAAAACAGGACACATTTTCCACTTGTTACTCAAGTTGTGATAAATCTAAATGTGAGACAGCATCTAGCTTGTTATCTTGATTCTTTCTGCAGCTCTGTTGAGATGAAAGTGTTTGAAAGAACACTACAACTAGAGGGAAGGTGACAGATCAAATACATGGAGGAACAACGCACACTCTGCCTCTCTCTTGAGAAAAAGGTAGATATAGGTTCTGGAAAGCTTTGGAGGCACAAGCCTTGTTAAACCCACCACACATTTTTCAAAGGACACCAGAAACGTATTCAGGGAAACATTGCTGGCAGCATTAAAGTTGCTTAAAAAAATAACAGCACTGCTTTCTAAATATAAGCTCCTCTTCCTTTTAATTATAAATCAGTAGTTACTTTCATCAAAGGAAACTGTAAGATACATTTTTCTTGTTAACCGTATACCTAATGATGACATTTTTTTTCTGTTGAAGATCAACTCAACCTCTCGTTAAAACAATACCACAGGGTGACTAGTTAGAGTGTTAAGGAGAAGTGGCAAAGCAGTAGCATTGACAGAGAGAAGAAAATCAAGGCTTCCCACTTGTTAAAAATGTGACTGAGTGACAGCCTAGTCAGCTAATTCCATACAGCAGTTATTTTGCTTTGTGACCTCCGTTTTCAAAACCTTGGATGCTTAACTTAAAGTGTATGAAAGCAAGTTATGTACATTTGCTGAAAAAGCATACCTTTCAAAGTCTCTTTGGCAAAGCATTTAGACCCCCATGTTAACTCCAATTCTTCAATTGCATATTTGCTGAGCGCTTGTGAAGGATTACCAACTGTCAAGGGCAGCCATTTCATATGCCTGTACTGCAAAGAGTGTTATGTTGGCATTGTAATATGAGTGATTAAAATGCATAAATAGTTGAGTACATAGGATATCTGAGGCTAAAGGAGACCCACTAAACATATTGAATAATTAGCTTCACTGAAGTCAGAAGCAAAATACCCAGTATTTAAGCAAGAAATGCTGGCCTCTTTTCTGAGTACTTTATACAAGGATGAAAAATGAAACAAAATTATGCCTTGGAACACAATCTCAGATAGGTTTGGAGTCCTAAATGAAAGAAAGAAAAAGAAATAGGACACAAATTCAATAACTGAATTCAAAGCCTCTGGTAGGTTCCAGAATCAGCATGGGAGGATCCAGGGAGAGTGGAGCCCAAACAACTTTTTGGAAATAAGGTGTGAGACTTACAGAGGCGGTTGGCTTGTATTAAACTTGTCTTTCAACTGAACAGAAGTTCTAGTTGACTTTAGTGGAGTTTTGCCAAAATAGAACTGTTATTAGGCACTGAATAGGATTTCAGTACTTCAGGTTCATTGATGTACTTCATAGCCCCCTGGGAAATTGGGGAAAACGCCTATCCTTCCCCTTAGGAAGTGACTCTGTAATGATACTTTCTGCTTCTTACATTATGCTGTGCAGATTTGGTAAAAAGCCTTCCCCCTCAACTTTTAGCATATTGTTGCATTGCTTAGTGCTGGCATGAAATTAAATAGCAGCAGTTTGGGACTCATGCTACTTTGCTTTTTTTTAAGTATTTTTTGTGTTATTCATATTTACTGGTTTTATTATAACAGTCTGGATGCTATACAGGGTACTTTAGTTGAGAAGAAATCAGTCATTCATATTTTTTTATTAGTGTTCTTGGGGCATGCCGGTCAAATCATACTAACTGTAAAACATTGAGCAATGACTAATGAACCCTTTGGAGAACATAGGTGAGTCCTGCTTCACATTACATTCTGATGTGCAGAAGGGACAACTACCAACATTCAGAACATTTGCTCATGCTGTGAGCATCAATATCTGGGAGATTTGCTATGGGCTGTGCCCTATTAAAACAGCTTAGTTTCCTGTTGGCAGACCATATACCTTTAAAAAAACATTGCCAACCAGAAATGCTGGCCACAGGGTCTTAGATAGAATTTGATCACTTCTTGAGCCTTGTCTTGGAGGATGCTGTGGACCTGGAACCCTGGTTCTTACTGCTAAGAGCTACTTCCTTTTGGGACTTCTGAAAACTAATAATGTGTTTCAAGCTGAGTACCCAAAAATGACAGTATGAGTCATTAGGTAGTAAGCTCTCTGGGGGCTCAGCCAGTTTTCCTGTTCTGCATTTATGCAGTGTGTAATATTATAGGGGTCTGGATCCGAGTGTCTTATGAGCTACACAATACACTAGATATTAGTAGCAGTCATAACTAAGGGATATAGTTTGGCTGCTTCTGACCTCATCAGAGCCACATGTCAAATCTTTGCAGAGCTGAATGTAGAAATCCAGAGTCCCTAGACCTCATCCTTCATTATTTGAGCAGCAGGCCATCCATTGCTGTCGTTATTCTGCTCTATACACAGCAGTTCCACGTGAAGTAAAATAAAAACAATGAGATGGAAAAAAGATACTTGATGCATTGCCTGATGTTTCCTTTGCTCAAATGGCATTTACAAGTCTGCAGCATGCAATTGGAAATGAGGCCTCCTACTGACACGTCCTATGCAAAGGTGCTGGAAGGTACAATCTTTTTCACACAATTCTCTTTAAATGATATTGCCCAGTAAGTAAAATTTTTACTTCGACTTTAGATTATCAGCAAGGCATAAGGCAAGATTAGGAGATGCAACATTGCCCAAGCCATCCGTTCAAAGATGACTCAAAGTCACAAGATTTGTTTAAAGTACATAATAACTTGGGGTTTTTCTCTATTTGCCATCTTGCCCAGGGGTTCAGATTTTTCAGCTTTAGATCTTTAACCAGGCTGATGAAAGACTACTTTTATCAAGGGAGTTGAAGGTCATATGTAGTCATGTGATTGCATGAGTTAGCCTTCAGAAAGAAACATCAGATATTACGTTATTTAGCAACATGGAGTAGCATTATTGTCCTTCTAAATTGCTTTTCAGGGAAAGATGGTATTTCTAGTAATTCATCCTAAGAATATGAATGGAACCTCTTGTTGCTGTATGCTGAAGGAATAATAGTGAATCTTCTTTATAGCCATAGGGAGATCACATTTTGCAGCATGTGGGGGTAAAGCACGTCTTGGAGCAGCATGCTTGTGTTTGAATGCTTCCTTAATGGAACACCCATGTTTCTTTTGGGGGCTACATGCGTGTCAAAGCAGGGCTTGCAAAACACCAGCCATGATTCAGGCACTCTCATAACACTGGAAGAATAAAAGGGAACGTTGCTGAGAGCCATAAAGAACTGCAGTATGTAACCATCTTTTTAATCTAATCTTGAAGGCTCATCCTCTGTGAGCAGCAAGAGTCATGACATTAAATACAGGGTCTGAGCAAATTGATTCCAGAATGCCTCTGGTGGCTTCAGTGTAGCTGAAAAGCCACACATTCCTAAATGGTGAAATGCAAAATCTCTGTCAGCCTCTCCTCTCCACTAGGTCTTGCAAAGGGAACTGGCAGTTAGCGTACACGGACCTCACAGCAGGTCTACAACCTGTCATGACAGTTGCCACATACTTAAAAGCAGTGAAGATCTGAGTTCAAGGTTGGGACTTGGAGGCACGTAAGCCTTACTTATGTAGGGAAGGAGTATCATGACTGTATCTACACTTTATTTCCATTCCCCAGTGTGCAGGTTACACCAGATCAGATTATATTAGATTAATTAGACTAATATACCTTAACTTATTTCTCCTTACTGAAGTGAAATTTGTATGCCTACATCATCTATCATTTCTTATCATTGCCTGAAAGGTCCAAGATACATTTATATATATAAATGTATATTTTATGTATAATACTATATATAATATATAGTATTATATGTATTATATTACATATGTATTATTTTTATATAATAATATAAAAATAACATTTATATATATATACACACTAGAAAGTGGCATGTGGTGACCTTATGTTGGCTAAAATAACAGTGAAGACAGAAATTCCGGGTGGAACTTGGGGTAAGCCTCTTTTGCTCAGCTACGTTCTTGTCTCTAAAACTTTAACTACTGCAGCCAGCCCAAGCTACACTGGCCTGATGGCTCTCTTAACCTGAGTTAATATCCTCTTTGGTTTTGGGGTTTGGATGTGGGTTTTGGGTTGTTGTTTTTTTTTTTTTATTTTGAAGGGTACATTAAAGAGTCTAAATTGCTTTAATTCCTTATGGACAAAAGGAAAGAAATAGTAATTAGAAAAGCAGCCAACAAGATAGGGAAGGCTGTAGTTTTATGGATGAGGAGACTTGAAATCAGGGTGACATAACTTTCTTGAGGTCACATCAGAGCCCGCAGCAAAGCAGGGATTAGAATGCAAGATCTAGCCACTTTTCACAGTTTATTTGTATGTTTGTATAAGTCAGGAAAAAATGTGTGTGAGGGAGAGAGAGGAGGTTGCTTTATTCTTGAGCCTGTGCAACTATTTCACAACCAGTCCGTGGCTGTGTCTACAAGTTTTCACATAAGGAGGGCTTGATTCTCCCTTTTGGTAGGCAGAATTCAGGTCCAAGCCTGAGGACATATAAGCTCCTAGATATATCCTAGTCTCGGACCATTCATTGATACATAATACTAGATCACAGAAGCAATCTGAGGTGACATAGGGACCTTACTGACTGCTGAGCCCATGTGGTGTAATCTGTCCCCTGCAACGGGAAGAGTAAGCAACAGGTACCCATGTTATTTCTAATGCCCACAAAAACCAGCCTGTATCCCCAGTAAATTTTTCACAAGTGAAAAGTGAGTTGCTTAGGTGTGCAAACTAGACTGACAGTTCTGACCGTAGTAATCATTTGGGTGATGTGTTTATTATTTTTATAGCCATTCAGGGAGCAAGCATTATTATCTGAGAAATTCTGGAGCATCTTGCTGGTTTCTTCTCTTAATTCAATCTTATTCTTCTCCTACATCTTCACTTCATGCACATTTTTCTCCTCTTTATCATCATCTTCTTCCTTTCCTGTATCTCTTCCTATCATTGTCTTTTTCTTGCAGGTGACCTCAGTTCATTCTGTTCTTTCCACTCTCCTACTGGATCAGTTTTCTCACTAGCATACGCTAACCCTAGTATGTTGGTATGTACTGCATATGTATGATCATACCATGATGTATGACAACAGGTGAAACAGTATGAGAGAGAAACTGTGTAGAACCATATGTTTATTTTTGTTGCATATGTGTTTGTTATAATACTGTGCGGTCTCAGGTAGTAGTTGTTCTTCTAGCTTTGCCATTATTCAGTTTTTATTGACCTGGACAGACTGGAAAGTGAAGGAAACATCATTAAGTATTTTCACCAGCAGTCTAACTAACATAATGCAGCAAGTGTGTAACCCCAATTAATGAAATCGCACAAAAGCAGGCTTTCCCAAGCAGTGTTAGGCTTTAAGTATAAGAGGTTTTATGCCTTCTATCTCTGTTCATTCCACCTTGTTGTGATCTTGTCCAGATGATCACCACATACACTCTAATTAGAAAAGTCTTCTGAGTACATGAAGAGAATTGTTTTATTTGCCTTTTCAGGAAAAATCCTATGTCAGGGTCCCTCTTAAATAATGTAGGATTGAAAAACTGTGAGGAAGATTATTAAGGCAGTAGCGTCAGTTTGACTCAATCAATTTACTTTAATCAGTGCAGGTACCTTTTGTGGCTTTTTCCTAAGTCATAAACAGCTGAAGCTGATTCAGTCATTATCTGTTCAGATTGTCAGTCTACACAGGTAGCTACTTTAGCTAAATCAGTACAACTAAGTCAGAGTTGAGTGAGTGGACCCAAATCTTGGCCAGCTGTTCTCTTTCATGGAGCATGAGGATCATTGTTGAGATTCTGAAGGTGAAGAAATGAGCATCTGTCATAAAGAATTCATCCTTTCCCATTCAGGCCATGAGGAAAGTTACATTGATCAAAATAGAAAGAATGCCAGAAAAAACAATAATGGATTGGAACAACTGTGCAAAGGCAGATCTCCTTCTCAGTCATTGGCTTTGGGAACAGCTTGCTGCCTAAAGGTGGGTTTTCCATTTTTGCAGGAGCAATGCTCTGTTTAGTACTTTTTGTAAGACTTCAAATGTTACAGTTAGAGGAGATGTGTTTGGGTTGCTGATTCAGGAGCTGGGAATCTTCCTGTCTTACTTAGTATATACTGTAGAATGTCTAATATTATCATGAAATATTGCATAATGGTGAAGTGTCTTTGGGAATATTGTGTGGATAAAATGACTTACAGGTACTTGTGTTTCCTTGACCAGCAATGTTCTGAGTGGTATTACAGGGCACTGTAGGAATAACACCTGTAGCTGGAAAGGATCTTGTGGAAACTTCCCATGACTGCTAATCTTAATGAAGCTTTGTAAGCAAGAAATATAACAGCAAAATAATAGTAATTAAAAAAAAATAAAAAACAAAACCAAACAACTAAGATATAGCTCTAGAGGATTTTCTTATGTGATACTTAACCATATTTCTCAAACTTGCATGTGATGATTATGTTTGAATAATAAAAACCATATTTTCATGCTGCTCGCTGTATGCACATTAACTCAGAAAAGGGCATTTGCCCCCACATTTTTAAAACAAAGCAGAGAAAAGAAATGCTTATGAAATCAATAGGAAATTGTATGTGGTTAGAAAAACAAGAGCATGGCACAGTAATATGCTTCTTTTTTCTTTCAGCAAGAAGTGTTTATAGAGGGGCACAGCAACCCGAGTTTTCTACTCGCTGACTCACAGAAACGCTAGTCTGCACAAGGCTTGCCAGTTGCAAACTTTCAAGTACTGTTTCAGTGAAAATCACCTTCCATGTAAAAAGGAATTAAATTAATTGCCAGTTCTTGAAGCATTAAAAGACTGGAAGAACTCCAAACTCTTTTTGGCAATGAGGCCTTGTCTTCTTCACTAGGAGGAAGTTGTGGAGGCAGTAGATGTGTGCATTTATGGATCTATCTTACCTCATGGTGACTATGGCTATGTCTATGTTAGTGAGCAGCACAGCACATTAGGAATTGATTTTTTGAGCCAAACAGTGCTGAAGGCCCAGTGTCTACACTATATGCTTTTTTAAGGTTGTTAATTTGGACTGGTTCTAGTCAGGTCCCATGGACTGACTGCCCTTTAGCAACTGGAGCACTCAAGGTAAGCTTATCAAGCACATCTTCCAATTTTGTTTTGTCCAAAAGAAATCTGGTCCATGTGCTCTGAGGCTGTTCTGCGACATGAACCCAAGTGCTGAATGTGGGAGCTATTGGGACACTGTTGTCTGAAAGGCACCTTCCTTATTTTAACAGGCAGGCTAATGTAGGCACCCTCCCTCAACTGCCAGCTACACTGAGGTAAAATCATAATACAATATTGATGCTTTCATTTTATTACAAAGCGCATTCATCACAGGAGCACTGGGTGAAATTGCTGTCTGTTATTAATGTCAGGGGCTTTGTTGTCATCTATTTTCCCATCTTTCAGCCCAGATGAAATATTCTTTAAAGATGTATTAAAGGCTTTATAATTTGTACCTTTGTATCTTCTTATTTGGTTCCACTTTGTAACACTTAGTCCACTTGTAATTTCAAGAGGCTTTTGGTGGTTGAGATCAGGCTCATAGGTTCTGTGCCATACAACAAAAGCATCTGCACGATTCTTTAGGATATTTTTCTCATTTCTGTCATCTTTTGTATTTCTCACATGACTCTCAGATTGTTACATGCATAAAAGTGTCTGCTAGCATTGCTCCCAACTATGATGACAGGTTGGGTCACTATCAAGGGAGGTCAAGGAAGTTCTCGGAAGTCAAGAAAAGATGTTGGAACTATTTATGAAAAACTGCATATTCATTTCCAACTACATTGATGAGAGTACCAGAAGAAAATGGTTAAGTTCCACAATTTGTTGACTGAAGCTGAAGGAGCAGCTTTTAGCTGTAGCAGTATTTCCAGTTTCACATGTGTCTGTAAACCGAGTGGAAAACTTGACCTTTAATAAACTCTGTGCAAGAAATCTTTTATGAACACTAATCACTAGTATGAACACTGTTTTGGCTGCCCTGGTGCTACAGCAGTGGTACCTCTTGATGGAGGCATTAACTTCCAGGACAGTATTTAATTATATATAGCACAGTTGTAGTGCATCAAGTGTTGCAGGAACAAGGAGGTCATCTACATGAAGGACTGTCTAAAAAGAAAAATTTGTAAAAGTCTTAGCTAGTTTTAAAAGCATTTCAGTTAAACTGTTTTTGAGAATAACCACAGCTGGAGCCAGAGTTGCTGAAAATGTTATACTGTAGGACACTGACTGTCATTACAACAGGTTCCATCACACCAGTAATGCTATCTCTTTTCAGCCTAAGTGGAGACAAAGCATATGTGTGTTGTGGATTCAGTACCACATAAATAGGAATAGCAAAGTTCAAGTAAATTAGATCTTTAAAAAGTGTGACCGATAGTAGTAGACGAGTTTTGTTGAAAGTTTTTGTTCAAAGATGTTCCAAGATTGGAGCCAAAAGACTTTGGATGAAATGATGCACCAGGCTAAGAATGGAGAGCAGTGGGTATGGCACCATACAGGGAGGGCTTTTCATAGGGCTTTTTAAGGAGGGCAGATCCTGGGGTCAGGGAAGTCTCTTTTAAGAGGCTGAAGAATTGGACAGAAATCAGGGACATGGGTGGTGAAAGGAGAACTGAGGAGGGAGAGAAGCCTTTTGTACATGTGTTACTCTTTTCATGGGGGGGGGAGGATACTGAAGGATAAGATGCCTGAGGAGAAAAACTAAAGTATGGGAATAGGCATGCTTTAAAGCAGAACAGAAAGGAGGGAACTTGGTGAGAGGATATGAAAGAAAACAGGACTGCTGAAAGGGCATCCACATGGAAAATAGTCACCCAAGAAAAGAGATATGTTGCAGCTCCTGTTTGAATAAATACAGACATCGCAAATTGGAACAAATTGATGCTGTTGTGAGTATAGCTTTTCAGTTGTGGAAATGCTGGCCTAGAATAGTTTTACTAGACTTCTCTGTTGGTTTTATCTTCAACTGCTACAAAATTTGTGGTATACCAGCTATACGGTAATCAAGAAATCTGATTTAAAACCCAAAGTGGCTGTAACGAAGGGAAGAGACAGAATAGTGGGTGTATGCATGTGGTTCCTTGAGTGTGTATAGTTGACTGTGTCCTGGGATCGTGTCTTGTGGTTTTATTACAGAGAGCTAAAGCATGATCCACTAGATAAGACAGATGACAGATCAATAAGAGGTTAAGGCTTTTCTGGGTAGCTGTAACTGTTTTTTAAAAGTGGCCATTTACTGTGTAGAAACCTTCAGAACTTCCACTCCACAGACGGAGGGAGAATGTTAATACTCAGGACTATTAACTTGAGTTTTAGATTTAACATCGGTTTTGCCTCAGTTAGTTCCCTTAAACTTTGGCCATTCAGTAGTTTTGATCGGTCCTCTGCTGTGGATGTTACTGGGAGATCCAAGTTCAGGCAGCAGTACCTGGGTTGTGAAGCTGTGCTGGCTAGCCAGTGCACCAAGGCTGTGTAACTCTTTTTTTTCAGTTCATTGCAGTTCCTCCCTTCCTGAGGAGGTGTGTTGGGGGCGCACCTGATAGGAAGCACGCTAAAAGCCGCTAGTGTTATGGAGATTTTGTTCAAAACTTTATGGACTCTCACCATTGGTATTAAAAGCCGGCTGGGTCAAGTGGCTCAGAGCAGTCCTGAAGGTGTTTTCGTTTGTAGGAATCATTAGTGCAACTTTACACTCATTGAGTAATTCAAGCAATGAAAACTTCAATATTTTAACAATGTATTTCAGTTATTCCCTTCTTAGGGAGTGAACAAGACTTTGAGTATGATAAACGCTTGTTAGGTCACCCCAGGAACACATTTCTACAATTGTTTGGCAGTTCTTGAAAATCTGAGTTATGTCCTTTCCTGATTCAAAGTTCCACTGGTGAGCTCCCTCTTGCTACTTGTCACCTCCCCACCCCAACACATATTCATGTCTGCTTGTACACCGCAAAATGTTTCTCATGTTATCCCAAGTGGCCTATCCCTGCAACTGTTACAGTTTTATAAACAGTCAAGGTCCGTTTTTGAACAAAACTCCGAGCTTGTCTTCTGTGGGGGCTTTTTGGTGGGTTTTTTGTTGGGTTATGTTTGTTTTCTAGTGATTACATTCATATGAGCCAACTAAAACAAATTTTGAACAAAGGTGCTGTAAATCCACCTGTAATTTTTCCTACAAAGTTACAGCAGTAATTGCAAATGAGGAAATTTACAGTATCAAGATTTGATTGTAGGCAACTGAAGAACAGGACATAAGAATAAACTTATCAAACATATTTCATTAGTCTACAAATGAGCTATTATTTGTAATAATTAGGTTTGGGTCTTTTGCTTTTTACAAAATAAATTATTGGCAGGTTTGATATTGACAATTGACCATATTGTGTTCAGGGATAAAACATGTAGCAAGATAAACCATTAGACACAGGTGAGCCTCCAGGAGTATAAACAAACAGCAGAAAAATTGTATTGTAAGTATGAATAAGTTTTTGTTGTTGTTTTGTTTGGGTTTTGTTTTTTTCAGCACTGGTTCATCATGGTCATTTTTTTCCCATTGCTGATAAAGCACACCCATTGGCCCAAGTATTAGCAAATGCACGTCTCACCATCCTGCATAGGTGAAACCTGCAAAGAAACCTGTACCAATTTTACCCCCCAAAAAAGTAGCTTGTTTAGCTGAGAGTAAGAACTAATAACAGTCAGAATTGCTTTGTCAGCTGGGGGGGGGGAGGGGGGGGGAGGGGGGGGAGAAAGGTCCACGGACTGGATACCAATCATTGTTTATTTCTCTTTTTTACATTGGCAATTGCATTTTCTGTTCCTTTTCAGCAGGCATAACTATCAAATATACTGATCAAATGAGTGCTTACTTACTCCACAGGGGAGCGTCTTTCATCGGTGTATTTTTTTGCTTTGCTGGAGGAAAAAAAGGTTGTTTAAAGTTCATAGTACAGAATGTAAACACCTGTGTGGGAATAGAATTGTTTTAAACCAGAGAAACATCAGGAAGGTCAGATCTGCATTGTGTTCGCCCAGTATTTAAATCAGCTTGACTGTCACTTTATTGCCTCTGAGGACTGTGGATATACTTCATCTTAAAGATGCTGGTAGATAAAATAATCTGACTCGGGCTGTCTGTTGAATTCCAGTTTATGGTATTTGAGTTTAAGAAATAATTTCCTAGCCAAAGGTATGGGGTGGTTTTATTCTCCTGTTATTTAGAGGAAGCTGGTTTTGCTCATTTTAATCAACTCAACAGCCAAACATTGCATCTTCAACATTTTCAGTAAAACCGATCCCTAAAAAAGTGCTAAAGTAGTAAGGTGAAACCAGCTGTAACAGTGGTCACGCTAGCTATACTTTTGCAAATCTCTGCATACAATTTTTTCACTGTAGTTTTAATATTGTTTTTTCCTTTAAATCTATTCTCATGGCAAAGGTTAGAGCCGTTTTGGAAATGCCTATTTTTTAATCTGCCAGAGACTTTTCCGCTTCAAACTAGCCACTGTAATATCTGCAGACAATTATTAGTTACCTCTTGTTTGGACTTGTATCTGCCTATCCGTCTGTCCAAAGACACAATTCTGACTTCTCAAACCAGAGGCAGGAAGAGAGAACAGTGAATTCACGTTGCAGGTGACTGAAAATCAGCAATTCTGTTTTCATTCCAAACTGCAATGAAAGATAATAGCTAAGCTCTCCACGGAACAGCAATCTGAGAAATGTTGGCTTGCTAATTTCAACAAATTAGGACTGACAAAGATTAAGAAAGCGCAGGCTTCCTATTTCAAAAGCACTCTGGGTTTGCCATAGAAGCCGGGGCTTGTTTGTTCCCTTTCGGCCCATGTAGTGGGATGGCCAAAGAGGGAGGGTAGCATCTGCGACTCTCTGCTTTCTAGACTGTTGGGGCAAGGAATCTAAAAATTCTGGACATTCCTTCCTGAGAGGGCTGCTAGGGTCTGTAGGGCTCCTGATATTCCTGACTTTGGAGAAAAAAAAAAAAAAAAATGTTAGTAGGCTGTCTGTGAGCCAAGACATGAGAAACAGTCCCCAAAGGCTGTCTGCTGAACTTCTGAGGAGCTCAATGAGTAAACCAGCAAGAGCTCAAGCAGGATCCCAGGGGAAAAGTGCTTGTCTTTGATTTAAAATGTATTCCTTAAAAGTTCACTAACAACTGTAATTGTAGATGAGGAAAAGCAAGCAGTCTGCATAATGATGGCTGAACATCCCAGGGAATGTCGCCAGCAGTGACCAGCTGCAGAGACAGACGCAGCCAATGCAAATCTTCTCACAGAATTTCTGCCCATTGGTGTCTCACAGTGACATCAGATCTGCACTGTCTTAAAACAAAACTGATCCCCTTCCTCAGTTTCATAGCTACAGCTTGCCCTGATCTTTTTATTCCTAAACTCTGAAATGCTTTCAGAGTCATCTGACAGTTGTCCACAAGACCTCCAAATCCCAGAAATCAAGACAGATCTGGACCATGATGTGTCTGAACTGAACTGCAGTGTTGGCTCAAACTCTCTTTTTTCAGACACTTTGGACATAGGTAGAAGTTATTGTCAAAAAACAGGTAATATTTGTTGAAAGAAAATAATTAAACCTGTGCAATGTCAAAAAAAAACTTTTCAACCATTTTTGTTTGGTTGGGTTTAAGCCACCCTTTTCCTTTCCCTTCGTCTGTGTTTCCCTATGGGTCTGAAAGACCTGAAAAATCAAGATATATGTCATCATTTGTGTGGCAGCCGTTTGATGTCTTGGTTCAAGACACAGCTGAATGTGTTTTGAAGAGGGGAAACAACCAACCTTTTTTGTTCTTAGAAAGTGAAAAGTTTCCACTTGGAGAGTGACTCATTACAGCATTTGGTTGCGTTTATTTTGCAGAAGCTCCTTAACACTGGAAGACACTTTTATAAATTTGAAGAGAGCACTCTAAAAGTATCAGGTAAGCTCTAGTGACAAGTGATAGTTAAGATGGTATAAAGGTTTTAGTAATCACCCACTTTGCAGTCATTTTAGATGGAAGAAAAGAGGGCTGTGTTACCTTCCACATGTGCTGAAACACCACATCTCTTCACAAGCAGACACAGTAGCAGATGAATCCCTTTCGGAAGAACAGCCTCAGGTTAGAGAATAAAACTGGAAATGCTGGAAAGAGTAAAGGTAAAGAAGCTCTGTCTGGAAAAGGTAAAGTCTTAGGAATCCTCTTCTTTCTGAAGAGACTTCTGTAGTCTTTGATGCGACTTCCACAAAGACTACCTCTGCTTCTGTTAAGAGATTAAGAGCATGTAACTACTACGACTGTTAGCATCCTCTGCTATTTGCCTCTTCTGGAAATGTCACAGGATCTTTCTTTCCAATAAAGTGGACCTCTTGACTTGCAGTATCAGTGTTTCCGATCTTGCTCTCAAATTCTCTATCATTATTTCTATGTTGTTCTCTATTGTAAATCACTGTTATTGCTTGTCAGCAACAGTAGCATGGTAGCATCGGGGACATTGTCATGTTTGTTCCACATGCGCGTGATGCTCTAACATCAGAGGAGTTACAAGAACATATCCACCTGCAGGATGTGGACTCTTCTGTTGATTTTCAGATCAATCTTTCTGTCACCTAAAGGTAACTGTTCACTTTATAAAGCATCCTCTGGTTTCTCAATTCAGCTCTAACTATATGTTTAAGCAAAATTTACAGGCAAGAGTCCATCAAGATTGTCTTTGTTTGCTGTGGGGATACAAGGCTACTTCCTAGCAGCTCCTACCAAGCACTGTATTAGGAAATCCTCAACAGAGCTATTTAAGTAGAATTATTTTGAAAAAAGCTATTGCGTATGTACATTAGAGTTGATTCTCATAGAGACTTCTGACCATCCCAGATACTGTGTTACCCAAATTGCTCTAGCTCATGGGATAGCTGACTAAACTGGCAAAGTGAAGCTGTTTGTCCCATGTAATTTAATTCTGTAATTAGCTTTTCACTCTTCCTGTATGCCAGCAGGGCAAGAACCAGCTCTGGTTCAGTTATATTCAAAAGAAAATGAAAATGTATTTTGAAAAACTGAGCTTCCCAATTACTAAAATAGAAAAGAAAAAAAAAAAAAAGAGAGAGAGACTCCTCTGGGGGGAGAAAAATATAAAATATTTTTAAAAATAGGCAATAAGATGGATTCTGCTCTTAGCTGTCTTGATTTAAATAAAAGTTGTTTCAGTGACACAGTGACACCTAATCTAGATTTACACAAGAATAACTGAAGGAGAGCATCTGGTTCACTGGTTGTGTTGCAGTGACAGCTAGGCTTCACTTGTCCGTGCTGGAGATAACAGATACTTCCACATGGTCACACCAAGTTCAGCAATCAGCTCAAAACCACGAATAATGATGCAAACATCAGCTGTGCCAGGCAGAGAGCAGCATAACTGACAGTTAATTAATTCTGGTCACACTTCTCTAAGAGAAGTTGCACGTTTGCAACCTCTTCTCAGCTAGGTCTCTACAAACACCGGCCAGTTACAAAACCCTCTTTTTTGTGTGTGCTACCTTAGCCCTTCCATGCTTTTAAGAGGGAGAGAGGTGAAAGCCCCTAGGGCTTCAAACAGTGCTCATTATGTGGGGAGAATCTCACACTGATGAGTTTTCACCCACTTACCTGTACACTTCAATAGTATGTTGAGGCAGATAAATGAGTCTGCTTCCTAAATCTCACTTGCAGCTAAAAACCAAGGAGCAAAACATGATTTCTGCAACGAGGCTGTGGACCTCAGTGGCATCGTTGTGCCAGAGTCATACTAAATGTATGCTGGTGAGGCTGTTTCCAACATATCTCCTAAAATAGGCACTGAAGATGTAACCTGACCCTGTGGTCCCTGCAGAGCCAGCTGCAAGGGGAAGAGAGCTGCTCGCTGCACCTCTCTGTTAGTTGGAGGAGATGACTCTTAATAACAGCAGTCTGCCTCTGATACCCTTGTTGTGCATTCCAAACTGGTAGCTCCATGGAGACTGGAATCCAGCTCCAAGTGTTCTGGATTCACCTCTACTGCCAGAAGAGCCCACATTTAGCTAAGGATCAAGGTTAAATATGCCTGCAGTAGTGTATAGTTGGTAGAGTGTAGTTCAAGCTCGTGCCAAGGTCAGCGCAGGGGGAAGGCACTGTCTGAGCTGCCTAAAAGCTGCTGCCAGTGCTTTTAGCCTTTAGCCTGTGAGAGCTGACTGAACAGGCAAGACTCCTCTGCTGACTTAAAGGCTGGTTTCAATTATTTGTACAGCACCATTTGGCTAAGCACCACTGAGAGACTGGATCGAGGACATCACCTCTTTATACTGAACTGCTGTAAATTTTTTGTTTTCATTAATGTGAAGTGGATCACCATCCTTTTCCTACTTATAACACAGATCCAGAGCATGGACAAAAATAATATGGAGGCAAAGACAGGAGGAGAGGCGTCCTGAGTCCCATCTGCTGAGAGAGCAGGTACCTGTTTCACTTATTTATGCCAATTAAGAGGAAATGAGCAGGGCTTCTTGTCCACCCCTCACCCTTCTGCTGCAAGGGGCGGTGTCACCCAAATCTCACATCCTTATCACTTGTCCTTACAGTTTCCTGTAATTTCCCTCTGTAACTTCTCACTGTGTTAACAAGTGCTCACCAGGACCAAAAAGACCACTGGGGTCATCAGATTCAGTCCTCCCACCACCATAGACATGTGGGCATTTAAGTACCCAGCAGGGCAGCGGTCTCGGTTCTCATAGGTGCAAGAAAGGAAATTAGCCCCAGGCTCTGATTCCTGATTGGCAGGCCTTATCCCACAAAGTAGGAAAAGGCCAAAGGTGGTATGCCTATGGCCTTTTAGGAGGGGGAGTTCCCCCCCAAAAAAGTAATTACGAGTGAGTTCCCAAGAAAGAGGGGATGGTTTCTCTAGCAAGACCGAAGGCGATGGTTGCCAGACTTGAGGGTGATGTTAATGGAGTGGAATTCTTTGTGGGAGTGGATGTGAAGAGCAGGAGAGATTTTGCACCAGAGAGCCATAGTACTCAGGGACTTAGAAGGTCTGAGGTATGGCTGTGTGACTTTGCGTGGTGAGTTTCTTGTTCAAAAATGCCCATAAAACATTTGCTTTATACATCACCAGTTTATGTTGTGCCAAGGTCTTTTCCAATGCTTTGCAACAAACTTGAGGCCTGTAGGAAAAGGCTAAGGAGCCAAAGGATGATGCACTACAGACAGAGGGGCAGAAAGCAGAGCAAGAGCACCAATAAGTCTCCAGGATTCTGCTATGGCAAGGAATTTGTTAAATTTGTAGCCAGTTTGTATCCCTTTGTTCTCATGCCAGCATTGTTTAGCTGCTCTCACAGGGCAGGCTGTCCATGCTCTGTGTAGCCCGCCCTTCTCTGCATCTTCTCCACAACTGTTTTCTCCTCGAGTGTGAGAGCCCAAATCATATACTTTATTCTGGGGGAAACACCAGAGTTTTGTACAACTACATCAGTGCTTCCCCACATCTGATAGAGAAATAGTGTCTTACCTAAAGCATGTTCTCCTTTTCTGTGAATGGCTGAAGATTTATTTGTTGTTTACTTCAATTGTCTTTTGTGTGTGTCCTAGCTCATTTAAATTTTGTCAAATCTGGCCTTAATTCTACGCGTCTCTATCTTTTACATCATAGCTCTCTCTGCTGACCAGGTTTGTTAGCTATTTGTGATTCCTAAGAATCTTCCTATAGTAGTTTTTTTTTTTCACTTACTCAGACCTAGAGTGCTTCCCAAGAAGATTTTTCTCTTGCTTGGAATACATACATTTTTTATACCTTTGATCTAGATACATTCCAATCTCCCTCCACATTCAAATCTTTCAGCTCTTCAGTCCAGGTAAATTCACTAATGATTTCCCTTAATTTGACAGAAGTTGAAAAATTTTATTTCCAACCTGCTTCTGTTTGTTATTCGGTTCAATGTAAATGGAAACAGTTGCTGAGTACTCAGCCCAATGCTGTTTTATATGACCAGCCTTTTTTGAGTGTCTTCATTACTTACTAATTTGGGGTTGTCTCTTTTTGTCTCGGTGACTACTGAGAAGAAACCTGGCAGCTATCATACAGATGGCTAGCTGGGCCCAAGTTTATTATTAGAAGCATTTGTTTCCCAAACAGTATCTGGGAAGTTAAAGCAGACCATGGCACAATTCCCAGTAGTGTTTCTATAATAACATTTCAGTGACAGAGCTCTTCTTGCACCATTATATTTTAGCTGCAGACAAGAAAGGCCAGGTTTCAATGAGGTGTCCAAATCAAAAACGACCGCCTCCCAAAAAACAAAGGCTGTGAGCAGGTGGTCTGGGTTGCTGGAAGTGGAGCTTCCTGTTCACACAAAATGGGGAATTTTATAATGAATTAAATGATCGGTTAAATGACAGGTGGCTTATTTTTTAATAAATTGCAAAAATTACTTGATGTTTTCCACTTACCTGGATGAAATGGCTAAACAGAAATAGAGGGGGTATTGTGTTAAGATTGCAAATATCTTGGATAGAGGCCTATTGATCATATTCACATGGGTCAGGTCTGGCTCCCATTTGGAACAGGAGCCGAGCAGTAAACAAGAAAAGTCCACTCTGTGGGCTATTGCTCTCCCGAGCTGCAGAGACCAAGCCAGCCTTTTCTGCTGTAGGGCTGCTCTGTTCAGCCCGGAGTGCCATGCAGGACCTGTTGCAAGTGACTGTTTGGCCCGCAGCGACGGTCATTACCTGGCAGAAGTTGTAAGTGGATAAATCAGTCATGGGAAGAAATGCATTTAAAATTTTCCCAGGTGTTGTACCTACATCCAAGACTTTGAGTGCAGCTTGAGCTCTTAAATGTAAGAAACACGCAAAGCAGTCTTCTCCTTCTCAGACCGTGTCTGTCTCTCATTGAAATTAGCCTGCTGTTCATGTATGACAAGGCTTCTAGCGGCTTCTGTCACACAGTTCCTGCCTTATACTGGCTCACCTACCCTTCAAAACCTCCTTCTTCTTGGAGTCTAATCATAGCTATTTGTATCACTTTTATAGTGCTCTTTCATGTCCTGTGTTGCTACATCACATTTTCAAGCACAGACCCAATCTGAAGAGTACCTGGAGGAAAAACTGTGCACCTGTTTCCAGATTTTTTGGCTGCTGCAAACCAGTAAAGGAATCCAGGCCAGTTAACAGTGGCCAAAGAAGTGGGCCAAAAGTTTGAAGTTGAAAGGTTATATATCTGAGAACTGCAGTAGCTGCCTTAGCGCTTGTAATAATGTCTTGGCTGTACCGGTGAAGCCAGCAGGAAACAGAACAGAAACTTTGGGATCTGGAGGCCAGAATGATCGGCTGTGCAATGGGGAGCCAGAGAGAAAAACAGGGAGGTCTTTTTTTATATAAAATGCACAGAGAAAGAAACTGAGCATTAAGCTGTGCTTAAAATGGCAAAGGCATCTCACATGCTGGCCTCTCCTTGGAAAGGAGACAGGGAGCAGTGAGTCCTGGCATGGTACCATAGGAATGACAGAGCTATCATAAAAGGACAGGTGGCTCATCTTCCAAAAGCAGCTTATGTCAGTCAGCCGAGCACACGAGGCCAAGTGGGTAGGGACCCAGAGCCACAGGCTCAAGGACTTCTTGTTCTCTCTGAGCTCAGAGCCCGTCTGCATTTGGCACCGGGGCTGTGACCTACCAGCAGGCTGCAAATGGGGGTCTCCCACCGCCCCGCCACCCTTCAGCCGGTTACCCCCTCCTGTGCACCACTTCAGACCTCTCTCCTTCTCCCGGTCTTCCCCTGTGCCAGATGCCGCAGCCAGCTTCCTCTGTGAGCAGCAGTCCACTGTGTGCCCGTGAGCTACAGGGTGGGAAGGTGACTGCCATGTCCCCGTCAGATGGGTGGGAGAGATGGGTCCTGAGAAGTTAATCTCTGCCAGGGAAGGAAGCATCAGCTCTTGCTCTCTTTCCCTGAGGGAAGGGCTGCTTTCAGTGCATGTAGAGGTGGAGTCATGCCAGTATATAGGCAACAAGGAAGGATGGATGGGAAACTTGAGTTCCACATGACAGTATAGTTCAATGGAAATAAGGCAACAAGTGGAGGGGAGGAATCTGTGGTTTAGTGTTGTTCTTGACCTGATGAAAACCACTAAATGCTCATGACACATTATTCCACAATTTTGCAAATCCTTTCTCCTTCTCATTCCTGTTGTTTTCCTAGCAATGCTCTTCAAGCGGGTGTGTTTTGACCTATTTCTTCTCCTGCACATGCATAGTAAGCACAAGGATGTTTAGTGCCTATTGGATGATGTATGTATTTATGGGTTTACAGATGCTCTTATGTATAGATACATGACTTGAGGGCTTAATTTTGGTTGGCAAATGGCGCTTCCTAATGTGCTCACCACTTCAGATTGCATTGGAGTGGCTGGCAGAGAGGCTGCCTCAGCCTACTGGGTTACCTCCATGACATTTCTTGCTGTCGTATGTTTTGTTTGCTTGTATCCTCTCCCCAGACAGTACAGGAGCACTGCACACCCCAGGGCAGGTGAAAGCACTCTGTGCCCTTCCCAGATAAAGCAGTCCCTAGGGACCATGAGAGCAGCCTAATATAGCTCTTTGGTTGACCAGGTCTTGAAAAAGTGATCTCGAACTAGGTGGGAGTTGCGTGCTGTGAACTCATGACAAATGCTGTGAGTTCTGATGAGACGTCCTACAGCAACTAACCAGATTCCTTAAAGCTCCTGGGACAAGCTTTAGCAAGTTGTCTCCTGGCAAAGAGTCTCTGGAAGAAATATCATGCGACCACAAATCGGTGACTAAACAAACTACGTGAGGACTGGTGCTTACTACAGCTTGAGGGGACAGTGCAGTGGAGAGCAGTCTCCTAGCATGTGGGGCAAGGGGACTGGGAGGAACTCTACGAAACGGAGTTGTGCTGAGACAGGTTTTGCAGGTCAATAGCAGAAATTTGGGCACATATGAGGCTCGGGGCTGTTCTCATGGTGCAGCATAAAGAAGATGAGGATCAGACTATGATGGTAGGTCGTAAAGCTAGAAAACAAGTACAGAATGGGTGTTGTAATAGTCTGTATTTCTATAAATGCGTTAATCTCCTAAAGTAATTAATAAAGAGGGACAATTCTGTTGCATTTTAATTCTAGGACCAGAGGTGTATGATAGACTACGGTGCATTGCACACACAGAGCCTGATTAGTCATCTTGCTTGTTGGATTGCTGGGGAGGAAATTACTTTCATGATGCTGCAACTTTCCATTCTGTTTATTCCACGTTCTCCACAGTTTTGCCTTTCCCGTGTTCAACAGTTTTTTCCGTCCATTTCCTGTAATTTTTCTCTTTGTTTTTCTCTGGTATTGCAAGCTGGGGTAGACCCTGGCTGCAACATTTTCTTAGTTTAGTAGTGACTTAGGAGGCACGTAGTTTCTCCTGAAATCTAAATAAGACTCCATTTTATTTGGATTTATTTTAGTCATTGCTTTGCATTTAAAGGTTTCTGTGGCTTTTATGTTTGGTTTGAGGAGAGGTTTGTGTCTCAGGAGAGTTGATTTTGAACTGAAATAGAAAGAAAAAAATCTGTTGACTTTTTGGTCACATGCATTATTTTTGCTTGCAGGAGCATTCATTTGACTTCCTGCTAGTCATCCTTTCCCAAAGCATTTTGAAGGCTACTCATAGTCATCAAATCATTGCTGATACTATTTGTGTGCAATAGAATATATTGCAGAGAAGTGATTCTTTATACTTTCTGCCAAATAAGTTCATCAGTGTTGCAGGTGATTTATTGACTTCTTGCTTGTACAGATTGTTTTGAAAACATCTAGGAACTAAACTTTTTTTGCACTAGATTAATTGTTCAAATTGCCATGTGAATCCTTGAATTTAGTTCGACATATTTAGATGACAACAAACACCAGCTTTCATTCTGTTGCTGGTCTTGGACAGTTACAGTTGCCAGAAGAAACTGAAGTGAAATTAGATTACTACAGATTAGATTATTACATTATTTGACCAATGTAGTTAGAATTTGGGATTTTGCAGTTTATTCCAGCTAGAGATGTGTTTGGGTAACTTAGATACAATTCTTTGTATTTCTTACACACGCTGCCTTTAATGCAAAGGAATAAAACTGTGAGCAACAGGTCCTCTCTTCACAGCCCTACATCTCCTACAGACTTTGGCTGCAAATGTGCTTAGCTCTTCCTTTGTGCAAGACTCCCAGAAAATGGACAAGCACATCATTTACAGCCAGCTGCGAAGGCAAATGACTTCTTCTAAGTCATCGCATAGTATCCCCAGGGGAACGCTGCTTGTCTAACTAGCTTCAGAGCTGTGTTGCTAACTTGTGGTGGCCTCTCTGAGCCAGTGGCTCAGTCCTGCTAACTGCACATTCGTCTTCTTCATCCCCGTATTTTCCAGTCTGCCCAAAGATCCATGCTAGACGGTTACCAATAGCCAGGTTAGCTGGTGTGAAATTAGCTCACGCCCATGAACTTATGCACAAAAGCCGCAGCTGCAGCACACGCATCCTGTCTGGAACAGAGGCAGGAATAAGATCCATTTCCTCAAGGTTTCCTACGCTCCTCTGTGGTGAATAGTCCCAGCATCTTGTTCTGCAAAAATCTGGCACATCCTGAAAGCTAGTCCATCCTGTGTCCTAAACAAAGACAAGGCCTTGCAAACTAAAGCAAGGCCAGAACAAAATATTACCGCACTACATGATTTAAGACCGTCATGATATGTGCGAGCAGGGGGACAGAAGTGAAGTCACATAACCCTTCTTCTGGTATTTCCCAGCTTTTGACTCCTTCATTGTGCAACCTTAATGATTTTTTAAATTGAATTCACCTATAATCCTTAGGTGAACTGAAGGGTAAGGACAGAAGACATGAGAACTAAGGGTGCTGTAGCATGGAGAGAAATAGTTCCTCCCCTCGTGGCTTTCAGTGGGGCTGGCAGGAAGGAGGCGGGCTGCCCAGGAAGGGAGAATCCTTCACCTGAAACAACTGCTGTGGCTTTCTTGGCTTCCCCCCTAACCTCCCCCCACCCCCCAGGTGACAATCGATTTGTTAATTAGCTGTTAATGCCTGGATGCTGAGGAGGTGCTAGCGGGGTGGGAAGGGCTGATGCAGCGGCGGCTCGTTGCCCACTGCTCTGCGGGTTTCCCCCCGGCCCGGGGGGGGAGAGAAGGAGGAGGAGAAGGAGGAGGAGGAGGAGCAGGAGCAGGAGCAGGGAGAACAGTGGTTGCGGCTCCAGCTGGAAGTCAGTCAGAGAAGACACTCTCAGTACTGGGGGAGGAGGGGGAGACGGAGCAGCGCTCTAGTTTTCTTCACGTGAGTCTCTCCTCCCCCTGGAAGGCTTTGGTAGAATTCGAGGAGGAATTTCAGCAGACTCGAGCCAAGTTAAGATCTCCGTCTAAACACCCAACATGCTTCCTTTTTACGTTGGCTCTTGCAGATGGGGTTCTGCTGAAGAAAAAAGCCTCCTCTTCGTCCTTATCTCAAACACCACCGTGCGGGGCTGAGGCTGAAGCTGCCAACGACAGCCTGGACGGCCCTGATAAGGAGCGGCAAGTTCCGTCCTCTTGTCTCGGATGATTTAAAGATAAAATATCTGCTCTGCGGGCAACGGGTAAGTGGATGCCCCTGCTTTATAAAGCGTAGCTAGCTCTGTGCGCTGCTGCATAGGCTGAGGGGATCCTGCGGATGGTGCCAGGACCCACAGGACCGGGTACGCTGGACGCGCTCGTTCCCGAGTTTGCCGACGTTTCTGCCGTGAGACGTGTTCTCGCCACGCTCTTGCGTGATTTCAGACGGGAAAGCTCCCAGCTAACCTCGTGTGGAGCCTGTGCATGCTTCCCGTTTTAAAGCCTCCTTCAGGCAGCGGCCGCCAACAACGTTTGCTATTCAATGTGAATCACCACGCGTTCAAAGGCAGAGCTGCCTATTCCGATACATCAGCGTGTTCCGCCGTGAAAGCGTTCAAGGAATTAGTTGAACTTCCAGAGGGGATGGAGCCTGCCTCTACAAGCCTCCTTTGAAGAGAACACCATTTTAATCGGCTTGAGTGCTGGTGAGACCAGGTGTCCCAGACCTTTCCCAGAGGTTCCCGGGAACTTCCTGCTAAAAACTAACCATCGCGGCGTACCGGGGACCCGGTTACCGGTGGGGATGAGCCGGACAGAAGCTGAAGCGGCGCCGCTGCCGGCGGCCGGCTTGCGGGCGGCGTTTGGATGCGCTTGGTGCCGCCGGCACCAAGGGGCGGCCGGTGCTGGGGACCGCCGGCCCCGGGGGAGCGGCCGGGCTGAGGCGCTGCCCGGGGCCGGCTCCCGCCCCCGGCCGAAGGAAGGGCCCCCCAGGGGGGCCCCGGCGGGCGGCGGGGGCAGCCGCGGGGAGCGCCGGGGCCTCTCTCCGGCCGCCGCCGGGGAGCGCGGGGAGGAAGCGCGCCCCCGCCGCCCGCCGGGGGGGGGTCCGGGGGGCTGCTGGGCCCCGCCGCCCGGCCAGGTAGGCGGCCCGGGGGCTCTGGAGGGGAGGGCGGTGGGGGAAGAGGCGGTCCCCCTTCCCCCGGCGGCCCCTGCCGGCGGCAGGGCGGGGGGAGCCGCTCGCCTCTCCCCGGTCTCCCGGAGCAGCCCCGCTGCTGGGCCGGGGTGGCAGGCAGAGCCGGAGCCGGCCCCAGCCCCGCAAGCCAGCCGCCGCGCCGGGCTGCCCCCGGGACCGCATAGCCGCCGCAGCCGCCTCGGGGCCCTCCGCGGGCGGTGAGTGGCGGCGGGCGGGCGCAGCTGCAGGCGGCGAGGCGAGCTCTGCCGGGGGGCGGGGGAGATACGGGGCGGCGGGGCCCGGGCCGGGGCGGTAACGGGGCGGGGGTGGCGGGGCTCCGGGCAGGGCAGGGCAGGGCAAGGCGGGGGGGAGAGAGAAAGAGGGTTCGTGCGGGCAGGGGGAGCCTCCCGGCAGAGCTGGTGGCGGCCGGCAGCGGTCCGTAAATAAAATTTGAGGGGAGATTCACGGCTTCTGGTGAACTGCTCGGGTCTGGTAATCCCACCGTGTTGCCACGGCTGCCGGTCAGGCAGGTTCCGCGGAAGGATCGCTTCTAGCGGGGGTACCGAGCGGGGAGGGACTGCCCCTTGGAAGTGCCGAAGGCCGAGGGGAAGGAACAATGGCTCTGTGGGCAGACTCTGCCTTAAGCTATGCAAATCCATTACTTGTAGTGTAGGGAAGAAACAAACTCTGAAAGTTTTATATTCTCAGTTTTTTGGGTTTTTTTTTTTTTTTTGGTTTTAAGTGCTTGGATTATTATTTGGCAGTGGGGGTGGTGTTTCTATTTTAGCTATTGCAAGCTGTGAGATCAGTCCTGCGGTCCTTTCTCAAATTAAAATTTCCAGTGAAATGAACAGTTCATCTATTAGCATTTGTGGCTGTTGTGCTTCTGTTGCCCAACTGAAATTTTCTGTCCAGGTTTCTTTAGTTTTTGTCTCTCTTCTTCACCCACTTTATGCCGAGCTATTCTTACATACAATGTGGTTGCAAAACTATTTAGAAAGGATGACCTTTGCAATGGGATGAGATTACTTGTTTTAACCTGACTAGGCTACTGCAGCTGAACTGTGTAAAAATATTATACATAAAAGCATATAACTTCTGTTGTGGAGAATGCCATGGTACTAGGCTGGTCGCTCCTAAACTTTAAAAACTAAATATGGGAAGGGCTTAAAGGAAAAGGAAATGTGTATGGATCGAGGCTTTCTACCCATCCTTTTCTGAATCGGAAATACTCCTGTCTGATTAGGTCACAGAAGTGATATTTCTGAAACTAAAATAAATTTCCTTCCATTGCACCAGCTGTATCCTTGTTTTTCTTCCCACCTATGTGAAATAAATCTACAGACCTTTCCTTCAAGCTTGATGCTGTAGCTGCTTCTTTAGCATGTCTCTCTGCTGAACTGAAGCAGAGTCAATTAAGTTAGTCTTTAAGCTTACGGCTGTTTATTAAAGCAGCAGTATTAAAACTGTAAGTTATATGGTCTCCCAGAGGGTCGTCTTGGCTGTAGGAGACCTCTCCTGCTTGAATCCCCTGAGACTCTTGAGACTTCCAGTGTCCAAATACCCCCTGTTCAAAACCAGTAGGAAAGTTTCTCTGTGGAAGCAATCGCCTGGTGCCCATGGGAGCAGCTGCAGAGCATGTAAGCAGGACAGCAAAACCTGAAAGCTGGCAGGAAGATCACCAGTGCCTGAGTCCTAAGTCATAAAGAAGTGGGGAGATAGGTGAGTTACGGTGGGTGTTTTGGCTAGATGAGGTGATTGGTGAGGCATTATTTTGACAGGTACTGTGTGTGCTGCTAAATAATGGCCTTAGCAATTATGTAGGGGAGTTGCCTCATTGAGGAGGGAAATACAGCAGCTGATGTGATGACGGGTCTCATTTATAGTGCTTGAGGTGCTTCTTCACCACATCCTCAGACCTTTGAAAGCTTACAAGCAGGGACACTTTTAGGGGATTTTGGATGACTGCTTTCTTCCTTGTGTGATCATTTTTTTGATAGAAGAAGGCAGGGAGTGGCAATAGTCTTTCTTAAGATATTCTTTTTTGTGCTATTAACGCTTTTATCCCAGGCTTGTTTTCATTGTTAGTTTCTGGGCACACCATGGTTAGTGCCTTTCAGTAAAGGTTTGATCTGTCCTCCCAAGCCAGGCTTGGGAAAGTTCTCATAAACCTGCTTTGGCTGACTTGTGGTTTTCACGCTTCTTGCGTGTTGCTTTATATGCTGCTGGGGGTTGGTTCAAGTATTTTGGCCTGGAAGAGGACGCAATCAGACGGATCATTTGAAGCTAAAACTTGCAAGACCACGGTGAGTATCCATGAGGCAGTCCACACCATTGACTCAAAGGGGGGCTTGTAAGGAAAGGCTCTCTCTTTTTTTTTTTTTTTTTTTTTTTTTTTCTCTCCGCAGTATAGCTTGAGCTGTAGCACATGATCTTGGCTTGTTTGTCTTTGTACCTTAACATTAATGTTATTTTACTTATAAGGATGAACTGTTGTTTCTACTGTGTGTATGATGTAAGATAGTCCGCTGTGACTCCCCAATAAGTGCATTTTAGGAACGGGCTCAAGATTACTTGAAATACCTCTTTTTACAGGCATCTTTCCTTGCAGATGCTTGCACTGTTTTAGCTAAATTGGTTGAAAAGTGCTCTGTGCGCTTAAGAGGAGTTTAATTTATCAAGCTTATGACAACTCATTTGTTGCTCATTTGAGTAATTTGTTCATCAATTTCTCTAGCTGTATAGAGAAGCTAGTAAATAATATTGGGAAATTAATTTATGGGGTAACTAAGTGTATAGGGTTTTTTCTTTTTCAGAGTTTCTATTTTCAAAAGACCGAGAGCTTTGTAGCATAATAAAACCCCCTGAACTTCTCCATTAATCCAGTTTCTTCTACATCTCTTTTTGCTGTTATGTATGACTACTTCTGTACGTATTCATAGTCTTCAAGGGAAATGAAAATAAAACTTCTTTCATTTATTTATTTTGTTATTTTGTGTGTGGACTTCTTGAAGTATTCAATCTTTTATCCTCCTCCTACAGAAGAACCTAAAACCTCAGCTTTTCTTGATGTGTATTGAGGTCAGGAGGAAAATGTGATGTGCAAGCTGTTGTGTCCTTTACAAGTTACCTTTCAGTAGCGTGTGGAAATTAATCTGCTCTCACTTTGCGGTTCACGGCATTAATTGCTCATATCAGTAGCTGCTATTTGTACAGAAAGCTTGAAAAGCTGAAAAGTGATGGGCAGCGTTATCTAGTTTGTGCTATGAAGTAAAAATAGGGAACATAGGGCTTGCATGTGGTATCGCTACCTCTTGAAAAATGCGTTAAACAAATGCAGGTATAGAATGTGGTAAAGTATTTGCGGTAGTGCTTCTTGCTATGTTCTGTACCTATCACCCTAAAGTATGATGTCCTTTTAAAGTTCATTTTGTTTGGGTGGGGTGGCTCTTCAGTGTTCAAAGTCGGTCATTCTTTGGTCTTGAAGGCAAAAATGAAGCCTTGATACCTTGAGAGACAGACTCTTTACAGCACTGCAACAGAGTGAGCAAATTTTAAGCATCCCCTGGACAATACCCAAAGTTTGTGTGTAACTGTTCTGCATTGCCTCTGCTCCCAGCCCCGGCAGCAGCAGTAAAGCTGGAGTACATTGTGCTAGAGCTATTCTTTACATTCCAGCATCCGTGGGGAGCCAGGAGGAGCAAGGCAAAAACTTGAATAGCCCCCACTTGCCCTGGCTGGGAGGGAAGGCTGGAAAACTTGAGGACCCACAAAGCTGATCTTCCCTCCTATTAGGGGGGCAGGAATGGAATAATCAAGGAACTGGTTTTAAGAGCAGACAGGAATGAAATGAAGTTCAGACTTAATCACTGAAGCTCTTCTTAACATCTGTTGATTTACAGTGCAAGTTTCCATTCCCCTAGCAGGAATATCGCTTTTTTTGGGCCACTAGCCAGTAGGAAACTTTATTTGTGAGATGGGTGGCGAGCTAGATTTCATGGTCTCTTCAACTCACTTTTAAAAGAACAGTTTTTAGCCTTTGCGAGTACAGGTCGGGAACGCTAAAATAAGGATCAGCTGCTGCAGAGCTCAGAAGGGCTCTTTGTTAGACTGGATCTGCAGACTGACTCTTGCAGCACGGTGGTAGCCGGCCGCTGCTCTCTCCCACTACTGATGTTCAGTGTCTTGTGGTCAGCACTGAAATGAGAACGGTATAAGTGGCACGTCATTGGCTTAGCCGGAGCCTTAGCGGAGGCAGGCAGTGGAAATATGTATATGTGATAGCCATTTAATAGTCAATACAAAATGTGTGTGTGTGTATAAAATACAAATGGTATCGCATGTGAGATGGGGGAGGAGTTGTCATCCCTTTCCCAGGGTAAGAAAGGAATTGAAGTTGTGTTTTTTCCATTATCTTTTTTTCTTTTTTCCAATGTAATTGTTGGTTTATGTAGCTCCCTCCCGGGCAGCTAATTTTTGCAGGTCTGTTGCGCTGACAGTTTTTTGGCTAAACAATGACCTGTGGCAGGGAAAGGATCTATCTGTTCAGGGAAGGGAGCTTACGAGCAGCCTAGCGTAACACAAGGGACAGCGTGGGGAAGGAACTTGTCAGTTTTCCCCCTGCAGTGAGGAGAGTGGAAGGTGGTTGCTGCTTAAGAACTGCTGTTGCTGAACGAACCCACAACCTTATTCATCTTTTGGCAGTCAAAATAGGTATTTCCCATTTCTTTGAAGTTCTTGAACCTGCCCGTCTACGTCCTCCACCAGTGTCACGTCTGAGCACCCTGGAAAACATTATCACCTCAATCTTCACAGTGCTTCAGGTAGTCTGAAGTCGATGTGTGGGAATGAGACCAGGAGGGGAAGGTTAGGGATGTAGATGGGAGATACCCTCTAGGCTTTGTTTGAACATAATATTTGCACAAGATTAAATGGAGCCATAATATGAAATCCATGATGAAGCGCCAGAGCAAGTTAGGATTTGTCCTTATTGGTGAACGCGTACAAGGCTTGCTAGCGTGTGGTAGCTAGTCTTGATCGTGCCCCTTGTGTAGACAAGTTACTACTTTCTCATTTGGTTAGCTAGGAAAAGCCTGCTTTTTGCTGGAAACAGTTAAGGGAAAACTACAGCTCGCTCTGCTTGCCTTAATGTTTTGCAATATTTAATGAGGCAGAGTGACTGTTAATTGCCTCAACTGAGAATCTGGAAGGCTGTGTAAGCCTGTTCTCCCTGCCCTCCCCCAATGTTATAACCACCTGTGGCAGTTTTGATTCCCTATTCTAAAATGTCGAGGGTCTCGGGACTGTGTCTAGTGAAGCGTCCTGTGGTTCAGAGGCTCTAATGTAGCGGTACCACTTCAGTCTCCCAAGTGTAGACATTGGCAGGTCCGTAAAAGGATGCTAAAAGGAGTAGGCAGGGATGTTGTCCTCCAACTCGTGTGGCTAAACAATTGTGGGTACTGCGAGGGGAATGTGTGGAAAAGGGGAATGAACCACAAAGTGTCCACAAGGTGCTGTCCCTAAATAGCATCTCCCTCTGTCAGTGCTGGGGACAGACTGGTGGGCTAGGTGGATATTGGTCTGACGTAGCAGAGCGTTTCTCGTGCCTGTGTTGCTCACCTTGTGCAGTTGAGCACTGGCCAGCTGTGTAAACTGGGTTTTGAGTAGCCAGGTTACTGGTCAGTGTAAACACCGTTTTTACAGTTTCTCAAGACTGACTGCCTCTTCTTGCAAAACATGTTAAGGAAATACTGTTACTTCATTTTCGTTGGAACAGTTTGAATGGAATAGCTGTTTTCATTCCTTCTTTCTTCTGTGCTAATGGCATACCATAATTTGTTTTCAACTTGGGGCATTGGTTCTTAGATGGCTTAGCCTCAAACCTTAGGTTTTGTATTAGTTTAAAGATTTCTAATCTAAATTGAGAATGTTGTTAAAAGCTTTTTGGAAAGAACGGTGAAGTGAAATAGAATATGCATCTCATTCTTCAGATTTCACAGAGAGCATTTCCTATAATAAATACTGGCTTGTGTCAGAGTGACTTTTTTTTGAACCCGAGTGACTGAAGTCAGCAAACACTTAAGTGACTGAAAAGAATATTTAAAATGTTTAACTTCAGGCAACTGTTTTGGGAAATTTGGACACTTATGTGTTTGTGCAAGGCTTTTCAAAATTTTAGCGCTTTGTTTTTAATGGCCAGAGGCTGTTATAATGTCTCTGCCACACAATTGTGTGACAAGAAGATACAGTGAAACCAGGTTTCTGACGTCTTCCTGCGTGTAGGCTTTCTGATCGTTAATGAAAGATGAGCTTATAGGGTTTATTTGTTCTATCCACCTGCTTGTTTATTTTTGCAAAACTTGCGGAGTTCTCAAATGCGTTAAGTTCCTAATCGGTCAAATTTGATTGAAATTAGCCAAAGGGGTTCAAAAGTTCTATAGGAAAGGAAAAAAGGACATGTACACATGCATACAGGGTGCGATTGCATAAATCTCATTTCATGCTAAGAACACATGGGATGTAACAGAACAAAAGGCCTTTTGCTGTACTGCATTTCATGCTGTAAAGGAGTTCTGCATCTTCTGGGCATGAATGGCAATCTGATAGGACACGGTGATGCTGGAGACTGAGCTCGATTTGGTGTGTTTATCAATCAGCAACGCAGCCGGTCCTGCTTACAGTGTATCTTGCTCTAGAGGGCTTCCAGATTTATGCTGAAGCAAATACCAGACTTCATGTTATATCCCTGCTGCATTGTGGCCAGTTTGCTTATGGGAGAGCAGATCTATGCCCCAAAAGAAGTCCATCGCCGTGCTCTGACTCGCGGGAAGGTGAGCCCTGTGTTGTCTCAGGGCTTACCCACTGCTCTCTTGTCTTCAGAGGAGGTATGTGTACATAAGTCCCTGGGCAAATCTGATGCTCCGCAAAGATTAGGTAGGGGAGGACAGCTAATCTGTTTAAAAACACTGCAGTCCTGAAGAAACTCCTGTTTTTTTGTTGTAGCATTTAAGGACTGTTGAAACTGAGAGTTAAACAGCAAAAATAGACACTCTGTTTCACCTACAGCAAACCAGACTTGGCTTAGAAAGTAACAAATGAAAATGATGGAAGGAGTTGATGATTTACAACAGAAAATACTGTGTGAAGCCGTCTCTGGAGCAGGGACTGGGCTGTGTGTCTGCAGTGTACCCCCGGCAGGAAAGCTGCCCGTGCACCTCCTGGCTCTCAGCTGGGCTTGTAGGCATTTTGGGCATTTTAGCCACTACACGGCAACCCCAGCAGAAGGGCTGTGAGACCATGAAAGAGGATGTGTGGGTGGGATGAAATGCATCTTTGACTCTCCTCAGTTTTAGGTGAATGAATGTCCTTTTCAAACAAAAAAAAAAAAAAAAAAAGCCAAACCACCCCACCAACCCCCCAAAACAGTGATACATCAATTCTCAGTTTTGGGGAGGAAATAGGATGTGTTTAACCTTCAGCGAGGACTGAGGTCATAAAGTCCTAAATGGGTGTCTCTGTAGCACTGAGAAAAGTATGTAAGCTTTCCCAGCATTCCCTAATGACTAATTCAGGCAGCTTTCCTCCCAGACAGATGGCAATTGAAGATTACCATCAGAGATAATTAGCTTTCCTCGGGTATAGGTAAGGAAACTAAAGTGCATAAGTCAGGGCTATGAACTCCAGTATAGGATGATAATATGTAAATGAATTGTGCAAACTTTTCCATAAGGAGCTGAGTTCAATTACAACAACTAACAGTTGCTCTGTGAAGAATTCCAGTTCTGGTTTTATGTCTTTTAATCTGCTCTTTTGTCCTGGGTTTTTATTGTGAATTTGATTTCAGCTTTGTTTAAGGAAACACACAATTAATGACACTCTGAATGCTGAAGTCGGATACTCCTACATCTTTGTTCCCTGTGGAAAGCTTATTACCTTACAAAGAAATCTTTTTTTTTTTTTTTTTTTTTATTTTAAACACATGTAGACTTACTGTCAAACTTTCCCATTCAGAACAGATGTCAGTTAGGACTTCACGCACTGTGTTAAATGTTCTTCAGGACTATGCTTTTCAACTATGCTATGTATCTCACAGCTCTCAAAATCCTCAGGATAAGTACTGTTTGCATATTGTATGTGGTAGTTTTTCCTGTATTCAAATTTAAGAAATGAAACAAAGCACTAAAAGCCTTTAGGGGATCAGATACAGGCTCTGCTGCAACCTGTACAACAGTTCTTTGTTAGCTCAAAACCACTTTATTTCCACAAAGCATTTTCATAGTTATGAAGTTGTTCATTAAGCTGCTCTTCTTATGATTTTTTTGTTGTTGTTGTTCTAAACAATATTTTTTGAGCTTTGGTGCTAAGAAAACAAAGCTAGATATAAAGAAGACTTTTGAAAATAGCCTTAATATTTACAACACTTGAGCTTTCCAGTTTGGCACTGTAAGTTTGGTTTTGGCTTTCTTATAGTAGTTAGCAGTTAAGGTGCGTGTTCTGATTAATTTTGAAGACCCAAAGGCAATGTGAATGTATTCGTTGCAATGCTGAACTGAGCACTGGAAAAGTAAGGCATTAATGTTATCAGAGAAACTGCTCCAACTGTTGGTGTCCTGCAGCTTTCTCCTGAGCTGGCGAGATCGCTGCCCTGGGAAACTTCCAAGACTTAGTAGTAGTGTGGGGTAAGTGCTACCACTTCTCTCTATTTTCCCTCCCTCTCTGAATTAATTTAACTTTACACTTTTCTCTGACTTGTTTTGCTGCATTCCTGAGAATCCCAGAGCTCTCCATAGTTGGCACACGTGCATAGCAGCAGATTGACTTGCAGAATGTGCTTTTGGGGTAAATTCCATCTCAAACAGCTGGGGGTTTGGGGTTTTCTTGGTGGTTTGGTTTTGTTTTGTGTTTTTTTTTTTTTTTTAGCAGTTGAGGCAGGATAGGGAGCAACACAGCAAAAATCAGGCAACATAGTATGTTTGGGGCTCTGACTACAGACATGGTTTGCATGTTATTTAAATTAAAAACTAAAAACAGTTTTGGATGCTGGTGGGAGCACATTCATACCTATTTCCTGCGCCTCTTAGTCCACACAAACCTGCATAACGTAATTTGTTGCTTTTTAAAATACGGAGACTAAAAATTCTGGTAAAAAGAGCTGTGGCATCAGATCACGGCAGTCCGTGCATATTTGGACTTAATCATAACTGGGGCTGGCAAATAGCTACTGTGAAAACTAGTCATGCAAAAAGCCCCTGTGTCTCTTTAGGGACAGATTCTGACACCAGCACAGATCAGGATTTATATTGCTATGACTAAGCGAGATATTAGTCTGATTTACTTGGGACTTTCTGTTGATGTAGATGGGGAGCATTTCATTGTCTGGTGCTGGTAGTGAAGCAAGTAAAATACCCCTCTCAGTTATCTTTTTTTTTTTTTTTTTTTTTAAAAAAAAAAAAAAAACCACCACAAACTAACAACAAAACCACACATTATTCCCTCTGCCACTGCCCTTGAGAGCCCTAATTTTGCTTGTGAGTGGGTTGGGTTTTTTTTTTTTTAGTGACTTATTTCAGCCTAGGGTTGAGATTATTCATTATTCTTTATTTTCCCCTAAGCTGAGTGGTAGATTTAGTTTTGTAATTCCCAGACATTTTTGTGAGAGCTGAGGTGAAATCACTAGTTCCATAATCAGCCAGAGCTGGATGTTTTAGATATCCTAGGCATTATTAGAAGACAAAGTATGCCTTGTTTTAAGGTGAATTTAACGCTATAGTGAATGTGCATGTATAATACAGATAAAATTCTCTGTTTGCACCTTTATTTAGTTAGATTGGTCATGGTTTCTGGGGGGAAAAGAAAGCCAACTGGTGTGTTGATATGGTTTGTAACTGAACTGATTTGTAACCTGACTAATTTGGCTATTTCCAGCCTTTTTTCCTTCTACTTTTTTCCATCTTTTCTCTCTGGGAAACCTAAGAAGGATTGTTCGTTTGACCTCGTGCCTCTGACTTCGCAGGCACTCATGGACAAAGAACAGTGGGTGTGAATGAGTAACTGGTGTTGCAGTGGGATGTGTATCTTTCTATTAATCATTTTCTGTTTTCCCAAGCATTGTGTAGTATGTCTGTCATCTTTGTTGTTTAAAAGGAGTTGAAGAAGCAAAACAACTCAAAACCACGGTGCTCTCTTCCTTCAGGAAGAGCAGCTCTCTCCAGTTGACAAAAACTTTTTCAGTTACGCAAGTCAAGGTGTGAGGAGAAAACGACTTGAACTCTGACTCCCAGAACATGTTGTACGGCTCTTTTGTATTCCAGTGTTTCTGAAAGAAGAGCTGAAGGGAGAGAGGGAAATATAGGCTGAGAAGGAACAGTGTTGTCACCACAATATGCAGGAGGAGCTGCGTGGCTTTATAGCAGTCGTTCTCTGTGTATTTTGTTCTATTGTGTATTATACCGACACCTATGATGTGCAACATATAAATAGGAGCCTAGCTTAGGCAGGCTAAAGCTTTAAAGGTTAATCTGGGAAAGTACAACAGGGCTTGATGAAATCTTTTGGCTAAGGCTGTATTTCTGAATTTGTGATTTTACTTTTTTTTTTTTAATAATATTTTTTTAAAGGTGTAGTGAGAGCTGGATTTGTGGCGTTTGCTTTGATTAAAGCTTTGGGAGTTGAGGAAGCAGAGCTATCTGTGCTGAGCTCGTACCTGCTTTGGACTTCGCATGCATAGGTTAGCTTTTGACTGAATCCAAAGTAGTTGTTTTTGTACTGCACTGCAGCTCTGTGGTTGCTGGGCATGGCAGTAACTGCTGGTTTGTGTTCAAGTGCACTGGAGGAAGAAAGGAAGAAAAAAAAAAAAGTGTTGGGGGGGAGGCCTGTGGAGGGACAGGACAGGGAAAGCAGATAGAAATGTCTGTTCCCAACTTGGGTGCACCTTTGCATAAATTGGCTGCTTCCTTGTAGCCCTCATCTCAAGGCACAGAAGCAGTCGAGAAGCTGAGGCTGTGGACCTGATCTTATTCTTGATCATAATTATAGGCAAGATTTCTGGAATTCTGTGATGCTTAGAAAGCACCAGTTAGATGAGAATCCAGTAGTTGTTATTGTTCCTCTTCCCTCAAAGCCACAAATTGGCTTGGGACCTACCCAGGGCTGACTTTTAAACTCAAGTTAGCAGTGTTTAACTGTGCTACAAAAAGTGTGTCTGTTGCTGGAATAAGCCGCAAGCCATTTTTGGAACATTAGGGAATATTGTTTTCTGTCTTGGGGAGGAAAAATAATAAAAACCCAACATTTACCAGCTGAGAAATATAAAACCAACTATCTCTTTTACACTTGCCATTTTAATTGTCTGTCTGCACCGTGCAATGGAGCATGCTGTCACCTTGAGCTGGTGCCAGGGATCCACGTTGTACTGTGATAATCTGAGCCAAAATATTAGCTCAGATCTCAAGAGTGGCATAGCAACGCTGTCATAGCCCCAAGCTGGAGGTAACATGTTCTGCCTCTCAGCAGGGCTAATTAACTCAGCATCAGACAGTTGCACCGGGTACTGCTCCTGTTTGAGGACCGTTTCAGTGATACCTAATGTCTGTGCTCCATTGTATTTTGCTCATCGGGGTTTTCCGGCAGGATGCACTGGCTGATGTTTTGTACTCCTGTTTTTCATCCTTGGAGCTAGTAATTGGTATCAGTATAAGTGACATTAAACTGTGCATTTGTGGGCCCCAAACAGATATCTCTGTGAAACATCAAACATCATTGATTGCGGTACCTCTGAGAATGGGGTCACAGCAGCCTTTTGCAGCCAAGAGGGGGGCTGTTTCAGTAACCTTTAAAAAAGCTTGTAGTTACTTGACCTAGGCTTGTACACGGCTTCTTGCTATCCAAGAAACAGTCTGAGCGCGTGCAACCTCTCTTTTTCTCCGGCCTTTTCATTTTTTCTGTTCCTGCCCCCACCGTGGGGCACACGTAAAAGCTCCTGGGTGCGCAGGCAGGGGGAGGGAAGGGTGAAAAAGGAGTTACAGCACTGAACAGATGATATCGCACTAGATAAGAAGGAGGGAGGAAGGAGAGCCTGAGCGTGTTGATAAGGCTGTGAGAGTAAGTCAGGACCGGCAGGCCTTTTGCAGCTTTTGCCAAACTCTCCCTATTGATGGCATCTCCTCCTGCCATCTCTCCTGCACGTCAGTGGAACGTTACAAACTCACAGGTCTGGCCTGAAATGCTGAAGGGCTGAGGTTTGGCTAGAACAAGCCACCTTACCTGATTTCTTGCATTTAAAACGGTAATGGGAATGAGGTGAGAGTGTGGGGCTGGAGACGAAGTTCTGAAAGGGTGTAGGTGCGGTGTTGCCTGTAATGACCGAGACACAGAGATAAATTTTGCTCGCTCCCAGGCCTGCCTGCAGCCTTCTGGAAGAGAGCTACCCTCCCTCTTCTATCAGCTGTCTTGTCTAGGTAAATTAGGATTGCAGGGAGTGAAAATCCAATAGATTTGACTGGACTTGGATTCTTTATCAGTACCCTTTTAGCCAAGGGATATGTCTGTGTGGGAAGAGTTTCTGAGCTTATAAGTAGGACTGGAGAGTCACACGAGGGGAAGTGATGCAGAGATCTCCTTGAAGATTTTGGACAAAAGCAAACTGAAATTGTGATTGTCAATGAAAAAATACTGATTAAGTTGCTTTTCCTCCTAGCTTGACTCAGCTGGCAGGGCGAGGAGCAAAGTCACAGAATCACAGAATGGTTTAGGTTGGAAGGGACCTTGAAGATCACCTAGTTCCAACCCCCCTGCCATGGGCAGGGACACCTTCCACCGGACCAGGTTGCTCAAAGCCCCATGCAGCCTGGCCTTGATAATATGCTAGTGTCTATGCTTGAAAGACAAAATTCCAATAAAATACTGGATTTGGAATTGTCCACAAAATAATAAACGCATTGCTGTCTCTTGTGGTACAGAATAGGTTTCATCATTAGCAGGACAATGAAAGGGAGGGAGGCAAGCACTTTGGCCCTACGCCCAATCTATTAACTCTTGCAGCCTGTACTGAATTAGTGTGCAGCTGTGCCAGAGGTCAAAGTGGATGCAGCAGCTGTAGTCTGCGTCTCTCCCCAGTAGATTAATGGCAGCAGGGGCTACATTTCTGGCTGTAGTAGCTGGTAAAGAACAAGGATTGACTAAATCTACTAAACATCACTACTGCTGTGTTACTAAATCTACTGGACGTCATTCCTTGCTGTTGAGTTCTTGGAGAAAATACGATCTTGCTATTTCTTTTCTGGTCGTGTGCAGTAGTCGAAGAAAGGATAAATGTTAGGGGGGAACTTTGGAGACCTTCCTTAACAAACAGAAGCTGTGTATGGAGGAAGACTGTCTTTTTTCAAAGGTATCAGGCTGCTGTGGAAGCAAATGGCTAGTTCAGTATCCCGTTGGAGGGGAAGAAGGTTCCAGTTTTCATAGTCAGCAAACTCTTCCTTTACTGCTTATCCCCTCATTGTTGACCAGTGCAGGAGGAATCTTTAACTCCTTGTAAAGATCGTGCATGTGGTGTGATGGTGGAAGTCCCCAATGACATTTTGACATAGTAAAACCTTAGTTTTTGGTGTCATGGTTTGTGCAGACCTTCAGGAACAGGAATAACTGCTTTGGTTTTGTGTGGGGCCGGGACGATTAGCTAGAATCTTTTCCAATTAAGATGCTGTTAAACTTCTTACTTCAAAACCAAGTCACTGTTGTAGGCGAGTTAGAAATGTGGTTTTAATTCAGGCCACTTTGCTAGGATAATCCAATATATCTACCATTGTCATTTAAAGTTAATATTTTTGAGGACTTCTGTTTCTTAATGAACTAAAATTGAATGGACCATTGGAAATGATGGAAAAAAAAAAATTGAACGAGTGTGTGAGGGAAGGCACTAAGGCTGACTCAGCCACTGCGGTACCTTTTAGACTTTGCTGCAGTGCTATTATATTGTCTGCTATAGCATTTCCTTCCAAGAGGGGGAGAATTAATGGGCTATGAACTTAGAGCAAGAACCGGAAGAGTTAATGATGTATAGGGTATAAATTTGGCAGAAGAAATATATAGATACATGCCATAATGTCCTCATGTTTTGGCAGCTTAACTTGAGACAAATGATGATGTGAGAAAACTCTCCCCTTGTCGTCCCTTGTGCTGCGTGGTTGTTCCACCGGGCACGCACTACGTCCTGGCCAAAAGGCAGCAGTGCTGCAGGACTGGTGATCACAAGCAAACCCACGAAATAGCGACTACCTCTTAAAAAATCCTGATGTTTCTTGTTAAACTGTAGAAGGTTTTTATGTGCTTTTTTTTTCCCCTGTCCATTTAAATTTCAAGGTCCTCTCAAAGCACGCTTTCAAGCTCACTTCCCTTCCTCCCCCACAGCTACAAGGGCTAGGAATTTGAGGTCCGAGTGAGCTGAAGTTTTCGTGCTGTCAGTTAATTTCAGCAGCAGGAAATTAAACTGTCACACCACCAGGTATGGAGCTAAGATTGTTTTAGGATGAGTAGTATTTGATTTTTGTACCTTTTTAGTTAAGTATTTATTAGCTATTTACTTTAGTAATAGTCAAAGGTGTTTTACGAAATAAATAGAACAGACGGAAAAGCCTTCTGCATTGTATTATTAACAACCTAATTTTAAGCAAGAATACAAAAGGAAGGTTTACAAGTGTTAGGAGAAAAGGCTATTGTAGTGTGGTCATGCGATTGTGTAGTCCAACAGCTATAGTTTCCTGGGGGATACCGCTATATCAGCTGCATATGTAAGCTGAAAGATAAACAAAGGCTATGAGATAGTAGCTCATATCAGATACCACACTTACTGAAGTAGCAGAATAAGGACTAATTGTAAGTAAAGGTGCAGCTCTGACAAAGATGTTGGTTCCCCACTTCCACCAAGGGAAGAAAAAATCAGCCTTTGGGCTTATATAGCTAATTTGTCATATACCCAAATGCATCTCTGTGGTGAGTTGGTGGGAGCTGGGGTGGATCCATCTGTCCATAGGAGATGCAGGCTGATCTCTTAATGCCGTAGTAGTCTGTCTCATCTAATTCTGTAATTGTAGCTCTGCCTTGGTAGGGGTGGGAAGTTGAACAGTGGAAGTTAGCTTAGATTCCTGTTATAAAATGCTCCTTAATCTATTTACAGCACTTATGCATCCCGTTGCTTGCTTGCTGTCACAAAGTTGACCAGCTAACAGAGTGGATGTGGGGCATTGGCCTGCTGGGTTCCTCCCTCTTCATTGTGTGTGCATCACTGTAGGCTTTTTGGAAAGAGGAGGGAGTTGAATAGTTGAGTTGCAGCCTTGTCCTCCTTGTTTTGCTTAGCCGTGACTGACCTCGACCTAAGGGCACCATGACCTCTGTCAGTCAGGTTGAGGAGTTTAAATCAAGATGCTGGGTCTTGTGTTGTGATAAATGAGCTGGAACGTGACTGTCATTTTACATCTGAACTGTGTCTTCTCAATTGCCTATTTTCTTTCATCTCTGACTATGGGAATTCTCTAGTGCAATATTTGCGTCGTAGGAGTTTGTTTTCCTTTGATTAATTTTCTGTGACACTCAGCTATTTTAAAATAGGAAAGGGGGAGCTGGAAAATGCTGTCACCATTAAAAATACACACAGAATAATTTATTCCATAAACAAGGCAATGGTTCTGTTTACTAAACCAAGTTAAGAAAGTCTTCACTAGAAGACTTTCTTGACTACAGAACTTTCTCTTCAAAGCAGTGAATGAAGCCAGGCACTGGGGGATGGGATGCTGAGAAGACGCTTGTCTGATTAAAGACCACTTTATGTTCCTAAGAGCTGAGGTATTTAACATTGAAGTAAGCAAAATCAGCAATTTAATCAGTTGTTAATTTAGCCCCGTTATCTGAAGAGCTGGTTCATTACATTCTCTTGTGTAACTGAAGTTTGCATTGATTGAATTAGGGAGTAAAAAGTAAACAGCTGATTTCCACTTCAGTGGGATATTTTAGAAAACTTTTGCAAAGCGGGAAGGGGTAAAAATACTGACAATGAAAGGAAAAAAACCCACAGAGAGTGCAGTATCTTTTTCAAGTAAATGAGCCAATTGCTGTTAATGACACTTGACTAAACCCAGTAGGTGAATTTTCTTGTAATGTTCTTGGAGTTTTAGGGAAAGACTTAAAATTACCGTAAAAACTCAGGGTTTGCTCTAGAAGTTGGGAATGACTGTCAAAAAAAAAATTTGCAGTGACTCTTCAAGCAGAGTGAAGGGAGGGAGCTGTAAGGGAGACAGTGTTACTTCCCAAGGAGGGATGAAAAGTTGAAATTGCAACAGCTGCAGCCTATGAGTGTTTCATTCAGAACAGAGCAGTACAGTCTGGAGGATATACTTAAGGTTGACAGATTATAGCTTGTTTATTGCATGGCTTTGTTACTGGTAGATGGTGGTGTAAAACCCCATCTCTGACTCTACAGTTAAACTCTGTGAAGGATATGGGGGGGGGAAATAAGGAAGTGATGGCTCATTGTGCTTAAATCACTGTAACAAATAGTTCACTGTTAGGCGTTTCTTCAGGGTGAAGCTGTGAGTGGTAGTAGTTTGCCTCTCAGTTTCTAGTAACAATGCAGCGCTCTCTGGCAGCTTCTTGGCCTTTAATACAAGGTACGATGTTAAGGAGTTACTAGTGTAAAGCATATTGCTGTAAATCAGTTGGACTATGTCTACCTTGAGTTTTATTGCCTTAGGGACGTTTAACACAGCTTTAAAATAGCAGCAACTTTAAATATCCTAAAAAGCAACATGGAATTAAAAAAAAAAAAGAAAATTAAAAAGAAAAAAACAAAGTCAATGGCTCTACCCTTGGAAAATGCAGCGCTATGTTTGGATATGTCTTGGTTTTGCTGGACAGCTGTTTGTTACCTTCGCTTAAAATAAAAATATGCAAGTAGGTGTTTATGCATTGTGTGCATTGAACCTGCTTACCATGATAGAGGGAGAGGTGAAAATAACAGAAGAATATAGCTCTTGAGTAAATTTCCACAGTAATTTGTGGCCCAAATGGCTATTTTGGACTTTCAGAAGATTAAGCAACAACAGTTCATTCATAGCTACTGAAAGGGCAGCTCAGTGTGTTAGACACAAGCAATGCAGAACTTGCTTTTCCCCCCAGCGTGTCTTGCCAGATACGTGAGCTTCTGATACTTCTCTGGTTTTCTTGTACTAGACTGTGCAATGAGGTGTAAACTCTGTTTAAGGAATGAACACTTTCTCTGCTATTGCTCTGAAACTTAGTAAGTTCCACAGATTGGGTCCTAACTTCTCTTCCTTGCTTTGCAATGTGTGAAAATAGCATTTTCTGTCACTTGAGCAATGAAGTCTGGCCTGTGTCAGGAGCTGGAGACAGTGCAGGACATGAGGGCATTAGCAGACTGCTTCAGTGCAGCTATAAATGTCCAAAACCAGACTTTAAAAATGTCTAGTGATCCTAAAAAAGCCATTAGCAATTTGTGGCAGCTCATACCCTCTGCTGCTTCATTGGCATCAATGTATCTGCCTCCTGCAAAGTGCTAATGCTTTTCAACTGTGTAATTATGGAAATTGATAGTGGGTGGTGCAAGAAAGAGAAGTGCAGGTACCTGTAAAGGCCAGCTTCTGACCCAAGAGGCTGGTTTCTCTGGGCTGCCAGTGGGCAGAAAGGAGGTCCTACTCTGACATGCTCCTGGGAGACCCCGTCTTCCTTCCGTGTCTTCAGAGAGAACCTAAAAATGAGCCTCTGTCAATGCTTCTGTGTTACTGTGCAGAGTATGCGCATGTGGTAGGTGCAGAACAGTGTTCAGCTCCTGTCACTGGGACTTCGTGTGACAAATCAAACTGGAGTGATCCCCTGTCAAATTGGTGGTGGTGGAGAAAAGCTGTAATAATGATGATTTCCTTCTGCAGGTTTCAAGACGCTTTATAAAAGTTAACAGCATAACATGGATTTAAATTTCTTGTTTTGTTTTTCTTACGTTTCAGGTCTACCAGTCATGAAACGAATTCTTCTGTTTTTTATACTGGCGGCTGCTGTTATGTATGGTATACTGCATGGAAATCTATGGAGAAATAACCTCTACTGGTATGGTGATGCTTTGATTGCTCGTAGTGCAGACGCCCTGAGAGATGTGGCCGCGAGTTGCTTTATCACTGTTCAGCTGTTTACTAGTAATCAGCAGAAGTGATTACTACTCTGTGTGGTTTTGTGGCTGTGTTTTTTTGTTGGTGTTTTTTTTTTTTTGTTTGTTTGTTTTTGTACAGTGAGGGAATGACTGATTGTTCTGTCCTGTCACCCCTTCTCTCGTGTCACTCTTAAACCTATTAGTTGATTTGAGCTTCATTGTGTGGAAAGGTCAGGGACCTTAGAGATAGGGAGCCCCTCTGAGTTTCGTGAAATAGACGTTCAGGTGCAGAGAGGTATCTTATTTGTGTGCCATGTGTCCGTATTTCCCCCCACCCCACGTGTGTTTAGTATTACTTGTTCCTTTAGAGGTCTGATAAATGATGTGGGAGAGACCTGCTCCACACAGGGGAATAACTGCAAGTGTAGTGGGCACCTTTCGAAAAGCTGAAACTTGTGGAGTCCCAGTGACAACTTTGTGAGAAGTGAGCCTTTGCTATCTCTAGGCTGCATGGGACAGGTGGCTTGGGACCTAAAATTCAGGTTGCTTATTGAAAAAGTTGAGTTTCCATTGGCCTTTGTACAGCTGTAACCAGGACTGACCAGTGTGTTTGTGTTATGAAGATAATAGTGATAGCTTTTAAAAACAATGATTGATGCACCTCTATTTGTCTTGTTTATAGCATACAGTTCATATGATTCTGTTGTGGTTTCTGTTTATAGCAAACCGCAGTGTTGTGACATTTCCCTTTTTGCAGGATTAGCTTTTATGGACAGACTTCCTCTGTGAGGGCTCCTCCTTCCTATGAGACTAGTGGAGTTACCCAGTAAGTTCAGCAGTTGAGTCTTTTTGTCATGGGATTTTTCTTGTTTGGTTGGTTGGATTTTGGGCAGGTGGGAGGGATTGAGACTAAAATCCATAGCCTCTGTCTGTATGCTCCCTGTTCAATTGGTTATTGTACAGCTGTGTCCGTTGGCTGTTTCTGTTATGAACACAATTGTAACATGTCTGGCAGAGAGGAATTTGTCCATGTCATGTTTTCAGTGTTTGTTTAATATTTGTGGCCACTTACAGTGACTGTCTGTAACAAGCACTGAATTGTTGGAAGGACATTTGTTTACAACTTCCAAATGTCTACAAATCTGAGTTATACCTGAATGAAATTAGCAGAGCTACGAGGGCAACTGTTGTGCTTAAAACTTAATAAATCAGAGGTGTGGTTCACTTGTGATGCGCAAGTGCATGTATAAGCAGATCTTGTGCTAGTAAATTCCTGGAATTAAGTTTGTGGGACTAACGAGCGCCTACGCTAAAACTTAAAAGCAGGTCTCTGCTCTTTCTGAAGCTGCCCTGCAAAATGCTGTCTGTAAGGCTGATGCTGGAAAGCAACAAGCTGGCCAGCTGATACATTTCACAGGGCACTTTCTCAGTGTCAGTATTCACATGACAACTTGGGGTTACCGAAAGCAATTAACCTTAATGGTCCGTTTGGCTTGTGGTTCTAATGTGGTGGTTTCATCCTTCTGTTCTTAATGCAGCCCAGATGCACACATTGCTCACACTGAACTTTACCCTCCCTTCTGGGCTTCGTATTTGTTATTAATTAGGCTAAATCGCCAAGGTGGGAATGTGCTTAGAAGTGTAAGTCTCAGCCTTATTATGAGAGGAATGACTTATCCTCAAAGAACTTCATTTTCCTTGAAGTACCCTATGTGGTGCTGTCTCTTCCCGTCTCCAAAGAATACTCCCCTTTCCTCTCAGAGCAACACCGGTGATGCTATCTGGTATGGCTGACGGGGTGATTCAGCCCAGGCGTCCTGCTTCTCTGCAGGTGGGCCTGAGATCTCACCTCTGGTTGTGGCTGCTTTGGTAGTTGCTGAGCAAGGGCGGTTGCAGACCCCTTGGAGCAGCACTGTGAGATAAAAGCCTTTACTAGTAAAAAGTAATTGTACCGCAATGAGAAAGATCCACCTGTATAATGCAGACAGAGGCAATCGTGAAAACTTGCTGTGGTTTTAACACAGTAGTCAGCTTTTACTGATTTAGCTTGTCCAAGCTTCCCTACCTTGTTGTTGCTGCTGCCTGTTCCTGCTCTTGCTATTTCTTTGAAATCCTTCTTTTTCAGGCTGCCACCTACGGCTGTGGAGAGAAGGAACGCTCTGGACACTTGTCTCCTGAAACCAGCATTTGAATCTTTACTGGGGTGAGTCTTCTGTAGGAAGTTGGGGTGGGGAGAAGGCAAGGCTGTGCTGACTGAGGTAGAAGTGGGCTATTTACATATTCTGGACTACTTCGCATTTTCACCTCGAAGTACAGCTTTTGGGCTTGGGTTCGTTGCCGCTTTTCCTGGTTGCAGCAACACAAATTGTTTAGCTTGCCACTCGTCAGCATCTGAGCAATACCACCAACTAGCTCAACATGGTGGTGTATGTACTGAGTAAATATATACTTCCTCTTGAGGTATTGTAGCTAGTAGTGTGTCATGGTTTAACCCCAGCCGGCAACTAAGCACAACACAGCCTCTCACTCGCTCACCCCTGGTGAGATGGGGGAGAGAATCAGAAAGGTAAAAGTGAGAAAACTCGTGGGTTGAGATAAAGGCGGTTTAATAGGTAAAGCAAAAGCTGCACACACAAGTAAAACGAAACCAAGGAATTCATTCACTACTTCCCGTGGGCAGGCAGGCGTTCATCCATCTCCAGGAAAGCAGGGCTCCATCACACGTAACGGTTACTTGGGAAGACAAATGCCATAACTCTGAACATCTGCCCCTTACTCCTCCTTCCCCCAGCTTTATATGCTGGCGCGACGTCACATGGTATGGAATAGCCCTTTGGTCAGTTGGGGCCAGCTGTCCCAGCTGTGTCTTCTCCCAACTCCTTGCACACCCCCAGTCTACTCACTGGTGGGGTGGGGTGAGGAGCAGAAGAGGCTTTGACTCTGTGTTAGTAGAGTCAAGTTACTGCGGAGTTACTGCTCAGCAATAACTGAAACGTCTCTGTATTATCAACACTGTTTCCGGCACAAATCCAAAACATAGCCCCATACATACTAGCTATTGTGAAGAAAATTAACTCTACCCCAGCAAGAACCAGCACACAGTGAAACAATTTTAATGACTGAAATACAATCCTTATTTTTTTTTTTTTCCCCCATGCTTTTCCTGTAAAAGAAGCCTTCATGTCCAAGACTGAAACTCAGTCATTCTGCTATTAAGGACCCGGACTTATTAAGATTTTTTTGGTAGCTAAGTATTTCTGTAGCAGCCAGGGACCAGAGAAGTTTTGAAAATATCTTCATTTTATTTGGAGAGAGGAGTATGAAATGTGCAAAAATTCATTCAGTCTTTATCGATATAACACTCTTCCCCTTCAATGGAATTTTAATGGAATTTAATTTTAATAAAATCTGGGCTTATTCATGGTTTTGTTCCTCTGATAGTATTGTTGAATTGTGTGTAGGTGTCCTCCACTTTAAAGTACTCATAGGAAGCTTCCTTTGTAAAGAAGCAGTCAGATGAAAAAAGAAAGAGCTTCAGCTCAAAACCAAGAAGGTGTTTGGTCACAAAAGTGCATCCAAGATGTTTGTGAGGAAACACTGGGAGTTTTTGTTACTGGAAACACCAGTCTTAAATGAGAGATCAAGGAAGTGTTACAGGAGCAGAAGCAGACAGGCTATATTGTTGGCTTTGAGCAAACATTGATTATGGCCCTGAGAAAGCTTGGGAAGATGTTTAGACCAAGTCTTGGCTGAAGCAGTCTTAAAGCTCTAAGCAAAGACACCGTTCCTTCTTTTTTTTTTTTTGAGAGGGGTCCTTTTTGTGTACAAGAAAACATGGCTTTAATTCAGTGCTGTTATTATTTTGAAGAACATGAAAGGATCTCAAGTTTGTCCTCCGTGAAGCTGTCCTTTGGTCTTTGAGTTTTGGTTAGCTGCCTGGCCTGCAGAGGTGGTCCCTTGCCCACAGAGTGTGCTTCGGTTGCCTCTGTGTCAGGCGCAGCAGGATAGCTCTGGTGCTGAGCAAAGGGGCAGGAGCGGACTGAGGGATGCGCAGTGAGAAGAAGGTAGGTGCGGAGCTAGAACGCAGGCTCTTGCGTGTTTCCATAGCTCCTTTACAGAGATAGTATGGGTGAGCTGAAGATCTGGTCTGTGCACTTCGGTAATCGCCTGGGGAGGCTGAAAGGATTTCTAACCTGGCAGAATTATTTATTGGAAAGGAACCAGAGCTAGAAGAGCTAGAATTAAGAATCTCTTTGCAGTAGGTAAATTATTTATTATGTCTAAGCTTACCAGCTGCTTCTGAACAGCAAGGCAAGTTATTAAATTTAATATGTATGTTTTGTGCAGTGTCTCAAATTAGCTGGTCTTGCTCAGTTAACCTATGGCCCAGTTCTTGGTGTGTGGCTGTGGTGTTTTGTTGTTGTTTTCTTTTTTTTTCTTTTTCTTTTTACTGTTAGTATCTTCTGAATAAGCAGAGGTTAGAGTGAGATACTTGATTTGTGAAACTGAGAGGGAGGGTTTTTTGAACGGCTATTGATATTCTTAATGGAGAAACGAGTCGTGTGCTGGCTGTGGGTATTTATGATCAACATTAGGCTTTCTCACTGTGACTGTATACTTCTGCGTTAACGTTTTAGTATAAAACCTAATATGCAGAATTGCTACAAAGTCAACCAGTTCAGTGAGTGGGTGTTGACTTAATTCCAAGGTGAAGCCAAGGGCATGGTAGCACATGACAGGATTGGGTCTATTGTTCGCTCATTTGGCTTGACTTGGCAGATTTGGTAATAAGAGTCCCTCCCCTGCTGTGAGACAACCCTTGTCTGTGGTTACTGTCTTTTGAAGAAGTGACCCATTCTTTCTATCTTGACACTTAGAAGGTGTGACTCCCTCATGTTCTAGTTTGCAGGAGGAATGTGCTTTTGAGGCTAACTTCCTTGTGATCCCCCTGTTCCACACTTCTCATCGCAGGGCGGCCCTGACACATGTGCACTGGGCTCCTTTTGGATGTCTGACTTCTGGCTAAACCAGAAGATGCGCTGCAGGAGCACCCATGATGTGCTGCCGCTCCCAAGGGGTGTTCAGTCTGTGGGACCCTACTAGATTTAGTCCAGAGTAAAAAAAACCCCGGGTAGTGTAATGTGAACGTGAGAACTTCATACTTTTTTTGCTGTATGGATATACCCTTGTTGCCCCAAACTACTTACTAATGTCAACACAGCTATAAAGTGCCACTTGTTTGGAATGGGAGCGCGTCTCAAATAAGCTGGTATCTTCAGGACATGGTATTTTCAAGTTAAAACACCTTGTTTCAAATTCCATTTTTATTTATTAAATTGCCACGTATAATAATAACAACTCTTAATTTTCCTTGCAGCCTCTGTTACGTACTTTTCAAGCCTGAAGTTATTAATTGTCTATCTGGGTTACATATTCTTAAATACGCTGTCTGATTGTGTAAGCTTTCAGTCATGTGATTTTAATGACTCTATATAACTTATACTAGCAGAGAAATCATTTTATCTCGCTCTCTGCCTATATTTTCCATTATAAAATCTTCCCCTTCTCTGTCACCTGCTTGCTTTCTCTCTCTTCATGAGTTTTCTTCTTTTAAAAATTGTTAATACTTGAAGTAGGATAAAGAAAGCTTTTTTTTTTTTTAAAAAGCAATTGCATGAACTATTGGCTTATTCAAAGATATGCAGATTTTTTGAAACTTCTTACTTTTTCTCTTCATTAGTGTTGACAAAATATACCCGTTCCTGTGTGCTAATGATTTTATCAGAGTGGCGGAATTCCACGGGAGCGATAAGTTTGAACTACCTTATGGAATAAAGAGAGCAGGTTTGTGCTCCCCATGTACCTTGTTTTTAAACAGAAATACCTAAATATTGTGTAAAGCCACCTGAATCTCTGGCCCAGGTCTTTCTTATTCACTGATGCCAATCCTTTTGGGGGTATCTAGCAGTGACTTAATGGTTTTATTTAGTCCCTCTGACCTGGCACCTTCCTGTTTTTAACAAACAAAACCCCGTGTTGGGGTTACCCCGCTTAGCAGAGAAGCTCCAAAAGGGTGGGACCGAGGAAGAGTAGAGCTTATTCAGCTTCCTTTCATTTGTATGTGGGCTGGAGAGCTGAAGATATTTAGCTAGTACTTTTCTAGGTGAAATATTAGCTGGGTCAGTGTGATGGGTTTCGATCAACACACCTAAGCCAATCAGGATCCAGAGTCCTACCGAGGCAGAAGTCCCCACGTTGGGGCAGTTACATCAGCAAAATTTTCCTTCTAGTGCTCGTGCCTGCTGCCCACATTGGGCAGGGCAGAGCAGACAGGGCCAGGCACCCTAAGGGTCTTCAGCGCCCTTTCGGAAAGGGTTATAAAATCTTAAGTCTGTTTTTAAGACTGAACAGTGCATCTTCCTATCACCCCGCGGATCTGGGCTTTAGACTCTCTGTCCTCTGTCAGTGTAACAAGGATGGTGATTTTTCCCGTATCTCCGGGGTTGCGGTGAGGAAAAGTATGTTTGGGGATGAGTTGAGGCCCCCTCTCAGTTAGAGGCACATGGGGTGTCCAGCAGGCGCCTGCCCACCCAGGGAGGGCTGGGAAGGTGCCTCTGCCCATCTTTGCCAGCGAGCACAGGCTGGTTTGGTGTCTTGTCCCAAGATGAGTAATGCCGTTACCGTCCCTGGCTGTGTGGCCCTTCCTCTTGGGTCAAGGCTGCTTCTGTTTCAGCTGAAGGTGGGGAGGAGAAAAAACAAAGTCAATTATGATGCAGGTCTTGGAAACTCCTCTGATGCTTATTTACTGTAACTCTGTTGGTTGTTTTTCTTTTTTTTGTTTTTTAATACAAATCCCATGCTATTTTCCAATAGGGAAGTGTTTGGACAGGAAAAGCTTCCCAGCGAGGAGTTCTGATAAACCTGAATTTCTTTGGCATCATTGATTGACCTGTGGCCCTAAATTACAAGTGTTTTTATTTTGAGTTTTTTGTATGCACAGTTCATAGACACTGTTGTGTCTGAAAATTCTGTAGTCGGGGTGGCATGCTTATTTTTATATTGGAAAGCACTGAACATTTTCATTAATCATCATCTCTATATTTGCTTTCTAGAGCAATTTTTTCGTTTAGCCCTTTCAAGACTGCAGAACTGTGGACTTTCCAATGAAGATGACAGGTGAGATGGTTTATTTGCTACTGTTTCTGTTCATTGTATTTTTAATATTTAGTATTTATCTGAAAAGGAATGTCAGTGGCATTATCCTGAAATTGCCCAAGTTGGTCAAGATGCAGATCTGACCAACGCTGTCCAAGCAATCTCTATCTGATGCCAAGATTTAAATAAGTTTGATTTTAAACATAGGTAGCACCAGCATTCGAGAATAATTTTTCTGTGAGGGAGCTTAAGCTTACAGAATCCTTTTTATAAGCGTATTAGGAATTTGCTAGCTGAATGCAGTCCCATCTTCCTGTAGTCTCTTTTTATACTGGAGGAAAGTGAAACCGCCCCTTAAAAAATTGAATGTGACCTCCTCTTTCAAAGTCATTATTAGTGTAAGCTAGAGAATGTTTGAGATAAGCAGATGCAAACCAATGACTGTTTCTACACAAAATAAATCTTACACATATCCTGGTGCCGCTGTGTCCGCTGGCCCGCTGCACACACCGTTGTTCATGTGTATGCTCAGCTTCCTTTCCCGTGAACGCGGGAGGCAGAGGCAGCCAGGAAAGGCTGTTCCTGGCATTTCGGGAGTAACCAGGGTGTGGCACGGAGTGGAGCATGCCGTAGATAACTCGCTTCCCTTGCATTAGATCGTCCTGTTTAAAAATCTCTTGGTTAGAAGCCAATTTTGCTGGGATTTTTTGTTTGTTTTTGGAGGGCCTTTTTGTGTGTGTGTGTGTGTGTGTGTCTCTTGTTGGGGTTTGGTTGTTTTGTTTCATTTTTGGGTTTTTTTTTTTGGAGGTAGTAGAGTAGGGTTGGCAAGTATACTGAAGTCTTGTGTTTACCAAGTGATGCAAATGATTTCTTAGATTTGCAGTCTAGCAAACGGGCTGACAACCTGCCATACATCATGTTAACATGCAGGCCTCTTAATAGAGTTGAATGCAAATAATGCTGAGGTTGGCTGTACTTGGTTTTGTTTTTTTAATCAAGGAGATCAAACAGAATATTGTTGCTTCAAGCCAAATGCCAAGATCACATTTTAATTAAAGTGGGGTGGAATATGAGCAAAATAATTGGTGTTCAAGCCTAAGAATTATCTTGGTTTTAACAGCCAGTTTTTTCTTTTCACCTACTGTACTCCTTCTTTTCCCTGTGTTTAGTTTCTAGGGTGTTCAGGTCTATTCTGAAGGGGGGCACGGGGAAGGGACGACACCAAAAAAACCCCATTGTCTATCAGGAGTGTGGTAAATGGGGAAATTTATACAGAATTGGCTGACAAAGGCTAGTCTTTTGTCTAGAGTTTGAAGGATAATGCCAAATGTTGTATTACAAATTTCCTGAAATCACAAGTTCAGCACTATAGTCATTTTGGGTGTAAAGTAGAGACACTTGCAGTACAGCGTAGTACCTTTTAAATGGAAGCGTCTGTCCTATAGATCAAAAGTAAGGTAATTGGTATTCTTTGAATGTAGGTTTTTTTGAGATACAGGTATGTTTAGTGGTTCTGGGAAGTATGCTTCGTTTTAATAAAAGTAATATACTTCAGTACTGAAGCAGAACGAGAACTATTACTATTTAATAGGCAGTAGTATAAATAAATCAAATGTTCAATGACTTCATACAATGTATTCTTTCTAGATCCATCAGGTTTTGTGTATAGCACTGTTAGGGCACGAATCACTGTAGTGAGGAAGAGCTTTTATATATATATATATACATTAAACCGGAATACAGTGGCTTTTAAATGTGAAACACTTTGGGAATTAATCCTAACAACATTCTCCAGTAATATGACAACAGAATTATTAGGCAGTTCTGTATTGCTCCCACCTAATTCAGCCTTCTTGGCAGAATGCAAACCGAATTTCCCTATAAACTTTTCTTGAGGCAGAGTGGTGGAACCTGCTACGAAGTATTTTAACAAATATTAGGCTATATGAGCACCAAATCTCTGGTGGTCATATAGCTGTATTTGTGTGTGACTTAAGTAAAACTGTACATAGTGAGCTGCAAAGGATTTTTTTCCAAACAGTGCCGTTTTCCAAACTTAGGTGGAATTCTCACTGTGTAAAGGTCTAGCTCTCCAAAACTGTTTGGAAGTGAACAGTGTCACTGACTTCAGTGAGATAGACCATAGGAGAAGTGTTTTCCAGTCTAGGGGTGTATCAGTGTAACCTCTGAATACCCGCTCTGCCCGCTTCCTCGTAATTGCTCGCTGGGCATTCTGAGCACTCTAAGCTCAACAGCAGTAAATTCTTACAAATGCATTTACACAATCCTGGGTCAACAAAATGTGACCTCTGCATCCTCCTTTTTCCAAATAACCTCAAAGGAAATAATTTTCATTCCTCCACTGACTATGGGGGTGTGTGTTAAAGGAGTTGTGGTTTAGATCTTTTGCCTTTTCCAGAGAAACAGTATTTCAGTGGAATGTGGAGGATGCAAGCCTTCTGACCTTTGAATGCTACATTTCCATTTAACAATATTTTTCTTTTATAGACTAGGAAAACGTTTCTTTTAGCATTTCACCATATAAAAAACCAAATGTAAACTGATGCCTGGCCTTGAGATGAAGAGGCTCTTGTACACCACGTGAATAGGGCAATGGTTTGAGTGACTAAAGGGATTGCATTTATATGTTGGAGATCAGTTACCTGATTTACATCAGGATCCATTTATACGCTAAGAAGGTCTCTAACACCTAAATGCAATCCCTTAGCCACTCGAACCATTGCTATAGCAATTGTTATAGCTGAAGTCTTAATATTTTTCACTTTCATCAATATCATGCTGGTGGTTGTAAGCTGGACCTGCAGACACTTTCGTCTGTTATATTTCACTTGTAGCACACCTGATGTTGTTTAAGGACATCTGAATTTATTTTTCTTCTTGCCAATTTATTGACTTGGAGAAAGGGTGTTACCCTTTGGGGTGAGTGTTTGGGTTTTTTTAATATGAAAACATTATGAAAAAGAAGACTTTAAGAAGTGGGGTTGGTAAAATACCTGGGAGTAACAGTCTGCTGAAAATCAATGTGTTGATTTGTGCGATCTACAGTATGTACAAGTCAGTTTATTTAACTTAAGTATCTTCAAATACAGTCTAGCCTGGCTTACATATTCTTTATCTCCATGTCATATGTCAGTTTCCTATGATATTATGTTCTGTTTTTTTTACTCTAGCATAAACTCTCTGCTTATCCTTGTCAGTGGAATCTGTGCTACTGTGGACATAGACCTATGATTGTAACTGGAGACAATTGAATACTGGCGAGGGGCTGAGGGGATGAGACAATTCAGAAATAGCACGTTTGTGCCAGACTTCCTGTTTGAGTTGGCCTGCTCCGACTTCCTGAGCTTGACAAAGATTAAAAGCTGGTCTTTCTAATTCATTTGATTGTATTTATGATTCTGTTAGTGTACAATTCATCAAGAGTATTTGATCTGCTTGTTGACTTTATCCATTTAAAAAGTTCACATACCAATGTTAGATGCGTTATTGGGTATTTGAAGGCAGCTGGTAACTTTATTTTTGAGTATGCATGTTATTAAGGGCACTGGAGTTTGAAAGCCTAATCAAACTTCATTCTGTTTTCCATCCAAGTAGTATTAGTCAGCTCTTAACCATGAACAAGATCTGGTCTGCATCCGTCAGTAAGAGGGAAGAGAGTTCAGATTTGACTTGACAGCAGCTACCCAGCTTCTGTAGCTGCATCAACTGCACTTGCCCAGTTCTAAAGTCACATTTTATTTTACCCTTCCTGCCCTGAGTGCACCCTGCTACATCAAAACTACACAGTGCAAAGAGGAGAAATCAAAGAGCTCTTCAGTTTTATACCAGAGTGGAAGGCGTTATTTCAATAGCTAGGGATTGACATGGCAAAGAAGCTTCTTTAATTGTAGCCTCTGCCCAAAAATTGGAAGGGGTGTAATAAGGATTCACTTAAAATTCATCTACAAGGGACAGAACAAGCAGTGCCTCCTCAAAGTAACTTTTTGGCTGTTTATCATGGTCAGAATAATACAAATAACTTGTAATGGAGTTGACATAGTTTTTGTGAATTCACAGCAAGTAGTCAGAGAGTATAAAAGAAAATATTCAGCAAGATTAGGAGCATTTTTTCTGGCTTTTTATTGAGACCTAAAGATGAGTTCATACGTGGTGTATCAGTCACTGCCAAACCAGGGTGTCCACCAAGCGTTGGGGATGGATGCTCTAGCCAGAAGGTACCACCAGGAGTTGGAGTATGAGTAGCAGTTTGATTTGCATTGTGGTGATGAGGTTTGTATCTCGGTTACCCAGCTGCAGCCACGTAACTTCCGGTGATGCGGAATTCAGAGGTTTGAGATGATTGAAACTTTCAGCGATTTAGAGGCATGCTGTAAATGACAGGAAAACGTGATACAACCGTTCACTAATTCTGTGCTTCTTCCCTATCTCCCTCATTCCACCTCCATCACTTACTGATCGTGGTTTTTGCCCAGTTTTCCTTTTTCCTTACTGTTTCTTGTTGCTGTTGCTTCTCTGTAGCATAGGATCTTGCTTTGAGCTCTGATACAGCTGCAAGTAACAAAGTGTAATTCAGGAAAAGGGTAACTTCTGCTCCCTTCCTCCCACTGTAAAATTTGCAAGAGGCGTATGTGCATCAACCTGCTTTCTCAGGATATCTTAAAACTAGATTGAAAAACTAATTGGAAAATTAATGGGCTGAAGCAGTCCTGGCGTACAGAGGGAAGGGTTTTGTGGATGTAGAGGTAATAGGCATACTGAGGACAGGATGGTGTAACAGGTTTTCACCCCTCTGATTTCCGAGGTACTGAGTCACGTGACTTTGTGGCATTAGCTGGAAATAGTTTTATGAATGCTTGGCTTCTACTAAGCTACTTAGGAAGCACTAGAGAAAAGTGTGCCAGCTTTTTCCATGTCACCCCACCCTAAGAGCTGCATTTAGCAGTGCTACATACATACATATATATCTCTCTAAATTTTTCAAGTCGTTTCCCTCTGCAGATATGGCCCTAGAGCAGCAGGAGAGAAGGTGCCACCCCAGCATTTCTTTTGAAATACAGTGCTTTTTGCAGTTGGCACTTATTCTCATCTTACCTTTCTTGTAAGCTTCAGGTTTTCAGCATGGCTTTGGGGCTCAGTTTCTTTTCCCTAGCCCACATGCAGTACAGCATAATTGCGTTAATTCTGTAGGAAATATAGGGAGCTGCTTTGTACATTGAAATGTCAGTCAGTCTCCAGTGGAACAGGCTGTTTTCATTCAGCTCTCCTCAGCTGAAAAACCAGGTTGGAACATCTGAGGAGAAAGATGTTCATTAGTCTGCTTAAAGTGCCACACTGGCCATTTAATACAGATTATAGTATTCCTTGGCACACAGTCCTGGGGTCCTCTACAGTAAGAAATGGCATAGAGCATTTTTCTTATTTGAAGAACCCTGGGAGCAGGGTGTTGGGAGGTGACTCATCCTCGGTAAGCTGTGAACCTGTTTGTGTCCGAAGAAAATACCAACATTTTTATTTTGCCGTTGTTCCTGCTGCAGCCAAGTTGAACAGCTTTTGCTCTAAATAAAGAAGCATTTTTACACACACACAAAAAATTGTGCTTGTTCTGTAAGGAGGAGTTTGCAATCTTATACATTGGATATAAACCTTCCTTAAAGACGCAAAATTTCTCGTGTAAAGCACCAGCAAGCCTATCTGTGCACTTTTTTTTAAGCACAGCACACATTGTACTAGCATTGAAATAAGACAGTAAAGATTGAAAGACACATTTAGAAAACCTAGGATACCATTAGAATTTACTTCCATAAGTTTGTATTTGCATAATACCTTTAACCTTTTTTAGGTGCTTTTTAACTCTGAATATATTCTAAATTTGAATGGAGTTACTATTTTGTTTGGATGTAGCCTAAGAGCTGATTTGTAGCTCAGTGTTTTATAGACTTAATAATGCTGTCTAATTTAAATCTAGTCACATGAGAAAGTAACTTTTAATCAAGTATATCCTTCCTGTTACGTCATGACAGCATGCACTTCAGCGTGTGTTTAGACAGCACTTTCTAAGTAGAGGGAGAAAAATCAACATGATTATATTCATTTGAAGAGCCATCACGTGTGTCATTGGGCTGAGGTTTTTTACATGTACAGCTCAGAGGCCTGTAAGATAAACTGAACCTAAATCTTGCTGCTTTAGCTTATGTTGGAGATCTCCTAGAGTTGTTGAGAAGCACCTTAATTTGAGTTAGTTTTTCCAGACGTACTCTATCCTGGTTGGTATTACCCCCAGAGTGGGACAAGTTTGAAGCATTGTGGAAGATAATTTATCTAATGGCATCCATAGCATCAAGCGGTTAGATGATCTTAAACAGCAAACCCCTAGAAAAAGGACATGTAAAAACAGTTTTACATGAGAGAAGCCATTTCCTGACTTTGGCAGTCCCTGAAATAATGCAGCTGCATTTTTAGAAAGCAGCCTTAGCGTGTGATACAGGATTGAGACCCCTCTGTAGGGGCCAAGGCGTGTAAAAGATACAGGACTTCAGTTACTAAATAAGCCAGCTAAATGCTAGTATATCATTAATAACAATATGAAGCAAGGGATGTTTTGCATATTAAAGGTTCTCTTTGTTCTGCAGCATTGCCTGTCGAAGGTGTGTTGTGGTCGGTAATGGAGGAGTACTTCGAAATAAGACATTAGGGGAGAAGATTGACTCATATGATGTGATAATAAGGTAAATGGTGTCTCCTTTTCATTTTGTGTACATGCAAAGAATTAACAAACTTTTTCTGTCAGCTAGTAGCTTTGGAGTTCAGTTATTATACAAATGAAAATGTATAAAACTTCCTGTTTTACTTATTCTGTCACAGCCTTCATTTAAAAAAAAAAAAAGAGGGAAAAAAATGGATCGGTGTTTTATTACACAGCCTGGTTGATACAGGGGAGGAAGAATCACTGGTTGGTCAGTCTGCCCCCTGTACAGATACACGGGTGCAAGATGCTGCCATCGGGGATGGGTTCAAGCATGATACAGCCCGGAGCCCTGCATGTGCCCCTCGCTGTGGGTCAGCATCCCGGGCAGCTCTGCCTCTTCCCTTCCACCCCACACCTCTCTTATGCCTGTGCTGGCGTATGCGTTGCTTGGAGTGGATTAAACGTAATGTTTGCTGGGAAATCTATCTCGAGGCATGTGTCAACTGGAGGATGATGTTGATGTCTGCCCTGTTTTCTCAAGCATGTTAGTTCATATTGGAAGTTTGAGATGCCTCGACCTACCAGAGGATGCTGGGATCTGAAGAAGAGGCGTCTGGACTAGGGAAACTGGGGAAGTGCTCAGAGAGGAATAGGCAAGGAGGGAGCTGGGGGGGAAGCTCAAATGCCAAGCAAACTGAAAATGGACTATTTGGCTAATTACAAAAGAATTTTCTGCAATTAAGAAAAAGATAAATCAGTTTCTCCATTGCAGGAACTGAGAGGGTAACTGATTAAACAGCCCTTCTGCCTGGAGATACCCTGTCAGATCATATGCTTGAACCTGAGCTGCCATTTCAGTTTGTCTGCTTCAACACTGTGTTGAACATTGAACAAAGTCTCAGTTTTGTTAATTTGCCATCAGTCCTGATGCTCATTGTAGTAATAGTGTTTCAGTCTTCAGGCACTACTAGAAAAAGTTGTATACCAATCCTGGAGTTTGACACGCATTTGAAAACATACTGATAAGCTAGAAGTGAATACATGCAATGCTTCAGTTGTAGCTCCTCTTATAAACTTAAACCTATAGAAAGTGAAGCACATAATAACCCTGTTCTTAGGAAAATTTACTTGCCTGACACCTTTGTGCTTTACAAACAAAAAAAACAACCCCACCTTGCACTTATTTTCACTGTAGTATAATGATGCAGGGAAGCTCTGTGGATTATTCTTAAGCTATTTCAAGTATTTGGGCTCCTTGTAGATCTACCTATTCTTCTTAAAATGAAGATCTTTATGTAGAGTGGTGTCACACATTTAAAAACAGCTCTAAATTCAAAATTTTCAGAAATACAGTACACATTTGTTTACTGTGAATGAACAAAGAAGTGGTGTTTGCATTCTGTATTTAATGACAACTTCTGATAAAACTTTGAAATATTTCCTTGTCTGCGTACCTTGTTTTACAAACGTTTGCTCCAAAGCAGTGTGCCTCGTATTCTGAGCAGTCAGTTCTCCAAGGAACATATAATACACCCACCAAGCAAAAACTGCAAGACGGAGACTTAAACACAGCTCTTCTAACACGTGAGAGCAGAGGGAGCTGACCACCTGCTCACTGCTTATTAATCTGTTATATCCCAAAGCAGTGGCAGCTGTGCAAGTAATAGTTAAAAAAAAAAACAAAACACAACACCCCAAACCCCTCTAACAAACAAAAAAAGCAAACGTAAAGATGTATCAGCATCAGGTACTCAGTCATAATCCCTGTATGCTGTAGACAGTGAAGAGTATTAAAACATTCTTGAATTGCCTCCTGTATGACTTGGATCATCTAGTAGCATGAATGGAGCAATGGGTAATCGTCCAAGCCAGATATTCTCTTTGGTCTTCTCCAGTTTCTGCGTTTGAGCCAAATCAGGCGGCCTTCTGCTCAAATGACACACAATAAGCAATCGTGCAACTGTATTCTAAACCACCTTGGCCAAGATCCCATATGTGCTTGATCCCTCTGAGTTAGAGGGGTGACTGCACCTGATAATTGCTCATCTACCATGTAACGTGATAAGTAAATGCTGGGCTGCCAAACCCTCCTGTACCTGGACACATTGTCTGCCCTGCAGACTAATGCATGTGCCAGCCACCGCACAGTGAGGATGCGGGTGGGGTAGTCATTGCTGTCTCTGTCCTCTGCAGAATGAATAATGGCCCTGTTATAGGGTACGAAGAGGATGTTGGGAGGAGGACAACTTTCCGCCTTTCTTACCCAGAATCCATCTTCTCAGATCCGATTCACTACGACCCTAATACGACTGTTGTTCTCATCGTCTTCAAACCACGTGACTTGAAGTGGCTTTGGGAGATACTAGGTGGTCAGAAAATAGTGAGTTTAATTATTTGTGTGCTTTGGCTCAGCTTGCCCCACATCTCTCATGCGAAATACCTGTTTTGCTTTTAACCTTAATCCTTCTTCCTAGCTGGGGGGACCACTGGATCTCCTAGTCAGTTTGCGTGATATTCCTTTCCCATAAATGCTTCTGTCTTCTTTCTGACACAGGTATTTGATCAGTTCCTCAGCCCAAAGAAGTTTTCCTCTTGGAAATACCTTTTTATCCTCTTCCTAGTACTGTTTCATATTCTGACGTGCACATTCCAGCCATTTCCCAGTTTATTTTATCATGCTCACTTGGTGGAATTGCAGAATAATGTTGGAAGGGACCTCCCTCTCGAGGTCTTAAGTCCAAAACCTTGTTGAAAGAAAACAGAGCAAAGTTCAAAGCCTTACCAGGTTCTCAGGGGATGGTCTGGGTAAGTTTTGAGTATTCCCAAGGATATTTCTACAACTTCTGTTTCAGTGCTGCAACACCCTCCCAGGAAAGAATTCCTCCTCATCCTTTCACTGTGCTCCTCTGAAGTAGTCTGATCCTGTTTTTTTTTGTAAACCCTTAGCAGATAGTTGAAGATGGGCTGAACAAACCCAGCGTCCTCAGACCCTTCTTGTTTGCTGTGCGCTCTGAGCCCTCAGCTCTTTTAGTGGCCGCCTGCTGAGCTTGCCCCAGTTTGGCACTCTCTCTTGCACAGGGGGGAGCCCAAAACAGCATTTGTGAGGTTGCAGAAAGACACAGTACGAAGTACTTGAGAAGGATAACTTCTGTCTGCCTGTTCTCTATGCTTTTAGTAATGTGGCCCAGCGCACAATGAGTGTTTACTGTCTCCAGGGCGCACTGCTGGTGCTTGTAGTCCATCAGACACCTTTCTCCAAAGCTGTTTTCCAGCCAGCCGGCCCCAGCCTTTGCTGCTGCGGTGGGTTATCCTGTTGCATGAGTACGATTTGGCACATGTCTTTGTTGAACTTTGGGAGGTTCAACACTCCTCTTCTTCCTCAACCTCCTGTCCTTGGATTTTACTCTGGGTAGAGTTGCTACAAACCCAAAATCCAATAGCTGTTAAAATGTGTATTTGCTTTCCTGTTACAGAGTGCTAAAGGCTTTTGGAAGAAACCAGCTCTGAACATGATATACAAATCTAGTCAAATCAGGATTCTTGATCCCAGCATCACCAGAAAAACAGCTTATGAATGGCTTAATTTCCCAACAAGATTTCCCAAGAAAGAGGTAGGCTTTTTTCTTCTGTGTCTTTTAGTTTTGTGCAACCAAATGTGTACTCAGAGGTAATGATCTCTTTATTATAGTGGATTATGTTAAAACATCTTTTAGGTTCACATTACAGTAGTTTGCATTTAAATGGTGCTCAAAAAAGATGGAGAAAATGGAATCCAGAAAGAGAGTGGGTAGCCTTCTATGCCAAAAATCTCTCTTTATGGATTCTAAAGTTAGTATTAAATGAGACTGCTTTTGCAGACAGACATAATGTGTTTTACAAAATTGGGAAAAGCAGACAGTCATTAGAACATGGCAGATCCAAGAGCCTCTAGAAATATTAAGGAATCTTGAATTATTAACTGAAGGGTGTTTTATAATGAAGGGTGTTTAATAGTTTTTCTAAAAAAAAAAAAAAAAAAACAAAACCACAAAAAAAAACCCAAAAAACCCAAACAAAAAAAACCTGAAGAAAAAACCCCACCAAAACACAAAAAAAAAACCCCGCACACCACACAAACAGAACCCCGCAACCCGGTAATTCTAACACTGCTGCAGTTTCACTCTGCTGGAGGCAGGTAGTGGCTAGGGAGCATACAGGATATTCCAGCCCTGCGTTAATGACATATGTCTAGCAGCATTCTTGTGCTTACTGATTGGATGCCAAGCATTGTAATGAGTTAACCAACAATTTAGACATAAAAATACACTTTAACTGTCAGTTTTTGAGTGAAGAATGTTTCTGATGAAAGGTAAGGCTTCGAGCTGGAGACCTCCCTTGCGTAGTCGGGACTGACCACGTGCTGTTTAGCATAAATACGGTTCCCTGGGGTCACATCGTTGCACAGAGCTGCTTCATTGAGATCAGCCGACAAATGTGGAAATGTTTGACAGGCTGTCACTGTGGAGTATCTACCACAATTTTTTTCTGGTTTAATCTTTCTAATAATTGAGGGAGTTGATTTTTTTTTTTTTTTTTTTTTGGTTTTGGGTGTTCTTGTGAGGTTTTTTTTTTTTTTTTTTTTTTTTTTGCTTTTAAAGAAAGTCTGTCTTTTTTGGAGCCTAATAGCAGCTTTTTCCTCCCTTATTAACACTCAAACTGGAATACCCAGTTTGACTGCATGCTTACCAGGGCTCTGTGGCATTTCGGCTCTTCAGCTGAGGGTGGGAAAAAAGCAGCATAGTAGTTGGGTGCCTGATGATTTCCTAAAGGGCCACAGAACATCTGTGGCTTCCACGGCTCCAGAAATCCCTCCTGGTCGACTCTCAGTGGGGGTAAAAGTAAGACCAGTGCTGTCAGTGAGCCAAATGTGCACGGTGTGCTGGCGCTGGTACAGAGGCACCGGCCCCTCAGTCACTTTGGGTAATGTGCATGCTCTTCTCTGCTCCTCTCCTGCTTGCTGGGTGCCCCTGCCCAGAGCTGGGACAGAGCGCGTCCGTGCTTGGAGCCCCTTTCCACCACCTCCGCATCCCACTTGCTCCATCCCAGGGATTTTGTAGCAGTGGTCAAGCTCCGGCGTGCTTGTCCTCACCTTTCCTCCCATCTCCGAGGGGAGCCGTGCCTGGAAGCCCGCGCATCTGCTGCCGCCCGGGCAGAGCTGATGTGTAAGGGCTTGGTTAAGCTGCAGGTCATTCCTCAGGGGTTCCTGTTGGCAGGGTGGCGTTTTGCAGGACCCCCTTTGGAGCTCTCTGTCCGGGTAGGGCGTCCCCGGGGGAGGTCCGGTGCTGCCTTCGATGTCTTGTGCTTCAGCCCCCTCTGCCTGTGGGAGATGCCAAAGACCGCTGTTGCTCTCCTTGCTGTGTCTGCCTTTTCCATTAAGCCAATCTCATGTTCCCTGCGTGTGCGTTTATGCGTAGTCCAGCAAGCATTTCTCTCTCTTTGTTAGCGACTGTGATGGTGTTGGCAGAGCCAGGAAGAACAACTGTAAAATCGGATGCAGCACTGAAGTCGGAAAGTGTTGCAGGGTCGTTCCAGAGCTGTGCCTGTTTCCACGAAATGTGACTGGCTGAACAAATTTCATTACAGGTCGAGGTTGTCTGGATATTGCTAGGGTGCTGGTGTGACAATACATTTTAAAAGTAGTGCTGCTTTGTTTAGTATATTCTTTTGAAGCAAACTTTATGACAGCCAAAGGTAAACAGAGCCACTCACAACCTGTGATGTTCCTAGTATTCCAAATAGCACTAATCTTGACATGTAGCATTCCTGCCGTAATTTTTGGTTCCTGTTTAGTATGGACATTGCAACAGAGTCACTACTAAGTTTATGATACTGGGCCCTCAGGGCAAAAAGTTATTTTGCTAACTAGCAGGAGCTCTGGGCAATAGTGTGCATTTTAAGTTGATGTTATTGCTGGAGTACTCCAAGAGTTGTATAAAGGTACAAAAAAATTCTACATAAAAGGTGACTTTATGACGCCTTCAATTGTGACTTTAATTAGGCTTACAGAGCTGATGTTATAACTTTTTTTTTCCTGGGGATTTGTTCTTTTATCATATGACACAAAGAAATATTTTTCTGTGTCATCGAGTGCATCTGCCTTCTCTCTGCACAAAATTGTTCAGTACTGGTTTGCCTGCTTTGTTTTCAGAAGCAAACAAATTGAGCCTTGCGTAAGAGTTCAAAAAAGCATGTGATTTTATGCTCAGTTTGAGGTTTGATTGCAGCTACCGAACACGTAGCTCATTTGGTCTCTGAGAAAATTGTTATTTTAGTTAAGAAGGGCATTAGTGCCTGAAAGTTTTATCAATTTCTGGGGACATTTTTTCCCCTGGTGGTTCAAAAGAGTTCAGTGCTCTCTACAAACCTCGCCTCATTTACTTCCCCAGATCATTTTAGCCACTGCTGCTGCTAAAATAGTCATGCACTTGACCACGAGATAGGACAGATGGTTGCAATGAGTTGTTCTATGCTCTTGTAAGATGCTCTTTGCTCTATCTGTCTTTGCATAGATGTTCTATGTTCTTCTGGTTAGGTGCTTTTACTTTTGCACAGTTAAAACCTGTTTATGACTGGTGGCTGATGTTTTACATTGCGTTTGCTTCTGAGCTATCTCACCGTAGACCGTTTTTATCTACAGTTTCATTTCTTCTTATGGAAATAGTGGGGGAAGGTCTAAAGCCGTGTCCTTCTGGAAGTTCTCTGCTTTGAAAAAGTTCAAATGCAGCCAAATTTATGCAGCAGTAGCATTTATGCTTTGTTATTTTGGTGTTATGAGGATTTGAGGTGTGTCATGTTGTTCTGTTCCTCTGGATCTCTATCATCTAGAAACTTCTCAACACATCTGCTAATTCACTCAAATTTGATGGGGTGAAATGGTCTTGATTATATCAGTTTCGTGGAAGTAGGTTACTGAGCAGAAGGATGGGGAGACCTTCCTGATGCCTCTGCCGAGGGAAGGGCTATAGTATGGGCTCAGCCCTCACTGGAAACTGGAGAATCCCGGGGAAGGCCAACATGGCAGACACACCAGTCATGGAAAACCCGTGGGCAGTATCTTACTCCTTAGGAGACATGAGGGGGATCAAACTACAAAACCAGATGTCTGTAGAAGAGCCAGGCTGCCTGATTTCCAGTGCCTTTGTTCTAAAGTTCGCTGTTCCTGTCAGACTGCCAGTTATTTACGTGTGCGTGCTCTTTGTGTTTCATTTTAGAAACCCAAGCATCCAACAACGGGGCTCATTGCCATTACGCTTGCATTTCACATATGCCATGAAGTTCACCTTGCAGGCTTCAAGTACGACTTCACTGACAGAAACAGTTCTTTGCACTACTATGGCAATGACACAATGTCTCAGATGATACAGGTAACAAACACTTGTTTATGCCGAGAGAAATATATCTGGTAACTGTGGAAGACAATTGGAAGGGACCTTAAAGATCATCTGGTTCTAACCCCCCTGCCATGGGCAGGGACACCTTGCACTAGACCAGGTTGCTCAGAGCCCTATCCAGCCTGGCCTTAAACACCTCCAGGGATGGGGCATCCACAACTTTTCTGGGCAACCTGCTCCAGTGTCTCACCACCATCACAGTAAAGAATTTCTTCCTAATACCTAATCTGAGTCTGCCCTCTTTCAGTTTAAAACCATTACCCCACCTCTTATCACTATGCTCCCTGATAAGAGTCCCTCCCCATCTTTCTTGTAGGCCCCCTTTACGTACTGGAAGGCCGCTATAAGGTCTCCCTGGAGTCTTCCATTCCATATGTCCATTTGTATGTTCTGTTTTGCTTTACTGATGTTATCGTTAGGCTCCGCAGCTCCTGTTGATGGAAGCATATTTGCTAGCACTGTCAGAACATGAATGGCATTGCTTCTGTTTGCATTCTCTTTTTCTCGGCAGCTACTTGCACAATCTGTCATAGTTGTCAAACTTGAAGAAAAAAAAAAAAAAAAAGCAAAGGGAAATGGAAGGAGTTAAGACCTGCAAACTTGCAGTTAGGAAAAGAACTGAATTTCAGAAATAGAAAGCAGAAGAGAAAAGCAGGTAGGAAGAGAAGAAATTGCTTCCAGGGCGAAGCCACAACTCACCAGGAGAGAGAGCAGCAGGAGGCTGGGAAGCATCAGGGATGCCTTCTCCTCCCTCCTGCTTTGCTATGGTCATGCCCCTGTTTTCTTTTACTTCTCTGCTCTTGCCTTCAGCGCTGTACTCTGAGCAACTCAATCTCATACCTTTACCTCAATGTGAACAGTTTTCTTTTCCACGTGTGGGGACTATTTGCTCTCTTCCTCCCTTTCCTGAAGAGGAAGCGTAGGGGAAATGCCTATAGGAGCCTCTCGTGTCTCCCTGAGGACTCCTAGGTGCACTCTGCTCTGAGATAATTTTCCTCTGACACTGAATTCACCTTCATTTTGAGGCTCCTCTCTGCGGGTGCTTTTTTGCAAAGTATATCAAGGTTGGGTAAGGTTGATCGCTAGTTGAATAGATGTCTGTAAGTCTCCTAAAGTCTTGAAACTTTAAAAACCCAACAACTAAGCAAAAACCTTATCATTAGTTCTTTAGTGGCATTAAGTTGTAAATATACTGTATATGTATAATCTTTTATGCAGTATTTGTATTATATTCATTTTAAGTTACTGGATTCAGTGTCTAAGATTGTCAGTAAACTTACTTCCCTTGTGCTGTCCTCCACTAATGTCTGGATGTGGCACAGAAGATGGGTTGGTTTTGGCTTGTTGAAACTGATTGGCAGGACGCATCTGATCTACAGACGCCTGATGTGTGCTTCTCAAGAACCTGCATTGAGCTTTGAGAATTAGTCATTTCCTGACCGCTTGCGCTGTAAATGTGGTTATGCAGCTGTTCCCTCTAAGCACGGGGAAGAGTTGGGAGAGCTGGTAACGGAAGGACTTCTGTGAGGTCAGTCTCGTCCATTCTTGCCACTGAAGGATCACCCCTTTTGGTTTGTGTCCTAATGGAAAATCTAATCTAGTTTTGAGCCGTAGAGTCGCTCGCCCGTGTTCTTGGGAGACTGTGCTGCAGCCTTTGCCAGGAAGTCTTTTCCCCAGAGCTCTCCTACCCTTAGTATCTTCCAAGTGTCACAGGTGATTAAAGGGAAAGAACAACGAAGTGATGCTTCTGGTAATAATTTTAATTTAATTTTTTTTTTATTATTCCCTCACATCTCTTTAGAATGAATACCACAACATCAACGCTGAGCAGAAATTTTTGAAGAAGCTGATAGACAAGAACTTTGTGGTCAATTTGACGTGATAGCTGAGTGGAAAATACAAAGAACAATCACTATTTTCAAGATTTGAAAAATTTTTATTTTTTGTATGACATTTTTATTTTTTAAGTGCAGCATAACTGTTTACTGTTTAAAAGGAGCACAGAAACCTCACCAAAGCAGAAGCTGCTTCTAAGCCTGAGGGTAATGGACTATTGCAAACTGAATTTCTGTGAAGCTATTTAATAATAGGAAAACCATGAAACTTTCAGCTGAAAGTATCAGGGATATATAACAATGTGATGCACATCACTTATTTATCAGCAAGAATTCTTTCCAAATGGTTACTTTTCTGGAATACTTTTGTTTCTGGTGTTGTCCTCCAAAAGAGTTACGCTGTCAAGAGACAGAGACAACCAATGTTTAATTAGTAGATGGATGTAAAGTCTTGAATGTCTGTCTTGTAATAGGAAAATGGCTTTAAAACGATGCCTATAAATCATTACTGTGTGTGTGGGAGAAGGGGGAACATGCAGAGTGTACAGGTTTTAGTCTGCCCTACTGAGGAGGGGATGTCCATCTTCAGCAAAGAAGCCATAGCTTCTGCACTGGCCGTCGACTTGGAACTGCAGCCTGCCTTTGCCGCCAAAGGTGAAGACCCTTTGGTCTGATTTGTGGAGATGTTGGTATTGACAATGCTTATGTTGTACCCGGTTTGTGGAAACCCATGCTCTCCATGCTGTGCGTCCAATAAATTTTACGGTTGGTGACTTGACTTAGAAAAGAGGGAGTATGAAGACTGAAGTGTTGTTCTCACTACCTGTGTGTCAGCCGCTGCCCCCAGACCACAACAGAAGCATGAGCTGGGACAGAGATGTTCACACCTGAGTTCAAATTTAGAGCCAACTTTTGTTGGATTCCCAGATCTCCAGGACAGGACCTCGTGTATTTGTTTGCTCCCCAAGAATTGAGGTGTATATTTCCAAACCAGATAAGTCTCCTTTCTCAGGCGCTGTAATGCGTTTCCACCTTTGAAGCGCATCAATATGAGCAATGAATGTTCCCATCTTCAGCAGCAGAGTGTGCTAGGGCATATCCAGGATGTACCTCAGCTGAATTACCATTTGGCTTCTGTTTACCTCTCCTGTCTTGACATTTATGTTTAAAGGATGTGGCTGAACTAAATCATTTAGTGGTGGGAACTTACTCGGGGATTTTTAACTGAAACATTTAATGGGACATTTGTTTCCTGTGTTGGTTTGTCTCAGACAAGCCTGCTGAGTAAGTTAAATCTGACAGCTGTCAAAGAAGAACAAGTAGTATGCTGCTGTGTTCTAATTTTCTCAGAGTGTATATTTTTTAATTGTGGCAGGTTTGCTTGAAGATCTTGTGGTTGTCTTAATCAGGGACACCTAAAGAAAGCACGAAGTCATCCACTTAAAGAAAAAAAACTTTTTGTAGCCAGTAGAAGAACCTTTGCTGCTTTCTAATAAAATGATATAGAGAGCTTTAGTATGTTTAGGAGCAGTGCAAACAACCAAAATACGAACACAAACCTCTAGCAGGTCAAGAGCACAGTATTTGTGTTTTTCAGAAGCTGAGAATTACAGGAGTACTCAACACAATTTCTTTACAGCAATGTAGAGTAATAAGCACTGAAGTGACCAAAGAGTCATCGTTCTTTATTTCTCTTGTGGAGTGCAGTAGGTATTAAAAAAAAAAAAAAAAGACCACCACCACTTTCCCATAGCTCTCATCTCCCTCTTTGGTCCTTTGGCTCTGCCATTTGGAAATTGGTGAGTGCAGCGTGATTTGGAGGGGAGCCAAAGGAGAGGAGGCTCCCGCTCTCACATTGTGTTTTCACCTCGTGACCTTTGGCCTGTTTCAAGCAAATTGGACATATCTGAAATAACTCTGGCTGTCATAAAAATCTGTGGTGGGGGGCAGGGAAGGACCCAGACGTGTGCCCAGCAAGGGGCAGGCTGCGCCATGGGGCCTGTCTGCTGCAGGTGACGCTGCAGGGGTGGCCGCTTGTCCAGCCCTGTGCAGGGAGGCAGGTGAGAGCGTGGAGGAGAGGGCGGCGTGGGGGACGCTGGAGCAGGTGACTGTGGTGGAAATGGAGGAAACCAGAATTTCCTCACAAGGTGGCAGAAAGGCTCTTGCTCAGTTATTCATATTTCCTTTTTTTTTTTTTTTTTTTTTTTTTAAATCATGCACATTTCTGAGCCTTTGAGGAAGTCTGCTCAAAAATCTGAATATGCACAGGTGGGGGGTTTTGCCAGTAAACAGTGGCATCGCTGTCTTTAGTTCTACCAGCATTTATTTCTCGTAATTACTTCAGTTAATTAAAGAGGTTTGAGGTTTGTGTGTGAGACTGCAGCCTCAGACCTGCAGTGATTTAGACTACTGACAACAGCAATTCCACATGAAAAAAATGCTGAGGTAAGGTGGTGGTGTTGTCCGAGCGCTCTCTGCATGGGAGTCCTTGGTAGGTCTCAGACTGTGCTGAGAGCAGAGCCAGGCAGAAGCGGGGGGCTGCCTCTTCCCCCTTGAAACCCACGGTCGCTCCCAGAGCTGGGCTGCCGCCACGGATCCAGCTGCATCCATGTAACGCCTCACAGTACGCTGACCACAAGGACTTTTTTCCAGGAGAGCTGTTGATTTTCCCTCTCCTCATGGTGCCTGGTTCTTGCCATGGTGCCGGCTGCTTCCCTCTGCTTCCCCACCCCTGTCCCACGTGGCAGGAGGTGGGTAGGGAGCTGTGCTTCTGAGCATGTGGTTTTCTCTGCTCTGGTTCCTCTTCCCACTAATCTAAACTGATTCTCCTAATTTTCCTAGGAAACTTCCTTTTGACTTTTTTTTTTTGGGGGGGTGGGGGATGGGGAATTGTTCTGCTATAGTTAGAATCCAAACCAAATAATAAGAAAAAAGGCTTCGTGGCAAACAAATGGCATCCACCAAACTCTTTTTTTCATAAAATTAGGCTCCTTTATTTTATTTTTTTTTTTTTTTACCACATCAGCTTTTTGGTCTCCCTAAGATTATTTTTTTTTTATTTATTATTATTTTATTTTGGATAATGATGTTCTTAATACATTTAGTATGCTGTCTACAAGCACTTATCCCTATCTGCTGCTCCTTTTTATTTGTTCTTAATAAGCCTCCCTGACTTCTTTCTGAAATTAAGCAGTTCTCCCAGGGATACTTTTTTTTCTCCCACTTCTGCGCTCCTGCAGGATTGTTAAGTCCAGGAGTGCTGAGGTTGCTGTGGCAGCGTGGCTGAGTAACATTTAGCACCAGACCTGTTCACTCAGGACTGAGCCAAGAGCTGATACCATTGATAAACCGCAGGGTACCGGGTTTTTTGAAAGCACAGCTTACAGGCCGGGAACTTTTCTCTTCAATATCAAGCAGCGAGCCAATCAATTCCCGCCCTCTGTAAGATGTTTTGGTAGGATTCTGTGTGCGCCAGCCCTGCTGCATCACCTGCTTCACACAGTCGTTTCGGCTCCTCTGCCTTGAGGACAGGTATCGCTTTTACACTAACTTCACGCAGGCAAGAATAACTGTACCTAGCGCGTTTCTCGGTAGTGCCCACAGATGACGGTGTCCGTTCTAGCTGGGCACGCATTTTCACAGGCGTTTTGCAATACCAAAGACTTGCCTTGGGGCTTTTTGACAAAAGCAATAATGTGAACTCCAAATACCTTAGATCTTTTATGAGAGGGAGCTGCTATTAAGGTTTTCTTTTCCCATTTTTGTCATTCCTGAAAGTGAAGTCTCTGCACTGAAACTTCCCTTTAAAAGCTACCCTGGTTTTTTTTTTTTATTGCATCGTCAGCAGTGAAGCTGTCAAATTTTGAATCCCGGGGTGCTGCCAGCTTTATTTCCATGTCTGGTAATGATGTAACTATATAGGTACCCAGTGCCTCCCATGAATTTTCTTCCCGTATCAACTGCAAAGTCAGATGGTCTCATCCCATCTTCCTCTGACCTGTTCTCCAGCAGCCTGCTGAATTTCAAGACAGTAGCATCTCACAGCAAAGGTGCTCGTTCATCTTATCTGCCATACCCCCACCCCCAAAATTCTGCACCATCAGAAAGACCCAGCTCTAAGGTACCAAAGTCCGCACAAACCAGGCAGGATGACATACATCGGCTGGAAGCTCTGTTTGGCTCAGTTTTTTGGGGTTTTGTTTGTTTTCTGTTGGGGAAAGTACTTTTTTCCTCTGCTGTAATAATTAAGGGAATTAACGGAGATACAACTGAAGAAAGAAGGTCACAAACTATTGCACTAAATACAGATCTGAGCGTGCCTAAAAGATATCACTAAATGACATTTCCAGTGACTGTATTGGTGGTAATAATACAGAATCACAACTTTGGTGTTTAATAATTAATGTGTGGTACCTCTTGTTTCCTATGCCACGCTTTCCTTTTTAACAATGCCGTGGGGAGGGTGCTTTTAAGTGGAGTCTGATTTTTAAGAACATACATATGAAGCTCAACATCTGGTTTCGGTGTCGGTAAATATGTATTTTATTTGCCATTTGTCTTAAGTTTTATATGCCTTTAAAGTGCCAGCTGTATTTTGAAGACGTTCTTACAGTCGTTTCAAGTGAGATTTTGAATGCTACAAATAGAAAGAGATTATCTTCCTGTGAATAAATTGTGTTAAAGATGGTGCCCTCAGGCTTATTTTTGTAAGGTCGGTGCTCTGCGTGTGTGTGTGCGTGTGTATGGGCCTGTGTGCCCAGTCCCATTCATTGTTAATGCTGTGTAAAGTACACAGCATTGTCAGAAACGGTATCGAATTTCGGAACGAACTTTGGTGCTTAGTAGAGCAAACAGGGCTGAAAATGTTTTTGACACTGGGTATGCTGGGCTGTACTGTGGGTGGAAATAGCACTGCAGGCTGAGTAAAAGTAAAGCTGGGACGTAGTTTTTGTGGACAAGATCAGGAGCAGCATCCTCCTGAGTTTAATATTTCGTGGTTTTTTAATCTTGCCTGTCTTATTGGGGATTTTCAGGGGAATGCTAAAATCAAGGATGTGTAACTAAGATGATGACACATGATGAAAGACTTTAGGTGGAAAGTGAGAGACACTGATTGCCGTACTTTACTCATGTTTTGTTTTCTCTTTTTGTGCAGTAAGAGTGAGATGCTGTGGAGCAAGGAGTGTCTAAGGGAGGTTTAGAAAACAATTACCTGACACTAGTGAGTACTCAGTGCATTCATTTTAGTACGGACAGTTTAGGAGTTCGCCAGCCTGGAGGAAACACCTGCCTTTGAGGTGAGGTTGGGGGAGCCACGCTGTGGGTTATAATTTACCGCCTGCAATGGAGCCACAGTTGAATAGTGATGTAGATCCGTGACAAATATGTTGTCACTTACACGCTAGGTTTTTGCTGCAGGTGGAAAAAATGGGGAGGGGAAGGAATGGGAAAAACTGTCTTCAAAGCACAGGGAGAGCCGGGGATGTGGTGTGCGTGTCCCAGCTGGGGCAGCCAGCTCTGGCTTTTTCGGCCAGCACAAACCCTCAACATCGCACCTCTGCGTCACCCCGTGTCTCGGCTTCCCCCACGCTGCCCCTCTGCCTGTCTAAGCTGTGCTCCTGCATTGGCTGGTGCTGAGCAGGCCTCGTCTCGCCGGCCACCTGCGGGACCCCTCGCTCTGCACGTCCCCCCCAGTCGCTGTCTCCCACTCAACGTGGTGGCAGGACAGCACTCTCCCCACCCCCCCGTGGCTTAGGGCAGGTTTTGCCCACAGAGGGGAACTAAAGAAGAGAGTATTGCGTTTTTTCTCGTATCAGGCTGTCAGTGGTTTCAGAGAATCCTTGTGGTCCGATAGATGAATTCAGCGGGTTGAATGTTCCTTCTAATATTTCTGCTGAATGAAGACAGGATTATTATTATTTTTTTAAAGATATTTAATAAGATATTTTTTTCAAATCAGTACAAAAATTTTAAATACAAAATTATTTGCTTTTGACATATCTCATATATTCTGGGAACATACTGAAGTCGCCAATGCCTGGTAAACTGTCAGTCTGTTCCTGCCACCGTTCCATAAAATTTCTGAGATAAAGCACCACATTATATCACTGGAGTCCTTAGTCAATGTTAGACTGCATTAAACTCTGCATTTAAATAATGGTAATGCCAGTTAAATCCAATCTTAGTTCTGCATGAAAAATCTAGTTCATTTTTGAATCAAAAGCGGTAGCGTTAGCTAAAGACACTGAAGAAGTGATGAGTATTTAACTCTTTCAACTAGCGTAACAGTGTGTGATGTGCAGCACTGTACAGGGAAACACAGCAAAGTACACTGCCCTTGGGAACCGATACTTTTGAGGCGAGATTAGCACCACTGATGAACAGACAGCTCTTGCGGAGAAGTTGCTTTCCTCACGTACAGAAAAGAGCGAGGCCTGCAGGTTCTCCTTGACAATCGCTAACACATAAATAAGGATTGGAAATCAGCTTTTATATAAAATGAAGGTCTCGGATAAATTTGCGTGATTGGTATTGCTGGTACAGTTATTGGTTGATCTCAAACAACAAATCAGTTAATTAGCAGAGCTACTTCTGCTTTGCCTAGTCATTGAAGAGTAAACTGATTCAGCTTTCGCTGAGTGGCAGAATAGGCGTCTCTTCTGACAAGCCAAAGAGGCGCAGGTTCTTAGCACGAGCACAGAAATCCAAGCGAATTTATTCCTCCCTGCTGGATTGCCACACGTTAGCCAAAACGTCTCAATCCTGTGGCACAAAGCAAAGGGGGAACCCTTCATTTTTGTCTCTGAGCTGCCTCATCTGCTTCCACTGTGCAAATTGCAGATGGAGGCTTTTCGAGTGCCGTGGCACTTGGGAAGTGAACCCAGTGCCTGCTGGAGGCAGCGGCGGCGTTCTGGGTCCAACAACTGCTGGAGAAGGCTCGTGTGAAATAGTTACACCGTTACTACTCCTTTTCCGTCATAAATAAGTTGTTCAAGAAAAAACCACACCTGCAGGATTATTTTATATGGGGGGAAGGGAAATAAAGGTCTCCAGCTAAGAGAACCTTTGCTTGTCAGGCAGACCTGCTGTCAAAAAAAAAAAAAAAACAAACCAAAAAAAACCCCCACCCAAACAAATAAAAAGCCACTCAATTTTTTCCATGTACTTTGAGACTGACCTACTCTGGTTTAAGTCACTGTTTTTCACCTCCTAACTACGATCAATGCAACAGGAGTGAGTGACGTACACCAATTTGAACCTTAGTACTGAATTATTGTGAATGAAATGAAGTAAGCATGGCATCACAGAAATATATAATGTACAGCTAATATGTCCCCCTCGGGTGCAAAACATCTGTTTATGAACCTGATACGCATCTTTAGATATGTTCACCACACTTTTTTTTTTTTCATAACTAGCTGTGCATAGTGTTAAACTTTGTATTTATTTATTTATTTTTGTACAAGATGGTCTGAAATGGTCATAAAATGCATCTTTCATGGTATAAAAGTTTGAAGCAGAGAAGAAAGGTTTTGATTGTGTGTGTGTGTGTGTCTGGTTTTTGTTTTACATGGGATACAATAAATATCCTGAAAAAGATGAATGAACATACTGCCCGGCATAGAGTCCTGCCGCCTGCTCGGATGGCATTTGAACGTAAACCTTGTCTCCGGGCATCAGCTGGACGACGGCACTGCCTGAAGCCTGGTCCAGGAAGCCCTTCTTGTACTCGTCGTAGGTGTACATCAGTGGCTCGTTGTTCTTGAACAACGCCACCCAGACGCTGGCTCCTTTACAGTGGACGTGGTAGGCAAAGTAGTAGATGCCAGGGATCTCGCAGGTGAAGATCCCCGTCTGGGGGTTGTAGTTCTGCCGGCCGTTGTAGAGGAGCTTGTCAAACTTCACAGGCACCCCAACCCGGGGGAAGGGGGTGAGGAGCTCTGCTGTGAACGCGGGCATCTCGTAGACGACGCCGGCAGCTTTGCCTTTCTTGCCCTTGTAGCCATAGGGGGGCTTGACGCCGTCTATCGGCCCCACCTCAGGCAGGTACTGTCCCACGGCTGGCGGAGTGGGTGGGATGATGACTGGGGGACCTGGGGGCCCAGGTGGGCCGGGTGGCCCCTGGAGTCCTGGCTGACCAGGGGGACCCAGCGCCCCGGGCTTCCCCGGGGGTCCCTGCAGCCCCGCAGCGCCGGGTTTGCCCACGCCAGGGAAGCCGGGGGGTCCGGGCAGGCCAGGCTCCCCCTTCGCCCCCGGCAGCCCTGGGGGGCCGATGGGACCGCTGGGTCCTGCAATGCCTGGGATGCCTGAGGGGCCCTGAAGCCCCTGGGCACCGGGGAGCCCCGGCTCCCCCTTCGGTCCCACCAGCCCTGGGACGCCCGGCAGCCCTGGCAAGCCTTTGTGCCCAGCTTCCCCCTTGGGCCCTGTGGGGCCTGGTAGCCCCCGCAGCCCGGGGGCCCCCACTTCCCCGGGAAAGCCTGGCTTCCCCGGAAACCCCTGCAGGCCGGGTTCGCCCTTGGGGCCAACCGGTCCTGGTGGCCCCACGGCACCTCCTTCTCCTTTTGGTCCAGGGAAGCCAGCGGCCCCCGGGGGGCCCATGATGCCTGGCAGGCCTGGCTGGCCTGGCTCTCCAGGCGGCCCTCCCATGCCAGGCGGCCCTGCGTGCCCCTTCTCACCCTTCGGCCCCAGGGGCCCGGGCAGACCACCCACACCACGCTCACCTTTGGGCCCAGGGAAACCCGGCTTCCCAACCCCGGGGAGGCCGGGGGGCCCCGGCAGGCCTGGCAGGCCTTGCTCCCCTTTGCCACCCGGGAAGCCTGGCTGGCCGGGGACACCATCCTGGCCGGGTTTGCCAACGCCGGGCAGGCCAGGAGGGCCTTGGATCCCAGGGGCCCCTGGGGGTCCTTGCAGCCCCAGCTCTCCTGGGGGTCCGGGTTTGCCCAGGGGTCCCTGTGGGCCGGGGAAGCCGACCATGCCTGGCTTGCCGACCCCTGGCAGCCCCACGGGGCCAGGGGGACCGGGCAGCCCAGGCGGACCCTTCAGCCCCGGCAAACCTGGGATCCCGACGCCCTTCTCCCCTTTTGGCCCTGGGATCCCGGGGGCTCCCGGGGGACCCTTCATCCCAGGCTCGCCCTTCGGTCCCGGCTGTCCCTGCAGCCCTGGAGCACCCGCTTTGCCTATGCCGGGAAGGCCGTGTGGCCCCGGCGGTCCTTGAGGCCCGGGTATCCCCATGGGCCCAATCTCCCCCTTCGGCCCCATCTCCCCTCTTGGCCCCGGGGGCCCCATGACGCCTGGTTTCCCTGGCATCCCCGGCAAACCCGGCTTCCCAATTCCTGGATATCCTTGTGGGCCTGGTTTTCCTTTGGCTCCTGGCACACCGTGACCCGGTAATCCTGGTGGCCCTGGCGGCCCTCTTGGTCCAGGCTCACCGGGGGGACCTTGCTCACCCCTCAGACTGCGCATGGGCATTTCTGGAGGAAAGGAAATGAAAAAAAGAACAGGGGAGGGGGAGAGACAGAAGGTGATTGCAGTGGCATCCTTCCAGAAACATAAAGGCAGTTTTGAATTGAATGTGCTTGCTATGGTGCCTCTCGGTTTTGTGGTGGGTAGGGAGGCAGAGCTGGCCAGCGAGTCACAGGTTGTTGGTGTTTGGAACGAAGAGGATGTCCCTATTGCTCTGCGTACCCCAAACTCATGTGCATGGTTCTGTTTCCATAAAATAATTGTTTTGAATCATATTCACTTATATTTTTTGCCATGCAAAAAGCCATTTGCGCTTTATTAGTGTTTTCCACCTGTACAATCTTAAGTGGTGAAATCTGCCTTTTCTCCCATATTGCTGAAGACTAATGTACTTTTAAGAGTTTTTGCAGGACACAGAAGCTGCTCCGTGCTCCTGTGCTGTAGGAAGAGTTCTGGCATAAAAGTGCTTTTGCTGGAGGGGCTTACACTAGCAAGATCAATCAAAAAGATCATATCAGCAAGAAGTTTGTACATCACTATGGCTGCGTTTTCACCAAGGCTTTGGTTCCCATTCAGATATTACTGGAAACCTACAGCCTTGCCAAGCTTCCACAGGTTTTTAGTGTAGCCACATCCAGTCAGAGCTCTTCTAAACGTGTCACAAAATGCTTTTATTGTCCAAACCCACATTTATGTGTATGTGACCACTTAGCATTGCAGGTCAGGGTGAGAGAGTTGCTGCGTGGGAGTGGTTGTGCTGGGATTGGTTGCTTTTCAAGCTGCAGGCTTTTTGTGTTAAGTGGAAAGTCTGCTTCTCTCTGGCTCTAAAATGGATAAAGAAGCGAGAGGTTTGGGGGAAGGGGAGAGATGAGGTTTCATTTCAGGGTGAGAGAATTAACTGTTCTTTGGGAGGCAGGAACCCGCCCTCTCTGCACATGTTGTGTTTTACGCACGTAGAAAACCTCCTTTACTCACAAGACGGGTTGGTTTTACTACAGCCAGTCGTGCTTGTTCAGACACTCCAAAAATAGGCCCTGAAATCTTCCATTTCCCTCTGAAGCCAGTGGAGGCTGTGGTTACCCAGAACCCTCAATGAGACAAAGAGTTAATCAGCTTGTCTGATGTCGCACAGACGTTCGCTGTCTCCACAAGGATTTTATGACAATGGGTGTTCCTGGTTGCCCTTTGTATTTTGGACGTTTTTTGTTGTTTTCTTAAATATCTTAATATTGTCCAAACTTCCTTTACTGAATACTGAAAGTGCTTGTACGTGCAGACTCGTGCAGTAATGCCCTGTACCTCCAGGGCCTCAGTTAGTCCCACAAATAACCTACAGAAAGAGGACTGCAGAGACAGAAGAGCAATTGTATGTTTTTATCCAAACCTCTAAATCACAGGGTCTGGACAAATCCAGACAAAACCATGATATTCCCGTAAATTCAACTTTTGGGGCTCATAGCTCTTACTTCATGTGTGGTTGCTGCAGTGAGAGCGGAAGCATATCCAGGCAGGACCCTGGCCCATCTGCCGGGGCCATCATTTGAAATCCCATCAGAGGGTTTTCTGCGGGCGGGTGGGATTACGAGGTTTCTCCTACCCTCCAACAAGCACCCAAACAAACTTGGGTCCAGCCCTGGGTGCTGGAGGCTCATCACAGGTAGGGCTGCAGCCCAGGGGGATGACTATATTCTTGCTCTGGTAACCCTGAGCTGCCCCACAGCTTATGTGAGCTTATCTTGTGCACCTGTGGCCAGGTACCAGCCTGCAGCAGCCTGCTCCCTGTCCTCAGTTATCCCCGGGGCAGACGGCGCTGTGGGGCACCAGGCAGGACCGTGCAGGGGTGGCGAGGGACGTGCTGAGCCTACCTTTCTCTTTCTTGGGAGCCATGTCCTTGCCGAGCAGAGGCATCTGTGGGACCTCCTTCATGTACTGAGGCAGATGGGGGTACTCTTTCCCATACTGCATGTGGGGCATCTCCTTTCCCATGTGCTGCATCGGGATGCCTTCTTTGCCCAGCGGCATGTGAGGTACTTGTTGTCCGAGGGGTTGGTACTGGGGCATCTGGGGTGGCAGCTGCTTGATCCCATAGTAGACGCCGCCTTGAGTAGACCTCACCAGCTCTAGGTAAATGGTGACAGCCACCGCCAGCAGCTGCACAGGGATGAACAACATGGCCATCACCTACAAAAAACACGACAAAACCCACAGTTGGTGGAAAATGTTTTTTCATGTTGAGTGTTTTCCTCTGGGGACAACCTGCTCCCATTTTCTGCAGCAAACTGTACCTAAACCTCTGCAAACTGTCTCTGGTTTGTGTGTTGCCCTGGAGGACATCTTGCAGCAGGGCTGTCCCTGGTTTAAGGGAGGCTCTTACTCAAATAGTACTATTATAGCAAATGTACCTATATGCATTTAGTTTTATACACCCCAGGCGGTGCCCTCTGGTTTCTCGGTACGGGGACCTGCTCCCTCCCGTCCCCAAGCTGCAGTTTGCCTATATCTCACTTGTGTCAGTGCCACCACATGAGGTTTGGGGAGCTCTGCTGCAAGCTCCGGCACAGGGAGAGAGCAGGAAGGGGCACACAGGGATCTCTTAAACTCTTTCTGCCCAAGGAAGCTAAATTATCAACGCACCTTCTGCGATGCTTTCCATAGCAATGAAAGCTCAGTTTCTGCAGCTTAAATCTGTGCCTAGGGTTGTGCCCCATGGCTGCAAAGTCCAGGGGCTCTCCATTCCTATCACAGCTCCTCGCCAGCTCTCCTCCTGAGCTGGGCTCCCGTCCTCTCAGCCTTCACCCAGAAGAACAGGGCCATCTAGGGGCTGTCTGGGCCACCAATGCCTCTGGGCAGGATCAGCCAAAGCTCACCTTTCTCCTGGGATGTTCAACTATTTTCTAAAGGTCTCCCCTGCTGCAGATCCTGTCACCTCCCCAGGCAGCCCATCCCAGTGCCTCACCAGCCCCGCTAACACAACGGAACAGGGTTGGTTTTTAATTTCTTTCTTTTTCTTCCTTCTCAAACTACAAGCTTGGGACTTCTCCCATCTGCTGTTGGGTTTCCTTTCTGCAGCAATGGTGTTACTAGCAGGTAAGCTGAAAATCAGCAACCAGGAACTTCCTAAACGAGTGCAAATTTGAGGGCAGCCTGAGGTAAGAAGGAGACACTCTGTGTGTTACAGTTCGCGTATTCTGCAGTTTGTCCCACAACCGAGCCCGGTAGGCAAGTCCCGTTCTTTTGAAACTCATGTGGCAATTGCCAGGCTTGATGCTGTCCCTGACTCCCCTGCTTTGCCTGGGAGTGCACAGTGCTAAGCTGCCCTACACCCAACCTGAGCTGCTGGAAGAGCCCCCACCATGCAGGCACACCAGCAGAGCTTTGCCCGCCACTCGTCAGGACTCACTCCCAGCAGCTGCGGGGCCCCGCTGAGCCCGGGTGGGACCCACGTGTGAGGGTGGACAGAGGAGGCAGTGGGGTCTTTGTGCCTCCTGCTCACGTTCCTGTCCTTCTCCCACAGCCCGGCTTGGGGAGGACAAAAAAGCCCCTCCATCTGTGGCAAAGCGGCTCAGCACTGAGCCCCCTTCACCTGGTTCCCTCTGTCTGCCTTTGGGAGGAACCTTTTGCAGGGTGAAGCTTTTCCCTTTCCCTGCTGGGGTTGGTCCCCACTCAAATCCATCTGCTCGACTCCCCTGCGCAGGGTGATGCTGCAGCACGCCAGAGGACCCCCCCTTGTTTGAGGGGCAGCATGATCCGACCTGGGCAGGGACACGTCCTCCTAGGAGCCATAGGGAGATGTGGCTTTGGGCAGGTAAGGCCGCTGCTGCGGAGAGCTGGGGGGAAGCATGAGAGGTATGTGGGGCCGGGGGGAGGAAATGTATTTGCAGAGAAGGGGGCAACAAGCAGCTCCGCTTGCCTCCTCCAATGCTGTGCTGCGGACAGTGGGCCGCTAAAAAGGGCCTCAGAGTCACTGGGGATGGTGGGACTTTGCAACGCATCCATGAGGGACTTGTGCCTGGCGGGCAGAGGGTGTGAGCGGGCTGCAGGGCAGCTGCAGGATGCATTGAGCTTCGGGAGCAGTGGTGTCACAGGAGCCGAGCCCGGGAATTGGGACTTGCATTTTCCCTGCTTGCCAGTGTACAGCTCAGCTCCAGCACTGAGGGGGGACTGGGAAACTGCTTGTCTCGCTCCTCTGTGCCATGGTGAGAGTGACTGATCAGGTGGTTAACACTGGGTGTCATTTAGTTTTTATGTTTTACTCCTGCTCGGAGTTCTCCATTCACTTTGCATTAGCAAAGCACCTGGAGAAATGCTCGCTGCACTTTTGAAACATTTCTCCTTTGTTTTGCTCTGTGAAATCTATTATCTCAATGGAAATTAGTGTATCGTCATCACTGAAGCGGTAAGAGAAGGCTAAATCCAAATTGTGTAGTTAAAACAACCAGCAGAAAGTTAGTATTTTCTGTAATGTTCCTAAAGAACTAGACAAATGAACTACAGAAAAGATGGAACTTTGTTAACAGCAAAACAAACCATTTAAGAAAATGAAATATTAGTGAATAAACACTAGATGGAGCATATGTCGCACAGCTGAGTTTCTACAGTCACTTTCTCTCCCAAGAATTTAAGGTCTTGGATGTAACCAGCTGCCATGTGGCAAAGAAAACCGGAGCCAAGATGTACGGGAGTTTGTAAGTGTAGCTAAAGCCCAAGCACAGTCTCTTGTCCTTGTTCAGCAAAGCCTTTCACCAAAGGCTTCATCTCCAGCGAGTTTAATGTGGCTTTTCGCCCCCGGCTGGCTGCTTTGCTCTGAGCTGAGGGATTAGGGCATTAAGACGTGGCGTTTCTGCTTAAAGCTCAGTGGCACTGGACTGCGAGGACAGCCTGTGCATGATCAGTTACTGGGGCTCAGCTGGGATGTGGTAGTTTATTAACTCACTGCAGCTTCATCTGGGCACGTGGACCCTGAGCGGCCTTTTATTTTTTTTGGGGGGGTGGTTATCCCCACTCTAGTGTCTGTTGGCCTTTCTGTTCCTTTTTGTACCATGACGAGTAACTGGCTGCAGCTGTGGCTCCCTGTAGCCCCGTAGGGTAACATCTGCCTCAGCTTGCAGGTCAAATCCCAGCTATTGGAAAATTTGCAGCTTTCTGTGCATCTCTCCTAAATGAAAAGCATTGCCTGCATGAGGAGACAAATGCAGTGAAACCTTTTTAAAAAATATTAGAAGATGTTGGATGATTTAGGATTGTTGTCGAAACGTAGAAGTATGAAGTGCAGGGTGAATTTTGAGGAATGAGGTTATTAAGTTAGTTTCTTGGCTACTTTGTTGTTCTGGTGGCCAGTTTTGGGGGCTTTGTTTTTTTAAAAAGATAACTTCAGTGGAATAAGTGGAGAGGGAAATAGGTAAAATTCCTTTGGATGTGATTTTTCTCTTTGTTTTTATTACAAAACGTGGGCTTTGTGTGCGAGTGGGAGCTATTTGAACTAATTGAAAAAAATTTCCTACAGGGAGACTCGAGCCTGCCCGCAGCTCGGGGTGAGCTCAACCTCCTGCTGCCTGTGCCGAGCTCCCTCGGCCCTGCCAGGTGTCACGCAACACGCCTGTGGTTTAACAGACGTGGTGACCACGCAGTGCAGGAGTTGTTTTTGTGTGCGCGCGTGGAAATTTTGAGGGAGATCAGGCAAGACTTCTAGAGATAGGAAGGCTCCAGAAAATGAGGTGATCTCACTACATCTGTGTTTCTGTTAGTGTTTTTTGATTCATCATAACCAAAACAGTGTGGCCTGGAAATGACAAATTGCTTCTCATCTATTGATTTTGGCTGGGGCTGGTGCCTGTGACTAGCTGAGGTGGAAGGTGGGGGTTTATTTACTGGATAACCTTGGCCTAGATAGGACTTGGCCGACATCTTCGTGGGAGGAGGTCAGAGCCTCCCTGGCAGCTTCCCATGAGCTGCTTGGGTCTTGGGATCTGCCACAGGTACCTGGAAAGCGGCCCGTTTGGTGCCAGTCGTATGGCTCATCTCTCCCCCTGCTCCCCAAGGAAGGAGGGATCAGACAAAATTAGTCTTGATGAGAAACGTGGTAGAGTCATGTGTGCGACTGCTACTGCTCACTGCCTCCTGGCAGTGGATCCAGCTGGATTATCACTATCGGATACCATCACTATAAGGCAAGTCTGTCCTGACCCACGAGGGATGCCTGGGATAGTCCTTCAGTGTTTCAGCTTATTGCCTGTCTCATCCTACTCAGCTTTTCTAAAAAGTTGTTTATGTACTGAGAGAGACAGAAGTTGAAGGTCTTTTTTTCTGCCCTGAAGTTTGTTTCTGAATACCTGGGTGCACAGCACTCGTCGTTTGGAGACCGTACTAGGAAACCACCAGCATCTTTAAATGCCTAAAAGCTACTGAAAATCTTGCTCTTGGTTTTTAAAAGATGTGTATAGGTCCTAAATGTTGAACGGGTCCTCCAGAGCTTGTGAACAGCAAAAGGAGATTTTCCCAGCAGTGACAGGATTTAAGGAAAATACCAGAGTGAGGAGGAGAAAAATCTGTGCTGAAGATGTAGCCAAAGTGTGAGACTTCCCACACTCTTCACCCAAATTCCAGCAATATAGGGATCATCTCCAAACACATTCATGTAATGCGATCCAATAGGCTTTCAAAGGTGCCCATCAGCAGAGCAATAGGCTGGTTTTGGAATGGGATTTTCCTGGGTTTCTGTCAGAAAGCAATGGGAATGTGTCTACCTGTTTATGGCAGGTAAATCAGTGCACGTGCACACCTTTAGAGAAGCCAAAGGCTTGGAGAATGGAAAGTGTACCTTAACTGTTTGAATGTCTGATGGAGGAAAAGCAACTGAGCCTTCATAGAGTGTGACGCGTCATTTTGTACCAGTCGGTCAGATTAAGACACAATGTTTGCTTTACCTAGGGTGGGGCAAGCCACTCAAGGGTAAAGGAACATTATCCTAAACCGCAGTGTTCAGCTGCTTGTGTGTGAACGCGTGTGGTTGGCTCTGTGGGTGAGACAGAGTCCCTGAAGAAGCACATTTTTATGGGCAAAGCTCAAGTGAGAACATTTCTCAATAATCTCTTTGGTAGAGCTGTTCTCCTGAGAAAACTAGAAAGGACCTTCCTCTGGCTATTTGCGTTTGTCAGTAGAAACTGAAGACAAAACAAAATGTACCAGCAGTCGTAATTCTTAAACTGGTGTGAAGAAATAATGGCTGGTTTAGCCTAATTGTGTAAAGAATGTATGGAAAGAGTGATGCCCATCCACGTGGGACTTGAAATCATAGGTGGTCTTGCAAAGGGTGGAAGCCAGACCTTGATTTATCGGTCCTTACAGGGAAGCGATGGCTCTGCAACCATTTTTGGGAAATTTACCCATGTGTCAGAACCTGTAAGATGCTCACCCAGAGACTAGCCTTATGGGCTTAATTTACCACGCGTTTCTTTTGAAGTGCTGTATTTCCCAAAGAGGCATAAGGCATAAGTAGATCTCAGTGACCCAAACTCTTCTGCCCTGGGGTCCCTTCCACAGAGGCTGCCTAAAGCAGCAGTGACCCCTTCCCCACTGCACCGAGGGGACGGACTTGCTAGCGCTCAGTTTTCCACGTGGAAAATGACTGCTGCAAAGCTCACAAAAAAATCCCGGTCACTCTGGAGATCTTGTGCCTAGAAGAAGGCTACTAAAAATATTTGATGCTAAAAAGCTAAATTCTCTGGGATGTTTTTGACTCGAGATCAAAAGTGGTTAGAAACATGGCTACTTTTGGAGTAACCTTGACAACTGATCATATTACCAAGTATCTACAGTGGTCTATCTGGGGAGGACAGGTCCAATTCCACGGGAACATTATAAAACCTCCCTAAAATCTCTCTTTGTCATCTAGAGACATGCAGGGACAGCATAATGCAATGGAAATGGCAAAAAAAGGTGTTACTGTGCGTAAGGAGTAACACCACAGAGTTGCCGAGAGCGATGGGTCAGATGCACAGCAGGCCTCCGCAGGGAGTTCCCTGGCTGCCCCCCAGCTCCCGGGCAGAGGTATTGTGGCAGCTCATGCGGAGTCAAAGAAGGGCTTGTAAGAGAAAGCTACAAAGTATTCACAAGCCAATAACCATTTTTTCCTCTGTTTTCATTTTTAGCGTTGCTTTGGTAACAAATAGCCTATACTGTTCCTGTTTTGTATGACATGGTTCCCTTAAACCGCTGGGCTGTATGTGCAAGCACGGGCACACCTGCACCCCTATATGTATTTTTGTCAAGGTTCCCACCACCTGAAAAGCATCAGATTAATCACTAGGCATATAACTTTTTTTGGCATTTGTAAACTGATTCTGTTAGCCAGCTACCTTTCTTCTAAGAAACGTCAGCACAAAATGAGATGAGCAGCTATCAAGGCCTTAGTTCCTGTAGTTGCTCAGCACCAGTGAGTAGCTGGGGTGACTTCAAGGGGAGGATGTCTTTAGATGTGAAAAGTCAAGCAAATGTTGGTGGTTGTTCTCAGCAGCAGTGCCGCAATGTGTAGGTGACCTGAGCCATGATGTTCCCAGCACATTGCTGTCCACAGTTTTCAAAGACACTATTTCCACACTTAATCTCAGCTAAAATTAATCTCTGGATCATTAAGCTCCTCTGAGGACAAACTTGTCAATCAGCGAGTACTTTCTGAAGAGATCTGAGGATACCCTGTACTGCACAGAGACTGAATGTTAGTGGGAACTTGTATTTTCAGGGGCAGGAAAAACCAACAACCTTCTGCTTGCCAAATAATTTTGTATTTGCTCAGAGCTTAGGGTGCCATATAATACACGCATTACCACTTGAATATAAAGCACTCTCCTGCCTTTCTGTGCCAAACAAGGTTTTATGTCATTTGGACAGATGTTTTTGAATTTGCAATCAAACTAATTAGACTCAGTTTGGGGAGGTTCTTTTTGAAAGTTCCGTCATACTCCACATCAAAACAGGGAGTGAAGGCAACCAAGTGCAACTTGGCACAAATTTCCTCTGAAAGCTAACCAGTTTCATAACACAAATTAAGACTAGCTATGCTGACTTAATCTTATTTTCAGCAGTAAAGAGCAGGAGGACGGTATGGGAGAGCGCAGCCCCTGTGCCAGGGCTCAGCCATGCTGTTGGCGGCAGATGGATGCTCCGTGCCAGACTGCAGCCCAAACGGGTTTGGGATCCCACATAATTTTGCTTTTAACGGTGCCTACAGCTTCACTGAAGGCAATACCTGTTTCTTGAGTAGGCGAAGGGTTTACCTTGCTAAAGGGTCTATAAGGGCCTGGGTATTCAGGAGGGAGGAAAGTAGGATTTATGGTAAATGTAATCCTGCCTCCTTGCCTCTTGTGAAACTCTCCCACAGAGATCAGGTTTGTTATTCCACCCCCCACTCCTCCCTTTTCACTGTCCCCTCCAAGGAAACAAAGTAGTGTTGAGTGTCTGTGTTCAGTTTAGATTACCAAGAAACAGCTATTGTTCAGTGTGTTAAAAATAAATTAAATCGTATTTTGCTCAAGGTCTAACAACTGTGTCTGATTATCATGTGGTATTTACCAAATCTAAGACAGTCATAACAAGGATTGTTATAATACACATTTTAAAATGGACACATGCATAAACCTGCTGCTAATGGGGAATAGTCAACATGTGGCAGATGCCTATTTCTAATTTTTTTTAAAAATTCAAAATGGTGCCTACAGTTGTTTTCTTAGAGAAGTGTGAAAACATCTAAATAAACAGCTTCATCTTAAAAACTGATAATCATCTATAAGCTATCTTTAGCTTCAGTGGTAATTACATGATCGTTTCTTGCAATGTCTGGGGAAGATGTCTGTTTATCCATTTGTAAATCCATTTCCAAAGACAAAGCAACTGCCTCTGCTCCAATCTTTCCGCAGTTACATTCATGCGTGTGCTCGGTCTGGATGGTCACCCGTCTCTCTGTATGAAAATGGCAGCCTTCGACTTCCTCGGTTTCTTACTTCCAGACCGTGGATGTTTGCACGTGTGTTTGTGTCTACATATGTATGAAAATAGTTGTCTGTGTGCTGGTATTTATGCGTGCATACATGTGAAAATGCACATCCTGGGGCTGGAAGCAGCCATGATGAGAAGGAGAAATTAGGCCATGCAGACATAATGATGCTGCCTTTAGTCTTCTCCCCATGCCCAGGCTGCTGCGAGCCTACCTACGTGGGCATGGGCGGGCACCTCCATCTCTCTCTGCAAATCTGGGCATGATTAGGTTGGCGTCTCCACAACCCCTACCTCCCCAGGCACAGGGCTCCGCTGACTCAACACAAACACGAAGCTCACGATTTACGATGGTATTCAGATGCCTGGCGCTAGAAATTGATTTCCAGGGGAGCTAGTCTCTCGCGTGTCTTTGAGGACCTGGCCCAGAAACTGTTTGCTGGAAAATGCCTGAAAGCTACTTGCAGTCAGACGTCGGGGAGCCGTGACAAGGAGTGGAGCAGCAAGCTGGGCATCGCTGGCCGGGCGACCACAGTCCCCGGGGATGCAGCTCTCTTGCGTGGTGGTGTGTACTCATTCACACGGATCGGCGTCTGACCTCGGGGCGGGGAGGAAGGACCAACGTGGGGGAATGTTTGCAGAAAAGCATGCGACTTTAATTATGGGATTAGAATTAATTATAGGTAGGATTTAGCAAATACCTGCCTTTGAATACATTTTCCTGTTCTCTGCCGTATGGCATGTGCTTGAATCCTCTGCCTAATGCTCACTTCTGGGCAGTTTGCCTACAGTCTTGGTGGCAAGCGGCTTTGATGGAGACACTTAAGCGACTGCCACTAGCTCCCCGGTTCAGTGATCGGCTGCGCGAGGCACATAAACCCGGACCTGATAATGTGGAACACACAAAGTGATCAAAGCGTAGAGCTGCCTCCCCGCTTATCGGCACGTAATCACCCTCCTGGCATGCAGCCCAGGACTGGCAGCCGGTGTGTCCGAGCACAGACTGCTCAACGTGGGAACTGCACTGAGGGCTCCTTCTCTGAAGTGGTGGTGCTACCAGCACTTGCAGAAGGAGCTCCCCTTGAGACAGGCACTGACACCGCCTCAGGAATTTGCCTTATCAGATGTAACGGGTTTGCTGCACGCAGCCCATGGGCAGCGAGGCTGGTTTTCATGGAAGCGCTTTTTTAGTCAACCGACCGTCTCCCGGGGGCGTTGTGAGTTTGAGAATTGTTTTGGCGAAAACGCTTCACATCTACTGCCAGTCTCCTACCCCAACATAAACGCAAAGACAAAGAACCAGAGATGCGCTTCAGAGTGCAGTGCTTGATGCAGTAGGCTCAACCTCGAGGTGTTGATAATGAACTGTGGTGATTACTGGTTGCAAAACGGTGTGGACAGGGAACTACAGGCTTTCTTTGGAAACCTCCCTTCTCAGCTGTCACTCATCGCTCTTGGCCTTACTCTGCCCTGAGATAGGCTGTGCTGGCTGCGTGCAGTAGAAGCCTCCCAAATTTTCATGGTACAATTGTTTGCATGTTATGGTACAATGGTTTGCAAAGTGTATCACAGCATTTTACTATTTTAATCCAAAGCAGTGCCTCTAGCAGTGCTGCTATGAGTTATACTCACTGGTACAAGTGTAAAAAGTTTCCATTTCGCTACCTCTTGGTTCAGTCAGCTTTGTGAACAAGCCACACGCTAGCTATTGGCTCTAAATGACAAGTGAATAATCTGCACAGTTCAGTGTTGAGCTTGTTAATCAGTGAAGTGCTCCATCTTATGAGACGTATGGGAGTAGGTAAAAGTGAGGGAAGAAGACTGTCTCTTTCTGTGGCAGTTAAGAAAATCAAATGTATCCCGAATCTTCACCCAAATACTCACAAGTGGCAGAGAGTCTTATTCTGAAGGCTATCTACCAGTTTTACTGCTCAGAGAACTCTTATTCCTCATTTGATTAATCAAAGTATTGTACTAAAAGTGGAAAAAATAAAATATATTCTTAGTGAAGGTGCACTGAGTCCTAAAGAGACACAAAAGATCAACTCAGGCTGTATATATTTTATTCTAATGCTGCCCAGTATAGGGTTTTCTTTCATGTGTGAATTAGTAGACTAGGAAAGTTTAGATGTGTATGCAAAAATTCCATTCATTAACATCCACGAGACACAAATTAGGTGCTAGAGTACGTATTTTTCTTCAACACTTCCCAAGAAGCAGCAATAGAAAAGAAAATCCTGATGATGAAAGTGACTGATTATTATAGATGTCACAGGAAAGATAATCTGTCTTTTTATTGGATGAAACATTACATAAAGCAGCACGGGTGTCTGTAGATGTAATATTTGTGTAGGGCTGACTGTTCAGAGCAGCTGAGCTATGCTTGCTGCCAAACCTGAGGAGACGAGGCAGAAGTGGCCAGAAACTGCTCCTGCGCTTCTCTTGACCCTGCAGCTGTAGCAAGTGCTGTTTCAGTTGCTGGTGCTGCTTGAGGTCTGACTTGCCTTGCGTGGCCTGTGGGCCACCTGCAGGCGCCCTGCTGCCGTGTGACGCCCTGCCATGCTACGGCCACTGCCACCGGATCTTCATTTTTGGGGATAAAACGGCTGCACTGTGGCCTGGGTGGACCGAACCCAGCTGTAGCTTTGGGAAAGGCAGGTGTCTGTCTCTGTTACCACTGAGGTCCAGCCAGTGCTCTGCTGTGGGGCATTTTGGGAGGCGAGGGCTCCTGGCACCTCTTGGGTGCCTAAGGCAGGCGGGAGGGCTGGCTCTTTGCGAAGGGGTGAGTTTTAGCCTCTTTATTATCAGTGATGAAGCAGGGACTTCTCTGAGGTTTAGGACTGCTATTTCCCCTCCTCTTTTTAGCACTGCCGTGTATTGATTAAATTTAAGTGATTTACGGTGATCTAGGTGGGAGCTATTAACCCCTAGCAAGGCATCAAGATCATGAAATCTCATTAAGAAAAAGCCTAATTCTGGGTGCTCTGGTTCTTTGGTTGAAGTCTTTTGGTTATAGAGAAACTTTATGTCATGTGCCCCTTCGTAGTGATCATGCTGTAGTCTTTGCAACCCGGACAGTGTTTACTTTAACAGTCCTGGGAGTTGCTGAACTATAAAGCAAGAAATCTCGGGGCGATTCTGGCCTGATCTTAATTTGAGACAATTTATTGTTCTCTGTGACTCCTGTTGCAATCCTGTGGCCTTACACATTGCCTTCTTTCCATAAAATTTGCTTGATTGCCTCTTTCTGAGACTGGCACAGCATAGCATTTCTGTTCCTTTTCTCATTTTGATGGCATACAAAATGTGTTTTCTTGGCTCTCGTCCTCATGCTGCTTTGTGACTTTTTTTTTTTTTTTTTAAAATAAAAGCAAAAGGCTTTGGAAGCTCTATTTTGGAGATGAATTGTTACCACTTACAATATTTCCGTTCACTGTGCTTTGATGAGCGTGTCGAGAGAAAGAGCAGCTTCTCTCTCCCTTATTTTTATTTGCTGTGTTCTAACTGTGCAGCTCCTCGGAACCCTAAAGTCCCAGTCCAAGAAAGATAAGAAAACAATAACAAATGTCTGTAAAATGTTTTTCCTGAAAAAACCTCCTGTCTCTCAGACAATTTTTATTGGAAGGTTATTTGCCATTAAAAAGATTCCTGCCCTTTGCATACTTTCCTACCTTTGCTCAAATAGTGGAAGAAATGTTCTTGCCTTAGAAGGTTAAACATACTAGACTACTCCACCCAGACAGAAATCAGGAAGATGTTTTAAAATTATTTAGCAACGGTTACTTGCCTATTTTATTATAAAGTACTGCATAGATTGTCATATTTATTAGGAGGTACTGATCTTAGTCATGACCTGGCACTGTTCCATTCACAAAAATCAAGCAGGTATTATCTCATGACCCATATTTCCTAAATGGGTAAATTTTATTTTTTATGCTACTTTTTTTGATAAAGACTAAGATGACAATAACCACAACTAAACACTCATTTGGTTAAAATGGTTTCAAAATTGGGCTTTTAATTTTTATAAAAGACCCTTTGTTCTCTGGGCCATATCTATGGGCAGACATGAAGCTGGAAGTCAACAGATGGTTCACAGCGGATCTACCAATGTACATCTCTTCATAATCTGACACTTGGGTGCAATCACCACCAAAAACTCTTGTACTCCTCTACACTGCCACCATGGTTGAACTGCACACATACGTCCCTGTGTCATGCCGGACACATCTGCCCATAAAGACCTTCTGTCTTTTCCTCTTGTGCAGCAGGTAAGAAACGCTTCTTATTCAAGTCTACTTTAACACATAACCACTTGACTAGTCAGTGGGCAGAGAGACAAAGATTGAAATCATTGTTACTCATTAACAAGTGTAACATGTTCAGGCTTACACAGATGCCACTCTCTTCCCACTCTACAAGTGCAGAAATAAGGGTAGCGTGACACCACCAAAAAAAGCTTTCAACCCGAGTTGTGAAATATTCCCTGTAGGTTTGATTCAGTGAATACTTACACTAAATGTTTGCCGTGTTTCTTAAAGCACAGTAAAGAAAAAGAATACTTCTGAAACAGGCACACACGCCCCCTTATCCTGGATCCATGAAAATAGAGTCATTTAAGCTCCAAAGATGCCATGAGGCAGAATTAATTTCCTATATGCAATCCAATGTGCTATGATTTAAAGGACTTGAAATTACCGTATCTGTCACCTTGGAACAACCCAACCAAGGCCAAAGGAAAGTGAAGCCAAGTCCTGAAGAGCAAATACGATTTCTCACTCACTTAAGTCTCTCAACTCTACTCCAAGAGAAACAATATGAAATGTTCAGTGCGGCCATTTGGATCCATGACCACTGGTAACTGTGAGACTAGCAAATATACAGGCTATAGAGCTGGTCAGTGCTCAGGTCTCCTGTCTTAACTGTTGTAAAATGTCTACAGCGGGAGCTGGCACTTGCATTTCATCAGTACTGCAGCCAGGATGAAGGACACTGCCAGCAGCAATAGGCTGACAAACCCGTTGCTACCCAGCTGCTAAACTGGACCAAAGGGGGACACCAGTCTCCCTTCAGCTGTGGGCAGCGCTGCGAGGCAGAGGTGGGGCTGGAAGCACACGAGGAAATAGGATCGGAGGGGGAAATTAAAGCCCTTCAGTCCATAATAGAAATCCAAGTCCCTGATCAGGGACTGATTAGCTGTTGCCTGAGCTGGAAGGCCACTAAAGTCCTCCTCAAGATCTGCTTGGTCCCACTGCACAAACCTTCCTTAGTGCAGAGCACGGCCCTGAGGCTCCCTTTGCCTGCTGACACCTCCCAAGCTTTCAGACAAAGACTGTCACGGCTTTCCTCCTCCCCAGGCCTCCTCGGGTCTGTGGTGACCTGTGCCAGCTCCCACCCAGCTCCTGGGAGCTGGTGCCTGTAGCCTGCTGGCCGGGGCATGCCTGGCAGGTAGGAAATGCGCACTTGAACGCCCTTTGCTAAAGGAAGGAATTAGAACCCTCTTCTGCAGCCTGAGTAAGGCTGTGCTTGAGCTGCTGACGGCTGCTCGGAGTTCGAAAGAAAAATTTGGCACCTGCCTTCAAAAGAGGATTGTGGGCTATGAGCTGAGAGTGGAGGAACTTGTGCCTGTGTACTTCATTCACCAGAAGGCTCTTAAACCCAGGAGAGACCTAGGATTTAGGATGAACTGCAATCTTCAGCTTTTCCTATTTGGCTGGCTTAGGCAGCTCCCCAAACAGTGGCTTTTGCGAATCCCCCTCCAAGGCACTTAACTCCCCTTACGCACATGCACAGAGTCCAGGCATCTAATTCAGGCATGTGGACTCCATTATGGGGCCAGATGCAAACATCCTCTCGTGGATTAGGAACTGAAGGGTTCTATATCCTGTATTGTCAATCAACTAAGGCCTCCATTTTCCCTGCCCAGTCCTACTTTTTTATTTCAAATTCTGGATTTTTTTTTCAAGCAGATAGATATATTTAAAAATTCTTCTTGTATCTATACAAAGGAGTAGTTAAGGCATGTGCTAGCTATTCCCAGGATGACGCAGTTAAGACAACAATGACTAACTTCACAAAATCTGGCGTTAGAAAAATCAATGCACTTAAATGAAATCATATTCTTCCCCACAAACTTTGTCCACCAGATTCTTACTGCTGAACATCAGAACCAGAAGTTCATGGCTACCTACAGGCCAGGGCTTAACCAAACCAAAAATAAATCCACTAGGCACATACTTCTCTAGCAAGGAAAAAGGAGTCTTGTTTCTCCAAACAGCAGAATGGCTATCAGCAATGCTTACAATGATTTACTTTTATTTGTTTGTTTTGTTTGACTGTGACATGGGGCACCTACATTAATTCTAAGTTAATTTTGTGTTAGGTCAAGAAACCTGCTCTGATTTTCAGATGTTAGTGGAAATCATGTATTCTTAATAGAAATACTTCTGCTGTGCTTTGTGGAAGGCTTGTTTAACCATGCTAAGGAAAGAGATGATGTGGAGTACATAATTATAGCTTACAGGCTCAAAGTTTGAGAGAGGTTTTTTTCAGATCTGAGCTGTGTTCCCTGAAAATTGTTGCAAAATTCTCAATAAATTAAATAGCAAGGCTGATTAGATCCTGCAGGAATGCATTCCTTAAAGGACTATACTTGCAAGTTGTGCTAGTACAGTCGTCGAGGGACGAATGTTTCCAAAAGATGTGTTTGCAGCTTTGTCAGCTCCAAAAGCCTTTGAGGGGTACTTTGGCAAGTGCCAGTACTGGACACAGGGTGCAAATTAGACTACGTTTAGAGCGGGAGTGCTTTACTGCTAAAGGAATACTAAATGGCAAAGTGCTTCTAGCTGAGAAGCAGTCACACCGGCAACTCTGAGCACTGCGCTGGGATAGCAAGCCCTGCCCGTACGCGCACACAGAAGCATATGCACACAAATGAAACAATCAGTAAGAATTAAAATAAATAAATCAAAACCTCCCAAGTAAGCTTTGTTGGTATTACTGCATCTATATGAGTAGCTTGTGGTGGCGTAACTGTTTGACGCTGCTGGCTGACGGGATGCCAGAGCACAGCAGCTTCATGGCAGGCAAAGGAAGAAGCGCCTGGAGGAAAGCTGCGTTATGAACGGAGGGGAACGTGTGAAGCAATTAACTGAGATACCAGAAATTTAGCAGCGCTCTGCTTGGAATTGAGGCGTAATCCAATTTCTTCCATCTTCACTGATTTAAGCTTTCGTAATAAATCAGCGGTGACTGTACCGGACAAAAATCTAAGAGCTTTTATGATCTGTGGGATTGTGTGGCATCCATGTTTGCTCTTTTGTTAGATACTATTTTCATTACAGGTTTTCAAAAGTAACATTTCAGAGAGGGAAATAAGGCAAACTTATGGAGAGTTTTTGTCTCTTCTTTCAAGACATAGTGGGCAAAATGTACAAACTACTGCCATGTGACAATGCCATTGCTTTTAAATGCAGATTTGGATGGATTAGTTTCAAACAGTATCTATAGAAAAAAAAATATCACCCTCCTCTTTTTCTTCTTTCAACCTAAAAGGCAGCACTGGTAATCAAAATCACTAAGAAATTTAAAAAAACCCAACTCAGTATCTTTTGTGTTTTGGCAGTTTTGTTTCTTTTGCCTATTTAGGCTCTAGACTGGATTATCTATCTCCTAATGTGAGTACAAATCTCCTAAATCACCTTTGAGAACTGCTGTTAAATTCTACCCATGCCTCTCCTCTTCCCGAATTCCTTCTTATCTCTCTTATTTTATCTCTCTTCATGACTAATCGCTATACCATATTTTATCCTTTCTTGTATTTATTCCCCACAAGACGCAATCTCTTAACAGTGGTCAGTTGAAAATTATTTACTTTTTCTGATACTGTTATAATGATTACATGCTGTTATGTCTTTGGTTTGGAATGAAGTCCTCATCCTGGTTAAATGTGACACACGAAATGAACTTGTCTTCAAAGGACTAAGCCAGGACAAGTCATGCCGAGGAAGGGGAGAGATTTGTGTTTTCCTCCACTAGCAGTCATCAGTATAGTGCAACCACGTAATACTGGTGTGGCATTCATCATGTAGTGATAACTGCTATGGAAGAGAAGACAAACCTACTTAGTTTTCATTAGGAAATACAAAATTATTTTATTAACACAATATTGTTGAAGAATTTTCCTGGCTAGTTTTTCCTTGGCTGCCTCAGGCTAAAAATGACTGCTGAAGTTTAATATTTTATGAATTCCCCTGACTATGAAGGTCTAGTAATTCTCCATGGGAAGATCTATGACACAGACAAAATGCAGAAATCTGAACAGACTTGACAGAAAACTATATGCAGTTGTGACTGTAACTTTGAGAAGCTTCTGTCCCATCAGTTCTGTGCATCAATTACACTGGTAAATATTGTTTGTTAAAGTAAACAAAATGAGTATTTCCTAGAGTTCAGTAATTCAGGCCTCCACAATTGTAAAGAAAAACTCTACATCATCTGGAACAGATATTTTTTTTTTTTTTCAAGTGACTCAATTAATTACTTCCATGTGACAATTAGCAACTTTAGAAGCTTGTGAAATTCAGCAGTCGGGGAACTGGTCACTTGTGCAGACAGGCAATTTGACATATGTAGACAGCCTCATTAATTTTTAATGAGAACTATAACCTGTATAAAGTTTGCTAGTTGTTAAATACTTTACAGCAGATCTCTCCCTATATATACCCAGGCAGTTATCCATGCAGTAGACTCTGGCCTGTTTTTCTTAATCAAACAAAACTACAATGAGAATTTTGCTCAATTAAGAACTGAAGAATTTGGCTGCATTTTATTCAGTTCTTGGCAGTAGGAAAAGCTGGTCCTTCCAACAGTAAGTGCCAGTGCAAAATATTTTGGCAAGGAGCAAATGTCAGTTTAGATCTATGAAATTCCCATTTTCAGGCAGTAAAATTAGAATCATTCTGGTTCATATTAGCTTAAAAATACCCAAACCCTGGCCTACTATTGTATAGCTAAGTAAACAGGTATCCACTACTGGCCCAGATTCTGTCCTCTGTTATAGTAGCATTTAGACTGCAGCAGAAGGGATTCCTATTTATAAATAGACTAATCAATATCACTGAGTCCTAACTTTCCCATGTGCTCGATTTGATATTGGTATTCTTCTGCGGTAGAAATTATCACAGTGGTTAAATATATCTGGGTTGATGTGGACAGCAGTGATTGTTATTGAGTTCATTGGACTGCATCTTGTCTTTCTAATGATGACATTTAATGGGATGTCGCAGATGAACAGCTTTACTTGCCTAGCCCCTCTGAGCTAAAAGGAAAATTTCCAAAGATGGAAGAGTTGGAAGATAAGTGGGAGTGTTGCTTTCCTTTAATTCTTTTGAAGGAAATGTTTTTCTTATCATTCTTTTCATCTATTCAAAACTATCCCAAATTATTCCAGGAAATTGGGCTGGAGATGTCATGAGAACAGACATTATTTCATATATCTGATATCTTTTTTTTTATTTTATTTTTAATCTGGTGACAAAGATCCCATTTAATTAAATGAAAGCAGACTTTGGATGTCTCTGTTGATGTACAGTCCTACAGGCAGTAGGAGAATGAAGGAAGAACCTGTAAAGTAAACCTATCTGTTAAATTAAAAATACATATTTATGTTCAGACTTGACTATTGTTTTACAAGGAACGCCCAAGAAAACATGCATGTGGATCCCATTTCCTGCCGAAGTTTGCTTTAAACACTCATGAAATCAATATATCATATGTCAAAGATTTCTTAGTTTAGTTCGAAGCAGGGCTGTAAATGTTCTGCTCATATCCTTCACCATGGCTTAGTGGGTGCAGCCAACCGGCTTCATACCTGTGGAAAAGACTACTTCTCTTTGGCCTGCTTGGGAGCTCTGTAGGCCAAATGTCTGCACTACAATCAGGTCTGTAAATCTTCTAGATTATTTGTGTGCTGGAGTTTCTCTTGCCATTGTGATGAAGAAATAATTGAGTTGCAGAACTCCACCAGTACATATGAAGCTCATTGAATTTTGTTCTCTAACAAAAGCAGTATTTTGTAAATGGAAAAAAAAGTATAAATGTAAGCAGATACATATGTTTTTGATGTTTGAACCCATTTAATTATATCATTAGTTTTGCCAAATAACATGACATGGACAAGTTAGATGTTAGCCTTTTTTATAATTTAACCAAAGCGATCACGTATCTTGTGTGCTGGCTACACACACTATTATGTTTGATCTTTGTCCAACCACAGAAAATTGGTGCAAAAAAAAAAAAGCATGGGAGGACCCAGGGCTTCCAAATGTGTTAAACTCATTACAAAGACACTTTACACTTACTCATCGTTCAGTCTTGTTCACTCTTGGTGATGATGCCTCACTGTCTAAAAGGAATAATCCTAAATTGAGTTATTTTGTAAAGAAATGCAGTGGTGCTATCTTTTTACCTTGTAATTATAATATAGATGATTCTCAAGAAAAACACAATCTGAAGGTTACCACATTTTAAAATGCACATCTATGGCCTTGCTCAGCTGTGTGCTGCCAAAGCACGCGCATTAGAATGAGCGGAGGTGGCAGTGTCCAGATCCACAAAAGCCAACATTTTTTACTGCAGATATAACACAGACTCCCACAGTTGCTATCTCTGAATGTGGGGTTGATGCTCACAATCAGAATGGTGAAAGAGGCACGTGCTGAATGTTTACTGTTCTCATTAGATATTCTTTCTTTTCTACAGTGCTGGAGTGGAGTGGGTTAGAAAATGATAATTGTGAAATAGTGTTCCTGCCTCCTACGAGGACACGCTGCCCCTAGAGAACTAAGGAAATATCTGGCTTATGCTTTTCCCCAATGAATTCTGCAGGATAGACTTAGACATGCTAGTATCTCTGAAAAAGATTGAAGGCAGATTATAAACTGTCTGGTATTGATGAGGTAAATAATGGATTGGCCCTGCCTCTGAGAAAAACTCCTATGTTGAACTTGAATCCTGCCCGCTTACTCATGTCATGGGACTATGGTAGGGGGTGGCAGAATTCTGGTGTGAGTCCTGATCCGGACACCATCGCTCAAGCAGCGGGCTCAAGTTTTAAAAGACCTAGAGTTTTTTAAGCATGTGTGTAAGACTGTTCAAAACTACCTCGATGACCTTGGGCAAGTTACTCACAGCACCATTGTTTTTCATTCCTATGGCAAAGGCAGGCCTGATCCACCAGCCCCTACTCCCTCTCTGCACCTCTATGCATTGCTTGCGATCACTCCCCAACTCCTACTTTTTGGCATGTTCTAAGCCCTGCTCACAAGTTCGCAAGAACTGTAATGCTCACCTTGAGCATTACAGTTTGTACTGGAGAAGGAAAGGAGCGATGTTGAGAAGCAAACCAACGGAGTGTGGAGTTTCTTGTAGTGTCTTAAGGTCCCTCACTTCACACATCTCATTTAAGACACATCTGGAGTTCAGGCCTCCAGATGGGGTCTACAGTGCAGGAATAGAAGGAACTTGGCAAGTCAACCTGTGGTGAGCATCAAGACAGTGCAGCCTGATTGGCTAGTGGTACCCACGCCACCTGGTTTAAAGTTAAATCTTTGATACCTCTGCAAAACACTGCAGATGCTTCTGGGCCTGCTGTATAGGTATTGCCACACTTTGCCGATCTCCTTCAGTTCCTCGTTTGCAAAATGGGTCTGAAACCCCTTACTTAGCTCTGACTGATGCTGTAAGAAGTACCTTGAGCGTTTTAATGAGGGCCATACTAAGTCATCAGTCTTCTCTTATCTTTCTCATGCTCATGAATATGTAACACACTAATTTAAGGAGAGAAGAAACTTTTGGTGGCAGTAAGCTCTTTTATGTACTACATTGTTTCTCAGAGTCTCCTGTCCCTGCAGTTGACTGTTTATGGGTCTGTGTGAACCTCTAACTTTAAATAAAGCCACACAGAGACCACGAGTCAGTCTTGATGAGCAGACACATTTATTCAGGTTCTCTTCAGGACTATGAGACCCAAAAGAATAGTTTCCTGAAAATATACTTGTCAAGAAGATGAGCACTCAAGATAAACAATAGAGTGGAGGCCAAAAAAGAAATTAAAACAGGACATCCCCCCCGCTTTTGTTTGCTTAAGCAAAATCAGATGGATTTGTCTCTGAGGACCCCAGGACTGGAGCTGCTTTTTTTTCTTTTTTCATGCTAGGTGCCACACTTTTCCTGCTCTTTTTTTCAGCCTTGCTTTTGTATATATTATAGTGTCTAAAGCAATTATTCACATCAGTTATTTTACTTCATCCATGCAAATTAGAACTGTAGTTGTAGTTAATGAAACCGTAGGTGCTATCCCCAGTTTTTCTTAAATCCTTACTGTATTACTTAAAGTCTACATGCTATTGCTTCTTCTGAATTCATTGCTTAGTCTGAGTTAATGCAATTCATTAACTCTATTTTAACTCCCACACAAGCGTCCTCCCTATGCCTTTAATTACAACAGCTTCCAAGAACACTTCCCTTCACAGTCTATGATGCCATTAAGAGATGGAATAGTACTTTACAGTTAAAGGGACACATTTCTTTGTCTTCACATTATCATTTGTCCTGGATTAGATCACTATTTTGTGTGTTTTGGAGCCACCTGAAAGTAGCTCACTTCTGTAAGGTACCTATTCACTTCAGTTTTAAAACAACCAGAGGAACCTTTTTCAGAGTCTTTTTTAGAAATGACCTAGAAAAATGTGTGTTTTGCTTAAAAAAGAAATAATCTAAAAACTGTAAGAAGAAATGGGTCTTACTGGAAGGAAACTTTACAGCAACCCTACACGTTGTGAGGGAAGAATAAAGTTTTAAGCCCTGATACTTATCTCTGAGTAGTGTAATTTTAGAAGAATCTTCCTTTATATCGATGGCATTGTCCCTGTGTAAAATTGAGATAACATGGCTGAGCAGAAACAACAACTGCTTCTTGTTTGTAGCTAGCCTATCTCCTGAGAAACAGCGGAGGAGCTTCCTTACTGCCACCTTTCCAATACGGCATTCAGTGAGACTGTAAAAGTCTTGGGGAGAAGGAGGTGAAGAGGGTAAAGAAGCACTAACTGAAAATCACGCTAGCCTGGTGCAAATTAGTACACTAAAAAGAGCAAATACTCTAATAAGGTCTGGAGTAACCATTTGGTTTAACTTCAGGTTTAATCACCTAAGTCCTTGTCATGCTGTAAGCAGCCCAGTTTGCTGAAGGAAGAAAGAAAACAAAACAGGCCATGATTTGGGTAAAATGCACAGGGAGGCCATGACTTTTGTGCGTACTGCTGTCCTGCCACAGGCTGTTTCTAGTGCTCCAGCTGGGTGGGGAAGGGATGCTGCAGTCCTTGTGTCTTCATCCATTCAGTTGCCAGTTCCTCCACCTTCTCCTAGGGTGGCAGAGCAAGCCAGCTCTGCTGTCCCAGGCGCTGCTCTGGTCCCTGTGGACTAGTCCTGTTGCCCTTTGCTGTCAGGGGACTGGGAGAAGGGCTCCTACCACCATCCGTGGCCCCCATCTTAAGGCTTGGCTGCTCAGGCTGTGCCCTGCTTTTGGAGCTCACCTGTTATGACTTAACGACTAGGTAGTGCTAATGCGTGAAAAAAGAGCTGAAATGGGTGATCGAAACGGGTCTCTGAAACCAGTGGAAAGGCTGGCGCTTGCATGGTTATATTGTTATCCTTAAGGAAAAAGTACTATTTCTGCAGCTATAATCTAAGACATATTTCTCTTTAGCACCAAAGCCGCACGCTGGTATTGATCTAGGCTTAATGCAAACACTGTATCGGGCAGTTCAGGGGTAGTCAGCTCTTATGAGCAATATTAGCTGTGTACGCTTTGGTTGGAGTTCTATTAGATTCCCTACTGCGGTCTTCAGTAGACAAAATGAGCTTAACATTTAAAACCCATCTTCTATAATTGTTCTAATTCCAGATACAGTCACTGTAACTCATTTGTGGCAATAATCAAAAGAGAATTAGATGTTTATGTATTGCTATTTGTAACCAGGATAAAACATGGATTGTTAGCAAATATATTTATAAAATCAAGCATACTGAATGTCAAATGTTGTAGCAGCGCATCTGAAGATCAAATGTTTCTTATCGATGTATATATATTTAAAAACTGACAGGTATGTCAGCTGATTCAAATCTCTGTTGGAGCAATTGTTGATCAGTATGGAAAGTGTATTGGGTTTTCAAGGGAAGTCTTTAAAAGCGGACACATCTCGCTACTGGAGCTGCCCCGTAGGTGGCGTGAGCCATCCACTCAAGCACAAACGCAGGCCTAACACTCTGCTTGCATTTTTTTAAAAAAAGCAAAATAACAAAACCATGTTCACAGAATTGTCCTTTATATAGGTGCCACTGCCTGTGTTGGCTGGGGAACAGCTGTGTTACACTGCCTTCAAGTCAGAACTATGACAGTGTAATAAATTATAAAGGTATTTCTTTCTGGTAAAGGTAAAATCTTAAGACACAGTGTTCACCTGTGTCTTTGAATGAGGAGGGTCCTCCCTTCTCCCAGTTACTTCAATCACCTACAGACAGCTCATTGCAAACAGCATATTCCTGGTATTGGCCAGGGCAAATATGGTACGAGCTGAGCATTAACAAAAACCTTTCCTTTTAGTCCTTTCTGGCTTCCTGTCTTTTAGTCTGTATTTAGTTTTTCAGACACTATCCCTTGTTTGTCAAAAGACAAGGGACTTTGTTTTCTAGCTATCCTAGTAGTGTGTCATGCTGTAATGTGCTTTTGCTCTGAGCACATCAAAACCTGCAGATTTTGCTGCTGGTAGGTAGAAAAAGGTGAGCACCAGCCCTTTGCTCTTAATCTTTCTATATTTAGGGAAGAAAGGGAGTGAACTTTGAGTGTGTCTGCAGTTCCTATGCAGTTATACCTTCCATTTAGGGATCATATTAATTCCTGGGTAGCTTTAATTACATGTAAAATGGTGTTTGTGTTCCACACCTGGCCATGGTAGGAGGAGATAACAGGTATGTTCAGGCATCTATTCTGCTCCATTCAGCACCACTAAACCTCAGAACAAAATTGCCCATATTTAGGTAAAAAGTGAGGGGGGAGAGGAAATTAAAAGGAGAAGAAAGTCAAAGGAGGATTGTCTGGAGAGACCTTCTACCTTCAGCTCTTCACAACCACTTGTGCAGGTAACTACTATACTGTTAAGCCCGGTAGAATGGACATCGGGTTGCGAGTACAGTAAAAAAAAATTAATGAAGGGACCCAACAACAAAATATATTTTGTATTTCAAGATACAAAAATATCTGTCTCAAGAAGGGTATGAAGGAATATGTTGCACAGCAGCTGTAACAGGTATTCAGCCTGAGCTTGAAGGACAAGGTGTGCAAAGTAGCCAAGCATCTAAGATTGGAATCAGATCCCTCATGATATTGTCAGGTATGCCAGCGGGAGTTGCAGGGAAAACCCCACCAGGAACCTCTCCGCACCTATAGGTACAACATGGGCTTGAGTGTTTGGAACTTGCAGTGTGCACAACAAACCCCTAATGCACGATCACGCTGAGATACACCAGGGATTGCGCAGCTAGGAACACAAAGCTCATTTGGAAGATTAAAAGAATACACTTTGCAAAAAATGTAGCCAGTACCTGGGTCACTTGCTGTCCTATTTTTACTATGTAATCCCATTCACACTTCTTAAATACCTCTGATTATTCCAAGCCCAGGAGAGACACACACAAAGACAAGAAAGGTTTTTTTCTTGTTTGTTGCTTCAGCAGTACAGGCCTGAAGATCGGAAGCAGTGATTTCACAAAAAGCAGTGGTTGCACTCACTTCTTAGGTACAGAGGTAGTAAAACTCTTCTTTGGATTTCTGAGGTTATATACCTCCAGAAAAACAGTCTCCACTTGGTTTAAATGTAGTTGAGTCCAGGAAATAAAAATGTCATTGTCAGTGTTTCACAGGCTAGAGCTGAACCTTTCCTAAAGGAGATAAAAATATCCAGAGGAGGGAATGAACTTACTGCAGGCAAAAATCGTAATAAAAATAATAATAAAAAATCAGACTCCTCCAAGTCTCCTTTGGTTCAACTACAGACTATAGTACATTTCTCATAACAGCATGTGTTATTTTACTGTGACTGTATGTTGGTTGAGAAAAGAGGAATATAACTGTTGAGTTAACATTTTAGGACTCTCTGCCATCATGCTAAATTCAATACTGCATTTTCAGCATGAAAACTGCAGGCCACTTGGCTTAACTGAAGCTGGGTGAGCCTTTTAGATGATCAAATGTCACATGAAAAAAATACCAGGCAAGCAGGGGCTGAGTAAGTGTTAAAGCTTTGTTAGGATGGCGTGTCCTCAAATAATTGCAGAATGCGAAACACGGAGCTTCTCGTGTTCCTTCAGGCTGAGCAGGGATGCCAAGTATACAGAATTGGAAGCTGTCTATCAGGGTTTTTTTATTTGGTTGATACTGTGCAGACAGCAGAGACAAAATACCAAAAATGCCTGAAATCCTTATGACCTTTCACTGCAAACTGTGAACTTTGTCTGCTAAATTCAAATTTCTATTTACACTGTCAGCACAGGCTCCACACTGTTGCCTTTTCTTTGTCTTTCCAGTTTGTCATGTATTGAGGGACAACTTCACAAACACTGCACAGGAGGGGGGACCTGAGCACATTCCAGACCTTCTGCAGGTTCAAAATACTAAGTCTCCATGTTATGGATTGCTTAAAAATAGCTGTAATGCAAGCAAAGTAGCATAAAATATGCTGTTTGCACACAAAGCAAGTATTCTACAGAAAGCTTTAGCTTTGCCATCAGCTGGCATGGCTCACATTCCCACGTTGTGCGCCGACGCCGTGCTGCTGCATAGCTGACCCCATTTACACCATCTCCCTTTCACACCAGGAACACACAGGCAGCTATAAATGGTCCAAAAATGCATTCAGTAAACTACTGCATCAGCTTCTCAACTAAAATATCCCTGATTTCGGCATCATGCTCCCAGATTCATTCCCCTCATTGTAAATCATGAGCTAGACTGCTGCAGTGAACAAGTACAGGGGAAATTTCAGATGTATAAAGTAGAAATTGTGAGGGTGAGTAGAAAAGCGAGGGTGACTGAGCACTGGCACGGGTTGCCCAGGGAGGTTGTGGAGTTTCCATCCTCGGAGATAATTCAAAAGCCATTTGGACATGGTCCTGGGCGACCGGTCTAAGAGTCCCTGCTTGAACAGGGGGGTTGGACAAGATGACCTCCAGAGGTGCCTTCCAACCTCAACCATTCTGTGATTCTATGAAATTGTTCTTACGCAAGACTACTATGAACTGTAACATTTGACAGTATTTGCCCAACTTTTGCAATTGAAAAATGGTAGCCTTAACCTGTGTCCTGGTTTGAGGTAAAACAGAACCAATTGTGTTCAGTAACTTCGCTTCTTAGCTGGGCCTCTTCTAACTACTGAAATTAACAGCATATTGTGCAGACAGCATTCACTCTCTCAGAGTGATAAGACCAATGTTTAGAGCTGATGCCCAGGCATGGTATGCAGAGGGGCTCCTGCTTATACTTATTGCTATAACCCCCAAGGCCAACCAACTTTGTTATTTGCCCCGTTGGAGGGTCGGAAGCCAAAACTGACCAACAGGGTATTCCATCCCATCTGCCTCATGCTCAGTACAAAAGCTGAGGGATCAAAGGGTCACTCTCTCTTCCTTCAATGGCCGACGTCTGAGGAGGACTCTGTTCGTCTGCCTGTGATCCTGATCCTGAATCCAGATCTGGAATCCAGTTCCCGTCCGTCACTGAGTCCAGCCTGGGACTGCCCCAGCGCCAGCCGGTGACGTGATTGTCATCTCGGGAGCTTGTATACGGTTTTGTATATTTTTCATTATTTCTTTCTATTTTATTATTAATATTTCATTAAAGTAGTTTAGTTCCTTCTAAACTTTTAAGTCTCCCTTTTTCCTCCTTTGCCTCTCTCTTTGAAGAGGGGTAGAGGGGAGCATCTGTCGGTCCCATCTGGGGTCCCTCAGGTCCCCAGTAGTGGATTTTGGCCTAAACCACAACAACCTGTTACTTAAATAAGCCCAACAACTACATTGAACTCCTTCGAAACTAAATAGAAGGATGAACTATATAACAAATATTTTAGCTGAACTATCATTATTAGCTGGGTAATTATTCTGACTCTATTTCAAATTTAATTTCATTCTGTGGTAGCGTTCCCTGAACTTTACATGACAAAGGTATTGACAGAGTTCTGTGTCTGAACTCTCTAGGATCTAGAAGACTGTCTTAAAAGGCGACGTTTCCAGAGAGACTCCTGCACAGAAAATACATTGGTGTTTCCTAAAGAAACTCAGTGAGTTCACAAGGAATCAATACGTTGATAAATTATGTCAATGAGGCTTTTGAAAGAAGACTGTTCACTTAGCCCTACTTCTCCCTGAATGTGGAAGCTAGGGAAAATGCAAAGTGATGACTGTAGCTATATGCTCCATATGTTGCTGTTAATGAGCTATCTGTTAATAAAACATATAGTTCATCACATAAACAGGAGGATTTATGCTTAATTGAAAACCCGTAAAAAGACATACTGTTTGGTACAACTGTTTCCCAAATCAGATAGTCACATTGCTGTAGTCTTCCATGAACTTCCCATTACCAGTCTAAAAATCTGCTGCCTACCGCCTTGAAGTTCCTTTCCAGCCTGAGTGACGTTGAGTCAGCTGCTGTGCTCCTCACTTTGCAAAGGGGCAGTCATTGCATATCACCAGGCAAAGTACTACGAAGGAGCTTGTCGCCAAAGACCAGAAGTAAGTGTGTACATGTGCGCACATGTGAGGTTGCCTGCGGAGCAGGGGACTAGAGAAGCAGAGAATTTAACGAGCAGCAGGTCCTGCAGGTCCCTGCTTTGCACAGCCTGGGATCGTAAACTTGTCATCACAGTTACTACCAGCAAGCGCAAGGTATCCGTGGAATATCCCCAATTCTAATGATTTGTGGAGGCAAGTTCATCTCGTTCTTTTTCTGCGTTCTTCTGTACTAGAGCTTTATGTGTCAATTATTGCTACTAAAGCCCTAAACCAGCCCCTCTTCTTCAAAACACAGACAAAAGCAACCATTGGGTTTATGCACAATAATGCTTGGATTAGTTAAAGAAACCACATTCACCAACAGGAAAAGAGAAGTAAATTTCTAAGCTATTGAATAACACTGCTATGTTTGGAAAGGATTTTTCTTTCGTAATTCCCCTTTAATTTCCTCCCATCCAGAGCTGCTGAGAGGAATCTGAAGCTAGGTTTTCATGAGTGACTAAAGCAGTCCAGCAACTGACTCCTGTTTAAAATCAATGGTCCTGGAAATGTAAGGTAACATTTCCATAAACACATGAGTAATTTGAGGTTTAAGTTCCACTAAAAATCATCCAGTACTTCCAGCTCTCCAAGTCAGACAGGGAAAAGGCAGACTGGTAAACTAATCCTTATTATCAGATAAGCAGGGATTGAATGGAGGAACATGAAGCACAAGAAAATAAGGAGGAAACTGAGGGCAGAGAAGACGGCTATGTTCAAGAAGTTAATACACTAAGAGGCATAAAAGGCAGTTCAACAGGAAAAAGGATAGCGAGAAAGAATATCGGACTATATAAACCGAAACATTACTTTCAGTCGCTTAAGTTTTCTTTTGATTTTGGGATATGACCTCAGTAAACCCACATAAAATTGTATAACTTTATCACCTGACTCAGTGCCCCTGAATTCAGCACAATGCATTTTTTTCATTCTGCTTCCTGATCAGATTAGAAAGTGTCTGAAGTTAAACTGTGCATTCTGGTAACCTTTCCGAATAGTTTTGCTTTCTTCATTTCAATTGTTATTTTTCAATTTAAAAATATTATTAAAATTCCACATTTGGGTGGGTAGTGACTACCATGACACTGTGTAGAAAACCAAAGCAATCTGAAGCAAGCTAGACATTCTGAGTACATTTTTAAAATACCTTATTGCTTAAATAAAATAAACTTAAATCCCTTAGTCTAGCAATTACTTTCAGATGTTTGATTGTTTACTTTTAAAAGAACTGTCATATCAACCATTTAGAATGGACAAGTACTATTTTGATATCTTCACAAGTTTTCTCTAACATCTGCTCCCTGCCTTATGTTGGGAACTACGTGCTCATCTTCATTGTCTCTTGTATTTATCTTAATTTTGCTGTATTTTATTTTATTAGAGGAAAAACTTAGCAGAGCTGTTTGTGGCAAGATGTAGTTACAGGAAACCCAAAAGCTAAGCCCTAGTTTCAGCTGAGACAATTAGACTGTTGATTTTGGTGGCAGCTCAGGACTTCTATTGGACTCAAATGCCTTTCAAGTCTATCTGCCAGTTGATGCTCAAGTCTGAAAATTTTCTGTATTCTTGCTACAGATAAAGGGCTTTGTTTCCTTTTAATTTGAGGGATATTTCTGTCCAGATCTGAATGTTTTGCTGAAATTCTTCTCTATTCACTGGAATTGATTAAAAAAAAAGGAAATAATAACGATTTCCAGAACTTTCAACCCTTTTTAAGGCTTCTTTCCCCTTAATTCTCTGCTTCTTGATATCTGTGAATTGCTGAGGACATAATTTGTTTTTCTCAAAGCAATTTTGCCATGCATGAAAAGTAGCAGGTGCTAATTTGTAATGCTTAGCTTAACTGTTGTTTTTTTTTCTGCCTAGTAAGTATATTTAATAGCTCATATTACTGTTTCACCTGCTGTAGGAAAAGGACTCTAAAACACTGAACACGTGATACTTTTTTTTTAAGGTGATCTATACTATTATGTAACACCAGAAGATCTTTGTCAAAAGCTTTGAAGAATTTACTAACAAAAAAAGCAGTGTTTTTATACAGTCTTTTCATCAACTGCTATAGAAATTTTGCAGCCGAGTTATCCAAGTCCACTGCCATTCTTGGATGGATGTTTTATTGTGAGGTGGATTGGGCTTTCAAACTTTCTTGTGGATGCTCTGGGAGAATGTAAATGCTTAGCTGGAAAGTGGTTTATTCTCTATTAATATTTTGTGGGCTGGACCCTGGGGGTCTACAATTTCTTTTTCTTTTTTTTTTCTTTTTTTTTTTTTTTCTTGTTAGACTTTTATAGTGCCCGACATAGGGCGGGTCAGAGCAGCCGATGGCGGGTGGAACGGTTACCAGGGACAGCTCCAGCGGCGGACACTGCCAGAGATCCTAATACCCTGGCGCTGCGCCAGTCCACCCCGGTGCCTGGAGAAGTTCAGTGGGTTCACAGCGCGGGGTCTCTGCCAGGGCTGATGCTCTAGAGCTGCCTGTTTGTAGAGTCATGTTTATGCGACTCTACGGGTTTAATTTCAGACAAATTGTGTAGGATTTCTCCGCAAGAGAGAAACACAATCCAATGTGACGCTCATCCTCCTTAAAAGATGTTCCAAAAGTCTGAGGAATTTACGTGGTTCATTCTTAACATGTGGATTCTTTTAATTAGCGATCTAAAAACCAAAACAGAGTGCAGGACACTACTGCAGTGCAGCTTGTTAAGCAATAATGCATTTTTTCTTCCCAAAGTCACACTTGATAACAAACAATAGTCATAGGCATAAGATGACTGTGGATACTATGAGCTAATGTCTAGTTGTCAGAAACTTTTCCATTAAGGCTCAGAATGATGCTTAACATATTCTTCCCATTATTAAGCTAAACTAAACATTGTATTAAACATGGATTTCCCAATGAATGTTACTGCTATTTATTTTTGCATATGCATATGTATGGAAGCAGACACGTGTACATATGCATTGTGGATATGAAAAGAACATCAATAGCATGGTTCACTCTATTCCCAGGATATAATGTTTTTTGAGGATGATCACCAGAATTTACATACCATATATCTTTCTACTCAAAATTCAAAAGCTTTGGTGCAAGCAAATACTTGAATAACTTACGAAATCCTGTGTAGGCGACAGCTTTAAGTTCAGCAACTTCAGTTTTAAGCCTTTGCGCTTTGGTTTTGGCATTATGTATAAGTCATTTAGGATTTCAAAGCTGGATATACTTACATTTAGATTTCAGGAAAGGGCAGAAGAAGGACAGGTTGTTTGCTTTTCACTTTAAGAGACCTAGATTTCCTTATTGTGTTAGGCCCGTTGTTATTTTGTTGATTTTAAGCTCGTCCCTAGGGGGAAAAGAAAGCTTATAAGAAATGTAGGAGCACATTATCCTTTTTTTGCAGAAATATTAAGGAACATTGGCCAAGACTTTCAAACATAGTGGCTTAACATAGTCTTTTAACTCCATATTCAGGCCTCTTATTTAAGGTCTACTGTTCAGAAGTATGAAAACTTGGCAACTCATTCACTTTGAGAAGACCTTCTAGTTACTCAAGACTTGTGAAAACTGATGTAGCAGCTTGAATATGGACTAAAAGTCCTATTTTTTTGTATTTTTGTTGGCAATCCTGTAGTAATTATGTTGTAAATCAAAATATGGGTTTGGATTTTGAGAAGAGTGCCTTCAGCCTTGTTCCCACCCTTCTGCAGAGATACTGCATAGCTCTTTCGGATTACTAGGTATAAAATTATCAGTTTGAAGGACAGCTGAAAGAATTTAACTCCTCTCATCTTTCTCCATGTGTGTTGCCCCCACGAAAATGTACATACAAACCCTTTTATGCAATGGGCAACATGAAGTCATTAGTTCCCAAAAGGCTTGGATTGATGCTCGGAACTGCCATACAAAGTCCCAAGTGTGACTGCACTTGTAATGTGAGGATGCTAACAAGGGGAGCCACAGGCAATGCTAATGTTCCCTATAAATATGAAATATGGTTATCTATTTTATACCTAATCACTCTCATGCTGCTGCTACCAAGTCATATGTTCTTCGCCTGACCCAAATCCCACTGACATGAATAGGAAGAGTTTTTGTGATTTGGTGGGCTCAGCTGCCATCAAGATATTTAGGGTTCAGTGTGATAAATTTCTGGATGGTGAATTCTGGAGACCTGTGCTGCAGCTGGAGTGTGAGCACATACTTGAGTGCTTTGCTGGATCAGGGCTAGGGAGGGCCCAGCACCTCTCTGCACAGCTCCTGCCCCCAGCTGCTGACAACACGCTCCTTTTGCTGCTCAGCGTCCATCCCGCATGAACCCATGGGCTACTAGAAAAACAGCTCTTTGATAAGCAGGGTGATGCTCTTCACGTGGTCATTGTCTAGTGGTTGAAAATTGAGATATTTGGCCTAAGACCTTTCTTGCCTGTGTTTTTACTCTCCAGAGCCACTGTTTTCCCAGAAGTCAGAGTAACTCCAGAGAGCCAAACACACCCGAAGGTCTCTCTCCATTTATTTTAAGCGTTTTATCAGCCAGGGTGAAAAGAAAACTCAAGAGTGGTGGCTCCTAACCTCTGCACCACTGAGCTTCAGCGGTGCTTTGTACCCCAGGACCTGGTGGGCCCCAGGCAGCTGTGCCCTGGGTGGCTCAACCACCACAAGACTGCTAACCTTAGAGGGAGGAAGCATTTGGAGAGGGAGAAGAGCCAAAAAGGAGTACTGATTTCACAAGGGAAACCTGCGGGTAGCTCATCTGTTTTACCTCAGATTTATTCAAGCCCATTTGAAATGTGGCCACTACCCCGTTTCATCTGAATGCCACACCTGGACATTTTAAGGTCTCTCTCTTTCAAAACTGACAAAAGTATTAATTAAATTTTGGTCAAAACAGTACATTTTCACAAAGGAAGCTTGAATCTTGTAGACAGAGGAGCATTTTCTGCCAGAAAGGAGACCTCAAAGCATCAGCCCAGGTATCTCCACACTACATTGTTGTCACCCAGCCCTTGAGCTTCTGGTCACTGGCTGGAATCTGTTTCTGCATTTCAGGTGGCTCCAGCTGCCCACCCGGCCCCAGCATGGACTCTGAGAGCTGCCACTTGATGGCAGCCAGGTGGGTGCCCAAAGCCCTTTCAGAGAGTAACTGGCTGCTTTCCAGGCCCTTTGGTTTAGATTAGGGATTAGATTAGCTTTCTGGCCTCTGGTGTCAAATTTATTTTATAAAATGTCTGTAATGATTGCCAGCTCAGTTCTCTGGCAACACCAGATCTAGAATTGGCCCCTGATCTGCCCTTGCTTTGGTAGATAATCCATGGTGATCTTCTCTTGACTCCCTCTGTCTCTCTCAAGCAGACCCCCGTTCAGTTTGTGGTGCAGTTCAGCAGATGCACCACCACCTGGGGAACTGATAGGAGATAATGCCCAAGTACTGTGGGTTATTTGCAATTGGTTTCATCCAATTCATCTGCGCTGTACAAAGAACTGTGCATTTGGCACCTTTCCTGAGAGGACTTTAAAGCCTGGAGAGCAGGAATTGCCAATGCATTATGCACGTCCTCGTTGCCATTTGCTTCCCAGTTTTATGAAGAGTAGCTTTTTATTGTTTATCCTGCCAAGCAGGCCTTGTCCTTCAAACAATGAGTCAATAATTCAGAACACATCTACACCCATTCATCACTTTTAGAGATGGCTCTGGGCTCCACATTTCAGCTCTGGATACCAACCTCTCTGCAGCTTGCAGGTGTTTAGGTTTGGGGCTCTGACTCAGCTTCTTGTGTGGATGAAGGAAAGTCACAAAGTCAGAAGTAGCTTTGAATAGTTAGCAAAATGGAGAGCTGCCAGACTGAACGGGATGGCAAGCTACTTTCCCTGTGCCTGAGGAGAGAGGGATTAGGCACTTCAGCCAGACAGCTCATTCCTGCCTCCTGTTTGTACCATCCATGCTGCTGTTACTGCCTTTGTGGGATTAGAGAGAGGGTAAAGGAGTGCCAGCGTGTACCAGAGGGCCCCAGTACAGCAGCAGCAGCAGTCACACCTGCCCTTTCTACCTCCAGCAGCAGCAGGATTTCTCTGGCTTTCTGCCCTGGTCCTGTCCTAGTTCCTGTGCCTCCAAACCAGGATCGACCCCTCCTTGACAATCAAGAAGGTACAGAGAAATTTGCAAATGGTGATGGAGATAGTGGAAGTAAAAGGAAGGTCTCTTAGTGTCCTGCCTCTGGGGAGGAGGGGACGGAAGGAAAAGAAGTGGTACCAAGGAGAAAAGACAACAGTAGGAGCAGAAAAAGCACCCTGTCCCCTCACAACCTCCCCACACACAGTCCCCTCAGTCCTCAAAAAGTCCCCACAACATCATTGATGCAGTCCCCACCTTTCCCCATCCCACAACACCACCGCTACCCCTGCCTGCCTTGCTTGCCCCAAGGATGCCCTTGGCCAGTGCCGACAGTTTGGTTTTGCTACACAGTGTAACCAACCAAAAGCTAAATTCTAGCTCCAGTAAATCACTCAACAGACTCCCACTGGTATTTCTGAGAGGAACCCCTGACCAATTTGAGATGTTGTTCTCTTTAAAATTCATCTATTATCATCATCATCATCATCCAGCTCTTCTTGTCCTGAGACCAATCACTTCATGTGGATTCTTCCACTTAACTACTTTCAGAATTGAAAACCTATAATGGTGCAATATTTTTTTTTTTTAACCTGAAAAAATACTCTCATGAAAGAATTCCTTCTGATACAACCCCTGTCTCCCCTGTGTTATTCAATCACATGGAGACTCTGATATCTGTATTAGGACTATTTGGAGAAGTTCCAAATCTAAAGCCATCATGTTAGGGAACATGAAGCAACACAAGGCAGGTTTTTTTTGTGATGGAGAAAATAAGACCCAAGAGGGCTTCCTGGAGAAGCAAAGGGGGGAGGGAATATGAAAGAGAGTAGAATGGGAGAATGAGAGAAACGATTCCTGAGAGGAAACTTAAGCATTAGATTTCCTGATTGGTAGAGTTTCATTTCATTGCTCTGTTTTTAAGAACGTACTAAGTAAGGTGGCATGCGCTCTCCTCTCCCTCCTGCTCTGCTGCCTGCAGGTATTATCTGGGTGTGGAAACCAACATTTTGTATTTGCAATTCAAGTACAGAAAAGCAAAAGCAGAAAGGCAGAAAATCAGTGTATTCTGTCTCTTAAGACAGAAACATCGTGACCCCTGGTAGTCACATAAATATAACTTCTATTTTAAGCATATACTTAAGTCCTGCTGATTCAATATTCAGCCCAAATGCAAGTGACTTTTGAGGAATGAGGTTTGTATTGAACTGGATCTACTTAGTGAAATATTTGAATCTGGTGTTTGAGGGAGAAAAGAGGAATCTGGTCAATTGCTGCAAATGCCTCTGTAGCAAAATCACTGCTGTACTCATTGTTTGTGCTATTTTCTAGTGAATTTTTTAAATTTTTGTGAGAACTACTGTGGAATAGAAGGCTGGTCTGGAGAAAAGTCACAGGAATGTGCACACATAATTACATCTTTTGAAAGTAGCACGCTACACAGGATTTCCTAAACTGTACCAGAAAACATTGACATCCTGGAACTGACATTTTCAATTTCAAATACCAGCTTTCCAAGCATAATCAGTGTCCTTGTAAATGTTTCAGTATCAAATTTGGGACTCACTTTGGACAAGCCAGTCCATCAACTTGACATTTTTTTTCCCCCCCATTTATTATTTCCTTTTCCAATGTTCCAGGGATGGCAGCTGTGATATTTAAAGCTAAGAAACAGTAAATTGAAATCGCATGTTTTAAAGTATTTATTACATGTAATTACAATATATGTAAGTTGCTTTCATTTATAATTCCTGACATTGTTCTTTTTTTGGTTAAAGTACCTATGATTCCCATCCTCCCTTATAAAAAGTACACAAATACTTCTACATAACTACAGCTTTCCTCTAGTCACATACAAAAATAGAGGGTAGAGGATATGAAAATTACTTATGACAGATGAGTCACATTAATATTTTGTTCTAAGCCATGAGAAAAATGAGACACAAGGGGTAAGAATCAGAAGAGATCAAAACCGTTGGTGCTTTATGATCCAAAACCACAACTATCTATTGAGGTGCAAAATGTTCTTTTTTCAAATAAAGTGTGAGAAAAACACGAAGAGATTTGTACTGCAAATGCTGGCAGCACACAATGTTGCAATTATTCTCAATATTTTGAGATGCCTGAATCATAACCAAAACCTTAAGCAACACTGAGGTAAAAGCATTTTTATATTCCTTCACAAAAAAAAAAATAATTGAGTTTGTCACAGTTGCTTCAGAAATGGCATGCCAAGTTTCTACCAGCGACTGATAACAAAACCAGAACGGAGGGATGTTGTGACATCTTGCCTTTTTTCTTTTTTCCAGTGTAGTAAATTGAAAATCATTCAGATGGGACTCCCATTAACTTCATGAGATTTCTGTGCTGCTAAAAAGATCTGTATAGTCTGTCTTTGAAAAGAATCATTCTGATTACCTTTTACAGGTACTTTACTATCTCAATGCATGTGGCTAACAGTCTGGATATGAAGCATTATCTTGCTTCCCATTTCGAGGACAGTAAATAGGATTGGTCACATTGGGTATGTTCTCAGTAGGTTACCACTTGCTATTAGACTTAAGAAAAAACTTTAATCCCTCCATCTGATGTGATCAGGTAATATTGTCTGTAATTTGGGTCACTGCTGGGTGAACTAGGTATTCTGTTTTCTAGGACCTAAGTATTGTCTTTTTTCATTCCGTTTTCTTGATCTAGTGTCTAAGGAAGAGCTCAAGTCAGCAAGACGGTAAGCATCTTACACGAACTCGTCACCACCCTCAAGCCTTGGGAAAGGATGTGCTCCTTTTGGTACCTGATGGAGGCAGGTGGGGACCTCTGCCAAAACGCACTATGAGAGTTCTTCCCTGGCTGCACAATGGATGCTTCAATACGGACCTGACAGACACTTTAGCCTGCCAGGCCCCACTTCAGCCAAATACTTAAGTGGGGAGGGATTTAAGCATCCATGTGGAGACATGTATTTCCCCAACTGGGATAACTTCATGTAACTGTATACATGCTGTAAACTCTGCACACTTACTCTATAGGATTGGAGTTGAGCTGTGTTTCCTGTCCTGAAAGTGAATTAGGACGGTAAGTATTTGCTCTGCTTAACGCTGCTTGTTTGTTCTTCCAGCTACTAGAAGGGGCCCTGTTCCTACCCACTCCCCATCAAAATCTGTCTTTTCCTCAAATGATAACAAAAATAGCTGTTCACAGTCCATACCATGCTGGGCTGGGCTGGTTTTACGCCACCTTTTCATGCTGCGTAGGAGAGTTTAACCATGGAAAATGAACAGACAATTTATGGAAAATCAACATGAAAAATTAAGGATGAAAATTTAAGAACTAAATGGGTGGTCTTAACCAGACAATTCCTGTGGGCTTTATTCAGAGAAATACATGGCTAAATAATTAGGAACCGGCACAATGCTTTGAATATCTAGCTGTAAAGGTGTTCCCTTGAGCCAATAAAAGCAAGTTCTCCTTTTTCTCCATTTTTGATTTGCCTCATCATGCCTGAGGAATTTTTCTACCATCTTAATTTATGCAATACTTCGGACTTGTTCTATAGGTATAAAACACATTTTCTATCATCCATCGAACTTGATTCTTTATGATTAGGCTATTGGAGGCTATTGGGGTGTGATTGCACATTACTTGCAAATAGGTGTAGTTGTTGCACTTTGTTTAGTCCATGAAAATGCAGTGATTTAGTTTTTGTTTGCCCAGCAATGTGTGAGACACTTGCCTTGAGGTAAACATAGACATTGGGTAATGGCAGGCCATTTCTTTAGTGATACTGGAACTACCACAAGATGTGTTTCTTGTTAACAGTGGCTTATAACTGTGATAAGCTTCTCAGGCTTTTCAGCCAAAGCAATTCCTACAAAACCACCTCCCCAGAAAACGTTTGTAGGAGCACGCTGAACTGCAATTAAAGAGTAGGTCTCCAAGTGCCAAGAAGATTATAGGGAGGTATTATTGGTCCAGACAGAAATTTTGCCAGGCCTTCAGGACAGAATTATGTATTACTGTGTGTTTCTCCCTGGTATGTTTCTACACCATGAACTTGGACAGAATTTCAAATTTATGATGAAATCTAAGCTCTGTTAAGACTACTGAATTTCTGTCTTGAAATTTTTCCTAATTCTAACTAATACATACAAAGATTTGCTAGTGCCAGCCAAGACAAGCTATTTCTGGGAGAAATACCTGTAAAAGGAAACAGTAGGTATAAAGGGCATGGTGTAATTTTAGTCAGGTTATTTATGTGTGCCTCTTAAAAAAAAAAAACAAAACACCAGAAAAGTAAATTTTCCAGTTCCTTACTGCTGCCAGTCTCAACAAACCAATTCTTTATCCATCCTGGCATCAGCTTAGTCTCATGTTATAAGGAAAAATGAAGTGAAATGCACATTTTTGATATAATCTAATAAAAAGTCAGAATACATAACTTGCTAATGTAGCGTGCAATGACCAGTGTGTTCTATTTACCACAGGTGTAGGTAGTGTTCCTTACCCTGACTGGCACCAGCCAATTCTTGCTGCTTTGTTTATTTGCTTGGCTAAACTCCCTGAACCACACCATACCCTTTTATGCAATTTACCTTAAAAAGCTAAGTGATAGCCATAAATACTATGCTAACTCCTGGATAATATATTTAAAAGAATTGTTCTAAACACCATAAATGTAATCAAGATGAATTATCAGAGCAGAGAACAAACTTGACTGTCATCTGTGTACTCTGCATGGACAGAACCAAATTCTATCCTCCATTGCTGATACACAGGTAATTGAATATTGGACGCTGTACATCTTCGATCTTTGGCAAATGGAAAAGCTTAAAGGAGATCATAGAATCATTTTGGTTGTAAGAGACCTTTAAGATCATCAAGTCCAACTGTTAACCTAGCACTGCCAAGTTGCCACTAAACCATGTCCCTCAGCACTGCATCTACATGTCTTTTAAATACCTCCAGGGATGGTGATTCCACCACTTCCTTGGCCAGTCTGTTCCAATGCTCGATAAGCCTTTCTGTGAAGAATTTTTTCCTAATATCCGATCTAAACCTCCCCTGGTGCAACTGGAGACCATTTCCTCTTGTCCTATCTCCTGTTACTTGGGAGAAGAGACTGACCCCCACCTCTCTACAGCCTCCTTTCAGGTAGTTGTAGAGACTGATAAGGTCTCCTCTGAGCCTCCTTTTCTCCAGACTAAACAACCCCAGTTCCCTCAGCCACTCCTCAGAAGACTTGTGCTCCAGACCCCTCACCAGCTTTGTTGCCCTTCTCTGAACACTCTTGAGAATCTCAATGTCCCTCCTGTAGTGAGGGGCCCAAAACTGAACACAGTACTCGAGGTGCAGCCTCACCAGTGCTGAATACAGGGGAATGATGACTTCCCTTGTCCTGCTCACCACACTATTCCTGATACAAGCCAGGATGCTATTGGCCTTCTTGGCTACCTGCGCACACTGCTGGCTCACGTTCATCCGGCTGTCAACCAACACCCCCAGGTCCTTTTCCGTCAGGCAGCTTTCCAGCCACTCTTCCCCAAGCCTGTAGCGCTGCATGGGGTTGTTGTGACCCAAGTGCAGGACGTGACACTCGGCCTTGTTGAACCTCATACCACTGGCCTCGGCTCATCAATCCAGCCTGTTCGGACCCCTCTGTAGGGCCTTCCTACCCTCAAGCAGATCAACAGTCCCACCCAACTTGATGTCGTCTGCAAACTTACTTGAAGGTGTACTCGATCCCCTCGTCCAGACAGTTGATTAAGAGAACACAGTCCCAATGCTGAGCTCTATGGAACACCACTTGTGACTGGTCACCAACTGGATTTTAACTCCATTCACCACAACTCTTTGGGCCCAGCCAGCCAGACAGTTTTTTACCCAGAGAAGCATATGCCCATCCAAGCCACGAGCAGCCAGTTTCTCCAGGAGAATGCTGTGGGAAATGGTGTCAAAGGCTTTACTAAAGTCTAGGTAGACAACATCCACAGTCTTTCCCTCGTGTACTATGCGGGCCACCTTGTCATAGAAGGACATCAGGTTAGTCAAGCAGGACCTGCCTTTCATAAATCCATGCTGGCTAGGCCTGATCACCTGGTTGTCCTGTATGTGCTGCATGATGGCAGTCAAGATGATCTGCTCTGTAACCTTCCCCAGCACCGAGGTCAGACTCACAGGCCTGTAGTTCCCCAGATTCTCCTTCCGGCCCCCCTTGTAGACGGGCTTCACATTTGCTAACCTCCTGTCAACTAGGACCTCCCTGGTTAGCCAGGACTGCGGATAAATGACGGAAAGTGGGTTGGTGAGCAGTCCTGTCAGCTCTCTCAGGTGGATCCCATCCAGCCCCATAGACTTGTGTGCGTCTAAGTGGTGTAGTAGCTCGCTAACCATTTCCTCTTGGATTATGGAAGGTTCATTCTGCTCCCCATCCCTGTCGTCCAGCTCAGGGTGTTGGGTACCCAGAGAACAAATGGTCTTACTATTAAAGACTGAGGCAAAGAAGGCATTAAGTACCTCAGCTTTTTCCTTATCCTTGGTCACTGTGTTTCCCCGTGCATCTAATAAAGGATGGATATTCTCCTTAGTCCTCCTTTTGTTGTTAATGTATTTATACAAACAATTTTTATTGTCTTTTATGGCAGTAGCCAGATTAAGTTCTAGCTGGGCTTTCGCCTTTCTAATTTTCTTCCTGCATAGCCTCACAAAATCTTTGTAGTCTTCCTGAGTGGCCTGCCCCCTCTTCCATAGGCCATAAACTTTCCCTTTCTTCCTGAGTTCCAGCCAAAGCTCTCGGTTTAGCCAGGCTGGTCTTCTTCCCTGACAGCTCACCAGATGAAATTGCCAAACAGTTTCTATGTTAGCTTTGTAGAATCTTGTATCATAAAGAAAAGGCAAAACTTTTCTATTCAAGTCTCTGGAGCATTGAGTTGATAAAATAATTTAACATGTATCTCAATTATTTTTGAGAGTAATTAAGTGTTCTACATTGAGTTATGCACATGATTAGTTTCTTTGCTGAATCAGAGGCTTAAGTTAAACTGGTGGAAATGACTCAATACTTAGCAGAGAGCAAAATGCCAATTACAGAAAAGTGTGCCTGGGGTTTTTTTTTGGTCATACTTTTTCTCTTAAGTATAATCAAAGCAATTAAACATACTCAAACAGATGTGTGTTCTCTACTCACATCTGGGATGGGGCTTTGAGCAACCTGACCTAGTGGAAGCTGTCCCTACCCAGGGCAGGGGTATTGGAACTAAATGATCTTTAAGGTCCCTCCCAACCTAAACCATTCTATGATTCTATACTCGGTTGGGATGAGGAAATGAAAAGGAACACGGTCTACTATTATTATTCAAAAAGTAGAAATGTTATATTTGTATATTTCATCATAAAGTAAAATGCTTTCAGGATTATAGAGGAAAGAGTACTGAGAAAATGTTCAAAATGCCACCCTTGGAAGTAATATGCCTCTGTGGACTGTAAAGTATGACCTCCCCTTCATCCCCCTTAGGGATTCATGCTATTTGTTGTCCATTCCTTTTAAGGCAAGATTTTAGGAGTTTCCCATTACAGGCAAGCGGGAGAATTCCTCTCCATGCTAATATAGTAGCCGATAAGCTTATGCCAGTGGCTTATTTGGTCATCATTACAGTAGTACCTAAATATTCACATATTTATCTTCATAGTACCTTGTGAGGTAGGAAGAAGCGCTGCTCCCATTTTGTGGCTGGAATGAGGCTAAATCCTCACGCCAAGGTTGGTCAGGAAGTGTGTAAGAGATGTGGGATGTAGGAAGGAGGTATTGCCTGCCTTGGGGTATTGCCTTAGTCAGTGGGTCAGCCTTCCTTTCTACAGGAATATGTAGCACAGGACCAGCAGCACAAACACAGCTTGTGTATTTGAAGAAATTATGACACATCTCACCTCTTGAACTGTGTTTCACTTGGGATAAGTCCTGTGATCTCAGCCAGATCTCATGTTCCCCTGCCCCTTGCTTCTCTAACCCCAAAAAGCAGAGCCTGCACTTTTCCAAACGCTGAATTATTTTTATCTTATGAATGTCATTAGCTAATTAAAACTTACAGTACACACTGTGTTTCTACCACGTTTGGGATTTCTATTACAAAATTTCAGCACTTGATGTGATTATATAGGTGGTATTTATACGCATGACTGTACTAGACTCCCAGCTGTACTGCTGTGCAAATTAAAGGCTTTAAAGAGACAGCCGTTATAAGGTAGGTGTGTCACCAGTCAGAAATGATGCTCAGATTTCATTCATGAGTAATGAAATAAACATTTCAAATATCACTGAATATATTTAATTAATAAAATGGGCTGGTAAAAATGAGAACATTAACTAATGACTTTAAAAGAAGCATTTAAAGATTTTCTCACACAAGCACTGCAAAATATGGTAAGTACTTTGACTTAGCTGAAGTGCTACAGACAGAAAGAACATTTGGATAGAAATATAACTAAGCAGAGATTCTGGAAATAATTCAGCTATAAAAAGCCACCGGATTCCAAGCTTTGATGATTACTGAGACCATTCTATAAAGAATAAAAACATGTACTAATGCTAATTCTAAGGAAAGATACCTTTTGTGAGTTGGACATAAAGATTTTGGCAATAATAATATTTCTTATCATAACCCTAAATCTTCTGAAGTTATGAAGGTGTGTAGAAAGTACAGATCCTGAATAAAGATGAATTTTAAGACAATGGCAACATTCTGGCCAGCAGATTGGAAATAATCTTCTCAAGTATAAATCAGATCTATCACTTTAGATTAATTAAGAACAAGTTCACAATGATGTTAGTTCATTGATTTAATCTTACATTTTCATAAATGTAGAATTGAGTATAATGTCAGCCTTTTCTGCAGGTGGCAAGAAGGATTTTGATAGAGTGGGATGGATTGGCTATACCCAAACTGTTGTTCATACTGTAGTTATCTGAACATGACAATAGAACTTCTCTGTTCTGGAGTTCATGCTGCAATTAGTACTAAAATCAAATTTACTTGCAATTGGGAGAACAATTCCAGGAGTTAACCTCTCTTTCTTTTATCCCTAGTATTTTAATCTGAATTCATTTGAAATAGTATGCTACGTCAATCATAAAACCATTTTCTAGGTAAGTTCCACCTTTCTTACAGATGACATCAGAGTGACACCACAGTCAAAGTGATCTATACAGTTGACTCCCAAGATGGATCTACCATTACCTGTAGATAATTTAGATGTTACATGTGGTAAAAAATACATCTGTCCTCTGTTCCCATGGCTTAAACTATTGAGAATTTAACAGACTGAAATACCTTCACCAGTGTCCAAGTCACAGGAAGATAGAGAATTCCTAGGGACTTAAATATTATTGATTTCATGTGGGATGACCTCTGATACCATGTTCATAAGTGGTAGTCTAAACCTATACGGGAGCATGGAGTTAAACAGAATCTTTGGCTTTTTGAAACTGGAAAAATACCAGCCCTTTCTTCCCTCAAAAACTGATGAATGCAAATGAAAATATAAAATGGCTTATCTTCCACAGCAGCTGCTTAATGCCTTTAATTTCTTAGGCAATAATAGTACACGGTTGACTGGGATAAGTTTTATGTCTGGAAAACATTAAAAAGATATTTCCACTCTTAGCAGGATAGCTGGCAGGTTTAGTAGATACCATATTTGGTTATGATAACAGTAAAACAAGAGATATGGTTATTTTAATTTTAAATTGGACTTGAATAGGGTGAGGTCTGATGAAGGGCGATAGGTCAAATTGAAAATCTGACTGATAGACATAACTGTCTTAGAGATCAAAACTAGCAACAGGATTCCACAGCTATTATCATCCTACTTTTATATCACTATTTCCAGGTGACTTTTTACTGGGGAAAGAAGTATAACACTTCTGAGTATAATGGCATGACTCTAACAAAGGGTGAGGAAAATTATGTATGCCTTGACTCCCAAAAATGACAAGAGAAAATTAATATTTCATTCTTCTAAAATGAGCACTTATTTGAAGAAAGATAGAAATATAACCCTGTGCGTTGCTTTTTCTCAAAGACAAAATCTTCATTGATTAGATGTATGAATTCTTGTAGAGGTCACCAGTTCAGCAAACATAAATCTCTCTAGCAGAGGATGTGAAATGGGATGGTTTTGAGAATCTATGTATCACCTACATGGTAGATCCTATTCTGAGACTGAAAAAAAAAGAGTGGAAAACTGGACAGAACATGTAGTCAGCTTATCTTCGGAGGCTTAAGAGCACATGGAAAACAGTCTTGTTAGATAAAGAATCCACACAGAAGTCATATCAGCCAACAGGCAAGTCTTTTAACAGCTCTGTGCTAATGTCTCTCCATCTGCAAAACAATTATATTAGCATTTACCTACCTCATAGTGGAAGCTGGAAGAGCTTAATTAACATGTGTAGTTATTTAAAGCTCTTGGGTTGAAAGCTGTGCTAGAGATCCAAAAAATTTATTAATATTATTTCTATACTCAGATGATTTGCTCACGTTTGCAACATGCCAGCACAGAAAGCTACTGGATGCAATGCGGTATTGGACAGTTGACCACACGAGAAGCTCAACAGCGTAAACAATAGTTCTAATTGGCAGGGTGCTTTGGAAGATCCACCTATCTTAAGGTTCTATTGCAACTCTTTGGCCATACAGGATACAAATCAGCTTCAATTTATGATTCTATTAGCTCCAAAGCCACGAAGAAACAGAGCTAGGGTCTGGAATGGAGCCGGGAATTCATTCCAGCAGCATGCAATCTCATTTGGGCAGATGTCACAACCTCCACCTTGGACTGAAAGCTCAGTGTGAGCCAGCAGAAAATACATTTTTAATAGGCTGGATCCTAAGGCAAATGCTGCTATTTGGAACTACTAGCAAAGACACCTGCTGACAGTTGGCATTAAAGGCAATGGCACCTGCTAGACATATTGCAGGGGGGAGGTGAAATCTGATCCTTGTTGAAGTCAAGGGAAGTTTTGCCATTGACTTCAAACACACCAGAATTTCTCTTACAATGCTTAATGATTTGTATGTGTATCTGCAAGGTTATGCGTAGTTTATGAAACTTTTATACACAGGCAGATGTCCATAATGTCTAATATTGGGATTGCTGAGATACCAAAGGAATATAATTAGCATAATAAATACCTAGTAGAAAAAAAATAGAGAATCACTCCTTGTCTTAAAAATGGATTGATTTCACAGTTTGATATCGTCCCACACAGAAGTCATAAAACAGACCATTTAATGGCATTGGTAGCTGGTGAAATGCACTTTTAAGTGTTTAGATGGTTTGTAACATCTAGTGGCAGGACACTGTCCAAGAATCTGGGAGATGAAAGAATTCCTGTGCATTCACTTTATGCAGTAAATAAATTGCCTGACTCCCCTTTAAATTTATGCAAATCCATGGGTTTTAATAGAGATCAGAAATAGTTTATCCAAAGCAATCTCTGAGCAGAACCAGCTCTGTTTTTCGCTCGTGTATTTTGCCCAGTGTCTCTTTCTTCCTCTGTATTTTAGTATTATCAGTCTCCTGTGTCTACATTTTTTTCTTGAAATTATATAAAAAAAATTTGAAGCTTTTAATAATCTGCCAATAAACCCTCTGCAGCTGAGTCTGCTAAAACACCCCTGTTTATTCTCTAAAGGGAGCAAATTTGCATGCAGGTTTTTGAGTATATGGAGAAAATGTTTCTGTTGAAGTAATTTTTTCCAGTAAAATCCCAGAGTGCTTGCTCACGGGGCCGATCTGACAGATGAACTTTCACAAGCCGAAAAAATTTCGACTGGTTGTGTGCTTCCAGCATGTGTATCACTAGCTCAACATGCAGACACATGTGAGGCTTGTTTCAAACCACGTGCAGTCAGCCATTAACCGGCCGCAACAGGCAGCCCATCGCTGTAACATACTATGGACCACAGATGAGAAAACCAACGAGAAAGCACTGTTGAGCAGTTCCTACTTACGTTCCTTGCAGAAGAGTGTCTGGCTGCTTTGATGTGGTTTAACTTACACCCTGGCAAAATGTAATTGTCCACCCTCCAGAATACAAGCCTGAAAGTTTCAGGTGGAAGACCCACAGAACTCCCTTCCTGCGGAAGGGTCAGCAGCAAGGATTCCCCCCTCCGTGCTTCAGGACTAAGTTAAAACTGTCTATACGTTCTGTGCATGACTGTGGCCTTTAGGTTCTCTCGTTCTTTCTGGTTGAAGATGGAGAGATGCTGGAGAAACTACAGTATCTGCTCTACTTCTACTAAAATCCTGGTTTTAGAGAGTGGCCAGGCAATACCATAGCACTTACAAGGTGCTTCCATTTTGTTGACCTAAGCGGAACGAAAGCTTGTGTTCACATGAAGAGTGGAAACTGAGTTGACTCTGAAAATTTCTTCCAGAATGACTGTCGTAGGGTGATCCCATCACCTCAACGAAGGCACTTGACTAGATAATCTGTGTTGCTGTGACTCCTCAGGAAATGCAGCAGCTGCTGTCCCCTCACAGTGAATGTATGGCAGATGAACTCACCAGTCCAGTTTCAGAGAATAGGTTGTGCATAATCTACTGGTGCTTAGGAAAACATAGTATGGTGTTTTGCAGTCCATAAAAAGGGACAGAAGAACCCTGTAGCTTCTGTTTTCTTCCCCTAATGTAATTGGTGGTGGTGGACAGTCAGGTTCTAAAAGGTGACCACGTTTTACAGGAAAGTGTAACTATAACCAAGTGTCACTTTTGTGTCACAAGTGTCACAAAAATTACATTGCATGTACAGGTAACAGTTCCACCTGCTCTTACCTGATGCAATCACATCACATGCCATAATGTCTTTTAAGTTTCAGTAAGTACACTGTTTAATTTTTTTCCCGCTTTATAGTATTTTCTTCCTAAATCTACCTCTAGATCCTGTAATACTCTTAACATATCTGCAAATCTACTACAGTAGCTACTTTATTTAAATAACAAGACTCCCCCTTTACTAAGGAATTAAGCAACCTTTGTTGGCAGCAGTCTGGTAGGGTGCTTAATTCTGAAAAGGTTGTGCAAAACCCAGGCTAAACTATTGCAAGAATGTTTAAAAAAAATCAGAACTGAAGGTTTGCTCTGTTGCAGAGCAAATAAACTTGCATTAGCTCTTCAAAGCAGACCTCATTGTTCAATGGCTCTGAGGCAGTTGTTGCTTTCTCAGCAGAAATGCTTGTGATTCAGTTTGAACTAGTCTTCTGACTTTTGTCACCGCATAAAATGATATCTGCAGAAAACTCTCTGCTCTACACGACCAAGAAAGCACTCTACAATATTTTGAGTAAGTCTCTCTTTACAGCAGGAAGCTATCAGTATTGCTTACACTGTATTTTTATGGCAGATATGGGGACTTAAAATGAACTGCAGCCTACTAAGTTGAAAATCTTTGGTAAACAGGACTTTTAGAAGGGACAAACCAGCCATCTTAGCTCAGCTATCTCTTAGGAAGCTGTTGAAAATATCTATTGATTTCCCCATGCTATGATAATTCTTGGGATTAGAGCTCCCAACATCTACTGATAGTCTTCTGAGATATTTCTTTGAACTGACACGCTGTGGCATTCGCTCTTGGTACCAGTGACAATGTAATTTTACAAAAACACATCTTAAAGACATTTGGTCAGGAGACTCAAAGGATGTGCACAGTGTATTTCACAGCGTGCAAGATATCTGTCCTGTAGGGTAATTTGGCATGGTTCTCCCAACTATCTCCAGCATCTTGTTATGTTGCAACAATAAGGTGTCAGATCACCAAGGAAAAAGGCAATATGGTCTCTGTAAAGGCAGTAAAGGTAAGAATATATATATAGGATTCTGTGGCCTATGCACTGGAAGTGAACGTAGATCCACAGGCAGTCAAAGATGAACAAGAACACTTACCAAGCCAAAAGATTATCATAGAAACTAAAGGGCACAGTTGGCTAAGAAGCAACGTAGAGAAGAATGCTGCAAAAAACATCTGCACCAGCGTAAGAGAAAAAGAAAAGAAAGGGATAGAGTGATGGTCAAGAAGACAAAATCTGGAATCTCTCAAGGAAAATTTAGGAAGCCTCATGCCTGAAGGTAAAAAGTGCCATTTCTGCAAAAAGTATTAGAAAGTGACATGGGAATATTACCCCTATTTGGCTTAAGCGATCTGCTTAGTGTTTTGCATTTCTGTATCCTACACATGGATGCTGTTGCTTCTCTCAGCCTGAGCAATTCTTTGATTATTAATTAGTCTCAGTACCTCTCATGAAAGAACTTGGGGAGTGATCAGTACAACCCAGAGTGAGCAAGAGGCACAAGATAGTCTTGAGGTCTCATGGGTTGTTGGAGTCAAGTGTCTCTTTGCACAGCGATATTAGCGGCCCAATTTCATTCTCACTTGGTGGAAAAGCCTGTGAATGGATAGTATAACAACAAATGTATGTAAAGCTGGAAATAGCCCACTGAAAGGAGCATTAGCAGGTAAGACTGCTGTTTTCCTGTCAGGGTTTAAAAACAGTTGTTGGTGGGTATTGCTTCATTTGGGAGCATGCTGGAGAAAATGAAATGATGTCTCTATTCTCAACAAAATGAAGTGCCTATCACAGCCAATTTTGTACTAATGCTGTTTAGAGCTGAAGAACCATTAGCTTACAGCCACCAGACTTTCTAGGGTAAGTATGGATAAATTTTTTTACTACCATTTTAGAGTTAGGAAAAAAAGGAAAAGGGAAAGAACCGTTTGCCTGAAGGTTCCCAGCAAGTCACTGGCAGCGCCAAGCTTTAGGTCTCATGACTGGTTGTTCAGCTCTGTGTAGAGGTAAGTATTTATTTGCACAGAGATGTGAGCAGCCCAATCTCATTCCCACTCAGCTGGTGGAAAAAGTCCAATCCATGTCAATACATATTTAATTTCGTAACTTGACTTAGGTCACAACTAGACACTAAGTAATAAATCACCTTTTTTTTTGGTATCATTCAATCCTGTACTAAAAAGCTGACTCAAACTTTTATGTTTAATATAAACTGTGGGTAAATAACTGTCCATATGTATCAGATTAGTATACATGCAAAAAGATTTCAGCTTTTTCTTTTTCCAAGAATTTGAGTAAATTCCTTATTTGTTGATACGCTGATCAGTCTTTCATTGCCAACGTTTACATAAAGAGAATAGATATAGGTAACCTGTATTATTAAGTAATGATAGGTGTGCTACCGAGACACATAATTTTGAAGGCGCAGTAATTTGGAATGTTTATACCACCCCTAGTTTTCCATTAATTTAGTCTAAATTAAAATAAAATCCTTAAACCTTAGTTCTCTTTCTCAATCTTTTCCAAAAAATGAAAGCCTCCCTCTGAAGAGCTAGTGGTGTCAGATATTAGGGAGTTAAGCCGGGCGTCCTCAGTTTAAGGTTGTTAACGTCTATCTCATCTGCTCTGTCATATCATCTTCAATTTGTCAACAGTGTGTAGTAACATGTTTGATTCATTAGAAGTGAAAAAAGGATGGTGAAAGCAAGTAAATATGTCAGTTAAACCCCATAAGTATTAAGTCACCTCAATTTGTCTGGTAAAAACTGGCCTCTCATTGGGTGAACTGAGGCCAGCTTGATTCACCACCAAAATGTGAATCTGGAACTGACATTGAATTTGCAGATGTGCATAAGAGAAATCCCTTGAGTTTTGAAACAATCGACTTTTAGGAGAGGCAGGAAGAATGTAAACAGTGTTGTTAAGCAGACTAAAGTTAATCAGTTACTGTCATTACTACTGAAATCAGTCTCAGTTTGACATCATGTTGACTTTCTAATTATTTTGTCTAAATAAAGATTAAATTATTTTTCTAAATTCACTTAGATTACACAAATCCAGGACATTTCTGAACAATCTTCTTGCTTATAAACAACAAAAGGAAGTGATATCATACATGAGATTAATAGCTGACGAGTGAAGCTTTTGTGTGTGCAAAAATTTTAATTTTAGAGCTTTCAGGGGAGAATGAGGTATAAACACTGAAAGAAAGCCAGCATGAGTTGGAGTGAAGAGTGCTGAAAATATCAAGCATATATTGAAAACACCAAGCGTGTAATTATATGCTGTGCTTGTAGAAAGGCTCTCTAATTGTAAATTTGGACTTTTGGAAGCGATCATAAAAACAATGCTGTAGTGAAAAAAAAGGACAATGTCTCTCTTTCTTGCCTCTCTGTTTATGTAGGCTGTCATCCAAAGCTGTCAAAGAATAAAGCTCTCTTAGCAGAGCTTTTCCAGGTGTTTTCTGTCTAGTGGAAGTTTACATACAGGCTGATTCAGAAGTGCAATGACTACAATTGAATTACCAATGTTCAAATTCATTTACGCTTCCGTTCTCTGGTATTCAGTTGAGCCACAGAGCATCTTTTTTGGGTCATTTATATCCACATCAGCCCTTCTAATGGGAGTGATGTACTTTACATGTCAACACAGACTAACTTATCTGGCTCATATTTTCTCTCTTGGAATGCAAGACTTAAAATAGATGCCATTTTAATACTTGGCTTTCATTTAAAGACCCATCTGCTGATGCCTGATGGAAACATTTTGAAACACTCCATTTAGAGATAATTTTGCTCATATGTTATAGATTTCTTCTATTCCTCTTTCTCCAGCTTACATCAGCAGGAACAAAAAAAAAGGATTTTGTCTAATTAAGATTTCAGTCTTTGATTTTATTAGTAGGTCTAGAGTGCTGTAACTTCCAGAGCAATCGATGATGCTGTCACAAACAGAAAATTGCAACCTGGTTTTTAAAAGCAGTAAAAATTTGTCTCACCTTCCTTACTGTTGTTTTAAATACTAACTCCAGTATTATATCTGATACAAATGATGACAACATGCCTAAGTTTTGAAAAACATCTAATCCTCAATTTGAGACACTTAAAGGCAATCTTTTTCTCAGAAATGGGTGGTCAACACTTGGTGAAGGTTCGCCTTGCTGCACTGTCTCCAGTTGGGCGCTTGGAAAGCCAAATGTCCAAAATCACTCTTTCCTTTGAATGTGTGTTCCAGTCATCTGATATGTGTGGAATTTGAAGCAGCTAAATATGTGCCCACAAACTGTGAATGACTGATTGCAAGAACAAAAATAAAAATCAGTTTTATAAATTACGACTGATTGTTCAAATGAAAAGTAAGTTACAATTTGAGATCTAAACCCAACCAAAATAAAAGATTGTTAAGGAACTCTGTAACCATAATTCGGTGTTTAACAAATGTAATCAGTTTTATTATCACTGTTACCAAGATTGTGGCAAATGGTCATGAATCATGGAGATTAGCCAACAGAAAAATACTGTCTTGAGTTAAAAAACTAGGGAAAGCTATGATGGGTAAAAGGGTATCTCTGCTTTTGCCAGAACGATGCCTAAAAAATTTTAGAAGGAAAGAACCATTTCCTGCAGAAGAGAAAGAAAAGGGTCAAATCTCAAGTAAATAGGGCACAGTTAGAGTGTCTAGGCCTTTTGCTTTCCTAACAATTCTAAAAATGTTTTTGCTTTTCAAACCATTCTTCTAAAAATTCTTCCATTATTCACAGTGCTGCCTATCATGTTGGGAAATGCATTATCTGAGCCCTGAGGTATGTTATAAAGGACTTTGGATATGTAATCCATGGGGTAGGAAAAACAAAACTTGTAATGCTTAAAAAAATAACACACAGAAACAAGAAATCAGCTATGGGTGCCTTTGCATTTATCAGTCATCAGGTGGATTCCTCTCAGCAACCTCAAACTAATGTTAAATTGGTATCGCATCCTTTTAATCAAAATCCTCCTTATGAGCATATCTCAAAGAGCGCTGGTCTTCAGCCCATGCCATGACTGCTTTTTTGCTTCATGTTTACAAAATCCTTTAACAAGATACCTAGAGCTTAACCAAGGAGCTGTGGCCAATATTTTCCAAATGTCATTGCCTAAAGCCTGGCATCTTTTCAGAGGCGCTGAGCATCAAAACTTTCTAGAGACTTGGGGAAAGAATTGTTGTTGCTCAGCATTTTGTGGCTAAGTATATATAGATTTAAGCACGTAAGTTTAGGCAATCAGTATTTATGTGTTAGGGACCAGATGTTACAATACTGAGCTACAGTTTCTACCATATGCAAACAAGTAAGGTGAATGTTTAGGATAGATTGATGATTTATTATGATGATGAGGACGGTAATACTTTATGGACATGTTATATGTCAATAACGGCTAGTTTGTCTTGCAGGTATTTTTCATTCTGACTGTCTTCAGCTGAAATTGTAGGTGTTAATAACCTGTCACGAATGAGTTCATGCATAAGGACATGAGTCCGCCCTGCATGAGTTCATTGGTGGTGGCAGGAGTGACTCACAGTGCCCCTGCCTTAGGTCTGCTGACTTGGAAGAGTTCTTGTTTTAGGACCACAGGTGTTGTGTGAACAAGGTTGGTGCAGGGATCAGCCAGAGAGTGGATTTTTTCAGTTTACTCTCCCATGACTGGCTAATAAAAAAAAAAAAAAACAACACAAAAAAAACCAAACCAAAAACCCCCACTTGTCTGCAGCGATTCACTGGAAACCCAAAGCCAATGATTAGTACCCATATGTGTGTGGCATAAGCTCTTCACCAATCAAACTGTGTCAGAAGTAGGATGTACAGGGGTCAGTTTTTATAAGGTCAGGTCTAGATTAACTGTTTTATGGTACAGCATTAAGCAACAAACTTTGCTGCTGAGTTATTATGGAATAAGTGATGCTAAGTGGAAGGAAGGGCTTGCCTTCAGATTTCATGTCTGGAGCCATAAGAGGTCAGGATTTTTCAGTGTGAGAAACGTAAAATAAACTCCGTGTAAGTGTGACTAACTTCTAGGATTCAAGCACATTTTTAACATAGGAGTGTAAGGATGGGAAAATGTTCTTTACAAAATGTTATTTCATTCAGATTTTAAAGTTTTCCCCTCTAGTTGGGCAGGTTTTAATTTCTATTTTGGTATTTTCATACAAAATTGTCTTACTTGTATTACCTAAAAGGAACATCCTCTCAAAGTCCCACAATAAGAATAAGCAGGAATGAGGAGCAGCCCTTCTTGAGACATAGGTTCTTATTTTCATTCAACTTCAAACTTTAAGCATCACTAGACTCCTAATAAATTTGTTTGTCTTTGATGTTCTACCAGTCAAGTGGCCCCATCACAGGAAAAAGTTCTAGAAGACAGACATCTATGATGTTTAGGTCCTCCCATGCTTAGGTAGCAGCTCAGCGGTGGTTTTCAGGATTGCAGTTTCAGTGAAAAGTGTGCATGTTGCAGCTAAGACTCATTTTATTCTCTAACAGGCAAATGAACAACTTTTTGTAAGATAACCTGAGACTTTTATTCACAATAGCCATGCATAAACATTTATCTACTCCTATCTTTCAGAAATAAAGGTCAAAGGTCATTATTCCTTATTTTTGCTGAGAGAGAAAGCACCTTATGTTTCCTACAGTGTTTTTGTATGGGCAGATACCACAAACTAGCCAAAGCACTGGAAGTGCATTTCCTAGCTGACCTGCCAGTCATTTCTCTATGTGCAAGTGCCCTGACTCCTGCATGGAATTTGGCCTAACGTCACTCAGTTTTGTCTTAAAAGACAATTTTCAGCTATTTTCCAGGAGCTTATAGAAGCTTGTTTAACTGTTAAACTACTTTAAAAGTATTTCATGACTTAGATCTTGTACAGCATTTGAAAAACACTGAAAAATTGTTCTTGATATGGAATGTAATAACAAAAACAGCCCATGAAAAACAAAGATGCAGGAAGAAACTTATAGTATTGTGATGATAGAAAACACTTGCTAACTCCTCCAGTGCAAACCTAAGCCTTTGTAATGAGGTACACCTGGCCTCACTTAACCCTTCCCACAGCTGATTTTCTGTGGTAGGTTATTGCCATCTCCCTGTCGTTAAAGTGATTCAGAAGCCTGACGTAGCAGGATTGTTTGATACTTCGTGCTTGCGTTTCTATGTAAATATGTTTCAATCTAAAAAATTTGGACTCTTTTTTGTTTGTTTTTGTTCCTTTTCTGGTTTTAAATGCAAAAATTATATAGTCTCTGGAGGATATCTAGCTCTTAATGAAAAATACCGTATCTCAAAATTGGCAAGACTGTATCAAGAACTTTTTTCCCCCCACTCTGCTTTTTTGTGGCTTTCTTTTCATTATTGGTAGAGCCAAGCAGCTACAGCTCTAGAGGGGCCGTTTTGGAGCTGGCTGCAGCTTGCTACATCTCCTTCTTCCAAGTGGTAAGTACTCTTGATTCTTGCTGTATTTTTTTATACCTTTTTTTTCCCCCCTCCGTCACTCTCAAGGAGACAGTGAGAATGGAAATATGAGTTTCTGAACCAGAAGGAATGTTAAGGCTTTTGAAGTGGATTTATACTTGTTGTGTAAGTGTAATTCTTCTGGGAGAAAAGTAATAATGAATGCATATATATATATAAAAAAATGGTTTTAAAGATTCATGCCGATAACATTTTCTGCCATACCACAGTTTGACAAAAAAAAAACCAAAACACCACACTAACTGAGGAAAGTTTTTCTTTTAATACGAAATGAGCTTCTTTAGTTACCAGGGACTTAGATGTGTATGACTAAAAGGGAATGAAAAAAAGAAATTTATTTATTTGAATTTAAAAATGTCTTCAAAGTTATCTGAAATTGTTTTCTGTTTTAAAAATGTTGATAGTTAACACCCCCACCCCCCCTGCTCTTTCTGTACCTTTAGGCCCCTAAAAAGTTCTGGATTTTCTTGGGGGGTTGGCAGGGGGGAAGCAGGGAGAGCACGTAACCGTTTCTGAATTTGTTTGCCAACGTTCCTGTTCTTTATACCATGCATGCGTACGATTTCCCCCCACCCTGTATCTGTTAATAAAATGAAGGCAGAGGTGTTACAAAGACATTGCTTAGCTCCCAATCTCCTGGAACTGGGGGATTATATTAGAATTTTACATCTTATTTAGTAAATCTGCTCATGAACCTCATATTTCAGGAAGGCTCGCAATAACTCTGACAAATATGAACTAAATATAACCCAAGTGCAATAGTTTTTGAAAAGGTTAAAAATTAACTTTGAAAATGACCAACAGCTTTATAAATTTTGATGGCATATCAACTTAACAAACATTAGCAGTGCTACCTCAGCAGGTGACTGTAGAAGATCAAGCACAGGGAGCTAAGCCTATTGTGCTTACTTGCTATGCCTGTCTCTTCCCAGGGCTGGGAAGAAAGGTAGCTTGTGTTCCTACTTCAAGGGATCTCTCTTACCGACCTATGGGCAAAGTGATCTACCTGGTGTTTCCTAGGTTTGTCTGGGCTATAGAGGTGGATTTAGAGAACATGAAGAGTCATGTTGCACCAAAGACTCTTGAAATACCTTGATGCGATGCCACTTGCCTCCTTTCTTTTCTCATTTGAGTTTAATAACAACATAGACTATGATAAGGAATAAAACATAATTATGATGTCTCTGTTTTTAAAGAGTTAGTTTAAAGAGCATAGACCCCTGTGTCTGTTTTTCATCCTCTTAATATTGCTGTATGGACTGAGATTGTGTTCTTGAAAATAACTTCAGGTGGGAAAGCACTTGTGGACGTTGTGAAAGGTGTCTGTCCCTGACTCTGTTAATCTTAAGTTAAGCTCCTTTCTTAAGTAAGTAGGAGTGTTATCTGAAGGCAAAGTGGTAAACTGGGCCCTATGAGGATGGTTTTTATATTTTAGTAAAAGCATAAGGACTTAATATATAAGTTTGAACATTACAAAGCTTGAAATACACCTGCAGTGGATGTAGATTCTAAGACACAAAGGTAAGACAGAAGGAACTCTGACATTGTGTTAAAAGAAAAGGTACATATTGCTGTAAGAGGCAATACTGTTTATGACAGTCTGAAGACCACTTCATCTTTTTCCAGCAGTCTGACTAAACTCTCTGGTGATTATTTATTTCCAAATTTGTGGACTTTAATATTTTAAAGGATGTTTTGCTATTTTATAAGGCATTCTGTTACTAACTCATTTTGCTTAATCCCTAAGATGGATGAGTGGAACTGAATAAAAAAACCCAAACAATAACTAACATAGAATCTGGTATTTTAATAGTAGTAAATACAGTAGATCGCATGATAAACTTTCAGGTTTCTACTATCTGCACAGCACTTTTCTGGCAAGTCTTTTTTTTGGCAACAGAGCAATGATTCCTTCACCTGTTCTTTCAAGTAAACTTTGTCCAGTAAGATGACTGTGAACTATGGCATGCTACTGGTATCTATTTTCCTTTCAGTGGGTTATGCGTAGCCCAGAATGATGGTTGCTGTGTTTTTCTGTCATCTGTTTAATTCCAAATCCAAAGGCTTTAAATTGCCTTGCAGATTAGAATGTGTTACTAAATGGAAGGTTGTGCAGGAGGAAAATCAAATGAGTGGTGGAAAGGACTCATTCTGCTTTTAAAAAGGCAAAACATCAGGCTGTTCTCCTTCCACAAATTCTGTGTTTGTCTTATCATTGGACTTGTACCCAGGCAACTTGTCCCTGATTTTCTATGGTGAGGATGGGGACAATAGTCAAAGGACTTTGCATATGGAAAAGTAGCTGAATCTCATGAAGATGGACCAAGTGCTAATATGCGCGCTGCAGAAGAACACATAATTAAGAGGATCTGAATAATTACCATTCTCCCTAACCAAATCAGTGGGACACATATGCCACTGAGGCAGGATGCTGGATGCAGACAGTGCATAGGAAGGGAAGCTAGACAGGAATGTGGCTTTTCCAGCATAATAGCAACAGTGCAGTGGATGTGTTGGACATGCCGTGTTCAGTGGTATTCTTAACATGGCAACCTATTTTTTCATTCAGCTACCCTGGTAACTCTGTCTCTCTGAATAGGCTGGTTTGTTTTTTCTTCCCCCCCTGGTATCTGACTTAGACTAGTTGGCAGAATAGTCAAATACTAGGAAAAAAAAACCACCCCAACATTCCAGAAATATTCTTCTGAATTTTTTTACTGTCTTTAGGTTTCTTTGCTCAAGTTCTAAACAATGAATGTGTTTGCTGGATGTGTTCTTTGTAGAATCCAGTTCCAGCTGAAAGCAGTCTTTTAAACCTGTAATGACAACTTCTGGCCATTCAAATGAGAGGCAAAGCATTCCCTTACTGAGTGAAGAAGGAAATGTCTTTGAAATGAATGTGTGCCATAAGGACAGCTCATATTTTGAACACCAATATAAAAACCAACTAACAATCAACACGCTGAAGACTGTATGTTGCTTAAATGAAATTCTGACTACTAACAGTAGGAGGTGACAATCTAGTATGTATGAAGGAAAAAACCTACCTTTCACCTTTTTCTAGCTAGGATTTTTTATGATCAGGATTCATAATTTGTCATGGCGTTTACACAGAATGTAATAGACCCGTAGAAAAAGTTTTGTAAATAAGCATTCAGACCACTTGGGCAGCTTTGAACACTTCTCCTTTCCCCATAGAACACAAGTTGCTGCAGGTCGTTGTATCCTTTTACTCAAGGGAAGATGAAACGACAGTCAAAACTGGGTTAACTAGTGGACTGAAGCTGGTGAATTCTTCCATCGTGCTCAAAACCAATGTAACATCTGTGTGACTAAAAACTTAATCCAGTTTGTGAGCCAATGATGTTATCAAAAGGTAGTTTCAAAATGGAATATGAACTCCTATCTGTCTGCTTTTTCAAACTGGACTATTAATAGAGTTTTTTCCCTCAAGACCAGTCAATCCCTGATTCCCTTTCCCATCTCTCCTTTGCTCAGTCAAGCGTCTAACCAGAAAAATGTCTGCTTTGTTAGTAGAAGTTATGTTTAGATGACACCCCAACAGCCGTAGTCTGAGTTAGCCAACAAGAGAATCCTGGCATGATTTTACATGACAAGTTAGACGAATGAAAAGTGATGTAGTTAATTCTTTTTTTTTCTTTTTTTTTTTTTTTTTGCCATGCAGATCACCTTGGAGTGGAATGCTTGCTAAAACTGAATTATGTGTTTTTAGATGCTATTCAGTATCATTAGTCTAACCCGAATCCTTGAAGGATAGCCTCATAAAGCAGATATTCCCTAAAGAATAATCCATTATTCTGGAACATGTAACTGTCCTGGGACACTTTAAAAAACAAAACCAAAACAAAAAACTGCAACCAAACCCAAAACCAACCAACCAAAAAAAAAACCCAAAACCCCAAACCAACCAACCAAAAAAACCAAAACCCACACAAAAACTCCCAAGCTAACTGATGTTTGGTAGACATGGTGTCAGAGAAGAATATAAGAGCAAGTTCCTAAACTGTATTGTCTCACTGTATTTCCACTGAGGTTTACTTCCTACCTCGATCAATAATGAGGAAGCAGGACTGGATCCCAAATGGTTCCTTTACTGGATCACCCAACTGAATTGTCCAAGTTGCTATGTGAGCAGCAAAACCAATGAATTTTGATTTCTTCTGGATTTGCATTCTTTACTTTCCTGAGGCCAAACTGAATGACTAACAGATGAATCTTGTCTGCCTTTCCCTCTGTGAGGATGCCAAGTTGTGTCTCTACCCACTGCTCGCCCACTGATTTTCAGGAACTTGTGCAAGGATATAATTTTCTTTTAGACTCTAGACTTCTTTCAAGATGAGTTTCAGATTGCCCAGCAAGCTCAAAAGTTATTCAGGGGAGGGGGAGGAATAGATGGATAGACAAGGAAAAATCATACTGAGATAAACATTCCTTTCTATAAAAAGCAATAAAAAGAAAGGTAAGCCTTGCATGCCGTACTTATCAAGAATAACATTGTCTACAACAGCATTAGGGACTTCTTGGATACAAAGTACTGCAATCCATGTAGAAGGCTACTAGGAATGGTATCTGGCACCAGTGAACACACAGACTCAGCCAAGATAGTATACAAACTATCGGCCTCCTTTAGCATTTTTGGTAGGATGGTGAGGAATTACAGATCTTGCTGTTGGAAATGTGTGTATACTGTTTTGAATCACACCTACATGTAGAAGCATTCCAGATCTTCAGAGGCGCCAAAACTTTTGCTATCTAGCCTGGAGGATATATCTTTTCGCTTTTCTCTCTAAAATAAGTTCTTGGTTTAGCTTGCATGTACTATACAGTGATATAGCACTTTTTAGAAAATTGGGTTTTTTTTAACATATTGATGTAATTACAAAAACATGTGTATCGCTTATTCCTTTAAACCTTTCCACTGAACTGAAATACTCAGCATTTCTACAGCCAACCATATGATCACTTTAACACTGCATATATGAGGGTTACTGCAATAAATCAAATGACTTGTTGGATATCTTTCCCTTTCCTTCTGCTTCAAAATAAATTCCTAGTGACTTTGAAAAGGTGACAGTATATGCTTGCAAATGCAATGGAAGCAGCAAACTGCTGTTCTACTAATACATTTTTAAAAAGGTTGCTTCAGGTAAGGATTATTTTGGTCCCGTTTCTCATTCAGCCTCTACAAGGTAGTAAACCCCTGCCTTGTGGTAGAGTAGATGAGCAAAGGCCGTGTTTCTTGTGACAAAAGATGAAGTCCTAACTCAAAATCTTCCAAGTGTGGGAATGTATGTAGGGGAACAAGAGACATTCGGAGCCAAACACTACCAGTAAGTTACTTGTAGGACCTAGCCTACTCCTCTGCTTTACAGAGGCACTTGACTCTGACTTCCTACACCATTTTTACCCTGGCAAAAGGGTAGGGATGAAGTGAAAAGTTAGAATTGCAATGGAAAGATTTTGATCCCATCAAGGGCCTTAATTTCAGCAAATGAATTGTATTTCATGACTTATTGCAACCTTTCCTCCTTTTTCCTTTGGTGTTAATATATGAATGTGTAACGATTGCATCTGGGCAAACCAAACCACTCTAGATAGATAATGATACCAGTAGAACTGTGGGTGCTTAGCCTCTCCACTTCTGCTACAGTAAGTACATAAGCACGAGCATGCTGTAGGGAATTAGATCCTTTCAATTCCAGTTTCATACCAGTAGAAGCTAGTATAACGCTACCTATCTGGCAAGACTAAAGGGCCAGTAGGTGTTCATTATGTTTGCATGGAACTCCGAGATCTGAAATCAGAATGGTTTAGCTTGGAAAGGACCTTGAAGATCATCAAGTACTGAAATAAAGTAAATGTTAAGGGCTATTGATCAGCTAAGTGCAGAAATGGCAAATGCCCGTCTTTCTGGAGTCTCAACCTCTACAGTGTTACTCAGCTGAATACAGAACAGCAACACAAATTAATTCTGATACTTTTTGCCTTAGTTATGGATGTAATGTCATCAAGAGAAGTGACTGTTTTGTTTTGGTTTTTTTTGGGGGGGGCGGGGGGGGGGAGGGGGGTTGGGTAGCTGCAGAAAACATCCTGAACATGGACTAGAAATGACTGTGAGCAGGACTACAAACAAGTCTGCTAGCTCAGTTAGTGTTTATTTCATGATATCCTACTATTATTGCATTTTTAGCCATTTATCTTTTTTCCAAGATGTAACTCACTGAAGTATGTTTCCTAGCTGCACTGCAATCTTTGTGGTACAAAACAGAACGTGTCTGGGGTTTACTTCAAACTTCGTCTCATAAACACTGTGCAAAGACCTGCTGTAAACACCCTAATTGAGTTAGCATTTAAACTTGCCCTAGATTTATCCTTTAATAAATTTAAGATCTTACAGATGCCAATAAACCAGTCTGTTTCACGAGTAGAGCAAAATGAAGCCTGGGTAGAAATAAATAAATAAATGCTAACATTTTCAAAGGTTCTTATCTATAGAAAACTGTGAATGGTGTCCCAACAAATGATGTGAAAACCATTGTCTAATCTGTTGTGCCAGGGGAGGTTTAGGATGGATATCAGGAAAACTTCTTCACCGAAGAAGCATTGGAACAGGCTGCCCAGGGAAGTGACTGAATTGCTGTCCCTGGAGGTATTTAAAAAATGGGTAGAAGTGGTGCTTAGGGACATGGTTTAGTGGTGTTTTTGGCAGTGTTAAGTTAATGGTTGGACTTGATGTTCTTAAAAGCCCCTTCCAACCTAGATGATTCTGTGATTATGAAGAAGACATTTGCCTTCTCTCAGGGAGCACTTGTCACAGTGGGAGCTGCACTGTCCTAATTTTGGCTACCTTTATGATAGGAAATTACCTGAGTATGTGGTAACAGAGTGTTCTGTTTTAAATGCAAAAAGACTCGTCCTCACTTTGAAGGGTGGGCTGTAACACTGACAGGTTTGTGAATCACATTGGGATCTGATGGAGGACTAGAGGATCTGGTTTAGAATATAAAGCCCTTTAGCTCTGAGGCTGCTTTCTTATTATACACTTAGAGTCCTGTAAAGAAGTACTGATCCATGATTGTAGAGTCAAGTAGTATTGGTTTTGAAATATTTCCTAGAATTTAATGCATTAAATTATCTCCTTCATGCAATATAGTACATGTGCCTATGCACAAAAAGTACACACACTCCTTTTGTTACCTCTTACAATTATTTCCTGCCCTGTCTTGTATTCAGTGGTGGAGATAGAAAGACAACAGAAATACAAGCTTGTTTCCTTTTTGAAGGCTTTTTTTTTTTTTTTTTTTTTTGTCTGGCAAGGAAGTGACTCAAAGCAAAAATGTGTTGGCAAATCCAGTGACCTGTGAAATCAGTCAGATATCAGATAAATCAGCTAAGGAATTAACTGCAGGAAATAAATTATAAAATAATAAAGCCTTCTCTTTGCTACTTTTAGCTTTGTTTCTGCATTGGAATCTTTCCATTAGATGCTCATAAGAAAAGCAGAATCTGAGTTCCCCTACCAAACCAATAAAACAAATGTGGACTATCACATATGAATTTACACATAGTTTAAGAGAAACGCTTCACTTGAAATGTTCAATAGAGCTTACCATAGAGGTGGGAACCTGCTTTAAGAAACCATATATCCTATTTTCAAAATACCTGACAACTATAAAACTTGGATGTCCAATCATAGGATAAATCCAAAATAGTTTAAAAAGAAAGCAAAGAAAGATGACAACTTAGTTGTGTGAGAACAGGTTTGGAGTTTGGGTCTGTATGCTTTTATTTCTTTATGCTTTTTAGAGAATTCACATCTCGCACTGCTTTCTCTTTAAGAATATTTTATCTGACAAATATGGCCTCCTGATGAACATTCAAGTGGAGTGTTTGTGTCAACACGAAGAGGGAGTCAGAACATCATGCAGTCAAACATGCTGGTATCTGGGGAAATTGCTTTATTCTGCAGAGACTGATAGTGTTAAACTAAATACAATCCCTCACGTCAAAATCATTGGACAATATTACTGCAGACCATGTAAGCTTTGGTAAATTAATGAAAGCAGATATAAAACTAAGATCTTCCTTCCCTGTCAAAAAGCTACAGCATTTATTTTCCTCTTACTTTTGGAGAAACTCTGTCTTGACAGCATGAATGGGGGGTGGAGCAGAAGTGGAAACTGCTCACTAGTTGCCCTGCATATTTATTTTAGCAACTGTGAGGTGGCTGGCAGAGCTTAAGTGTCATATGTGACACAGAAGGGAGACCAGGTGTTATTAGCAAGTAATACTATGTTTGCTTTGTGTGGGAGTTAAAAATTCACTGGAATTTTTTGTTAGAGGACTTGGCTATGACCTCCACAATCAAAACTTGCCCTCTGCTCCTCACAGTTAGGTGCCGTCATCAATCATTTTACACCCAAAGAGTGATGGTGGTTTGTGGCGGTGTATATAGAGCTGGGAGAGCTGTGGTCATAGTAGGATTACTAAAATACGTGCGGAAGCTGTTTGGGCTGAGCTGGTGCTGCAATGGGCAGCACAAACAACAGTGAGGTTTCCATCAGCTTTCATAGCCTCTCCTGCGTGCCACAAAATGCACTTCTAGTGAGTTGGTTTCCATGATGTAGAGCAGCTAAAGGAGCCAGGCAGCAGCTAAGAAATAGATGATGTGAAATATCAACTGAAGCTTATACGAAAATTATTTATGTCAAGCCGGCTTCTGTTGGCAGACACATATTAACAACTGCTGAGCCACAGAGGTTTTCAATTGTTCTGTTCAATGTAAAATCCCCATGGCTTATTAAAGAAGGTGGTTTGTACACATGTGAATACGTGTGAATAATGAAATTCCTGAAGTTGCTCACAACTGGATTAGAGGGCACTTGCCTTGCAACTACTCTGGCTGATGAATGGAGATTCTTTTGACGGCTGGAAAGGGAATGAACCAGCTTGTAATCTGGCTCTGCAGTGTGTCTTTCCAGGAACAAAATAATTTCCCATCTAAAATAACTTCTTTATAATGCAAAAAAGTATTAAAAACAAAGTACAGTTTGTATTTAATTGATTTCATCCTCTTCACTGGACTGCTTCAAGGCGATGCCATCAATGAGCTTGGAAGCTGCTGCAAAGTATATGTTAAGATGCCCTATATGCTTACTCATGGGAATTTGGACTTGAAAAGCTTTTTTTCCTCTGCTTTTATCAAAGTAGTAGCTTAGGCTGTGGACTTGTCTGTCCCAACTAGAGAAGGAAGTACCACCCTCTCTATTCTAAAGGATGATGAGAGGAAAACAGGAAATATACCTCAAGAAAATGTTCCTCTGGTGTTCTAAGAAGTGATGGGTTGGCTCATTAAACAGGCTTCATCTACTTCGGATATTCTAGGGTGCAAGTCAGTTAGCTTTAAGCAGCGTTATATTGCTCCCCCATATCTCTGTTTTATACTTGCCAAACTCTGATCATGGTGTGTTTGGGGGTGTGTCTGTTTTTTTGGCTTTCTTCTTTTTTTTTTTTTTTTTTTTCCTGATGATAAATTCCTAAATGAGCACGTACATGAGTTATTTGATTTCTGTGAGCAGAAGGGACTAGAACTGGGAAAAAAGAAGCTTTTGGTTTTTGTGGATGGGAGTGGAAGTGGTATGAGTGCCTGAAAATTCTCTTCTTTCCAATTTTATGCACCTTGCACAAGCTCAGACAAATATCTGACTGTTTTGGTGCTTATAGAGGAGAAAAAGCCCTCAAATCTGACTTCTCTCCCCTTTGAATTTTCAGGGGAATTGTGCTTCTCTTAGTAGGTTTTCTGACTGACTGTGTATTTGACTGAATAGATAGAAATATTACAGAAGGTAACTTGCATGCATTGCTCGAAGGAAGACGGTATTCTTTTATTTATTTTTCCCAGTTGCTGTGACTGTTGATTCAATAGAAAATATTTTTTTCTATTGAACTTGCGACAAAACATTGCTGATACAGAATATTGAGTAGATCTTAAAGGCATTGTGGTGTTACTCTGCTGTCTTCATCCTGAAGCTACCTCAAGCTCTAACAGGAGGCTTGCCCAAACTGCACTCGTATCCATAAACATAACCTTGAACAGAAGCATATGGTTGTTCTTTACTTGACAGCCTGTCAGAGTGTATATTAAAACTTAGTTAAGGATACGTTATTATTTGCTGTCAGAAGCACTCTGTAGCATGGATGAAGCTTGCCCTGCTCAAATGGTACAAGTTTTCCACTGCCCTCCCAGGCAATGCCTTACCACAGTTGAGAGGGAAAAAAATTCATGGAAAGCCTAAATTAACTGCCAAGTGAAGCAGCATGAATGTGCCCAAAGGGCCTTTACTGCCCCTTCACAGGGAATGCATCACTGAAAGCAGGAAGCATTTTGGACTGGCATGACCAATGATTACTGTGTTGCTAATTTGTGAATGGTCCTATGTTTGGCACTGCCAAATATTCTGAATGATTTTTACCTTTCTTAAAAGCAACAAGTACGCATTTTTCTACTCATGTCACAATTTAAAAGCCCCTTTTTAAGGCTCACATATCTTTAAAAATAAAAATTGGCTGTCAACTGATGATCATCCATTTTTCTGTAGTTCAGGACAAGCATCTTGTATTTCACGGCACTTTTGTTCTGCTTTTCTCCTTTTTGAATGTCTTAAATTTCTTTAATTAAAGTATATAAAGATCTAATCTTTAGCATGGATTTTCATTCCAGGTTTCCTTGTCTTTCCTCTCACTTATTAGCTTTCACTTCTCAAATTAATGCTGCCGAAGTATGTAGCACCCAAGACAGTTACAGTAAAATGAAAAGGAAGACACTGATTTAGCTCTCTGAATTTTAATTGAAACCAGGTACTGATGCACCTCTTATTGCTGTACTTCTTTTCCTTCTCCTTTAGAAAAAAAAAAATTATTAAAATTACATTGCCTTGTGGAAGTTACATGTTATAGATACTGTCCAGATTTACGCAAATTAGTTGTAGAACTATTTCCTTTTCTCTTCCAGATGCCTTAAACACCTTCAAGAACAATTACATTAAAAGAGAAAGTTCCTTTGCTGTCAAAAGGATTCTGTCAGAGAGAGTACTAGAATGAGCTGGGGCTGAAGCAGTTTGGAGGCAATAATACTCCAACTTTGCCCTTCGATTTGTAATCGGTATAAATGTGTCAAAACAAAGGACACATCCAAGAATATTTCTATCCCTTCAAAGAGACAGACAGAATTACAACCACATTCTTTCATCATTTTTGTTTTATATTTGGCCAGTCTTTTGAATTAGGTAATGGAAACTTAATCCTTCCCTGCTGCAAACTGTTTTGCAAGATCAACGACTAAGAAGTCCACCTGCTTAAATTTGAAGAAAAAAAGATATTTAACATTTGTTGTTCTTCTAAGAAAATGTTCCGAAGCGCTCTGGCTAGGCCCCTTCAAGGCAAAGCTAAACTTCTAAATCAAGAATGACATTTATCATGACCTATAGTAGAGTGTTTTCATCAAGGTAGCAGACTTGGACTGCTTACGTTAGAAGGCTATATAATTCAATCTGACAAGGTTAACACTTCCACTTATCAAACCACTCCTAAATTCCTGTCTTGACCTGACTCTTTCGATGTCCAAAAACACTCGGGCCATATTTGGCCTGTGGCTCCTTATGAACCACAGCTTTTGTGGGAACCCCAGAGGGATCTCTTCACAAACACACATAAGGATTTCATGATGCTGAGTTTGCACACAGACTGCTGAATGGTAATAAATATTTTCCCCAACTGCTCCATCAATAACAACTGCTTGAAATGAATTGGTGTGGGCTACTGCTTTTATAGCATGACTGTAATTGTTGCATGTGAATGTTGTACCTATATGTGACACTGTTCTGAGTGCATTCATACAACACAGATACAGTTTTGTATTCAGTCACCACTGGGTCAAGAGTATCTCCGTATTTTTTGCTCTTTCTTCAAGCCTCTTTCTTATGTCTGCTTACTTAAGGGGACAAATCACTCGCGACATGGTATATGGTGAACTTATTGTTCATTGGGGAACAGTCTTCCAGCAGTCCTTCTAACCTGATCTGAGGCAGCCAAGCTTTGGTTTTAACATATACTCTTCCCAAAGTTCATACTGAAGAATTATCATATTAAAAATGTTCAAAGCTGGCCAAGCACCTTTCGGATGCATTCTTCCCTGGCACACAAAGAGCAGTAAACAAAGGGAGGCTACTAGAATGTTCTCCTAAAATTGTCTGCTATAGACTTCCATACTGTGGATTATCCTATTCTGGGAATATCTGTTCCTGTTGACAGTGTCCCCTCTGGATTCCTGAAGGGCCCTGGCACCAAGGAGGGGGAAGAATTCTTGAGTGGAAGAGGAAATAAGAAGAGACGGGAAATGCTTGGCTGAACAGAGGGAGGAAAAACCTCCTTGACACAGTGTGCCAGGATATGTCCAAAGGAAACGTTGGAATCTCCCTTCTCAAGGGACTTCAAAAACTAAGCACTAGAAAATGTACTGCAGGGAACAATGCTGCATTGGCAGGAAAATGGGCTGGATGATCTAATTATTTTCCATCTTTAATGTGTCTAAGTCTATGAATAATCCAGATCTCTCTAGCTGCTTTTTTTTCTTACTGATTTCCAAAATATTGTAACTTGGGAATGATTTCTTTTAAAAGAAATAATATTAATAATTACTATTACTATTAAAAGTAATAACTTTTTTAGTCCATCAGTCCTAATGCTCAACAAATTCTGACCTTTTCTGTAACCTATTCTAGTTTCCAGAACTGTGACGTGCTAGGCGAAGAGCTAAGCTTAGGCAAATGTGAATGGTTACAGCTGGTTTCTACAATGTGTCTGCAGAGTTTTGGGGACAGTCATACCTAAGTTTCTGGTGGTCTGGTATTAGTAATTCTCTGCAAGTAGACCGCTAAAGTTCAGATAATAATCTTTGAAAAGCCTTGATGTTGTAAATTCCTTCTTACTCTTGCTACCACAGATTCTTCCTGATGTAATGACAGCAAGTTTCCCAATATCTCTACAGATGTGAGTTAGTATGAGCAGAGTATTTTAAAGGGAAGCATACACTAACTATATGTCTTCAGCAGAATTGGTAGTATTCATTAATTTAATAAGGGAACAGAAACATAGAGGATATTTTTGCTGAATTGTAGATTTTTACGGGGTTTGTGTTGTGCTGTTCACCTACGAGGTTTAAGATAATTTACTTGTGCAAAGAGCCTTCATCTTTCCTAGCTCTTATTCCTAAAGCTCAAATACAGCATATTAACATATTATATTGTTCCTATATGACTTTTGATTTTACTTGAAATGCTTTATTGCACCTTTTGCCCAAAAGAAACTTTTATATAAGAGCATGTGTACATGCACATGTGTACACTTGCATAAATAAAAGATTCAGTTTGACAAATCAAAGATGAAAATATCAGCTACTTAATTGTTCCCAGTGTGAAAGGTACTACATAAAAGATTCACTTTAACTACAGTCACTCCGCTAACTGAAGTACCTGCAGCTGCTTTGAATCAGTATCACAGGAGATGTAAAGCAGACCAGGTAAGCAATGTGAATGTCTCTTATGGTTAAGTAGCAAGACTGTAAGTTCTTTAAGGCAGAATTCACATAGCTCTATCCTTGGGCTCAGTGAGTATTGCTAAGCAGTCTTCAGCATGTCATTACTTCACAAACAGTAATCAGTTTATCATCCTAACTCCTATGTTAAGGAGTGTATCATCAGCGTGCTTTCACAAACAGGAATCGAGGCACACAAATAAAACTTGTACTCAGACTTACACAAGAGGTGGGTGGCCTGACTCCTGCTCAGTGGGAGTACTCAGTGGAAGATATGTGCCTGAATAATGTGGGTGCAAACCCTGCATCCATGTCCTGCGTTGAAATGTAGACCTTCTTGGGACACACAGTAACTTGTCCCCAGAAATGTCTTGTTTTATAAATTATTCAGTAAGTAAGATAGCTCAGTCTAAAAGTGAAATACCATCATTAACTTTCATTTAGAAGAAACAGTATTAAGAAATTACATCCATCTAAGTATCTACCTGTAAAGAAGGGTTCTTTCAGATCCAAGATATTACAATGACTTGTTTATGATAGACTTTTTCAAGGTTGCAATTAATGTCGAGAGCCAGTTACTTTCCCTAAACTCATAGAATTCCTAATCCCTTTGTGAATCTATTACGGAGAACCTGAGAAAGTCATCACAATGAGAAATAAACCTTTTAAAATGTCCATGACAGAATTCATGATGCTGTTAAGTAGTTTGAGAAAACAAGCATTCAGCTAGCTCCTGCTACAGCAAAACTAGTACGACACACTCAAAACAGCATTCAGCAATACACAATATGTTCTTAATCAAGACAAGTTTACTGTAAGCCAGGGGTTAATCAAAAAAAGGAGTAGGAAGCTTGCAGCTCTCTGATCTTGGGAAAACCTGCCCATCAATATCTGCATTCAACAGTTTTGTATATTGTAGCAACGCTCAAATGAAAAATCAGTCAAATTTTAATTTAGCCTGTAAACTTCTGTCCCATATGCCCTAAATTTTCATGATTCAATTATTTTGTATATTTTATACATTTTAAAATAACATTGTTTTAAATGGATGTAGCTGGGAAAAATAGGGTTTCTAGGACAAGGACTAAACTACTGAATAGTTGATAAAAACATGAAAGAAGTGCTAATTCATGTTTTAGACTCAGTATTAGTAAAGTCACACCTGAGAGCTGAATAGAGGAAATAAAATTGAGTTGGTTTCAACTTGGTTTAACATTTGTCTAAATCACAGAACTTTTTCTAAGAAATCTGGCTCAATTTTGTGCTTGAATATTTGAATAGTTCTTTCAGTTGGGAGGATTCTTCTTTTCAACTGGAAATATTTTCAGGTTTTTTTAAATTCCTACTACTTTTGTGTAGCAAAAATTTAACTATCCTAAGTACTTCAATAAGAAAAACACATCTCCATTTGACCTCTACGTAGAAAATTCTAAAAATCTATGCCTAGCCACCATAAAAATAAAGTGTTATTGGTTGAAGGGTGGTTTGTTGTTGTGTGTTTTTTTTTTTTTTTTTTTAAGTGATTATTAGTTTGAGTAACACATCTCTAAATGTGATGGAGGAGGGAGTGTTTCTTTTTTTAAAAATAAAAAAAAATGTCTTTAAGGCTAGCCTTACTCAGCTTGAAACAGCCTGGAGACTTCCACTTTGTGATATGCTTGAATCTCCAAGCATTTTGACAGTCTTTATGTGTTTTTTCCCTTCCCATGCAAAACCACAAATTTCCTATTGAGGATATGATTTCAAGTTCACTGAGCTGATAGACTTCATTTGAGTATAGATTCAAGCCCTTCAAAAAAGAATGGGTAGAGCCTTCCTCAAAATGTGCCTATGATTACTAAACCAAGGGGCCTGTTATGTATGCATATGAAATATTCAATAGAAATGAACTATTTCTCCAGCTCTGAAAAAAGACTGCAGAGGGAAACTTCGCCAGATGACACCAGGTCGTTAACTGCTTTGTGAGAAATGTCTTGGCCTATTCTAGTTACTGATGAAACTTGCTTTCCACTTCAGTGAGGCCAAAATTTCACAGTTGGATGATGCCCTAGAGATTATTAAGAACAGTAAGAAAAATTTCCCATCACCTCTGATTAATTACCCAGAGTAACAAGTGTTCCCCAGGGCAGCTTTATGTCTCAGCTATAGATAAGCACTGCTATGTGAATTTGAACGAAGTGCAAACTCTGCAACAGTAGGATAAATTCACCATTGCAACCATCTCACTTTATAGTCACTGCTACACAATAAAGCAGTTTAACAAAATCAGTTGAGACTCCAATTCACAATGAAGTTAACACAATGTTATCTAAAAAGTTAGTATTGGTTTGGGTTGTGTTGAATAAACATACAACTTAATGTTCACTGGTGGATTTGAGACGTAGTCCAATAGTACAGTCACAAGAAAAGGATAGGCATTAAAACTGATCACTTTTCATTATGGAAGAGCAGGTATATGTGTTAGTATATGCAAATCTATATAGTGTGGTCACAGCCTAGGTTTTCTCAGGTACTAATAACCAGTCCATGCCTACAGTGACCCCATAAGCTCAGGAAAAAATGGATATGTTTTCCCACAGTCAATGTGAAAAGCGTTCTCAGAGAAAGTTAGCTCATTACGTTGTAAAGAATTTAAACTTTTAGCACTATGTGTTCCTGTTGGCAGCCTGGTAACAAAGCTAGAACAATAGTCATTGCTCTTTAATACAGTAGTGCCAAACACTTGTAAGTTACTAATTCAAGGGGGTTTTTTGGGGTGGAGAGGATAAAAGGAGAGAAGAAACACCCTAAAAGGGCTTAAGTAGAAATTAAGTTCATGTATCAGAGTTATTTGTAGAGGAAGTCAGGGAACTATATTGGCAAGAGTGTGGAATTATCACTAAAAATTTTGCAATCCTTTCCATAGTACAAATACTGATTATTTTTTTTTAATGCTCCTATTTACATCTTCCTACCAGTTAATGCATTTAAAGTATTTACTGCTGTCAATGAGGATATATAGGCAATTATCAGGAACAGAGGTGTGTTTTTATTAAAAAAAAAAGTAGTACTCCTTTGTTATAATCATTATGTTACAACATGGAATTAACTCATGAATATCATGATCATATCATGTTAGTACATTGGAAATTATTCATAAAAGTTAGATCTATTGGTAGTTTGGGATACAAGTTGTTCTTCACTTGGTTAAACAAAACCATCGCCTTTACAACATACCTTGCCTCGCTTATCTTCTCACAACAGAAGAAAAAAATAAAAAGAATAGTATTTGTTTAAGTATGCACATGAAAACTCCTTTGGGACATATTTTTGTTTTGCTGATTCATGTTTTTCAGTGTCTTTCTTCTTCCCTCCTTTTCAGTTCTAAGCTGAAGAACTGCTTTTTTAAAATTGATGTGGAGGCTGTATATGTTTTGAACCTTTTGCTTTGTGTTATTTGTACAGAATGTGAGTTTGAGAGAGCTGGAATAATGGAGAGACAAGTGTCTTCCAAAAATCTGCATAATTTTAAAATTTTGTGTATAGTCTTGTCTATAATCCTCCAAGAAGTCCTCTGTCAGTAGAGAAGCATTTTTTGTCTCATTTTATAGACAGGTAAACATAGAAGTGGAAAAGCTACATAACTGTAAAAACAGACAGATTCTAATCTTTGACGTGAAAAAGGAGAAAAGGGGTGGGGAAATTTAAATTAAAAAAAAAAAAAAATTACCAGAAAACCTACCAGGATTACTACTGAGTTTATGCAGGGAAAAGTTTGGATGATTCACAAGTGGCTCTTGAGCTGCCAGTCTTTTCACTTTGCTTGCTGTGCATGTAGTGCTGCCCATCACCTGTTGTTAATTATAACATCCTATAAATCTAATGTTAGAAGACTAACAGTGAAACAAGGTGCCTGCACTGGCTTAATGGCCACTCTAGGAAAAAAATAATTTTTCAAGAGTTTATTCCTGGATGAGCTTCTATGGACCTGGCATTGTCATGAACTGATATTTCTATTAAGAAAAAACACTAGTGGATGCCTTCAAACAAATAAGGTCCTGGCTTTATACAACCATTGTGGTTTCAAGCACCATAGCAAAAAAACACTATGATGGGAAGCTATCATTTAATAAATCAAAATAGCTTGCTTGGTAATAAATATTTTTCTTAGAAACCACAATATTCTCTTTCCTACAGATCATATGACTTTCCAGTTCTTGCATTTTTTGACGTTACTGGAGTAACAAAGGAACGTGGGAAATAACTCAGCATGGTGAAATCATGCAGTTTAGCTCTACCTACACTGTGGTTAGAACAACTTAAAAATGTGTGATTTCAGGAACAGGCGATCAAATTCTTCTCTTTTTTAGGTAGCCACAATTTGGCTGAACTGCCCAGTGCTACCTTTCTGAGATAAGGAAAGTGTTTAGTTTTGACTAAATCACTTCAATTTCATTCCTCAGCTTTATATTCTACAAAGGGGTGTGCAATATTTCCATCTCACAGTATGGGAAGTAGTTTCTTGCCTATGTGGGTTCTGAGCATTAAAAAAAACCACAATAAACTGTAAAAAAAAAAGTTACATGAATCATTGCTCTTGACTCTGTGTTCTGTTGGCTGCTGTTCAGATAACTTCCACTCTTATTGATAAATTGGCCTTTGTAGTTATCAGTGAAAAGAAAGCCAGTATTTAAAAAAAAAAAGGCGATAAAATAGTTCAAAGAGAGGAAACGTACAAAGATTTATATTCTGCTGTCAGTCACAGCAGTCTAAATCCAGATTGGGTCTAGGTACGAGTCCTGTAAGGAAGCATGGACATAAATAATATCTATAAGAAATATACTATTGCATTTATACAGATGTATTCTGACATGCAGAATAACTTGCTGACATATGAAATTGACTGGGACCTATCTATTGGCATTACCAAAGGCTGGAAGTTGGTTCAAAATATTTACCAACAGACTTTGCTAAAAAAATATGTGCACTTGAATGTATTAGTATATGAAATCATAGATAAGTTTCATTTAAAGAATACGAGCAATAAATATTTCTCCTGTAAATAATACTGCTCTTTACAAAGTCCTTCAAGTTTTCTAACAATGTCCTTCATGTTTTCTAATGTCTGCTAAGGAAGTCATAAAAAGCTTACAAAAAGTCTGAAGATTCAGCTTGTTTTACTGGGATCCCTTTTCCGCTGCACTTCTCATGTTAAGATCAGTGTATTTGTCCATTTACTTGTTCCACAATTATTCAGTATTCCATAGCAAGAAGTTTTGTGTTCCTGGGTGCAAGATTCTTTTTATAATGAAGTGCAATGTGGATATGAATATATTTATATAGCTTCAGTGACTTACAGGCTCTGCTTGCTAGTAAAAATATGGTTTTGATTATCCTTCAGAATCCTGATTCAACCTACTTTGGGAAAGTTGAGCTATATTGTTTTTTACTGCTCACATGACATACTGTGCATTCTAGCTGAGATCCAAGGTACCCTACAGTGGACTTGCATCAAAAGAGAAACTGTTGCAGCAAACCTTGATTGGAAGCTGAAATGTAACTTAAGAATATTAATAACAGAAAGCTATTGAAAACAGAGTTCTGGTTTGAGGCAAAAAATTTCTCTGTGGTTCAAAATGATAGTTTAGGAGACAGATAGGACAAAAATTGCTGAAAGTATACAGGAAATATTATGAATCCTTGGAATAAAACTTCAAAAAATCAAGTAATGTTTGTTTAACAGGCAGGCTTTAAATGACCTCAAAGAATTATGTGCCACATTGGTTATTCTCTTGTGACAGAATTCCTTTACTTTGAAAGCAAATTTAGTGCCTGAGGCAGCTTTGTTAGATACACTAAGAATATATCTATCCTCTAGTTGATCTTCCTGTGCAGCTATTTGTGTATTGTTTTCTTTTCTTCTCGTCTGCAATGGTGATTATATGATAACCCACTTAAATCTTATCTAAAGCAATTAATTCTTTACACTGTGTTTTTCTGATTCAGCTGTATTGGTCTGTATTTCTAGAAGCTTTTGTTTTAATTGGATCAAAAAGGAAGCTATAAAGTAAAACTGCAGCTTCTTTAAGCTTCACGTTAATATACTGTGAAAGGTGTGCAATTCTATTAGGGCAGTGGACAGAAAACTGACAGTATCTTGATTATTGATATACCTGGAAAGAAGGGGTTACATTAAAGCCGTGTGAGGGTAGAAAATGTTTTTCTACGAACCTTAGTTCTGAAGTTAACTACTGCATCTCTGTAACCTTATGAGCCAGTGGCCAGCCTCAGAGCACCTGCTTTTTTTTTTTTTTTTTTTTGAACACAGTTCTGCAACTGACTGCCTTCCCGTCTGCATCCTCAGTTGCACGTTCCTCTTATAACATACTGTGACTACATCAAGCCTACACTGTGTGCAGCTCTTGAGGGAAAACATGGTGCTATTAACCAGTGACTGGTAGGCTTTCATAAATGCAGTTTTTCATGCTGAGTGAATAATATTTATGAAATAACACACTGTATGGATGCCCATCCCACTAAGTAGAAACTTATCTCAATGTGTGTCTGAAAAGTAGTTGATGTCCTCGGCAAAGCCTCCCTCTCTCAGAATAATACCCTGACATCTTCTGCTTTGTGAATGGAAAAGTTCTCTCCTCATCTTTGGCTTGGGGCTGGTATTTTCATGTAGTTTCTAGCTTTTGTCTGTTAAGATTTTTGACAAGACAGATCCTTTTCAGTGGCAATAATTTACCCCAGGAAACGAAACTTTGAAAGACTTGTTAATTGCATTGTTTCAGCATTAGACTTTTTCATTAATCATGCTCTCTGTCCTCAATGACTTTAGATCTTAATGGCAATGCAGCAAAGAATGCAGTCTCTGACATATCCGTGATGGCTGTATGGTAGTCTTTTAACAGGCCGTGAATCCAGGATGATGTATCTATCATGTAACTATTCCCTCAATGAAGGGAAAGGAGCTGACACTTGCAATTGCTTTCCAAACCCAAGTCAGTGTGGTCATCTTAAATAATGCATTGTTGCTAAATTTATATTAATAAATGGGGCATGAATCTCCCTGCCTGTTAGCAAAAGCATCGGTTCTCATGGCTTGCACATCAACTGATGCTATACTGTGCAGCATAATGTTCTTCCCAGCAATGTTTTTATTGGCAGGGAGGGAATAAGTGGATGGGAGGGCATCTTTTGTAATGCTTTAAACCATTAAATTGTTAGGAAGAAAATTACCTCAGCTTAATAGGAGAGTACTTCACTTTACCGGTTCTGATATCCAGACTCAACATCCAGTAATGAAGAGATCATGAGAGTGCTGAGTATCAAATTTGAAGGTTTCTGACAATCTGCGTTTTCTTCTCTTTCTAGAAAGAGAAGGGAAGAAAGCATGTATGTTAATACTCTTCAAGATATGCAGGATAGCAGAGAAATATTTTTTACTTGAATAAATAAGCTACAAAATGTTTATTTTATTTTCCTATTTTAATATTTTTTTGACGTAATCAAATGTTAATACATTAAATAAACATGAAACAGCACGGGAAAATTTTGTTTAAAACTGTTGCTCAGGTTACAAAGACACCATGAAGGGCTGACATTTTGGTTTGTTTTATTTTTATGAGTAATATTGTCTGCATTCCCACTTTATGCTTGTGTGTAGCTCTATAATTCACAGTAAACTGTGAGCTATTTTCTCTTTGGACTACTATGTATATTACAAAGGATCGTTATTTCTACTTGTACAAAACTCATTTTTCTCTCCTCAATGGGAGTCAGCTTCAAGCTTGTTCAGAGTTCTAAACAAGGAAAAGCTGGAAAAATGAGAGAGAAAATGGAAATGTTTCACTGTACAGTGTAAACTCTTTGGTTTATCACAAAATATCAGACAACAACAAATTGCATCAACCAAAGCCTAAAACCTAAGCAATGTCATCCCGTTCCCCCCCCTGCCTCCAAGCAAGTAACAGTCGACAGCTCTGGAATGTGCACTCCTCTCCCATGAAAACATTTTTCCGTTCTGCCTTTTCCAAAAAATCAAAAGTTCAAAGCTAAACTACTACATGTTATAAAAGAACAAATTTACCATGACACTTAAACAAAGACATGAGTCAGTGTATTCAGCTTTCTTGAGGGAGGAAGGAGTTATGTTTCTTGTTAAGGCAAGGTTTGCAGTAAAGAAATTATTTTTATAGTTTTATGTATCAACCTTATAATTATTTATCCACAAAGATGTTCTGTTTTACTGTACAGTTGAAACTGTAACTCATGCCCTTTTTGCCACTGATATATTAATTAAGATTTATAACATTCCTTCTCAGAAAGCAAAATATTAACATCCTCATTATACAAATGGGCAAATACAAACACAGACATTAAAAGACTTAGTTCAGTATTATTTAGGATACCCATGGCAGTCTGGGAACCTCAGCTGCCGCTCTTTACTCTGAAGAGTGCTACTTTGTTCTTGGGAATAGCACAAGCAAGGTGAGTAGCACATATATGGAGTACAGAGACAAAATGAGACGGCTTTGGACTGCTGTGGGTAAAACAACTTAGATCTGGAATAAAAAGCATGTGATTTTGTGTCCTCTTAAATGTGAGGTGTAGAATACAATATATTCAACAGCTGAATTGCTCTATGTAGTTTTTAAAGCTGTCTAGGAATCTTGGAACGCCATTTCCATTTATTTGGAACAAGTGGCTGACTCATTTGTCTGCCTTGAAAAACCTCTACTTCTGTTCCTGACTGAAATAAGATGGATATCCTGAAAGTCATTTCTCTTGTAAAACAGGAGAGAAGTGCAGAAAATCATGGAGCTCCTACTAATACTGAGCCTGGCCATCCCTGAATGTATCCTTGAGAAGTGCAGAAAATCATGGAGCTCCTACTAATACTGAGCCTGGCCATCCCTGAATGTATCCTTGATTTGGGATATGTTAAAGGATGCACACTGCTACTAGGTCCTGTAGTAGCTTTAATGTGTCCATTCTTTCAAGCAGATTGGTACTGCAATGTCTTGGTTTTTTGTGGATACAAATTTGGGGTAGCTAGATCAAAGGTCTGCTCTAGATTCAGACCTTTGACACTGAATGTTATATTCAGCAGGATGGAACCAAAATCAGATAATCCTTGAGCGTGGAGAAAGCTGACATCTGAAACTATACCCAACAGCCTAAGCACACCATCAGGATTCAGTTTCCCCATATCAATATGTAAAGATTTATTAGGTCATTCCATAAGAGCAGTGTTCAGCAACTGTAGAGACAATATGCTCAAACTGAGGGACAATTAATTTTTTTTTCCTTCAAACTAATTTTTTTAACAATATAGCTTAGACATGAGGTGTCATAATTTCTATAGCTGCCCCTCTCCTTCTGTTGTTTCTGTAAGGTGACATGTGAAAGGACCTTACTGGTAGTTATCTCTAGTCATAAGTTCTTTTTATGCTTTTTAAAATCCTGTTATATTTCACAGGGGAACACAAAGAGGGTGTAATGTTAATTAATACAAAGGGTTTTTTAAACTTAAATCCAAACCTTTCCATTTGAAAAGTTTTGATTTGCCTCTTTTAGAAGCCCTTAATTGATTGTTTTGTTGAATTTAATGCTGGTTATGAATGAGATTAGAGAAAATAAAGGGACACGGTCTGTGGGAAATACATTTCTAGTAAGGGTGAGCACCGCAATCAGTTTTGTTGGATGCAGGTGTATCACACTAGTGGCAATGGCTAGAAGGACCAGGTAACTAAAGAGGGGAACCTGCATTATGTGACCTGCTGGGTAGATGAATCATGTTTTGACAACCTCTGGAATAAGGACAAAAGTGAATTCTGCTTGATAGAGAAAAAAATCATTTAATTTTCAGTCATCATGCGTTAAACTATAAAAGTTACTAAGAAAGCCACACGAGGATATATATGTCATTGAGTAGCAGGGAGCAATTTGGTGGCAGTGCCTTGATAGAAAGCAAGCAGCTGATCAATAACAGCCAGCAAGTGTACCTACTCCTAGCCTATGTGTGAATAAGGGTGAGAAGGGGTTTGCTTCCCCCCTTCTCTGGAGGCAAGTATAGTCCTCGCCTATGTGCTGCTTTGTTTGGCTACACAGGCTATATAGGCTGTAATACTATATATGTTCTGAAACAGAACCACAGTTCAGCCAAATTAGGTACCAGCCACTGTAATAAGTATCACACAGGGCAAATATGTATTCCCCTGGCCTGTGCTTCCACCTCCTACATTATACAAGTCAGCAGGAAAAAGGCTCACCAGAGGTTAGGAAAACTGTGTGATTTATAACATTGGTGGTAGGTGGAACAGGGGAGACTGTGGGACCAAGAGAGCCAAGTATTTTAAGCATCTGTTATAGGCCTGTGCCAGATGCAGGATACCAGACAAGATGTGCCATTTGTCTGTTCTTGAATGGAATTTCCTATGTCCTTAATACCAAGCAAACTCTGTTTATTTATAATATAACTACTTCTGGTTTTGTAGAGATGATATACAGCACATTTCATCTTTTCACTCTCACAATGACATTTAAACACTTAAAGTGATTTATTTAGCTGTGTAAATTCAGTCAGCTTGGCAGGTGTTTTGCTTTGTCATGGGTGAATCTGTAAAGGCTGGAAAACTTCTCTGTTTAGGGACAATGAATTGTGTAGCTTCCAGAAGTAAAGTTTTCTCTAATGCTTATCTGGGTTAAGAATGAGACCCAAGTTCTTATAAGACAGTAGGCGGTGATTTCAAGTGACCGTTTTCACGGGCATAAAGAGAAGAATGATTTGGGAAACGCTGACTGTCCTCTCCTGAAAGTGGATTTTTTTTTTTTTTTTTTTTTACTTTTAAGTGATTACACTTAGTAAGTGATTCCAATTATTTCCGAAGAAATAAGCAGGAATTTCTCATCAAAACTTTTTTTCAGAAAAAGTCAATTCAAAATTACAGCTCTTTAGTGGAAACACATGCATTAGTTGTAAAAAGAAACATATCTCATTTCCTGGAGTGCATTTCTAGGCAAAATTAGAGAGAAACATAACCTTCCCATAGTAACAGTGTCTCATAATGAGACTGATTACCTGGGAGTTGAGTATCCCACCTTTAAGTTTCTGTGCTACCTTGCTAATACAAAAGACAAGCCCCAAACTGCGCTTAAGATCAGGTGGGAAAGATACTTCCAGGGTGTCTAGGCCTAGAAGGAAAATGCAACAGCCTCACAGTAGAAGACCTTGGTTCCGGAGTAAGCCAAATGCGCAGAAGGGTCGATCTTCTGCACATCAACCTTTATTAATGTCAGCACCCTTTCCTGCCAGTGCTGGAATGCCTGTTTGCTCTGTTTCAATGTCACTTCAGGTTGGACTGTCAAGCCTCCCAGCCTTTTTCACCGGCCCTTTCTGATACCTCTGCTCCAGCATCACATTTTCCGGTCCTTTACCAGCAGGCTGTGTCCTGATCACCTTGCTACTGTCCAAACTGTAACCTTTTTTGAACCGTTGCTAGTTTTTGAGTTCAGAGGAGATGACATGTAAGACAGACTTCTTGACCTGGGCCCCCAGTGGACACCAACTTTTCCACAGAAATGCCTTGGCTTCTTCCAAGGCATTAAAAATAACACAAATATGCAAGATGGATAAAGTGAAAAGTTGTAGTTGCAAATTTGCTAACAAAACCATGAAGGCACACAAAACTACTAATCATAATCTAAGTTTCTCCAGTGATATTCCCCATAACCTTTTAGGTCACAAGGTACTTTAAAACACATGCAATTAACTGTATGCATAAACAAGCTGCATGAGCTCGTCCCCTTTTGCCTCAGCTTTTCTGTTTGTAAAGCTGAGGCTGTAATATTGACTGGGGTATTGCTCTGATTGGAGTTATTACACTAATTACTGCAGCAGATGTCAGAATCGAGTGAATAGCATTCAACAATTAAAGCACAAACCACAGCCATCACTTTCCTTGTGTTATTGCAGGTATAGACCCAACAGAGCAGAAAGCAAATATTCACACTTGCTTCTAGGTGTATTCCTCTGTTAGGAGAGTTGTCTCTTCCCCAACTCCAATCAAAGGTTTTTCCAGTACACTTATCTGCTTCTAGCTGTAGCCAGAAATGATACAGCTGCATTTTTTGGCTTATTTAACTTGAGCTCAACTGTCAGCAACAGCTTAGTCTGAGCTCTTTTACAAAACTATTTTTCTGTAAACATTTTCATTCAATAGTTATCATGTCTTATCTATGCTCCCTTAAAACACACTAGTGGTGGGGTGCCTTATCTTCCTTCTACAGACAGGTCAGATACTGACTTGGGAGGTGGTCTGAAAGCTGGGGACAGAGGTGAGACAGAGAACACTTAAAGCTGGACTCTGAGACGGAGTCCTGTGATAGACAGTCTAACAAGATGATGCTGAGTGACACAGATGCTGAGTGACACAGAGAGCAGCATCTTGAGTGGCAGTTGAGCGGATATGGTGGGCTTGAAGAGGAATTTCTAAGCTTGCCTTGAGCTCATGGCTTTGGAAACTGTTGTTTGGACCTCACACAAACAGCATAAAATACAGGATCCAGGCTGGGCTTTGGGGCTTTTACATGAATTCACACTTTGGGGTACTCAGAATCTGGAGGCAGGTCCTTGCTTGGGGTTCCGGACAATCTCTAATGTAGCTAAATCATGCAGTCTACAGAGGCTGCTGCAAGGAGGCTGCTGCTTCCCACAGAGGTAAAGTCCGGCCAAGAATAGCATGTGTTTCCTCCTCTGCATCTAGCACAACTGCAGCTAAGTGGTTGCTTATGTTCAGAAATGAATGAAACATTCAATGAAAACAAGAATCTTCACTGACACGACCACTGCTTCTTAATCATTACACAAAATAGTGTTGTCTTGCCCAAGCGTGCCTGGCTCTCTAAGGATAATGGAGACAGTGCAGTGTTTGGATAGCTGCTGCCTTTTTTCTGAAGAGTGGGGAGGGTGTGCCTGTGTGAGGGCATGTTCACAAGAGTCTTAGCCCAGAAAGAAATAGGTACATCTGGAAAGAGCATAATTCAGGTTGCCAGACTCTGGCACTGCTACTAGAAATAATCCGTTCTCAGGAAAGTACCAAAGTGTGGCTGTCTGGTTTGCCCACAAGTATCCGGGCATTTTTCTTGGCAGGCGTGGGTACTGTCAGTTATTTGGCATTTTGATTCCTGCCTCAACTAGTGTCTATTCTCTCTTTGCTGAAGATGGAAGGATACGCCTGTGGTTAAATCACTGGCCTAGGGAGTTCTGCTCAGATTTTAGTCTGCATCCTTGGCCAGGTCACTTAAGCAAGAATTTTGAAAAGCGCTCAGCACCCACAAACAGGATCAGATTTTTTAAAAGCTCTCAGCTTCCACTGAGGCAGTGGCCAGATGATCAAAGGAACTTTTCAGAAAATTTGGCTGCAAGTGTCATTGTGAGAGCTACTGGGTGCTGAGCGCTCATGAAAATCTGGTTCTCGTTGAGGTGCCCGGATGGGAACCAAGCTCTCCAACTGGCCCCCATCGTGATGGGAAGACGCTTGAGAATCTGGCCAGCAGCAACCTCTTGAAATGCTACACCAGTGACTTTCTCCATGCCTCAATTTCCTCTAAAATGAGAGTGATGTTGCCAGGGTGCTTGTAAGGATAAATTCATTAATCTACTGTATGTGATGTTCTTGGATGCTTCTGCAGCCACGAGATGGAGGTGAAGCGTTTGTAGTATAATATCTTTCCAGACATACCAATGATCTGTGTAAGCAAGAGTGTGTTAAAGGGACTGGAGCAGGAGACCAGGAGTTGGCTTCGCTTTATGTACAGTTTGTAAGCCTTCAGGTTCAGGAGCTGCTGCTCTTTGTTTGTCTTAAATCCTTGATCATGAGTCAGGCCTCCGCCATGCTAGGGGATGTAACAAATAGATCAAAAAGACTCACCCTAAAAAACCTTTGTGCTAAACAAAGCGGTGTGGGGAGAATACATTGGAAAGAAATGATAAAGCTGTTCCGTTCAGCTGTTTGCCTTCTGAACTCCCAGCCTGTTGAGAACAGTAGCTTTATAATTTTCTTTTCCTCCTATAATATTTCTTTCCTCACATCCCATGAAAGCATTTGGTATTATTTGAGAGTTTGGGGGTTTTAGAATTTCAACTTTACAAGACTGGTTACTCTCCTTATACTAGATACCCATATAAAGTAGTATTTTCTACAGGTGGGTCTTTTGGTTTTAAGACCAAAGAACCTTAACTGCAAAATGGACGTTTTTTTTCTTTCCTTTTTTTTTTTTTTTTTTTTTTTTTAACTTACAGTGGCTTCAATTTTCCCTCCAGATGGGGAAATCTGAAAGGTCCTGAGCTTCCTGTGGTGCGTGCTGGAGCAGCCTTCCTTCTCTTTCCGAGCAGCCTCCCCTCACAGGATGCGACATTTTCTTTCCAGCTGAGAGTGGACCCCCCCCCCCCCTCTCATTTTTGGCCTTCCAGCACTGTCCGCATCTGTGCGAGCTAATGCTACCCAGATCCTTCTCAAAGGGGCACTGAGGGCTGGCATGCAGAAGTGAAGCCCCCAGGCTGTATCTCCGAAACCCAAGAAACCTCAAATGCATTGTGTTTCCATAAAAGCTCCTCAGCTGATGGGGCTGCGGGGAGTTTCTGCTCTCCTCAACCCTTGCCTCTCCTTTAGGAATGGGAGGCACAGGCTTTAAATCAATTTTCTGACTGCCTATGTGCAGAAATGGCGTTAACATTAGAGCAGGCCGGAACCGCAGAGCCACAACATGAGGCGGGAGGTGGTAAACCAACCTGAGGGGCCCGGCCTGACTGATGAGGGGCCCCTAAACTGCGGCTGCCCTGTGGCCTGGGCTGGCTCCAGCCCTGCCCGCAGCCTGGCAAGGGCGAGCTGTCACCACCCTGCCGGGAAATGGCGCCTTCTTTCAGGGCTGTGATGGCTCCTTCCTTCAGTGCTGTGGCGGGGACAGCATAGCCTGAGGGCCCCCTGAGGGGTTGCGGTGCGGCCTCTTCAGCAATTTAACTCAGTGCAGGCTTTGCTGGACACAGGTGTGTAACGGCCACTTCTGCTACCAGTTTTTTTAACAAAACTGCGGGTTTTGTCTTTTTGGGTTTTGTGTGGGTTTTTTTTGTTGTTGTTGTTTGGTTTGTTGTTTTGTTTTGTTTGGTTTGGTTTTGTTTTGTTTTAAGTCGAATACAACAAGGACAGGTTGGACAGGGCTTTAGGCAACCTGGTCTAGTGGGAGGTGTCCCTGCCCATGGCAGAGGGGTTGGAACGAGATGATCTTTAAGGTCCCTTCCAACCTAAACCATTCTGTGATTCTATGATTGTTACAATTAAATTGTCACTAAATTGATTCCGCTGAAACAAACCCCTGCTATCTTGACAGCTTTTGGGTGTCAGGTACAACATTTCATGTTTTCCCGAAGTCTGAAAGGCTTATAGGCAGTTGAGCAAGCAAAAATATTTCTCCTTGTCATCTTTGGTGATGGTGGGGGAGAAGCCGGGAAGGAAGGGCTGCTGCACCCTGGGCTGAGGTCTGCGGTGCCGACTGGCCCCAGGAAGGGACAAGCTCCTTCTTCAGTTGGCTTCAGCCTTGGTGGGAGTTGAGGGAGCAGCTCCCAGTCTCACAGATGTGGCCGTTATTTTGAAGGGTAAGGCTGTAAGCTGTGAGTGTCCATCAAGCTAAAATGCTGGCTCTCAAAATACACTTGATGAAAGGAGCATTGAAAATATAATAGGTTTCCCTTTGCTTACTTTTGTAATGCTTGTTTTCATGAGATGAACAGTTAGTGGAGAGTTGAAAGCACGTGTAGCAGAGACTATGCCTCTGAGCAGTCACAAATTGAATTTGTTTTGCTTGTGTTTCATAGACCTTTTGTATTGAGTTCTTGAGAGCATTCAGCATAGGAGAGACAGATGTGATGTTGAAAATAGGGTGTTCCAAAAGAATAATATAAAATATTCATTGCAAGTGAATTCTGAACTCAGTGAACGGCAGTTTTTGTGATTGAAATTTGAATCTAAGAACTATCTTGCCCTGACTGTGGAACAGAGATACACCACAAGAATCACTTGCCAAAACTAATTGGTAGGTTGGATTTTAGATACTATTTGCAACTAGTTGCTTAAGAGCAATCTAAAACCGAAATGCAATGAAGGTGACATTACAAAAGACAGCCGAGCTGAGTAGATTTCCTTGAAACTAAAACTTAAAAGCCATTTGATAATTTTATAGCAGTAAAAAAATAATAAAAAAATAAAATACTGCTGCCAGTGAATCTTTAATCAAGTATCAGGCTTGGATGTTAAACATAAAGTTTTCTTTATTTCCAGGACAGCATGAACAATGTTTTTAGCTCAGTCTAGTAATGCAAGCTTAGGAAACAATCCTAAAATGTTTTCCATGTTTCCTGACGTAATATGTTATGCCCAGATCTCCAAAAGATAATAATAGTCTGTAGGAGTTCCTGAGCATAAGAACTAAGAAAACACCCTTGCAGTGGCAACTTGGACTGTATTGCATAGACCTCCTAAACTGAGCTATGCTGGCTGGAACTGGAGAATAGAGGCAATTCCTGTAACAGGCACAAAACATCCAACTACTGCACCGCTTTCTTCTGTGGAAGACAGAAACTGCTGCTGCACCTGCACCTATATGCACATACAGCAAAACAGTTTGGAGATCTCACTGCCCAGACTTGCACGCGACTTATATGCAGAGTAGGAACTTGGTTCATCATGAGTGCCTTCACCAGAGCATATTTTTGGAGCTATTCATCCAGAAGGCTGGGATAGGATGGTACAGAATCCTCCCAGTTGTTGCCTTATTAATTCATGTAAGGAATTAGTACTTAATAAATAGGCAGGGTAGCTCTTGTGAACTGACATTCAGCCTGTGAATTCTGCATTATACAACTACTGAGTCTTATCCAGTAATCTACAGCAGCACATTACAAATTGTACCCACAACAAGTATTCCAGTCTCAGAATACATTCAAGAGGAGCCTAATAATGATTACAGCCGTTTTTGAAAGCACAGCTGGATTTTGCTAAGCTCTGCCCACCCTCAGCAAAAATCTTTCCATTCATTGGAGGGCTTGTGCTCAGTTTGAGAACTCTTTTTTTACCCTCTGAGTTAACCAGAACTTGGCTTTGGCCCTTTCAATACTCCTCCCTATCAGCTCAGCAACCACAGAGGCAGTTTATTACTGAAAAGAAATCTAAGAATCAGTTTTGGCCAGCATTGTCTTGGAAAGTTCATTTTATTAACATGGTTTTGGTTTTATTTCAAAAACACTTTGACAAGCACTGACATTTTTGGAACCAGTAAAGCACAAGAGACTTACTCCTAAAGGCCTAAGCTTTGCATTTTTCTGCAGCGAACAATGTGATATGCTACTATGGTAAATTCAATTCAAGCCACTGACTGAAAGGAAATAAGTACTGAGTGTTGTCTTTTTTCCTTCATTTTCTAAAATACATTTTGTGTGAATGCTAGTGCTTGTTGGATGTACTTGCTTAACTACTCTTCACTTACTTGCTTTTTTATCTATAGTACAGGTGACAGATATATCAATGCTGGCAACATAAACTTTCCTCACAAGCCTGCTTTTATTGGTCAACTTTGACCTAAAGTAACTACCTATTGACTTTTTGCTGCAATTTGCCAATGAGTCCCAGTTGTGTGTTTTATACTAATGTCCATCAACTGAGAGTTGGACCAAATCACATAATTCATTTACACAGAAATAATGGGAAATAGCTGAACACTTTATTTTCCTTTTCTTTTTTTTTTTTTTTTTTTTTAAGGCAAGGTGAAAGAGAAATTCTAATCTCTGAGCCACATGCAAGACCCTTGTTCTGATACTCTGCATTCACTGGAACTCCACACAGTGGGAAGAATGGAAGGGCAGAACAGAGGTAAGTTGTGTCCTGGCATAAGCAGACTTGATTGCTAGATTTCATCAATGGTAAATTGATTGTATTTGTTTTGAGTGTCCCTGGGGCTGTGCCATCTTCCATTCTGTCCCCTTGAAAATTATGTCGAGTAAATGAGAGGCAATGTAAGCATCTCCCTTTCAGCGACTGTAGTGTATTATATATATGTGTTGTTGCTTCACATTATAACATTGGGTTTTTTTAGAAACTTGTTTTGCTTTCTGGAATTTTCAATTGCAAAAATGGTCAAATGCTTTGCTTTAAGTTCCCTGTGCAAGACTACAGTGTGCTACTGTCCACTCCTTACTTTCCTTTCAGAGAGAAGAATGCAGCAGTATGTTGGTCTGGAAAGAGTGGTTGCTTTTTTAGTTAGCAGAAAACATATGCTGCACATGTTTCAAAAATCTAGCTTTTAGTATACCTTTGTTATCTAGTATGTCAAGCTGTTAGTTTTGACTCATTCTCCCTTTAATAGGATAGGTTATACATATCCTGTATGTTGCTGTGATAGATTCCTAGGAGTTGAAGTGAACTGGCATACCTGACCCAGGAGTTTGTGATTTTTAGTGCTATGGATATTTATTTAAAATAGAAACTCTGTCTTAAGTTTGCGGTATATTTTTTTCACCTCAACTTTATTTCAGAGTGTCTGCATAAATTGTATGACCTGTTTCTCCAGTTACATAACCAGATTATATAGGCCTTTCCCTACAAGAATGGAAAAGAACTAGTTAGGTTCTTTTTCTGTTTTGTTTTGATTTGGTTTGTGGGGGTTTTTTTTAGGTTGGAGTATTCTTGTTGGTACCATTCATTGCTTTTGTGCAAACGTGGAGTTCTCAGAAGCTGACATTCTGAAGTGTTACAATTTGGGATTGCCAAGAATACTTGTGATAACTGGCCAGATGTCTCTGAACTGAGTGTAATGAACACATGCACTTTTTTTGAAGAGGTGGAAAAAGCAAGGTGTGCATGTGATGCGCAACAGAAGGATGCTCAGCTGCATAGTATTATGAATGTCATAGCTGCTAGCATGCTTCTCAAATCCTAAGTGGAAAGTTTCTTACCTCCCAGGAACTCCATATTATTTTTGAGTGCCCTCATGTTGAACTCAGTGTAGTTGTTGATGAGACCCTATAAAGAATGATGTCCACATACGTGCACAGACACCACAGTCATCAGTTTACCACATGAACACAGCACTGGGAATAGAACTTAAGACCTTCGCCTCCGCAAACACAGCTGCTCATCTGGCTGTGGGCTTTGTAGCCAGCAGAGGGAACTGATAAACACTCTCATAGGGATGCTTTTTTTTTTTTTTCCTAACCAAGAAAGGGCACTGATTCTCACTCCCTTTTGAAAAGGGTCCATTACATATCACCCCTCAACAGTTTCACCTGCCATTCAAGAAGCAATAGACTTACATTCATCTTGCCTTTGCTATGAAATATGGACTTTTATAGAAGAAGTTTTAATCATCAAAAGATGTCCCTAGACTGCATAGTGATATTAATCCCCTGCAGTGCAATTATGAGACATTAAATTCGTTACACATCAAGACAATTACAGAAACACATCCAACATTTCAGGAGTACAGGGAGACCAAGCACAATTGTTTACTGATGTGTACAGAGAATAGGCACAGTTGTTGCACAAGACCCACAAAAGGCTTCAGAACCAGGACTCATCACTATCTTTTTAAACATACAGAGCTCCAGAATGTTTGCTGAAGGAGAATTCTGTTAGCACAAAGAATAGATCTCACTTTCTGGAGTGAAAGCCACAAAAAGGCATCATCCCTCACATAAAACTCTAGAAAGTGTAAGTGGAAAAAGTAAGAAACTTTTGTACAGTTAAATACAGATATTTGTTGTTAACGAGACAGAACAAGCCACCTCTAATGTTTTTGTCTTTTCTTGTTTCTCACTACAATAACTCCATTGAACCATTGCTCTTTTAGAAATACGACACTAAGTGAAAATTAAAAATTATCTCCCTCTAGAAGGAAAGAACCCACAGCTTGGAATAACTGGAAGGCCAAAAAAGTAAGGGGAAATATAGGGATAAAACTTAATCTTTCCTCCCCTGAGATATACAGGAAGACTAAGTGGGCAGAAAATTCTGCCTTGTAGATGTACTCATGGATATATGAAAATTGTCCTGCCTTCTATGGCAGGTAGTGACATGACCACTAATGGTTCTTTTTCTAGTCCTTATCACTCCTGCTAGTCCTCCAGTTACCTCTCACACTTTCACTATTTTATCTGTGAGCAATGCATACTTAGTGGTGATTTTCAACTTAATAAGAGACAAGGCCTCCATTGCTAGGGCAGTTATTCTAGAAATCAAGCATTGAAATGTGTTAATTTTTTGTTTTTTTACATGCAGTATTTGCAAGGCCACAGGAGCAATGAGGAGTCTGTACCCTCATAAATTAGCTCTAGGGTTAAAAACAAACGGGATAGGGCAAAGCTGGTGAGTTTTGGGGGTTGGTTGGTTTGGTTTTTTTAATGGGTATGAAATCATATTCTATACGTTTACAGAGGTAGCACATGATAGTGAATGTAGAAAAGAAAGGAAAAATGCATTCTATGTGCCGTGCAAGATCCACGTGAATAATTTTGCTTAAGCACCATGTGCTTCTCTTTGAGCTCTTTACTGCTACTGAGTTACCAAGGCTGAATTCTTACAGTCAGATGTTGCCCATGGCAAGTCTGGTCCATGGCAGTGGATCTCTGCTTGCTCATACTGCCAAGAGTGGGTCTCCTTGAACCACAGAGGGTAAGAAAGAGGTGATCATTTTGTTATTTATTTACCCCCTTCAAGAATGATTTGCAAATCTTGTTAAGGGGTTTGTAAATGGTTTCACAGGAAGTTCAGAAGTGTTAGGAGTAAATTACCTCTCTCAAGTTTTGTCACTGGAATTCTCCTTGCTGTTCAGCCTGAAGGAGTCATGCAAAGACAGATCAGCTGCAAAGGGGTGGACTTTATAAGGCTGAATAGAAAATGAAGCAAGGGATTAAAGTGCTGGACTGGAACCCAGAAGAGCTAAATCTGACTCTTTACCATGAATTTTCACTGTGACAATAAGCAAAACAGTCCATATATTTACCAGAGGAAAGCATATCTCTGCCTCACAGAGTGGCAGGTGAAAATAAATTCATGATCAGAATGTCTCACAAGCAGTGGTAGTGGCAGGCCTATGCATAGCTAAGCAGACAGTGATACGTTTATGCTGTGTTTCTAGGTTCTCCCACTGATTCACTTTTTTTTTTACTGCGGTTATAGCACTGTTTGAAAATGACAGTATTTTTGCCTTAATATCAGTATGCTTTGATCTTATAAAAAGGAGTTTCAGATCAGCACAGAAGTCAAATGCATTCCTAGACATCTAAGTTCTCTTGGAGACCTGCTGGGTGCAGTTTCCCTTCATCCCCTGCTGCAAAGTGATGCTAAACTGAATTATCTACTCGGCCTGCAAGAGAAATTGCTCAGAGGAGATTCTGATCTAAATTAGACGCATTCCTTTCAATAGAGTTTTCTTAATAAGTCCTGCAATCCATTTTTCAAATGCCAAAACATTACATTTCACAGGAGGCTTTAATAAAAGGTATTTTGCTATATACACATTTCCTGTGGCAAATGCTTTTTTTTTTTAATTTTTTTTTTTTCTTTAAAATTGCTCTGTTAGAAATTTTGATTAATCTGATAAGAGTAAAATTCTGTGTGAACAATGAGGCTTTACTGCCAGGTTGTAGACCTAAATTCTGTATGCATTGCACTTAAAATCACATATCTGTGTTTTACGAGAGGGGCGTTTTTGGAGAGGGGAGGGAGGTTTGCTATAAAAGTCAGATGTTAAGTAGGGAATAAAATTTTGTAGCTCAGAGCTAGAATGCCAGTTATGAGGAAAACCATTGGGTTCTATTCCCGTCTTCTAAGGGAAATTTATATGGATTACCTGGATGCAAAACTAATTTTACTGTAAGTCTGCTATAGAAAGCATTGTACTTTGTTTTTGAATAGTTCCATTTGTTTGGTTTTGGGTTTTTTTGTTTGTTTTTTTTTTTTTTTTTTTTTAAGATACTTATGTAATCTTCCAGGCAAATAGCTGAAGGCAGTGTTTTCTTTTCCCCATTAGTTACAATAGATAACATGCACAATACAGAAAAAATCTTAGATACAATATGCAGAAAACGGCCCTTTGAGCAGAGCGCTGCTGCTGTTATACAGTGCTATAGCTTAAAATGTTGCAGCTAATGTGAGTAGACTTATATGTGGACACAATTCTTTTTTAGAAAAGACTTGTTATTTGGGGAAAGAACAAAAAAGTCAATTTAGAAAGAGAATTGTTTGCCTATTAAGAAGAAAATATCACTCTTTAACTGCAGAATGTATTACATAGAGTACAAAAACAATTTCCAGACACCATTCACTGCTTGCTTTTGGTAGTTCATGCTTTCCCTCCTCTCTGAGCACTGGAGAGAGGCATTCTAGGATTAGGATTTCTATGATGGAATTTCATTAAACAGGTGACTGTGTGTTAAAAGTGCACTGACTCATACAACATGAGAAACTGGTACTAGTCACTAATAGATTAGTGTCTGACGATGGGTACATTAATATAGGGGAGTGCAAATATAGTTTTGAACCACTTTTTAATCTTTCAACTGTTCAGTAGCTGTCTCTGAGGCACTTAACCATTCCTTCCTCTATCATTAGAGATAACTACGTAGGCAAACTGTAGATAAAATATAATTTTCAAGCTGATCTAGAAATTTCATACAGGCACAAGGTCTGCTATTCCAAGAAACAGAACTTTGCTTGTGAAATGGGTACTTTAAGCATATTTGGTACCAGATAGTGAATTCCATCAGCCTTATTACTGTGCTTCTGTGAGGGCTTAAGTTCCATCACACATTTTTTAAAAGCAGTGAAGCCTGTGAAGATGCACTTCAGTTCCAAGATTGGCTTGATTTGGCTAGTAAGTAATAATAGTAATAATAGTAATAAAAAAACAGTTCCATCCTTAACTTAGCTCTAAGCATTTATTTTTTTTTTCCTCAAACAGAATTTAAGGAAGCTTTAGAGTGTAGGGTTGGGGTTTTTTTTTTTTGATAACTTTGGCTGGACTGAGAGGAAGACTACTAAGAGGGATAATAAATTGTTAGAATTGGTCTGGGTACGTCAATCTTTTCAAAATCAATCAGAAAGGGAGAGAAGACCTTTTCCCAGCCACACAGTGTTTCCCAGCAAGATCTGTTTTTATTTCATTGCAAAAACAACAGACTGTTACTAACTTAAATGTCAGATGACACTACATCTGAAAAAAAAAAGGGGGGGGGAGGGGGGGAGCCAGCACCACCCAGCAAGGCAGTGCTAGAGTTCACATTAAGACTTCCTCACAATAGCTGGTTAGAACAGAAACCTGAAGTAGCAGTAATCTTACCTTGAGTATACAAGATCCAAGGAGAGAAGATCACTGGCTCAAAACAGTGGAGGACTGAGAAAGTGCTCTGATCTGCTGCTGGTAGCATGCACTTGGCTTTTATGTGCAGGTGGGAGGAGCTGCTCCCTACGGTAGGTGGGCAGTGAGGATAGCAGGCAGACAGCCTTCAGAAGGCATTGTAGGGTAGATTTTTGCTCTTTGGGGACAGAGAGAGGGAGAAAAAGCAAGCTGGATGGCATTAACAGGAAAAACACTGTTGGATTTAGTTGTTTTTTCTTTAAATATTTACTTAAGTAACGATTTTCTACTGTATTTGTTTTTCTGAATCTGAATATCTGAATTATTCCAGTTACAGTTATAATGCTACTAGATCTCACGTTGTCTTTTGGAAGGATTTTAACAGCAGTGAGATGATAATGCAAAGTAGTTACCAGAAAGGCTGGTGTTCCCCTTTCTAAGAAGGGATAGCTATGAAGAAGCAGCCCCCTGATCCTTGAAGTTGTCTGTTTACTCAGGGATTGAACTTCCTTTATATTCCAAATGTCTACTAGATCTCGGCTCCGGAATCCTCCAAAGTTTCTGTTGTGCTGGGATACCCAGCTTTTCCTTGATGCAGCTGTAACATGTTCTGTCTACACACTGACATTATAGCAGTTTAGTTTAGAGCAGTTTTATTGTTCCCCATGTCTGAATTCTAAACAATTTTCCCAACTGGTATTCTCAAAAGGCAAATGTAGCCAAAAAGACAAACCAGTAGGAATACGCATTCCTGGTGGTTTCTGTGTAAAATTATTCATTGTTCATTTTAACTCATTCATTGCTTTCAGAGCACAGATGAGTGGATGGTGCAGAGTCCAGACACTGGCTCCTGCAGGTGAAACAGACAGTTGTACCCATCTGGAATACACTGATTCTGTATTTGCACGTGTCCCTGCATGAGGCACCTGGGCCTGTATTATTTACCATAATATACGAGTAAAACCTGTGTCACATTGGAACATTAGCGAGTGGAGAAAGCCAGAAAGATAGAACAGGAAGGGGAGGACAGTGGTGTGAAATCAAGGCAGTGGCTAGATGCACAGCCTGATTTAGAATCTGGGGATGACCAGACAGAAAAATTAATAAGAACCTGAGTTTACAGGGTCGAGATAAGCAAATTTGTAGTGAAGGTGATGGAGATGAGATATGATATATACTGCTTCTTAGACTAAAGGGCCAAACTGACCACTGGATAAGGAGGTGTAAGAGGCTTATGGTATCTGGGAACTTCTGTTGGTATCCTGAATTTGCTCTCAGTGTTAGACTCTTGTGTCTGTATTTTGAGATCTGAATATATATGCTATGATCAGTGTAAATAGGTCTCAGGTCCTAAGATACTTATGTTGGGAGTCCTTATTAAGTCTTAAGTTGGACTCAGAGTAACATTCCCTTCATTATCTTCTCCTTTTTTCTTTTCTATAATAAACCTTTTTTTTTTTTTAAGTAGTACTGAGTTGATCAGAATATATTTAGTTGCATGAAACTTTATTTGGTTTTGTCTTTTTAGAAAGAGGGTTACAAATCAATCACCCATCCACTTGGATGTCAGTGTTATGTGGCAGAAGTAGCTGTGTAACCTTGGTGGTGTAGTCTCTGAGATTTAGGACTGTCAAGCTGAGAAGGACTGGTTAAACTGCTAATATTTCTTACAGGTATCAGATTGCTGCTGAATAGGGCAATTTCTACATTATTGCTACTAATTGGGAAAAAAAAGTAAGGTTATCTTGTCATTTCTGCAGCACTCTATTTTTACAGTTCTCATTAAGAAATTAGTTTCTGCTCTGAAGGGTTTACAGTGTGCTTTTAGGAAGGCTACACGAAGTAATGATAACAAGGGAATAGGGAAAGCAAGGGTACAAGTTACTGCAATAAGTTTATGTAACTAGTTCAGTTATGGCACCTTGTAATGGTTCATTTGATTAAATGATGTACATAAACTTGAATTCTACTCAGCTAACATCTAAACAATTAGATGGCTTTGTACTTAGAGAAATCTAGGTCAAGGTTTTCAGAAATTTGAGAGTAAATAGGTACCCATGTCCTTATCTGATGATTAAACTGTTCTTATTGTCTAAAAATTGATGAACTTTCTGTAGGTCCCTTTTAAAATCAGTGGGTACTTCTATAAATTCAGTATCTTCTAAAGATCAAGCTCTTTTTTTCTTGGGAACAAAAGTTTAAATGTAAAGGACGAGCTGTATGTTGATTATTTATTTATTTATTTATTTTAGCTCTTGACCCTAAACTTCAGATGCTACGTGCCACTTCACTTCTTGGAAGTGAGTGAATACTCAAGCCAGCTCAGTGTAACTCCTTCATATTCCATTGGTTTTGTGCACTCTGTCCTAGTGGAGTGCAGACTGAAGGGTAGCCTTACCTTTGTATACTTCTAGAAAAGAAGAATTAAAGAAGTCTTTCTTTAGTATTTTCCTTCAGAGAATCTTAAAGCACTTTACAAGTGTTAAATAAACCCACCAACACATAAAAATAGAAAAAAAGTATTAGACCTATATTAATGATTATTAAAGCAGCACTATGATGCAATTATATGGAAAGTTACCTGATGAGACTAGAACATTAGGCACAGACCTGTGATTTTCTAGTTACTGCGTTATCTTCCTTAATGAGATGTTTAGTAGATCAAAAATTTACCAAAATATCCATGGGAAATTTGATTTAGGTCATCACATGATTGACTGGATATCGGGGTACACTGCCAGGCTGCACAGTAAATTCGATGTGGACACACAGCAGGAAGGCTTGTCATGTTCCTATAACTAGAAGTGATGTCCAACCTTTCAGTTTCCACCTGCCTTTTAAAAATGAAGTTATTTTTTCAAGAGACACTTCAGCACTCTATCCCTCTTCTCCATTTTTGCCCCAAAATGTCCAGATTGGTTTGCCACAAGCTTCCAAGAATTGTTTGAGGCAGCCTGTGCTTTCAGTCTGTGCTTTACTTGGTGGTAGTGCAGAATAGAACTGTTAGTAAGGGAATCAATTTCATGAAAGTACCTTAGGCTTGGATAGATCATTTTACCACACTTTTGGGAACCATGCACTTTTGCTCTTCAGTGAGTCTTCTATTAAATTGAATTTGTTCCAACATAGAAAGTGTATGTCAAAGAACAATTATTAGCAGAGGTGGCATCATCCTTAAAACGTAGGTTAAAACTATAGCTGTACAAATGACAGGCATTTCACTCGAGGTCTTTTAAAAGGAGATAAACCAAAATTCCTGCATTTGTTCCATAAAGGAATTAAATGATTACTCCTAGTTTGCCCTGAATGTAACCGAGCTAAAATAACGTTGCTGAATATGTTGGTGGAGGCAGAAAGAATCACCCTGAATAGATTGGGAGGTTGGACCTTTGCAAAAAAATAATGATTTATGTAGCTGTCGTGGTTTAGGCCAAATCCACCAGACGGGACTGACAGATGCTCCCCTCTACCCCTCTACAAAGAGAGAGGCAGAGGAGGAAAAAGAGACTTATGAGTTTAGAAGAAACTAAACTACTTTAATGAAATATTAATAATAAAATAAAAAGAAATAATGAAAAATATATACAAAACCGTATCAAGCTCCCGAGATGACAATCACGTCACCGGCTGGCGCTGGAGCAGTCCCAGGCTGGACTCAGTGACGGACGGGAACTGGATTCCGGATCTGGATTCAGGATCGGGATCACAGGCAGACAAACAGAGTCCTCCTCAGACGTTGGCCATTGAAGGAAGAGCCCGTGACCCTTTGATCCCTCAGCTTTTATACTGAGCATGAGGCAGATGGGATGGAATACCCTGTTGGTCAGTTTTGGGTCACCTGTCCTGTCCGCTCCTCCCTGCAGGTAGGACCCCACTATGCTTTTCCGCTTCCGACCCTCCAACGTGGCAAATAACAAAGTTGGTTGGCCTTGGGGGTTATAGCAATAAGTGTAAGCAGGAGCCCCTCTGCATACCATGCCTGGGCATCAGCTATAAACATTGGTCTTATCACTCTGAGAGAGTGAACATTATCTGCACAATATGCTGTTAATTTTAGTAGTTAGAAGAGGCCCAGCTAAGAAGCGAAGTTACTGAACAAAATTGGTTCTGTTTTACCTCAAACCAGGACAGTAGCATCGCAGCAACAGCTCAGGTAGGTGCCTACTTGCTATTCAGCGGTTTTATCAAAGGAGGACAGTCCCCAAAGAGATAGCATGGTAATGGCAGAAGATTAGCTATCAAGATGTCAAAATTTTTTTTAAACACGAACCAGACAGAATTAGAGGGAGACCTCCTAATGTAAAGCTGGGTAATACAGGTAATAGTAACGTTATAAAGTAACAGTTAACTCTGCCAAAGTTCAGCTGTAATTTTAAAAACACCATAATTAAAGAGGAATTTTAGAGTTTTGTTGTGATGTTTCTTGATGGTAAAATATTCTGCACAGCCTACAAGTTAATTTCTATTAACCTACACAACCATCATGTAAATATATTCTTCTTTTCATCTTATTTGACTGTAGAACCAAAGACACGAACAATTTCTCCATTTGACCAGTAGTACATTTTATTAACCTATGGTTTCAGGCAACATTCTGTCTTCTGTCATGCTTCCCATTATTGTAAGCTTTATCCAAAGTCTTTCCAGCAAATTTGCCTTTTAAAGAATTAAATGTGACAGTGTTGCCATTTTTATAGAGCATTGTTAGTTCAGTGGGTTTTGGTTTTGTTTTTTGGTTTTTTTTTTTCTTTTTTTTCTCCTTACAGTAAAGATTCACAAACCTAGAGGGGAGAGTAAGGGGAGAGAGTGAGCAGTTTTCAAAGTGCCAGCTCAATTAAATATGTTTTCTCTGCATGATACCAAGAATCTGTCTGATACTGCCTTTCAGATTCGCATCTGTAGATTAGGGCCAGTCAGATGGTCTGGCTACAAAACCACTGTATGCCAATCCAATGTAGGATACAAAATTAGGATAAATTTGAAAGTGCGGGTCTTGCATTCTAGATAAGCATAGACCAAGGCTTGAATGTGCGTGTGCAGGGAGCACATCTAGATACATGCCTACCTCAGACAATGTTTCCTCCTGTATGACAAGGTTCATTCTTTAGCACATAACCTGATAGAGGCAGAATTGAAAAAAAAAAAAAAGAATTAATACAGAAGATACTGTAGCCATCACTAGTACCATTTTGTGTGCATCTTGGCTGTGCTGATTGTTTAGTGTTGTGTCCACCAATGAAAAGGGAATGCAGTCCAAAGCAGCTAGTATTAGATAAATCAAGCCAGCCTACAGTTTCGTAATTTATCTCCTATATTTACTGAATTCCTATATCTGTGTGTCAGCTCTGGAACTTCCGCTGGCACTAGCTGATGTTGATGCTTACCATATCGAAACAGGAAAAAGATACATACTTTTTTTTAACAGAGTGACTCTTGGCAGTGTTAACTTAAAGACTGGCTGTTTTTCTAGAAGGTATATGATACAGCATAAGCCAAATTGAACATATAAAGGCTAGGAACTCACTGGCTGGGAAAGCAGTTCGGCTAAAAACAATGGGAGAGTCTTGATAGACAGCAAACTGAATGTGAGCCAGTAGTAGGCTGTGGCAGCAAAGGAGGACAACAGTATCTTGGGCTGAAATAATAGCAGCACAGCCAGTAGCTTGAGGATTGTGACTATCCCCTCTACTCAGCACTTATTAGGCCATATTTAGAAGACTACATCCAATGTTGAGCCTCCCAATGCAAAAAAAGATATCAGTGAACTGAAGCAAGTTCAGTGGAGGGCCACTGAGAGGCTGCAGCAATTGCACTTTGAGGGGAGGCTGCAGGAACTGGGCTTGTTCAGGCTGGACAACAGTTGGTTTTGGGGGGACCTAACAAACAGCAGCCTCGGGTACCTATGGAGAGGTTATTAAGAAGGTGGGGCCAGACTCTTCACAGTGGTGGGAGGACAACAGACAACAGGCCTAAGTTGAAAGAAGGGAGGTTGTGTCTGGGAATAAAGAAAAACTTTTCCCCTGCAAGAACAATCAGGCAGCGGAGCTGTTTGTCTGGTGAGGCTGTGAAGGCTCCATCCTTGCAGGCTTTCAAGAACTGAGTGGATAAAGCCCTGAGCAGCCTGTTCTAACCTGCTGGCTGACCCTCCTTCAGGCAGGGGATTGATTCGATTAGAGGTCTTTTGAGGTCCCTTATTATTCTGTGGTCCTATGTTATTGTACAAAAATACTGAGTAAGATTTCACTCAGGTGGTATTGTACAGGAGTTCAGATTAGCTGGGTTTCAGTTCATCTGCATTTAAGAGATTGGGTTGTTGGCCCAGGGGAGGATCAAAGTTGATAAAGTGTCCCTGTATTCAAAACTAAAGTGTTTGTGCATTTCTGAAAAATAACCAAGGTAACATGTGGAAGTCTTAACTTTTAATGTACGACTGAGGATTAAATAAGACTTGTCTTCAGTTCCACCAGAATGTGCTTGGTGGCAGTATTAGGCATTCTGTGTGTGCGTTTTGAGTATTTTTCTTTTAAATAAGTTTCCTGAAAGTTTATTTAATGAAGCCAAGTGGCACACATTTTGGCTGTCATATATATTCTTTTAAATCTCTCTGCCAAAAGATTATATTGTGTTTTTTTATTTTAGAAAGATAATTTGTGCTCTGTTTCAAATGAAATATAGCATCCTTGGGAAAATATATTTCTGATCAAAGGAAATATTTGGCCCAGTGACACTGAAGTTAAAAAGGGAGTGAAACAGAATTTGAATAAAAAAGTTCATGTTTTCTAATCTGTATCTACCATACAGGTCTCATGCCTTATTTCATAGATATTGCTCACTGTGTAACTACACAATTAATCAGTTTTGAAATAATACACATTTTTTGCTGCCTTGCTTACATCATTAATAAATTCTTTCCCCTTCTGCACAAAAAAGCCATTTAGAGACAGAATTAAATTGTTTATATTTATTAATGTTCAAACTGCTTAGTATTATGAGAAAATTGCTAAACCATAGGAATTTGATCCCAAACATCATAACAATTTTTTCTTCAGGACTGGGGAAAAAGTAGCTTTATTGCATATTTGGTCCTTGGCAAAATTATATTTATGGTCTAATGACTGAGATATTTTTTGAAACTCAAACTGTGCATAAATTGTTCTGGAAATGGACATGTGGAAACTTTGCAGAGAACACCTAAAACACATCTTGTAGTAACAACCCTCACTTTCTTCAAATTGCATCAAATTTTATTGCTGAGGGAGACACAATATTATTTATCCTAACTCCTGAGACTGCTGTGTAAAGGAAGCAAGCCAGCTTCTGCTCTCAGTTTTATCATGGCAAAATAGGAGTGTGAGCACAGATGTGACTGGCAATACTCACACAGATTTTAGGGGAGTTGTTTTAAATCCTTCTGCCTTTTTTCCGGCTTCTTACTTTGCTATAATAGATCAGAGCATGACCCATGGAGTGTTTAGCAAAGAGAGCCTGTCAGCTCAATGTTGTTTGCAAGTGTTTCATCAATTCCATCTTTTTTATTACATATTAAGTTGTAATCAGTCTTTTATTGATTTTGGTTCACAGTTTCCATTACTCTCATCTAGTGTAGAAATTAAACCATGCTAACTTGTTCCCTAGAACCATAGGCTAAGTTCAAGTAAGTTAAGAACTACCACAGTTACATCATAGACTGCTTTGGTTTTCTTTTCTTTCACACCACAACTTTTTTTTTTTTTTTTTTTTTTTCAAAGTACTATAATGAGCTTCTAGAACTCTGGAAAGAAGTCCATTGAGTTTGCATTTGTGTGGTGATTAAGAAGATATTTGAGTTATCTGTCCAGCCTGTGTCTCTGATCTTTCATAGAAAACCGCTGAAATCATTGCTACTGGGAAGCAGCTAGATCAAAAATAGTTCTGGTGTGGATGAAAAGTTTTTCTGACATTGCTGGTGAACAGGTATAACACTCAAGTAAATTTCAGTGATGTTAAGCTTTTTCAAAATATTGGTTTATTATTGAGTGAGAAGTTTGCTTGCCACCGTGTTCAACAGGAGGAGAAAAGGAATACAAAATGACACATCAGCATTTCTGTATGCATTCCCAAATTGAGACTTTGCCCTTTTTTTTTTCCATGGATTTTCATCAGAAAAAAGCTCTTTTCTTGTGAACGTTCAGAACACTACCTTGAAAGAATGAGCAGAAAATGATCATTTCTATGTATTATATTCTGGACAAAGGCCTTTTCCTAACTGTAGAAATTCAGTTGAGACAACTCTTTGAAGTTTATAATAATTTCTTTGGTTTTATTAACTTGTCTCATTTTGCATAATGGATACTTCTCAGGATGTCCCCCTGCTCGTGTTAAAACTGGAGGAATTAGATCAATGTTGAATTTTTTTTTGCTTGTTTTAAATTCTATCCCAAGCTTTAGGTAGCCTTCATTAATGCACTGTAACACATTCAGTAATGCTAGACAAACCAATGACAAGAGAATAAGTTTGCCATTTACTTAACCAAGACCTTTTGCATTTAAGATGATAATGGTAAGCTTGTTTTTCACTTGTGTTTGTCTCTTGGGGAGACTTCAGTAACGACCTACCAACCAACCTGCGGAAAGGATTTTCCTGTTTTCCTCATCTTTGTTCCCCCTTTAGCCTAGATATTAAGAGGAGCTTTTTTAAAAGAAAAGCATATGATTAATCAGAGAATTCTTCTCCTAGTGCAGACCAATTATATTATGTCAGGGGGATGAAGCATCCAGAACTGTCTTTGTAATAGCAGTGTGCTTCCACTGCTGGAGAAAGAGTAGAGAGCATCTAGTACAGACCCTACATTCTCCTATGGGAGATGTGTAGATTTATGCTGTAAATCACTAATCTAACAATGTGGCTTTCTTGCACCAGAATACTTTTAGACTGTTTATCAAGCTGCTTATAGTCCCATTTCCATGTCAGAACTCAGTGCTATAAATTTTTAAAATTATGGAGCTCTTGACATTGTTTTATTTCTATGACTGATCATTTCAGAGTTGTTTATTTTACAAAAGTACAAGAACTCTTCTAGCTAGGATCTGTCATTCACACAGTTGCAACCAGAAAAGGCAAGCTGAACTAAAGCTTCAACTCTCAGCATAGCATGTTATGTGAAAGCCTTTCTGCTCCATCCAAATGCAAAGGCGCTTCATATCTTAAAGCATTTCTTTCTATCTGTGTTGGACTGGATGTGTTACTTTTTCTCAAACAGTTCAATGTTTGTATGTTACTGTTAACATTTGAATAAGCGCTCAGCCAAAATCATTTTGTCCCACACACCTCAGATGAAATTCATGCGAATTAAAGAAGCTTCTTATTTGTTTGGGTTTGGTTGGGTTTTTTGTGTGTTGTGTTTTGTTTTGTTTTTCTAAATAATGGAATCAGCTCTCTGTAGCTCCATCAGGCTTCTTGTCAACAATTCTAGAGCAATTCTTCCCAGAGATGTTTAGAAATGAACTATCAGATGTACACAGTTGACTATGGAAGGAAGTAGACTGTTTGGCAGCTCAGCTGCCGTTTGGCAACTCCTACCTGCTTATTCTTACCATGCAGCAAAGGTGAAGTAACTCTAAACAGAGAACCATTTAGGGAAGAGGAATTTGGTCTAAAATGCTGACAAAGTTGTTATCCTGCATTTGTGTGTCTGTGCCATTGTTCATTACAATTTTGCCTGGTAAACCTCATCTAACCATTCTAGAGAAATTCTGGGGGTAAGTCCTTGTTCAATTTTTGGTTTGGATTGTCTGCTGAAGTCGGAGATACTTATTTATACCATCTGATTTAGGAACAATGGGAATAACTTTCTCACAGGATTCTCTGAACTTTTCTGGTGGTGGAGGAAATACCATGACTGCAGCCTTTCTCAGGCTTTTATGATGTGTGGTTTTGGATGAGGAGGACATTGTCACATGTACTTTGTTAATGATTTGGAACCATCAGCTGGTTTTCTCCATAATTTTGCTTTAAGAACATTTTCATATTGATTTGTTTGCTTAGTCTCGTGGAAGCACGAAAATTATGACAGAGTAGTCACATGCTGAGCTGTTCTGATATTTGCATCTCAGAAGATAAGCTGCATTGCGGGAAGACTATACAGACATTGTCATACTGTTCCCATGCAGGAGAATTAGGATATATTTTGAAATTACAGTCAGGCTGTCTGAAACAAACATATTTTTTTAGTTTTTCTGTAATTATGGTAGGCAAAAGAAGTGAAACTGCGACAAAGTTGCAGGCAACTTGAAGGTAATGCACTTTTTTTTTAAAGGGGTGTTTAGGTTTTGCACAATTTGCTTGATTGTTTTAAAATTTGTTACAGGTTTTGTTTGTTGTTTTGTTTTGTTTTGTTTTTTTTTTTTTGTCTTGCACTTTCTATTCCAATTCTTGGCCTTAAACTTATTTCCTCTGCCCAGCAAAAACATTTTAATTTTTCATCCCTCTATACTGCAGGTGGTGAAGTAGTACAGTAACAGCAATCACCACTGTGTGGTAACAGTTAGCAAGAAGTTATTTTATTTTGGTTTTTTCATGGTGTTCAGTTCAAGGCCTCATTGTGATAAGGACCAGTTTCCATCAGGCCTTTCCAACTATGTCTCTGTAGACCAGCTTTATGATTCTGGAACAGGAAATTTCAGGGTGAAGTTCATGAGAAATAGAGAAGTGGACTTGATCAAAGCTTCTGACAATGGAATACTCTAGATAGAGAAAAGGCAGTGCCAACATCAGATTGCACTCCAGAAATTTGCTGGTCCTATTATTTTTGTCATAACTTTTAAAAAAAGTTCACAGCTGTCCAAGATGGCAACTTGAGGTTTCAAATATGGCTGTGCTTCAGAGATGGCTGATTTTTTTTTTTTTTTTTTTTTTTTTTGGTAAATAAAGTTCCTAGAATGGGTCTTAGCCCGGATTCTGAAGTTGCTAAATGTTTTGTAAACTTTGCTAACCAATTTATGCCCCCCTCCCTTACATTAAATAAAAAACCCTAACAAACTAGTAAAAGGGCAAATCTTGGAGAGGCAGTGTGCAGTACCAATATATTCTCTACAAGTAAAACTGATCCTGTCAGAATTGCTGTATAATATTTAGATTCTGTAGTAATTCTGTCAAAAAACCCCTAACACCAGTATATCCATATAATGGTTCTTGTCAGTCAAAACAGAAGTCCTTATGTGTGAATCTGAGCTTGTGTTACTTCAGCCTATTGTTTTCCAGACTTGTGAGAAGCAGGGAATAGGAGGGTCCTCAAGAAATCTTTTTTGTTTGTTTGTTTGAGTGTACTATGGATCTTTAGGAAAGGTGTATCCTAAGTGTGACTGGATGGCAGAGGTACTTTCAGCATACACATTAATTTACTTACTTAAAAATGAGAGTTGGGACCCAGTCACGATCTGTAGATTGGTTAGTAAGTAAAATGGGAATGCAGTTATATTTAAACCTATCGTTTTAAAATAGATGCACTGCATACACTGGCTACAGTAGGTGGATCAAGGGCGTTTTCTGAACATAAACATTTAACTTCCTCAATGCTCCCAAATAACATTTCATGGCATAATATTTTCCACGTTCCTAAAGACAATTGGAATAAATTATAATATGTATGAGGAAAGAACCTGTGACTTTTTTTATAAGAATGAATATGAGGTTTTGAGTGTTTTTTCCATGTAGTTATTTGATTTAGCTTTGGGGGCTGTGCGTGTGTATTTTTATGTATGCACGTACATATGTAGCTGTACACTGGATTGATGCAGAATAGCTTAATAGTGAGTCATTAAAGAATTACATCCCCAAGTATTAAACACCCTGTTATTCTTTGGGTGGAGCATTTGAATTTTTGTTCAAGTCCTAATGAAACTGGCATTGACTGATGTGTGCGCAGTAGTTAAATGGGTTCAGTGCATTCCTTTTTATCAATTATTCATTAATTGCCATTCAATTTGTTCTTAAAAGTACAGGTTGAATAAAACAAAAGCATACATTATAGATATTCAGAAAACAGAAAATTATTTTCTTTAAACTGAAAGAACAATTCTGGCTTTCACCATCAGAATATTTGGGGTACCACCTTCTCTCTGTTCACATTTGTTTGTTCACATAACACATAGTACTTTTACAGCGTGACAATTTCTGCAAAAAGGTGTCCTCCTACTTACACAAATATTCATATTCTCCACAGTGCTGACAAGGGCCCATTTCAGGCACCCTGCTTCTTAAAAGATGAACCCTAATAGCAGAGAACTCAGGATGGAGCAAGAAGAATGATCAGAGATCTGTGACTTCTTACCTACAAGAAAATGTGGGAGAGCTCGGGTTGTTTAGTTGAAAGAGAAAATTAAGGGGGAACATTAACAGCCTTCAGAAGTCTGTAAAAAGGCACTGCAAACAGGAAGAGGCAAACAAAAAGTCAAAATTTGGATCAACAAAGAGCAGAGTTTGCTATCATATAAATTTTTATTTGTAGAAGGATCTCAATGAGTCTGTTTGTGTACATTGGAACATTTGTACAGCTAACTTTAAAGACTTCTGTGTTGCACTGGGAGTTATCCAGACAGTGTGAAAATCAGTATCAAACACTTCAGATGACTGATCGCATGCTTTGAATAGCAAGTACTTACGGCCATTGTGAGTATTAAAAAATTTATGTGCAGTCCTTAAAGTGTAATATGTTCATATAAAAAGTGACTTAAATAATTTTCAATGCTGGAAGTCTGTTAAGTGGTTGATTCTGAACTAAAAGGGTCTAAGTTAGTCCTACAAACTGTCCAGCCACACAGCATTTATTTTCACTTCTGAATCATTCTGGATTACTATTTCCAGATTTTCCCCTGTATTCAATCCTTATCTTTCAGATTATTTCCCCTACTAGTACTAGCTTGCATTAATTTTGTTAAAAATTATACAGTTATTTTATGCTGATGTTTCGTCTCTCATGTCTATTTATTTCTTGCTCCTTATTGGTAGACCTGTTAAAGTTACATGTTGTTTGGAAAAAGAAAATATATGCTAAAGATCTCTTCCAAATTACTTCTTAAGATATTTCAGAAATGTTGGCCCACTTAAAATTATCTTTGTGTCACAGAAATCAGCTAAATCCCAGAAAACGGGGAAGCAAATAAAATAATGTTGCAATATCTAAATTACTCTTTCCCCTACCTTTCAGTTTTCTTCCTCTTCCTAACGCAATTTCAACACCACTCCCCCTAAAATCTGATTAATATCCCTAGTAAATTAATAGAATAGAGGTTATGAGAGAAAATTACTAGACTTCTAGATAATAAGTTTGATTCTAACGACAACGCATTGCTGCTTTTAATATGACAAGAAAGCAGGCTTGGTGTATGAGTCCTGTGTCTTCCTAACTAATATGAAGACTTTCAGTAGATGAGTGGGATACTGCAAAACTAGGGTTTTCGTGTATGACATTAACACCCAAATTGTGAGAAATCCAGGTGTAAAATGGGGTTTCAGGATAAGTATCAGAAGGTAGTAAACAATTAAAAAAAAAAAATCACTGCATTTGTTTCTGAAACATTATCTAATACTCTCTCATTTTGTAGAAAAAAGTAAATTATAAACTGCCACAGCTCAGAGTTACTGTGTGCGCGTGTGTGACTGCCTCTAGAGATCTCTTAGTAGACCAATGTAAGTTAGCCAATTTTTTTGTTTAAATGAACTTCCTGACAGTTTATCTGTTGCTTGCTCAGTAGCAAGGTAATCAAACATTAGCAAGGGGAACATTTTTGAAAAAGTAAAACTTGTTGCACCTTTATTGATGTCATAAATATAGGCATGACTTGGGAATATGCATCTTAATCTGTGTTCAAACTTAGGGTGTTTGGAAGTATGTTTGAAGTTTCAATTGTATCTGCAATTCAATTTTCTATTGACTTATAACTGATTCTTTGGCGTTTTATTAGGGAGACGTGGTATCTACTTACAGGAAAATGTTTAGCGAATGAAATTAGTGTAAATACAGTTAAATAAGCAACAAAGAATCGTTGAAAAGAGAGATTTGGGCCACACGTGTTTTCTGTTTCCTCTCCATGGTGGTGGGGGAGAGTTGTTCTGTGCTGCAGGGGCTGAGAAGAACCACCTTGGGCTAAGGGAGGCACGTGGGCTATACAGAAGGGGCTGCATGTCAGCTTCAGAGACATTAACCCTGTTCCACAGCACCCAGACGATGCCTCTACAAAGGGAATAAATGGAGACAAAGGGAAGAACATTGCATGTAGACTTTTCAGGACCAACAATAGGCAACGTACAAATCTGGCTTATTACTGACTATGTGATGGAGACCATAACTGAAAGTCACAGTTCTAGGTAGTTTAAAAGACTAGAAGAGCAGTTAATTTCTTTAACAGTCCTTCCCAGGGTGGTAGAATTTTTCATACAAAATACAGGGAGATGGAGATGGGGAATAAACAAACATACAGAAATGGAAGCAACACAAAGTTTAGAATCTGTAGTTGAGAGAAATGAATAAATGTTAGGAAAAAGGCTGGCAATTCCAATGGTCCGTCCATCTATTTGGTTGAGGTTTTTTTCCCCTTGTTCTTTCTCTGTCTTCCTCCCTCCTCCTCTCTCTCCCTCTCCTCATTGTTGTTGTTGTCATTTTCTCTCTCACACCCATCACAAAGATACCTTGCGCTACCTAAGAACACAAACAAAATGTTGCCATTCCAACACAACCTACTTTGAAGTATTTTAAGAATGATTCCTTGCCTGTGACTGCAGTGAATGTTCAAAAGTTTTTGTTGTTTTTTTGCATTGTCTTTGAATTATTTGTGGACAACACTGGAGTACAATCTGAACTAACTTCCTAAAATGTCTGAAATAGTAGTTAAATGGGAGAAAATAGGGGAAAAAAAAAATCATCTCTTTAAAAAGCACTGTAGCCATGTGAGCCAGATCTGCTTGTACATGCCCAGGTGTACAAGGGGGCTTTAATTGCTGTGGAAACCCCCCAAAGACCTTACTGGACTACCTGCTCAGTCTGTCAATGAGCAAAACATCTGGGATCGGGGGGCTTGCTGGCTTCTTCAGTCGACTTGGTGCTTGCTCATCAGAATCTGATTATTTTTGTCCAACTATTTTCAAGACGTAAATTAGACAATAAGATTTTTTTTGCCATTCTTTTTTTTAACTGATCCCACATATGGCTATTGCAGTATGGCTGTCTTCCCGTGGCTTGCTCTCATAACTTTCTCATACATTTTTTTCCATGCTGTGCACAGTCTTCCTACCTGATTAGCCATTTTTAAACTCTTTCTTGAAAGTGAAGTTCTGTTTGCACCTGTTAGAGACTTGACTCTAGTTCTTTAATGCAATCTGTTGCTTGGAGTCCCACTTCTCCCCCTAAGTAAAAAAAAAAATGTAAGAAAGTATTTCTACAGTTATGACTAGAAGAACTGTACCAGTTTTCTCGACAGAGCTTCTAGTACATTGTGCGTGTATTTTGGAAACAGTTTTTAGTTTTCCCAAATGCTTTTAAATTTTCTTGATTACTGTCAGGGCCACCCAAGGAATTTGAAGGACAAATATGCCCCACAGTTCTTGTGTGGGAGAGACAATGAAGAGCAGTCACAATTTCCCTGTAACAGTCACGATTTTATGGACGGCTACTATACCCTCCCTCAGCTATCTTTTTTCTAGACAGACTCTGTGGGCCTCATCCAGTACCCACTGCTGTCTGGGTAAAATATCCTGTTCTGTGAACCAAAGCGCAGGGTACCTGGTTGCATCCATGACCGCAGGCTTGTGCAATGGCCTGTGCCGTGTATTCTGACTTCAACATGAAGTTTATGTTTGTAACCAGTGATGCATATAGAGGCCTGATTAAGGCAGGGTACTAGCTGACAAACTAAGCACTGAGTCAATTAATTCAGCCGGATATAATTTTGTGTGTTACTGAAAAGGCTGGTAGAGGAAAAAACTCCGTGCAGGACAGTCATTCCTGACCATCAGACAGTCAGAAAGAACGGTACACTGGAAAGTTTATTATAAAACCAAACATACACAAAAATACTCACATGCAAGCACTTAATGTAAGAAAATCCCTGGCAAGAATCTTAAAAATGTGTTTATGGAGTCGTTACAGTAATGAAAATGTCACTGAAAATATAGTTAAAACAATGAGTATTTATGAGAGAGAAAATTGCTTGGGCTTCTCTCTATTTGGGGCATTTGCAGAGCTTCTATCACAGCTGTAGTGCAGTTACACCTAGATATGGGTGCTCACTGTTGAGTCTGAACCACAAAATTGAGCATGTAAGGGAATGATATTTAGGGGCAAAATAATATGTTTGTAAGGGCGATGATGTAATCTTGTGGTACAGTTACAAAATAAACAGCACTTTACATTTCTCTGAGTGTACCCTGGCTTCTTACTGAGCTTTGCTCTGGACAGAACAGTGTGTCCCAATTGCTGGGGGACTGGGGATAACAGGGCAGGCGTTCCCTGCTTGTATCCCAGCTGTAGTGGCTCGTTCAGTTTGGCACCTGTGAGCCCCTTCACTGTGGGAGGATGTAGGCCTGTAACTAGGGAACCACCTCAGGGTTCTTGGAAATGGTCTTTGTTTTATCCATTTGACGTGTATATTTTATCCTTTTGCCATGTGTAGGGAAAAGGGTAGAATGAGTAAGATGCTCATATGCCTCTGCCTGTCTTGTACCTTCAGCTTTCCTTGCCTGCCCTGTACATGCCTTTCATGTCACAGATTATGGTGCTGGACATGCTCTTCCTGTATATTTAAATCTCTGAAAGCCCGATTCCCTCATCTACACTGAGCTGCAATTTCCAAGCCCCAGTACAACAAATTGCCTCAAATGGCTAGAAGGAAAAGATGACCTTTTTCTTGTATCTGATGCCAGAGGCGCCACCAAGAGAAGGTGCCAGGGTGATCCTTGTTGCAGAAAGACTTACTGGCCACGCTGTGTCTTTTAGGTAAGAAATACAAATATTCTGCATTTTTTTTCCTTTGTTGGTCTAAAATAGCCTACAATGGAAGATTTTCCAGGCACAGTGTTTATAAAACCCTGGAGAGGATTGGGTGACACTTAAATCTTTAGATGGTTCTTGAAAACTGATATCTTGCGCAGTCAAGGTAAATTTGAATTACACTGTATGTGACTGTAGCTGAAACTCTATGCTACGTATGCTAGGGGGAAAGATGTGATATAAGGCCTGTGTGTTTAGTCTGGGGAATGGCAAATACTTTTCAGGGACATGATTCCTCTTGCTCCCTTTTTTTAAATGGGTTGGACAGATTGTGGAACTTCTTTCTCTCGTGTGATAGAATTTCAATACAGTGATGGATGTGGAAGAGGTCTGTCTTCGGGCAGTTTCTGTCATCTTGATAGCTGGATACTAATGCAGGCTTTTCCCATGCATAGTAAACCCTCTGTGAGTGAAAACATCTGTGATCTTAATACCAAATTATATATACAGGAGGGACACAGTAGGTGCTAAGCTCTCCATGGTGGATAAGTTGTAGTCTGGATTGTTTGGTGATTATCTCCAAAAGTCATGCTTCATCTTATGAGAGAAAATCCTGTGCATTCTTATGTAATAAAAAAGGTAACTGTTAGAGTTTGTCTTCCAGCCCAGATTTTGAAGATATGCCTGTGTCCAAGAAAAAGGGGAGGGAAAGCAATCTTTTTTTCTGAAGTGACAAGTGACAACACCTCTTTTTTTTAGTCCAGTTTCCCAGGGATGTCTTGTCCAAGTGGCCTCACACTTTCCCAAAATAATTTCCTCTGGCTATAGCCCAAACACGAGAACTTCAGGCAAAAAATGTTTCTTTAAAAAAAGTCTGAAAGGGTATCTGTTGAGAGATGGAAAAGATTTTCAGGCTTATTGTGGTGAAAATGGAATTACATATAGTAATATTTATTTAGCACTTAGGGCTAATAATTATGTGTTAAAACCGAATTCTGATTTTTGTATGGCTGCTGTAGATTTTATTCTGTCTGGTTGTCCATATACATACAGTACATAGGGAACATTGGATAGAAAGACCACAGTGATATGTCAGACTTCTTCCCACCCAAATTCTGGCAGTGCTCTGTCCCCTCACCATTTGCAGAACTCCTTCCCAAGGTCTCTGGTGGAAGGAAGTGGCACTGTTCAGGGCTTGCTGGCCTCTTTGCTGTTACTCACATGGGAACAGCAGCTGGTCCAATAAACAGCATAGGGTGGTGTAACCCTTTCATTCCAGTGTTTTGGAATCACTACTTTGGCTGTCTGTCAAAAATGTTAAATTCAAAGCCCTCAGTGGGTGTAGATTGCAGCAATTGCTTATTCCAGAAGCTTCCACAATAGCTGCATCCTTAGAAAGGACACGTACCAGTGGTAAAGATGAGATTTATGTTTAGTTGGTTTTTTTTTTATATTTTTTTTTTTATTTTACGGTAATGCCTAGAGTCCTCAAGCTAGATCAAGTCTTCTTTGCTCTTTGTTTTGCACAAAAAAAATGTAATATGAAACAAGCCCTTGCCTGGGAAGCTTAAAATCTTGACAGATTTAGTAATCTTAATATGGAAGAGCACAGCAATTGCACTCTTCTCCTTTAGAGATTTGCTACTGAGTGAAATAAAGCACCCGCTTCCCAGCCACTATTTTCTTGCAGTTGGGGAAGGGTGAGTGGAAGGATCTCGTTAGACAGACAGACAAAGGAACTTGTGACAGGCAAAGGAATTTGTTGCTAGCTACTGATTGAAACAAGAAGAGAACCAGCATTTAGAGATTTCTTGTAATGAAATACTGAATGGTCGTCACCAGTTGCATGTTACTGGACTATGTGTAATCCCTGCATATCAGCCATGTTAGCCTTAAAAATAAGAACAAAACTATCCTTTGGGTCAGTTGCCAAATCTCATGTTGAAGCTTTGTTTTTGAAAGATCCAAAGGGTGAGCAGTGGACGCAAAGTTTCTTTGCTTGGATTCTCTTTGCCTTTTACGGCTTGATTTCCTAAGACCTGTAGCTTTGCAGGAATGGCATCTGTAGCCCTTTCCCACTCATGGAGGGAAAGACAGACACGTCTTGCTGTCTGTCAGAGCATGCTATTTTGAGAAACTGCACAAGTAAATATTCAGCAGCAACATTGCAGTGTCAGACTGTTGCATGTGTAAAGTGTAAAACATGGAAATGAATAATGTGGCCCTCATGCTTACACAACAGTTTTCTCACATATGTAAGCAATCAGTAGACTCAACTAATGAAAATGATAGTGCGAATGGGGCAGAGAGGACTTAAACCTGCTGATTACAAAGGAGATTGCATTATCTAAGAAGGGGTGTTCATACATTGTGACTTAGGGTAATTTATTCCATGTTTAAATTAGTGTTCTACTAAAATGTGTAACGTGTGTGTCTGTCTGAGCTCCTGCCAACAAAAATTATTACAAATCACTCATTTTCTGATAGACACATGCTACTTTCCACTTAAATTTCCCACAGATGTTATTGTCAGATTCAGCAATGTCCTAATTTGGGCATAAATATCTTTTCCCTTCTGCTAAACAGCCCAGAGGTGGGGTGGTTTTTTGCTCTGCCTGGGCCAGCCATATGATGTTGATAATTTGCAAGATGCATCAAAACCTCACAGAACATGGATGGCAAGTGATGCTAGTGGGATTAATTTCAAAGATTTTTTGTTTGTTTGTTTGTTTGTTTGTTTTTTAAGAGGTAATGATGTGGTTCAGGGCCTATCACTTACCTGAAAGCTGATTACAAACTGAAGCAGGCATGATGACATATTTCACAGATCCTGAGTATCTTCCCTGCAGAGCTTTCAGCAATTCTAAGACATCACTTTGGCATTAAGCAACAGGAGAACCAGCCTCAGCTGAAAGCAGCAGTAGGGCATTGGGGGTTTTCTGCCAGCAAAGAGGCAGACACTGGAAACAAATGCGCTCCGTACACATTCCCTCAATTGTGCAACAGCTTCTTCCAGGAAGGGAAAATGTTTGCAGCTCGTGCAATCCCTGCCATCTCTGGTGGGCTAATGTTGGTGGGTGTTGTGACGCAGGCATTTGTTCTCTTAGAACTGGAAGGAGACACATTTAAATGATATCTTTTGAACGTGTTATTCAAAAACTTTCAAATAAGTGTTCAGAATACCTATTCCAAAAGCAGCTTGCTTTCTTTAAAAATCTCTTGGGGCTTTTGTTCATTTGTTTTCTTCAATTCCCGCATCCCTCCCCCCTTCCCCCCCAAACTACTCTATAGCATAGCAGAAAAGTCATTCCAGGTGGAATTCTCCCCAAATGCCTTTTTGTCTAAATACCAGTGAAAGTCAATGGGGTTTGTGCTCCAAAAACAGTTAATTTATTTTAAAAATCCTACTAATGAAAACAAATTATCACTTCGGTTTTACTGGGTACCATTTACAGAGCCTGCACGTAAATTGTCTCTTCAGTGCAGGGAGAGGACAAAATCTTTTTAGAGATCTAGCTTGAAGTAGGGGTCATGTCAGTTACAGCAAAAGTAATTGGTATTTTTCACTTCAGTGTCTGTTGAATGAATGAAGCTGAAGATAAAGCAGTGGTGTATATTCGGCTAAATGTGGTAGTCATGGAGAGAAGCAGCAGCTAACTGAAACAGAAAAAAGTAATACACATGGGTCTTTTTTGTAGACAAACAGTTTTGTCCAAGAAAGTAAAAGGTGTGTGGTAAAAACACGTATAACTACATTTTGGTTTTGCTGTGAGATGGTTACAGTTACAAAATACCATGCAATTAACTATTTAATCCCCGTATTAGAAATGCAGCAGGGCACGGTGTGACTGAAGTAGTTTATTTAGATGCATAAATGACACATAAGAACCTAATTCTTGCTGTCTTTCAACATGTCTCCTCCAGCGTATGCTACCACCATGTAGGCTTTCTCTGGTAGCAGAGACTTTAAAACCTGCCAAAGGCATCTAACTACTCTGACAGCTTTCCACTTAGTCTGGTGCTGCAGATCCAAAGCACCTATTCAAACCCTGGGTGTGATGCAAGAGAGCAAATATTTGCCCCATTAAACAGAAGCTGGGAGAGGCAAATAACATGCCAAGTTATGGAGTGGAATCCTTTCATCTCAGCAGTCTTGAATGGCTTTTGGATGTAAATGTTGATGCTTTGATACTGCCTCTACAGAAAGGGGTAAGTGAAACTGAAACAGGACTGGACAAACATCTTGGTTAGAACTTGGCTCACAAAAACTGTGAAAGAAAACATTTCATAGATATATGCTAGTACAGGTGAAGTTTTCTGCTCAAAATAAATCCCCAAGGAAAAGTGACATACAAATGGTAGCCTCTTATTTCTGAAGTTTTGTAAATGAAACAGTTTGAAACAAAGCATTTCAGATAGAAAAAAACCCAAATAAATATTTCTGAGTGTGTTTTCAAAGCCATTGGAATGCAAAAAGCCCCTTTCGTTAGACTAAAACAAAACCAAAATTAAATACATCATCACTTTTGATTTGCTAAAAACTGAAGACATACATTGTTTAAGATTGTCATGCTGTAACTTTTGCAATTGTCAGCGATTGCAAAAGGTATCTGTACAGCCTTGATCAGCAGTTCTTAGATCAGTATGAGAGCTCACTGATACAATGATCTCTCTTTCAGGTCAATACCTCTATGATAGACAATGTTTTTATTACTGCAGTGATGCTGCCTACAGTTGCTGACTCTAGCTTAGCTGTTCATCTGTCTCTCTGAAGTTGAAGTTAATATGATGGTTAGATTATAAATGGGAAAGGAAATAGGATTTTGATTTTTTTTTCCCCATTTTTTTTAAATGAGGTAGACAGCTACTGAAACTTTCCCACAAACCCGTGCACCCTTTGAATTTTGCATAAGTCCTGTTTTCAGAGCGTTAAGTGGAATATGGGTTTTGCTGGTTGTTTTGCATGGAAGTCAGCTTTACCCTACGTTAATTATTTTATTGCATGCAGTACTCAGCTGTTTCTGGTAACTGACATTAACAAAATTATCCAACTAACAAATATTTTCAGTTTAATTATGAAAGGAAAGAAAAAGCCTGGCTTCCCATATTGAAACATAGTTTCTTCATTTTTTTCTCAAGACAGTGTTTGATTGCATCCTTCATTATTTCTGGCAATATTTAATTTCCTTTTTGCTTTACCCTGTGCCTACAAAAATAAAAGGAGCAAAGTAACTTTACAATAATATAGGCGGGACAACTGATTAAAAAAAAAAAATAAGGAAGGGGGTGCCAAACCAAAACACTGAATTCAAATGCACCCACAAAATGAGTTTTAAGAGGGTCTAGAACCAGACCTTGAATTTTGTGGCCCTGGTTGTGCTCCAGTTTGTCCATAACCCAGCATCAAATATCTGGGCTCACAATTACATGCAAAGTTTTAATAGGGTAAATGGGTTGATTGAAAATACTTTGTGAATAGGTTATGTGAAAAGACTTATCTAGTAAGTGTGGCCAAGATTTAAGCCATTATTTCAGATGTGAAGCATTTGGCAACAAGAGATCATTTTCATCAAAAAAGAAGCCTTAGTTCATTATTTTTGGGCTGGGAATAATTTGGGTTCTATTTAATGCTACCAGGAAGCAAAAATTATATAAATAGAATGAAACTGTTATTTTTTTTTCTTTAATCAAATAACATAGTCCCCTAAAGGAAAGAAATTAATAACATTATTTTACAACCATGTGAAGTGTGAGATATGATCTGTTAATATGCTGAATTCATGCACACTCCCCCATGCAAAATCAGCCTATTTATTTCTGAGTAGGAACTGGCACAATTGGCCCAAGTGACTATAAAACTAAGTGGCTTTGTTTGTTTATTATTGCGGTGCAGCATAGTTTTCACTGGATAGCTATGCTAAACTGATACTACTTTAATGCAGAGATGTATATACAAATGCATAGACCCACTGTGAGACTTACTTCCAAGTTTGTTAATCGAAGCTTATTCACTTATCTGAGCATCAAGCCCTCTCTTCTCCCTAGCGCACACCTCTAATCATCCTGTCATGCTAGGAAGTAGTTTGTTCCTCTTTCCCTCTTTCCTCTCTTCCGTCCCATAGTATAATTACTACAGACTCTCGATTCTTTTCACATGTTGTGGTATGTAGGTCTCCCTTCCTTGGCCAGTTCTTTTGGGAAGAGAATTGTTTCTTTCCTGGGCTCTGGTGCTTGCTTCAGGGTACCATGGAAATTCAGGGCTATGTTTTGGCCTCCCAGAGATTCAATTCTGTTCTGCTGGATCTGGAGGTTTGATTACAGTAAGAACCATGCCTGTGGAAAAGCAAGCAGACCTCAGAGGACATTTTAAAAGCAGGAGCACCTTTGGAACAGTAACACAAGCTCTGATAGGGTAAGTATAGAAGACGAGGAAAGAAGGGAGCCAGAAAGATCCATGACTAATGCAGCAGTAGTCCAGACAGATCTGGATCTCAGGAGAGATTTCAACTATGCCATGCACTGGCCTAACTCTGATCCCACTGAAATCAGACTTCAAGGAGGGGGAGAAGGCTTAGGCTACTACTGATTGCTTTTATACCATCCTGCCTTTCAGTCCAGTTTTGATCAAGCATTGGAGTGTATTCAATGTACTCACAAATTACATTTAGGGGTATCTTGCTGCTACTGCTGACGATAAATTAGTGAAGTAACATAGACTTCCTATGCCTTGTGCGTGCCAAGTTTGTGCATGTCTGCATTCTAATACGGATGAAAAATTAAATTTGTTTGGCTCGAACAGTTTTCACTGACAGCATAACTCAGTCCTCCTGAGTTTCTGGATAAGCCGTAGCTGAAACAGTTTGTTTTGCTTTTACTGCCCAGTGCCTGAAAGCTGGGGTTAGAGCTGGCTTGCTTTAAATCAAAGCTGTGCTGAGACACACCGACAGCCAGGACAAAGGCACTAGGCCACCTCTTTGCCAGTCCTCCCAATTCGGCCACACTTCAGAGAGAGTCTTTAGAGAAGGAATAGACTTAGTTGCAGATGATATTGGGCATTCCATATGACCTTCATTAATTACATTAAAATGGGTTTCTTTGTATTATTTTTTTAATTGTCTGATATTTGACAGTAGTCATATGTCTACTTATCCTTCTTTTTTCATGTTGGAAAACAAATACAAAATTGATGTCTTACAATATTGGTAATTGCAGTAAAAGCATATTATAAGATCAGAAGCTGTCAACCCCGCTTTGTTGAAAGCATGTCTATTTTATCTTGACAGCTAATTTACCTCAGCACTTTCCCAGGATCAAGACAGAGTCACTCCAGTTAAATGGAGACTCCCCCCAGCTGACAGAAATGTTAGTTAGCATTGGCAATTGCACCAATACCAAATACCATCTTGGGTTTAGAAAAAAGTGTGAAGCTTTTAATCCTGCCTATTGATTAGATAGGGTGACTGTCCAAGAAGGAAATGTGGGGATACTTCCAGGTTAAGAATCTGTCTTTAAAAAGTGTTCAAAGCTTCTGCAAGCATATCTAGTAAATACAGGACCATTTCTGATTTACAGTATGATTAGTGACATTACTCTGGAAGCATGAGCTGGCCATAAAAATGTTACAAATCAATCAAGTCCATTAAAAAAGAAAAATTCTCAAAAATGAGAATTCATCATTACCAACATTCTGTAGCTGGATTATTCTTTTACTGTTCTTGACTAGGAAATGATGTTTGATTAATATATGAAGGTATTTGCTTCTATATGAAGTTATTAAGCATGCTTACCAGCTTTTTCGGGTGTTGTTAGTGCTTTGAGATGCCTCAGTTTAGGACATGCTCCAAAGAACATAGTTTTCAGGAGAATCAGAAAGATACCATATGACTTTTGGGTGTATCAAGTTGGTATGAAGTATCAGCTGTCACTTCTGAAAGAGTGGGTAGTGTAGCAGATGGAGGAACAATTTTTAAATTCCAGAATTTGTACTATGATGTACTAAACCAGATTCTTTGCAGCCTCAAAACCTACATTTCCTATGCTTGATTATTTCCACAGAAAATACTTTTTTATGACTTGCTGCTTCCCGTGCACTGAATACAACCTTTATCTTTGATATTGCAAGTTTTCCAAAATACCAAAGTGATGTGAGAGAAACATCATCTGTATGTTTTGCCAAACAGATTGGCTTTGGCTACTCACATAAATTTTCTGGATCTTTTGATCAAGTCCTCCACCCTGTTGCAAATTTGGAGTTCATGCCAAATATAGCATCCAGCAGTGAGATAAATCTGAATTCTTTCATGTGAGCTACAGTGGGTTTTGTTATTCTTATTTGTGATAAGTCTTCTGTATATATTGTTATCAAAGCTGGTCAAATAATTTATTCCTCAAATAATTTGAAAACACTGTTATTGCTTTTTAATTCAACCAACTTAACATGCATTCTCAGAAAACTCTCTTACCAATACTGGTTACAAATACTACTGCTTTTAATTTCATAATTATTTGCAAATACATATAGCTATCTTTTGTTATTATCCACATTTTTAATATTTGGGAAAACGATATTTTTTACTGGAAAATGATGTCTGGATATTGGAAAACTGAAAGCACACAAGGCTCAGGCACTGAAATAGTGGGACTCTCCGAAATTTCCATTTAGTGAGTCTGACAGAAATGGGCTTAAATGCATCATGCTTCTTCAGTCAAGATATTTCCAAAAACATCGTTGAGGAATATACTGTTGCTGATGGTTTTCATCAGGAATACTGGGTACAGCCAGATTACCTGTTACTTAAGAAAGCTTAATTCAAAAAGAATCAGGTGTAAAAAAAGTGCTCAGATTGTCTGGGGTTGGAAGAACCCTATAAGGGAGAATAAGAAAGCTTAGCCAGCATTGTCAGGCAAAACAAAAAGAGGCATATGATTGTGTCTATAAATATATTAGAAAAAGAAGTGCTATTTAAGCTAAGGGAAATGCTGACATAAGAACAGATGGGTATAATCTAACTGTGTACAGTTATTCTGGATTTTAGAACATTTCTAATTCTAAAAGAAATAAGAATCTATGTCGACTTTCCACTAAGAGTACCAGGAGCAAAAAACACCAAAAAAACCCAACCCCCAAACCAAAAAACTCTAATTGATTATAAGCAGAGCCTGAGTGGCATATGAAAAAGATTATATGGCATGGTTGCCTGCAAAAACAAGTGACTGAACTCAATGACCCAAGAGTCCCTTCCAATCGGCTGTTCTTAATTAGATATATGAGTATCATGGGAGCTCTTCTAGCCTCCAGCCTGTTCCTGCAAGAGGATCCTTTTATTTATGTAACTTCCCACTGAAATCCCTGCAAATCTGCAGATCCCCGCTGACATGTAGGTGATATGGATTCTTGGACCAAATTCCAGGGAGGGTTCATGATCGTAGAAGAAAATTCTATACCTGGCTTCTGTTTTCCTTCTTGGTTTGGCATGCAACTTCTGTTTCAAGTCCCCAAACTCTCTTCCCTTCATTGTTTCATTTTCCTTGTGAAGATAACTTTTCATCTTGAAGAATGATTTAAATGCTAATAAATCATACATTTATAATTAAAATCCATATGGCTGGAAATACTTTACATCCAGAATACCTTTTGCCAAGGCCTGAGTGCCCTTGTCACTGAAATCAGTGCAAGTGGAGCATTCAGTGGTTTTCCTGTCCCTTGAACTAACATTATACCTGTTATCACAACAGGTCAGGTCTTGTGCTGTGAGACTTTAAACACATACTTCTCATCAGATCAGTGGGTAAATGTTAAGGTAGCCCAAGCTTCCAGTATCTGTGGGGGTTGGGAAATCGTAGTGGGACCCTCTGAAAGCAAAGTTCTCAATCTGGTAGCATCATAGACAATCACACAGATTTTTCATGCCCTTTATGGTGCTCCACAATGGAGAAATATTTGAGACTGGACCCTTATCTTACCACTTGTGATCAATTCAAAATACTCGCTAAAGTCTGTCCTTTACACAAGATAATCTGGCCATTTCTGCCTCTGTTGGATCACGTATAAATAAGTGCAGTGTGCTGAGGACTGAAAGGATTTGCAAGGGATGTCTGGAGTCTCTGATATAAAGTCCTACTTGTAAATTATTATGATAAAGATCTTTCCTAGAAATTAAAGATTGTGTTGGAAGCTCTTACTTGCTATGATGACAGATGGGAATGGAATGATTCCCACTTATTTGGGATGGCTGGTAACAAAGCCTGACAACTGGAGTTACTGCTTTCAGTTGTTCAGCGATTCTCTAACGTGCTGTTTTCCCAGGGAAGTTCACCAATGACAATAACCCCAGCAGTTCTTACTATTTACTGGCTTGCTTTATGAAAGTCATGACCTCCAAAACTTCTGAAGCAATCTCAGGACCGCTTGCTCATACTAGCAGCCATACCAGGTTTGACTGCTAGGCACACTGGGCTGAGAGGGAAGTACAGTACCAGGGCCTGAAACAAATACAAGCCAGCATCAAATTCTGAATAAAGATGACTGAAATTTTCTTGTCTCTTCATCTTGAGAGGAAAGGATTGGGTTCTGACATTTTCCTGTGGCAGTTTCATCTTTGACTTTGTACTAAAAATAGTGTATTTCTTATGTTCTGGACACTGTAATCAATAACCTTAGAATTTTGTTATGTTTTTAAAAATATGTTATTGAAGCAAACCTCTACCTTTGGCATGGTTTGTGCCGTTGCTAAATTCAACCCTGATTATTAAACCAATGAAAAATCTGTAATACCACTATTTGCACTGCAGAAGGTAGCTGGGTATCTTGTTTCTGGGGGTCTAAGGCACAACCACTAACCTGTGACAAGCACAGACTAAGAACAAGCTTGCAAGAAAAAAGCTGTGGATCTCATTGAGCACAGGCCATGAGGGTTTTTTTGGCCACAGGTTTGCAAACCTCTATGAACGCCTCTCTACTCAGAACCTTGTAGCCTGTGAATGGAAAAGAAAGTGAGAAATTTTATCCAAAGTGAGTCAGCCTGGGACTGCTGCTGCCCTTTTGCTGTAAAGTGGAAGCTGAAGTGTCTTTCATTATCATGTGGCACTTGACATGCTGCTTTTCTACTTAAACCTTTTTCCTCAATATTATTTGTACAAGTGACAACCTGCAACTTAGAAGCAACTGTACATTACAGGCAGCAGCAATTGCAAGTGACTTAAATTTAAGCAGTTAAATGTTTTAGAAATGCAAACTGTCTTCATTTTCTAGTAAGTTTAAAGAACTGAACTCCTAAATATCAGATCACCTTTGTTTATGCAGATGATGTGGGCAAAGGCCAAAGGCTTTCTACCTGTGAGAGGTGTCAGGACAGCCTCCTTGCTTTATTTTGTTCATGCTTTTATTTGCCATTTAAAAATGCTCTATAATCTGTACTGCTGTTTCTTTATCTTCGTGGGACTGCCAGGAGATTTAAGTACATAATCTTTTTTAACAGCATAGGGAAATGGAAAAATACAGTATATGCATTAAATACTGTCATTCAGTCTGGAGGATATTTCAGTGGGTATTTTGGGGAACTTGATTTTCTGTCATGTTGTCTTTATAGACATATACTAGCTCTGCCTTGGTCCCTTTGCCAGTGCAAGTAATTGTAAGTTTCACTGAACAATTTTCTGCTTTGTTTCCTCACATTTAAGGTAGCAAGTGTTTTGTGTCTGTAGGAGTCCTAGATTCCAAAATTTGCTGGCTTTTTTTCTCTTCCTTTTGACTTGCAGGATATATTCATTGAAATGAAATTTTGGAGGAATTCAAATCTGCCCATAGAAGGAAATGCATGCAGAGCCATGATGGAAACATATAAAGAGTAAAACTATTTGTCAAAGAAATCAAATCTGTTGTCTTGGAAGGCACCTTGAGTTTACTTCTTTTGGCCTTAGAGTTTACTTCTTGTAGAGGTCACAAAGCTTTATTATTTGACGGAATTGGGTGATTCTGAGATATTTTTATTTGGATTTGGACAATCTGAAATGAACAGTTAAAATCATAAGACGCACTTTCATTTCTTAGGTTGGCACCCTAAGTAGTCTTAGGTTGACATCTCTAGGGGATGAAATCACTACTCTGCTCCTTTTGCTTTCACTGTGTCATCTGGATTGTCATTGCATTGCTTGTAGGACATTCAACCTACTTAAAACACTTTGAGGTTAGTAACTTTGATTACAAAGTCCTCAGTGAAAAAGAAGTCAACTTTATCTCCACATCCTTACATTCTTACACAGGAGTTCAACATTATAGAGGTTAAAAGAGTCTGAACATCCATGTAGAACAATCTTGAGTCTCAAGTTGAAGGTAAAGGGGGGCAATCAGGGGTGTTCTCTGCCTGTATTATTTTTTGGGGGAAAAAGCCTATTCATTTAATCTGTGAGTTATTCAGGCCACTTGCAAACATATTAACAGTTCCTGAAGATCTTTGATTGCTACCGTTTCTCTAGAGCTGGGGCTGAATTTATTTGCCAATTAACATAAACTTTGATTTTATGAACAACCTTATGAATGGTACAAAATAAAGGGTGGGGCATTTAAAATTATTTCCTATAATTTGTACTGGTAGCATAATCTTCCGAGAATGTCACAAAATGTTAGAATCATAGAATGGTTTAGGTTGGAAGGGACCTTGAAGATCATCGAGTTCCAACCAATTCCAATTTAAGGTAGTAAGCTCATTAGGTAAAGATTGTTACCCATATTTCACTGCTATGGAAAACCACACCAAAGAGACCATGCCACTACCTGTTCAATCTGTTCAATTCCAAACTCTTCAGACTGATAATTGGAAGCACTGAAGAGTACATCTCCAGTTAAAGTTGCTATTAACAGTGATGAACACCTTATGCATACCAGTCCCAAAATTTCAGAATTACTTTCATTCTTGCTATCCCTATGTTTGGGTCTCAAACATTGCCTTGTAATTGAAAGGGCTGAGTGGTACTTTGTGGATCTTTGAGGATCCATGCTCCTTCTGTTGGTGATACTGAACACATAGACTAATATGTCTCAAAGTGGGACCCCCAGAATGAATGAACACATTTTGGGAAAAGGAAAGACATTAAATGACTTGCATCAGGGTACACTATAATTATAGTTAGAACTAAGACAGCAAATCAGGAAATTGTTACTCCTTATATTGTGATTACCATAATTCTTTTCCCTGCATGAATCTCTGCCAGCAAAGGCACGTATAGGTACATGTTTTGTATCTGAGGCTGACAGCATGTGTTTTAAGCAGGTCAGAAATATGTTGTCTGATCTGCTTTCTCTGTATGATCCAAAACATCCCAGCATTATTCTTCAGGTTAGGTACGTCAAAACAAATAATGATGCTGACCAAAACTAGAATTCTGTGCTTAAGAGTCAAATAAAAGGAAGCCAAAGATCCCACATAAGAATAGACTTTCAGCTGTTGATGAATTTTGCTTTGCAGCCATTATGCCATCCCTACTGGGAGACAAGGTAGGAAATGGTCTATCAAATAGTAGTTCCAGAAGAAGTCACAGGGATTTATAAGAATTACTGTTGCCTTATTTAGTATTTCTGTTGATGCATTCATAAGCAAAAATAGGTGATAGGTTTCTGTAGGAAATAATGGAGAAAGAATATTCTTTTTTTTAGATGGCTTGCTTTGTACTGTTCTGGGGTGGTTTGTTTTTTGGTTTTTTTTTATTTGTTTTTGTTTTTAGAGAAAAAAAAAACAAACCAAATTATGGCAGACAGCACCATTTTAGAAGGGTGTATGGATTTCAGACTGGGACTATCCAGCCTGTTCAGAGCACAAGCAGGATGATGTTGAATCAGTCTGCACCCACTGGGTTAGACATATTCTGTATGGTGTTTGTAAGTGTGTATATGTTTGTGTTACGTAAGGATGAAAGTCTTGGCAAATACTCTTGTATGCATCTTCCACTACGTAAATAATTTTGACAGCTTTGTTGAATAAATCAGGATTGACTTCATATATACAGTTCTTGAACACTTTTCTAATGTTTTCATCTAAATCTCTTCAATTTCACAACCTGTTTATGATGATCTTTTAGAAAGCCATTTGGCTCTAGTGAAAGCTTCACTTGGTGTCTGTAGACGTAATGCATCTCTTCAGTATTAGAGAACAGCAGTAAGACTTACCAGCAGCACTACTGCAGCTTGTGCAAATGAACAGTCACACAGTTACTAAGGATAAGGGTGCATCTTTTCTTCAAACAAGGAGAAAACTGGAAGAATTTGATTAAATAGATCTGTACAATGGAAATCTGCCTATGATTTATCAGATGCTTTACTGTGCGCGATTTTAAACTGAATGCCATTTTCCTGCATATGTGAGTTTGTTGCAGCTGTCATTTATAATTCTTTTATAGATGGAAAACTGCAGACAGCTGTACGTACCTTGGTTAAAGCATCTCTGCTGTAGTGTCATCTCATATGGCCTTGGATTTTCCCAAACTTCTGCTGTTTGTGGCTAGGTGGAGAAGGAAAACTTTTTCTTTTCTCTGCTTAGCTGTGAATCCATTTGATAAGGTTCGGCTCAAGTAACAAAATCACTTTTGAAAATGAAATAAAATAAATTTTCCATTATTAAAACAAAAGTTTGCAGTCTTTTTGAACCACTGTGCTGCTGAGGTGGCTGTGGGTAGAATGTTGAAGTGTGGTGGGAAAGTTGCCAGAAAGGGCTTTGTGCGTTTGAATGTGCTTAGAAAAAAATAGCTCTGAACTATTTTTTTTTTTTTTGGGTGGTGTGGTGGTGGCTAAAGAAGAATATTCTGAATAGGTAATTTTCCTCATAAGCTAAATGTTGTCACTTTGGCATGATTCAGGTCTGTGAACAGTGCAAAGCTAACCTGCCTTTGAGACAGGTTAGAGAACAGAGGTTGTTCTCTTTCTGCACTCATGATGCCTTCAGGAGGAGCCTAACACATGAAGACAACTCCACAGAAACTCTCCTTCACCCCATTGTTGCACACAGGACTTACACACAGTCGAAGAGCCTGCCCTCTGCCCCTTTTATGGTAGACCAAACTTCCATGAAAAGAATTAGGAAACTGCTGTTGTACTCTACTGAGTTTGGAGAGAAAAATGCTTTTTACCTTTTGGCCAAGCCCTAGGAGAGATGGTTCTTCTTAGTTCCTCCTCATCCTCATCCTACAGAATGAACAGGAATATAGAAACAAGGATTAATACTTCCTTCTGAGATTCTTCTTAGGATTTTATGACAATAATGCATGACTACAACATGTTACGGCATTAAATTTTTGCCTCTGCACCTCTATAGCACAGTGTACAAGCTATTGAACCTTTAATACATCTTCATGTAGCGTTTACCTATACTCTGTTGGCCTTCCCACCTGTCACCCATTGAGACTGACATTAAATCTTCCAGAGGGACATATATGGTCACGCTCCTCTGAGCTTTCTAGTAACTTGGGATAACAAAGACACTCCAAAGTTTGTGTGGGATGGCTGTTCAATACCAGTTATTTCTATTACATTTCACGCAAGTTAGAATTTGAGTTATGATACATAAACCAGTGAATTAATGTGTTTCTGGGTCCTTCTAGGGTAATTTTTTTTGAAGCCATACAATTATGTTTGGAAGATTGATTCTTTTGGACTCCAGAACTTTAATCTCAAGAGACATCTATATTAAAGTAATTCAATATCAGCGTCATAGGTCTTGTTTACATGGGGAAATTGACCAGCATTGCTACAGCAGAATAGCTTTACTTCAGTGTGACTCCCCCATGTGGACGTTTTGCTCTGGAATAAAACTGGCTTCATTTTGAAATAATTACTCTTACTAATTGTTCCAGAATAGAGTGTCCACAGGAGGGAGTTATGCAGAAATAGCTATAACAGAATAGTTACAGCTCAGATGAATAAATTCAGTGGGTTGGAGTGCCTTGTGCAAGGGTGGCACAAGATTTGCAAGGGTAAAAATGCAGTAGTTACAGTCAGCTTTACTCTTGTCTACAAACTGGTTTGCTGCTAGTGTTAGCTGTTTCTCCTGTACACAGATTTGTAGTTTCCACAGTGCTCTGGGAAACTGCAGCAATTTTGCTTTGACAGTCTTCCCCAAATAACTCAATAAATTGAATATAAAACACAGCTATGTCTCCTCTCGCCCTCCACCCCCTCCACCCTCAATTTCTTTTCACTTCTAAATTGAATTTACTTTTGAACACATAATTCTTGGGTGAAAAGCTTTTGGTTTTTTCTTACTATGTTCCCTGACCTGCTGGTATTTGTCAGTTCAGTGACCATTCATGCCTCTCACTACCTCTGAGTTAAAGAATACCTTCTTGAAAGATCTGTTCACCTTTGTCACCATATGGACAGCCTATATCTGTTTTGGGTTTTTGGTTTTTTTTGTTGTTTGTTGTTCCACCCCCACCCCCACCCCGTAAGGGCAAAGAGCTGTTTGCTGATACCATCTTCTTGCTATTTTCTAAAATATATTTCAGACATTGCTGATAGCTGCCTGAATTTCAAATGGCTGGGAAAAAAAAACAATGCAGAGATGCTAAATAAAAGTAAAATTGTCACTTCTCCCATAAAACCTGCAGTTACAAAGTATGTTTTGTAATTCTTCAGAAGTCTTAAGGAAGTGTGGTTTTGTGCAGTTTTGTGCAAGCTGTTCTGTAAAGGTGAAAGTTGTATGTTTTGGTCCTAGCTCTGCTACAGAATCAGTGGGTGGCCTTAGCGGAATCTTATGTGTCACCATTTTCTGTTTCTGTGCACATAGACATGCTATAAGACATGTCTTACAGTTGAAACCATCAGCTAACAGGTCCCATGCCACTGCAAGTGCTAAACATTACTTTTCATTGCTAAACTTGTAAGTTTTTAAAGCAATCATTCGGGACAGTGGCTTAAGAATGGGAGCAAAGCTGATGAAACTCTGATAGCCTCTCTGTGATATGTTGGGGGCAGCAATGAGCTTACTCTTCCAGTTCTTCGAGCCAGTTTAAAGTTAGGTGGTTGGATTGCCACAGAGATGAGTCTGAGTTAATATGCCTCATTTTCCAAGATGTAGCACTGTCCTAACATAGTCACTTATGGTGCACAGTAATTTGGCTACGTCTAGGAATGCTGGCATAGCAGGCTTTCAGCCAGCCAGAATATACAATGTAGACATTAAATACAAATAAAGATTCCTGGATGAGGATTGCAAGGGATTTGTAATAGTCACCCTCAGTGAACCTTTTAATTGGGTTTCCAACTTGCAGAAGAGTACTCCTAGCTAGTGTATTGGGAAGGAAGGAGTGAGTAGAGAAGAGGTCTGAAAGTGGAGGAAAAAGTTTAACTATAGTTAAAATCAAAGTTAACCCAGTAAAATGAGGTCAGCTGGCTCACTGTTCTGAGTATAGCAACATGGATGTTTCAAAATAGTGATGACTGCTAGTATAGAATGAAAGAACCTGCACTAAATCCAGTAGGAGTCTGTAATGAAGAGGACAGGACATGCCAAGGTTGAATGAAGTTCTCGTGGAATCACAGAAAACTAGCTAAACCAGATGGCTCCTTTCCTTTCCCTCAACAAATAGCCTGTCCCTCTACCTGTGCTATTTCCAATGAACAGAAAAATCAGTGGAATCCTCTCCACCCTGCAGCAGTCCTTTACATTTTGAAATATTGCTGTTCCTTCTCTGTTTGATTTTCTCTTCACTGGAGAAAACAGTTTCAGCTTACTCAATTTTTCCTCATAGGTCTTGCTGTGTAGATCTCCACTTGTTCTTGTTGCTCTCTTCCAGACTGTTTCCAGCAAGTTCACATCTCATTCATGCACTGCACTTGAAGCTTTACCTGTAGCTCACCTTGAGGCTGAAGGACTACTTCATGTATTCTAAGTAGTTTATATATTCTGGTATGTTTTTTATTTGCACTAGTTTTAATGTGAGGAAAGAGAAGTGAGTGCTTTTGCAAATAAACCAACTTATTCATTCCAATTCAGACTAAGACTCAAAGTGAAAGGGGGGAAATAGGCTAGACCTGATCTTAACAGGAGCTGGGAACAAGGAGCAACTTCCTCCCACAGAAGCAATGTCAGAGAACAAGGAAAATGACAAGAGAAGGAGCAACAAAGTGAAAGTTTGTCTCAGCTAAAGGCAACAGAAAGATCAAGCAGCTTTAGATTAAAACGGTTGTGCCTTGGTGTTAGAGCTGCAATCCAATTGTTTCATCCAATGTGACACCCATATACATCATACAACTGTTAATTCAAACGGGGTGTTTCTAACTTCGATTAGGAGGTAATAGAGGCATGCAGTCCCCATCTGTATCTAGAGAGTGACTGTATCATGACTGCTTGCATTCAGATCAGGCTAACTAGAGGCAATCTCTCTAAAGTATCATCATTTAACTGTTGTATGACTAATAAACTTTTTTTGGCTGGCTTGATGTGGAAAGAAGCAGAAAGTAGAGTGAGGATTGAAGAGGGAGCTGGAGAAGACCAAGGGAACCAAGTGGTCAAAAGGACTTCTTTTTCTTTTGTGTTGGGAAAGGTATGTTCACTTTGCTATGACTGAAGAGGGGGCCCTGTATTATCTATACTGCAACTTTAGCAAAGCTCTTCAAGTGTTACTCTACAGGGTCACTGTAGGTACTTTTGTCCAGCACAGTCTTTCCAAGGGTTTGCTGTGGCAGCATATATTGCTGCTTTCCTTCAAAACAGTGTCTCAGCAAATATGAAGAAAGTATTAAAAAATAAAAGCTATAGAAGGAGCTCAGGTAGAGTAGAGCAATCTCTTAATGTGGCCATGAAGTGCTGATCTGTAACAACTGGGGCTTTGAGCACTGAAAACTTTTAATGCCCTTACTTCTAATCTAGTGCAATGCCTCTCTCGGAAGTGAACTCTTAAATCTGCACTTAATTCTGACAAATTGTACTGAGGCATTGAAGAGTTTTTTGTAAAGCAGTATGTCAGACAGATCTGTTTCTTCTCCCTGGTTATTGAGTTACTGAATTCTGAAATTAGTTGTCTACGTGTCCAGTGAAATGATACTTTGCAGTCACTGGATAATTACCTCTGCAGAAAGAGCAGAGCAGAACATTATCCCTGTGCTCCTGAGTGTCCTCATTTCTCCGCAGACTTGCAGAAGACTCAAGCTGTTACCAGGAGTACAGGGAAGCCCACTGAAATGAGTCACCCATGGCACTGCTGACTGCCCTGTTTCCAACACGTGGCATTGTGGCAGTGTGAAGAATTCGCTGAGGGAAAATTTACTTGAGATTGATTAGTTGGTAACTGTAACTGTTAAACCAATGTGCATTTAACATTGCTCTTCATTAAACTGAGAGACAGGATGTTCATTAAAAAGAAGAATGTTTCTTCTAAATTAAAAGAAACTGTAAATCAGACCAACTGCTGGCCTGCTTGACTCCTACAGCTGCTGTACTGGAAGCGAGGGGCTTCAGTGGGAAAAGTTTTTGAATGGCACTCAGATGGTCAGAATAGTCTCCAAGGTCCTGTCCTGACGTACTGCACTGCAGTTGTTTCAGGATCAGCAACTCATGTTAAGAGGTGTCTGGATATTACGAAGAGGACAGTGGCACACCATTCATCTGTGTCACCCTGGACACAGATCCTGGCTGACATACGGAGGATCCCTGGGTTTTTTCCCCCCACTCTCTGTGCAACTCAAAAAGCAGTCAGCCCTGTGCTTCCTCAGGCTCGCCCCTCAGCTTGCGATCTTCCCTAAATATCCCAGTCCAACATGATAGCCTGGAACATCTGATTTGGTAGTTGTAAAGCAGTTTGCAACTGTGCCCAATTAAAAACTTCAATGTGAAGCTGTCCTCAAAGGGCTGCAAGATCTGATCAAGGGGGTAAAGATTGGGTTTCTATCCTCTTAGCTTGGCATGTGGAGCTGTTTCTTAAAGAATTTAAACTATGTAATTGAGGCTCTATGTTTTGTTTTGTTTTGTATTTTTCTTGAAACAGGACTAATATGGAAATTTAAAGATCTAAGTGGTCCCTTCTGAAAGTTCCTAACATTGCTATCAGTATCATTCCTTTTTATAAACAGAACTGTTACAGTTCTAAGAAATAAAGTATTCAAAGAATGCACTCATAAAAGATTACGCATACAATGGAATTTTTTAGCCTCAATGTGAACAGAAGGCTTTGTGAGAAGTGTTTGTGTGCAACGAACATAATGTTTAAATCAATTTTTAAGTCGTTGCTAATGAAACACCACCCTTTGAATAAGGGGCTACAAGGCATGCGTCTTACAGATGCACAATATATCAGTTCCTGCCCAGCATATCAAGGCCCTAGGGGGTTAGAGTGAGAAACAACTGTTCGAAAAGAACCATGCTAGAAGGGGAGGGGAGCAGGGAAACAGCCTTAAATGCAGCTTGGAGTGATGTGAGATTTATTCCCTTAGCTTGTGTTTTCTGTAGTTCCATCATATGATTTGGCAATTCTGCAGAGCTGGTGTTAAATACATCACATGGGAGTGTGACAGAGATAATTCTGAACCTTGGATGAGTGACAAACCTCCCAGAAAAGTACTTATGTGACAGTTCCTACCTGTTCCACTTTTGTAGTTCAGCATTTGTTTGTGCTGTGGTCTCCACTCTGTTTCTCCGATCATGTAACTAGGTTTCCTTTAGGGGGCTATGGCTGGTGACACTGCCCCTACTCAGATTTTTCAATGAATGGGGAGGTTGAGGGCATCCTTCAGCTGCATCCTTCCTTCACATACATTATCTGCTGCTTGAAGTCCTCCAGGCAGATACAATTCACAACTCAAGCCCAGCATTGCTCAAGCTTAGCAATACAGAAATACAGTTTAGGATAAATTGGTCATTCTGAAGTGTTCAGTGACTCGTTCAGATGAGTGTGGACCTTCCAGCTTATGAGCTGCTTCCAAACCATTTCCTCAGAGAGCTGTGAAAGTTTGTTTCTTGAGTCTGCTATAAGGTTCATTGCCAGATGATATGGGTTTTTCGTCTCAACTGGATACAAACCCTTGCCATTGCAAAAGTTCTCCTGCACACACATTTGTTCCTACGAACTTTCATGAATTACAAGCAAAAATGAGACACACATGAAAAAGCCACTAAGTTAAATTTAGTAGTTCTTTATTCAAGTGAACGTTTAGATCAACTGTTGCACAACAGTTGCCCAGAACTACACGGAGCTGAGTATGTCTGGTATGAATTTATCTCTGGAATTTCCACTGGTTAACAGAGTTTGTTACATACTCATTTCAGCAAGGATAACCCACTGGAAAATAAGCCACTGGGAAATACTTCATCTAGCTAGACCTTTCTTTGGTCTTTTTTTTTTTTTTTAGTGGTGTTTTTGTTGAACTATCACTGCATCTGGTGAGCACATTCAGACTGAGGAGACCAAAAAAAATAAAAGCATAGAGAGCAAGTGAGAAGTTCCTGGAATGTTACAAGCTGCTGTGTCACTGGGAATGGCAAGGCTGGCAGGCAGAAAGCTCCTCTCTCCAAAACTGACACTACAGTGGGAAAATTTGATACTTATTAGGTAGTGAAATAACTTTGAAGTAAACGTACAGTTGCAAACAAATACTGAATATCCTGCTCTTCTTAATTCATTTCTCTTGCCCTTAATTTGTGTACCCTATGCTTTGTAAGATACACTTACTGAACTGTATTCTTTGAACTCTTATGGTCCAGATAGCCTTATGTTTTGTAGACCTAAGGGCTGCTGTACATTTTAAAACTAATTCAGTTGTTTTTATTTTAAAGTGATGGTCCCACTTAGACAACAAAACAGATTATTGTTTTATTATTACAGTTTACAGATGCCACTTGGGATGAAGCAGAGATTATGTTGTATGCATTAAAAAGAGAGAAATTATGTCATTGTTCTATCATCAGCAAAGGTAGAGCTGTCCGTAATCCTCAGAGAAGGCAAAGCCTGGTTCCCATGCTGTTCTGTGCACCATGTTTCCCAAAGAATGCTGTGTTCTGGCACATACGGCTCCTTTAGCCTGCAAATGTATAAGCTGTTGTCTAAACCAAGAGGATGCATTGTCCTTAGAAAGAGCAGCAAAGCCTGAACCATGAGAAAGGAAACCTCTCCCTTCGTCTTTCACATGTGGACTTATGCCTTTATCAGGATTGCATAAGGAAAGTGCATCTTTTTCTAGTCTTCCTTTTCCTCGCCCTTAGAACTGTGCTGAGAGCTTTTCAAAAGGGGGAAACCCCAAAACTTAAGGGAGATGTTGACGGGGTCTAATTCGTATTGACCATTCCTAACCTTTCCTTACCCACCCCTCAAAGGCCTGACCAGGGCAAGAATTAGCCTTAAAATTTACTAATTTCTGGCTGGATTAATGGTTTAGGGCCTGATTCCCAGACCCACTGAAGTAAGCTGAAAAGCTTTCCTTAATTGATCCTCATAAATGAATTCATTAAAGAAGGCTACCTCTCCTGACAGTGTAGGTATTCTTAATAGGACTATGTTGCATGGTAAGCAACAATTTTTGCTTCATGACAGACAAAAGTAGTGTTTAAAAGATTAAAACATTACTCCTTCCAGTCAAAGTTGAACATGAGGAAAAAGAGAGGAGGTAAGCAAAGCAGTAATCCATGCAAACATACCTGAAGGTTTCTATAAAAATAGAACCTGGGGACCCATCCTCTTGTTGCGAGTGCAAACTGAACAGATCCAATGATGTCTGTAGAGTGTAAACAAGTGCAGTCACTTGGTCAACTGCTGTTCCTCATCCTCCCTCCACCCAAGCGCGAGTAGCTGTTTCAGTGACCAAAAGAAAAATATTCTGTTTTTAACCCAAATGGGCATTTTTTGCATAATGTCTTAAAAAAACACAAATGAGTGACAGTGTTTTTGGGGTGTATCTGCATAGTGATGGTAGCTCCACCCAAACTCCAGGCCACAGGGGCTGGTGACAATGCAGGCTGGCAGGCATTTTGATGCCGGTTGCTCAGGCAGCAATCCCGCCCTGGCACACTTGAGCAGCTCCTGGAGCCCGGCGCATCCTGGCATCCGGAAGCACAGGTGGAGCACACTCACACTGCTCTGCACCTGGGTGCCTGAGCATCCCCCCCTTTGGTCCTTTAATAGCCTCAAAATGTTACGCTTTCAGTGGAGCATGGCAGCCCCTCACGGAAAGTTTGCAGCTGCTTTTAGGGCGATCGAAGCACACTGACCTAATTTTCACTTCACATCAATGGCAGGCGGGCTCGCCAGCTTGTTGGCAGCGCTTGGATGTAAAAAAAGGAGCCTGTGGAGCCCTGAGTGACAGTGCCATGGAGCTGGCTGTTGCCTCTGAGCAGAAACCTTCCATTTCTGCAGATGTAGCAGTACAGCACCTCTTACCCTGCACCAACGCAACGTGGGGGAGCAGAGGAAGGCCTGGCTTGCCGAGAAAAAAACATTGGTGTGCCCATGGCTCACGAATCTCTGGTGCCACACAGCACCAGCCGGGTCACGGGTGGTGATCAGGGAGACTTTCACACCATGAGCAGTTTCCTGCCTGGTGGACAAGGGCCTGGGGGTGTTGGTTGACAGCCAGCTGCATATGAGCCAGCAGTGTGCCCAGGTGGCCAAGAACGCCAATGGCATCCTGGCGTGTATTAGGAATAGTGTGGCCAGCAGGACTAGGAAAGTGATCATCCCCCTGTACTCAGCCCTGGTAATGTCCCACTTCGAGTACTGTGTTCAGTTTTGGGCCCCTCACTACAGGAGGGACATTGAGATTCTCAAGAGTGTTCAGAGAAGGGCAACAAAGCTGGTGAGGGGTGTGGAGCACAAGTCTTCTGAGGAGTGGCTGAGGGAACTGGGGTTGTTTAGTCTGGAGAAAAGGAGGCTCAGTGGAGACCTTATCAGTCTCTACAACTACCTGAAAGGAGGCTGTAGAGAGGTGGGGGTCGGTCTCTTCTCCCAAGTAACAAGGACGAGAGGAAATGCCCTTGAGTTGCACCAGGGGAGGTTTAGGATGGTTATTAGGAAGAAGTTCTTCACAGAAAAGGTTGTTAAGCATTGGAACAGGCTGCCCAGGGAAGTAGTGGAAATATTAAAAAGATGTGTAAACGTGGTGCTTAGGGACATGGTTTAGTGGTGGTTTTGGCAGTGTTAGGTTGATGGTTGGACTTGATGATCTTAAGGTCCCTTCCAACCCAGAGAATTCTATGATTCTATGATTCACGCCTGTCCATTAGAACTGCACAGGCGGAAGAGGGGGATAGCGCGGGACTGTGTAAATGGGGCGGGTTTAATTTGTTCCTTCTATTCTTACGCAAATACATGGTCACACGGGAGAAGCGGCCTTTCCCACATACAGGCGGGGGGCACTTCGGTAAAGGAACGGGCCGGGCCGAAACGCGCGGCAGGAAGGCGCAAAGGGTGGAAGCACCTTCTTTATGCGAAAGGCAGTGAAACGGGGCCAAAGAATGCGGGGTGACATTCTGAGAGCTCCGCCGGTCGCCGCAGGGAGGGGGCGGGGGGGGGAGGTAAAACGGGGACGTGCCGGAGGCGGCGCGGGCCGCCCGGCCCCGGACATCCGCGCGCCGCGCCAGGTGCGCGCTCCCCCCCGCCACCTCCCCGCCCCGCCCCGCGCCGCACGTGCGCCCGCCGTGCCGCACGTGCGGCCTCCCGCGGCGCTCAGGCGGTCGAGCCGCCCCGCCAGGTGGCGCCCTCCCCCCTCCTGCAGGCGGCGCGGCCCGGCGCGGGGAGGCGGGAGGCGGCGGAGGGGTCTCGGCTGCCGCTGGCGGCCGCCTCCTTCCCCCGGCTGGGTCCGCGGGCGGTGGGGGCTCGCGGCGGGTTCGTGTGCCGGGGCGCTGGTACGAGCCCTTCCGAGAGCGTCGGCGACGTGCCGGCGGCGCATGGGCTGGGGGAGAAGCGCCCGGCGGGTGGCGGGGGAGCCGTGGGCCTCGCCTGCCGCGTCGCCTTCCCCGGGCCTGGGAGTCCGGCCCTGCGGGAGGAAGGGCCGAAGAGGATTATCTGCCTTGGGGAAAATTGTTCCGTGTCTAGACAAATTCATAATACGGGGGGGGAGATGGAGAAAATTACTAATCGTAAAGAGAAAAAAACAAAACGACGTGATCATTCCGCATGATTGCATCTAGTCTCCTAGCAGCACCCGTACAGGTTTAACGCCCTGGGGGACAATCGGAGGGGCTTGCAGAGTGACGGAAGGATGGGGTTGCATGGTTTTCGCTCCAGCTTGTCCTAGGAGGTAGTGGCTAGAGATGGAGAAAGAAGATTTTCAGCTCAACAAAATGTGGCCCAGCCACTCAGGAAGCGATTCGGCACAGAAATATGAATATTTCAACAAAGCTTTTCCCTGGGAAAGCTTTGGAGATGGGGGAAGAGTGACTTTAAACAAGGACCTGAGGGGTATGGGGGACCAGGTTCAGATCCTTCTTCTGTTGGTATTAAGTCTCTGCTCAGAACTGGAGCAGGAGCACAAAACTGAAATGCGAAATTACAATAAAATTTCAAATCCTATCAAAGTTTCAATAAGACATTTCAATAACTTCTGTTTTTGTGAAACATCACTTGGCTTTAATTATATCTGAAGCAGATTGTATTTTGGTAATCTAGAGGGCTACCATGAAATTGAGTCATTGTCCTTCTGTCAGCTTTCATGGCGATTGATTGCATTTTTTCCTAATCATGGTGAGAGGGCTCTGGTTTCTTATCAGGCTGCTATGTTTATGTATGTTCTATATCGGTTTTATTATTTGCTAGTTACCATAAAAACTGAAGTAAATAAAGCTTGACTGCTTGACAGTTGCTTACATGCAGATGGGATACACTTTTCATAATTTTTAACAACTATAGTAATATATGTATAAAACACAAGTTTCACTTTTCTCTTTGGGTCTGAGTCCCCGAGAGATACAAGCATTGCCGAATACTGCAGGCTCTTGTCTCACTTTGCACTAATTTTACAGTGACTGATAAGCACTCTATTGTATTTCTTAGAAAAATCTGAACTTCCCAGAAATGTCTGATGTATTACAGTGGCAAAACAACTCAGTTTTGCAGACTTTTGATGATTTTGAACTTGATGACAAACACAGATGCAAATGTGTAATGCAATGTCTAACATAGGCTCTCTTTAGTTTAGTTGATTCCTCTGGTATGTGTCTGCAAAACGCTCTTCATTGCTGGGATTATCTTTCCTGTAACCATTCATAGGTAGGAGTCTTGTTAGTACTTTGCACTATAAATACATGTTCTCGTTCATTTCTTCCAAGACTAGAGGCTTGAACAAATTCCTGGGGACCTGTCACAATGACTCCTCATAGGACTGTGAGGAAGTTGTTTCTCTGTGCCTGATAGTGGGCTTAGCTGTAAAATGGGAATCGTGGTATTTATCTCAGAGAGAGGTCAAGATTTGTAGGTGAAAAATGTGACCGTAAATTCAAACCTTTAGGAATATATGATTTGGCCTTATGCTGCCTAGAGAAATAGAATGAAAACCCCACCCTTTTGTGGTGACTGATCCTGTTTGTCTGAAGCCTTTTGGAATTGAACTGAAGTATTTCACATGTACAGAAATCTACACAAAGGCCATCCAAGCTTGTAAAGTGTCAGATGGGCCAAGCTCACTAAATACGTGCAAGATTCCAAAAGCACTTTGGAAAATTCTTATTTTCCTTCCACTGGCAACACTGAAATTTTTGTATCCCTGCATAAAAATGTTTATCATGCATTAAATTATTACCGTATGGCATTTACAAAAATTATTTCCTTCCTGTCACTACTCCAAAAAGAAAGATTACCTTAATCTATACACACTAATTTTTGCCATTGAAGCATTCTGTTTACACACTGAACATCCTCTAAACTAAATACCATGTAAGAACATACGTGTTCATGATCAAATTATTTTGCTAACAGTGATTTCTATAATGGTAGATCAAATAGCCTCTTGTTGTTTCCACGGGACTTTTATAACAAGAACAAGGGTTGGTGATGATGGTTTTCAGTTAAAAGTACAATTACTTTTGTAACTTACAAAGCTGCTTCTTTCAGATACTCATAACTTTCACAACTTTCAGGCAGAATTATTGTGTTCTTGCTTTTAGACAAGCAAAGATTTATCAGGAAACTTTCAACAGAACATACCCACCCTTTTAAAGTCGTACTGGTGCCAAGTATTAGAAACCGCAGCCACAGTGAAGAACGCTTTTACTGCTCCTACCAAAACATAAATGCGCATGTGCCTATCTTAACAGTAGTTTAGCTGTATATACTATAACTTGCCTTTTTTGTGGCTCTCACTGAGTCCCAAAACTTGGAAGAATAGGTTTTAAAGTTATGACTACTTGCCCAGATTTTTCAGTACCTTATTATTTGCTAATTGTGTCAAGGACACGAGGAAATACTGCACTTTAGCAGTGTCTCTGTACTTCTTTTACCTGGGCATGGTTGGCAAATTGTAGAAGTAAAGGAACAAATATAGCTCTTTTAAAATATATTCCACATCTCTCCTGTGTCTTGATGTTGGTCTTCTTTCTGTAATATCTAGCTCTGATTTTCAGTGTGCAGATAAATGCTTTTTTGCAGTTTAAAGGCTACGGGTTCTTTGAAACTCTGACATGTTTTCAAAAACACTTCAGGAAAGCTGTGAGTTTTTATGCTGCTGCTGATGTACTCAGTTAGGAAGCTTAGAAGAACAAGGCTTAGGATGAAGGCTCCCAAGTTCTGTTTCCCACTTGGCTATCACCTGGCCATACAAATAAGTCCATAACGCAAATAAATAGGCACCCCTTTGGGCTGGTTATTGCAACCATTTCGCAGGTGGGAGAACTGAAGTTCAGGAAAGGATGTAGGTTCACAGGCATATGGGTGAGGAAGAAACCGGCATCTGAAACAGCATGCGGCTCCACCATAAGCAGAGTTTTCACCCCCATGTGTCAGCTGTTTCTTTACCTCCAGGCAAATTACTTAGTTGGTTTCTGCTTTCTTACCTGAAAATGGAATGAAAAAAAGAAACAATTGAAAGACAATAACACTCAGGTGCCTAATATAAAATTCTTCCTTTGTTTATTATCCCTTGTATTTGTTGACTATATGAAGATGCCTAAGGAACACACCACGGTAAATAGTTAGTTAACACATTATATAATGCAAAGTTCAAGTGCAGTAAGTTTCATTATAGTCCGTGTATTTTTCATATGTGGCTCTGTCCTCAAGTTTCAAAGAAATACACATGCAAGCCAAATTTGAAGAAATTTTTTTTGGAGCTTTCACACTGAGAAACTTATTCAACCTTTCCAGCAGCTTAGAAAGCCATGCTTTTTGAAAGTTTTTATGTAGGTTCCACTTATATTGACATTATTAAAGTTGTTAATCATTACTTTTCCTTCTGGTCTGAATTAGAATGCTGCCCTCTCAGACCTTGCAGATTACTAACTGCTGAACTAGAAGGTGACTCTCTTGAACATTTATCCTATTTCTTTATTTTCCTTCTGCTGTCTCCCCAGTGTCTCAAAAAATATTTTTTAGTATACTGTCTCTGCAGGTCCACCTAGTTTGTCCATGGCCTGCAAAAGATGAAGCAGGAACACTGTAGTAAAAAACTTGTGTCTGGTCTGTCAATCTGCTGCTTGTGAATTTAGATACCTATTGAATATTTATATACCAATTTAGGAGCTCCATGAAAGATTTGGTATCACACGTATGCTAGGAGAGCTGTCATAGCCTGTCGCTCCCTCATTTTAGTTGTGCTGCATATGTAATTTCATAAATAAACATTTATTCACTGAGCATAAATTTGGCTGAATCATTCTGCATATGTGAATCATTTATTCTTGAACAGAGTAACATTCAGTATTCAGTAACTTAAATATTATATAACCACTTCAAAACTTGTCCGTTTGAAGGAAAAAAGAAAACACAATTTTCTTCTGGCCTCTTTCCTTCATTTCCGTAGAAACCTTTTCAATTGTGATTCCGCTTTGAAACACAAAAACATTAGCTCCATTTTATTCAACAGAGCTTTAACTTGTGTTTATCAAAGGCATAGTGGGAAAAAAATAACTTTTTACTGCCTTTCGCTTCTGTTACCGTTTAGAGCTAATACTGCTCTGAAAGAAGGGCTCAAGTGATGTTGTGTCACATGCAGCATCAAAGCTGTTTAGTAAATTTTTAGCGTTTACAATACAGGAGCAAACCCACTGCTAGAGGCATAGTAAGTGTCACTGAGTCACACTAGGAGTACTGGTTTGTGTGCCCAGCCTCTCTGGTACTGTCAGCCATATATGAGAAAGTAAATACTTCACATAATTTGCATAGCGTGGACTATGGTTGCACAGTCTATGAATGGTTATGTTTAATTGTGAGCCACTGAAGTAAGCAGGGAGCTTCATGGAGACACTGGGGTCCATTTTGCAAAACTAACTGCAGTGACTGCTGTTTGCAGATGAACGTATTTGTAATTGTACATTTGCACGCATGGAGATTTATATTAGGACAATAACAACCAGACAAAAAGCTGCCGTCCTAGATTGTGGACGGCCTGGTCTGATGTAAGACAGGAAAAGTTGGTAGTTCAGTAGCACAAGCATGATTCACTCACGCAAGCAACAGTGACCTCTGAAGACAGTTTGTAGGGTAACAGGGGGAGGGATTTAAGTATCTGAGTGTTTAAATATACGTTTCCCCATTAGTTCTTCTTACTTCTTGGAAGTAGTAGTTTGACCGTGTAACAAAAGTTTTGTTGAAGCATCAGCTTTCCTGTGCTGCCTACCTAGCTTGCCATCAGTTTACTCTGCTCTTACAGAGTATGAAAAGCTTGGTAAGTTCTTGCTGTTCCCTTCTGGATCTCTGCATGTACCCCCGTAGGCATGTACAGGGCCTCACGTCTTCATCTTTTTTTGAGTTTTTGCACAGAACAGCAACCTGTCAATCAGATGGGCTTACACAGGAGGCTCTCGTGTTTCTGGTAACTGTTCTTCTCTTGGACCAGCAAATTTGTGACAGAGTGTGAATAAAAGGCCAGTCTGTTTAAGCTAAACTGCTGTTTAATTCTAACAACAGGGGCAAAACATAACATTAGAGAAATAGGATATTAAAATCACACCAGATTTGTATGTAGTTCACCTTTCTAAGGACCTGACTTTCCTCTTCCCAGGGTTCCTAATAGATCAACCTTTCCCTAATTTCTCATATAGAAGAGTCTGATTTCTCAGTCTCAAAGCATAGTCTCTCTCACTTTCTTTCAAGTGTACTTCTTGAAAAATTCTTGAATCCCTGGATTCCTGCTCTCCCTGCAAAGACTGTTTATCTCATGGAAAAAAACCTTCCAGTTTGTCTATCACGGGTTCTGTTACAAAAAAAAAAAAAAAAGAAAGAAAAAAAGAGAAAAAGCTTTTGCCTTATGTCTCAGGTGTATGGTAAAGAGTCTTAATCTAGCTCCACCTTCATTTTCCAGCCTGACTGTCCTGCTATTTTATTAGTTCAGTGTCTGTATACAGTAAACAACACAGTAAGCCAGTACACAGGGTATGTGACTTATCATGGGCAGCTCCAAATCTGTTACAGAGGAGAGGCTGCTTCTTTGCTTTGAGTGAAAAAAAGTAAATGAAGAAAGCAAAATGAGGTATTATTGGCATTCACTCTCAAAAATAAATCAAAGTGGGGAAGGAGTAATTATGTAGAAACAGTTTGCTATTGCTTTGTCTGTGATCTGCCTCCCTGATATCTTTCAGGCTAAGCATAGAATTTAAAGTATCTAGGTGATTAAAGATCAAGCCTGTTTGAGACTTAAAGGTGTTTTGTGCATTTAAGTCCTCTCTGGACACTTTGGGCTATGCTGTCATGCTAATTTTTTCAGTCTGTAATGGTGAAAACTGGAATGTAACAGCTTCTGTGAGCTAAACTGTATGACTGCTATGGTACTGCTGGGCTCAGAAAAGCACAGTAGGCCAGATGCATGTCTAATGTGGCTAGGCTCAACGATCCTGAAAATAGGATGTGGTTTGTTCCAAAGTGAGAGATATTAGCTTAATTTTCCATCTGCAAAAGAGCTCCACTGCTCTGTTTACGTTACTTCTCTGAGCCTTCCTCAGCCTGAACGCTTGGTACAGTTCTTTGGAAGGGGGTAATTTACCCTCTCCCTTCACAGTATATTTCTCTGCAAACTCTCAGGTCTCCAGGAGCCCCCTCTGTTCCCTCTTACTTTACCTTTGCAGACCTTGGCACTTTGCTAACTATTCTTCCTGGCCAAAAAGTTCTGGACGTGGCTCCCAGTAGGGCCATTCAGTGCTGCTGTTCAGTCAGGCGAAGGGCTGAACACAAAACATGTGCTGCTCCTGCTCCTTGTTACACAAGCTATACTTCCTGCCTCCCCACTGCCCAGAAGGGCTTGCAGTGCAGCTCCTCTTTAATGAAAACATCTGACAAAAAAAAAATAAAAAATCTGTATTATCAACGTAGGACTCTCAAGATGCTCATTAAGCCATTCAGCTGTCCCAGAGTACAGTTTATTTGATCCTGTGCTGCTTCAGTAATATACCTTCTGTTTCTGGAGCATGATCCAGTTTTGTGTGATCAACCTTAGGCGGCAGGAGTAGGTAAGGAATTGGAAAATGTTTTTTGTTGTTTCACTAAGCAATTACCTATTATATTGTAATTTTCCAAAAATGGTGCAGTCTTTATTCCTGGAACAGAATGATAGAATATTATAATATGTACCATGTACACTGTTGTGCAAAATAGTGCTGAGAGCAGTATCCTACTTTTGAAAATGTAGCCTGCTACCCAGAAGAAACTCGATAGTTTTCAAAGGCAAACATTTGAAAAAATATCTTTATGTCTTTTTAAGCAAGGTGGTTTATATGTCTTAGAAGATAGGAAGAAACTCATCAAAGGCAAAAGAAATTTCCTAGGTCTTCACAGTTTGAGAGGGCAGAGGTTCATGACTGGTGGTATTCAGGATGGTGAAGAACTGAAGGCCTTCTGCAAGCGAGGCTGAGTACAATAATAAACCTTGAGCCCTCCACAGCAATCTGGAAGCAATCTCGGGAAGGGAGCGCTCCACCTGCTCAGCCCCGTGAAGGGACAAAGCTGCCACAAGCAGCCTCTGTGTAAGGAAAAGACAACAAAGTTGCAGTGAAGCTCAGGGAAAGGTCCAAAAGATAAAGTGAATGTGCTGAGGCTAGAAGGGGTAATGTAGAGTGGGTAGTGAGGGATGATGGTAACAGAGAAAAAAATACCGTGAGATTTTGAACCAAGCATATAAATGGCATTGATAGGAACTCTGCAGAGAAGGGGAGAGGGCTCTGTGCAAAATGCACAGCCGTGAAATCGAGAACACCTGACTTTTACTGCTGGCTGTCTGACCATGGCAGAATCTTCTCCTCATGTCTGAATTATTCAGCTATAATCTGGGAGCTTGTCTCATAGGGAGTATTCATATTATTTTGGTATTTGCTAGGTAAGAAGTAAGAAAGAAATACTTAGTGAAACTATATCTTCAGCAAAAGCCTCAGTGGATTTGAGAACTACACTGGCAGACACATAGGTACTATCCTGTCACTGACAATATATTTTTTCATGCAAAAGCAATTGATTTTACTTACTCTGTAGTGTTCTTTATCAATCTCAGTCATTTTAAAGGTTCATAACTCAGATTCTGTTAAATAATTTCTGAACTTTGCAGCGTTCTTCCTCTAAGCTCATAGGTACAAGGAAAATCCTTAATATTTTCCATTGTGTCAGGTGGGGTAGACACTCTTTAAAAATAAAAGCTTTCACCGTGCCATTTCTTCTGCCAACATCTCTGAATGCTGAATGAGCTAAATTTCATATTTAGGAGCCAAAATAAATATTTCTGCCACTTACTGCTCAGTGTTAGACTGATTCGACTCTAAGCTACAGTAAACGTGTTCCTGGAAAAAGAAATCATTGGCTGATGGTCATCTGTCGGAATTTATTAGAAAGCTAGATGTATTCTGATCATCAGGGATACAGGATTTAAGTGAAAATAGATCGAGAAGGTTTCTGTAATGTGTGTATGTAGATGCCAACATGCTGGGGGGTATTTCTTTCAGCTAATATGAGCTGTCTTACAATATGGACAATTAGTCTAGCTCCTTATATAGACTTTTTGTGTGGTCAGCAGAGGTTCAACAGTCCCAGAAGGCAATTATTCTACTTACCTTTGACATCTATGCTGGGATCTGGTGAATTTCCCAGAGGTGTCTGTCTCCCTTCATTGACTACAGAGGAAGCCTATACAATCAGCCAAGTCTAGACACCGAAGTGACTTAAGTGACTACAATTATCTATGATAAATCCACCTGGTACTGTAAGCATATGTACATACGTAGCACAGAAAACTTGGAGACCGCAGAGGATGCCAAGTGGTGTGATGTGGTGTGGCAGAGAGGATTTATTGTTATACACAGTACACAGACAACTTCCTGTCAACTGTGGCTTATCCCAGATTTGTTCTGCAGTCTAGAGCCTTGCCTCCCAAAGCAGAGGATAACTCTTTAATCACATATGCACCCTCATACATCAGTGACTGTTGTTTCATCTGCTGTGTGATGTAGAAAATTTGTAAGTGCGTATGCTCGGACATGACCAGTCATGCCCCAAACTCATGCTAAATTACTACTTGATCACACTGCATCTGTTTCAGAAAACATGTTCTCAGAATGTCACAAAGTTTTCCACAGACTGTTTTGGGTCATCTGCTGAAATGCTGGCTGCTTTTGCAGGTACAAAGTCAGTTGCACAGGATTCTGAGGTAGAGAAAAACTTTTGTCTGAAATAAAACCAAACCAAATGGATGAAAAATTAACCTTCTATCTATGAAATGTCACAGTCTGAATTTCTTGCATCTCTGACTTTCCTAGAACTAGAAAAAAGGGCTCGATTCCTCTCAAATGAGCTATGGTGACTGTGGCCCATAAGAACTTAGGTGGTGGCAAGCTTAGATAGAACAGGCTGTATCTGGCAGGCAGAGTGATTGCTACCAAAAAAAAAAAAGGTTACAGGTCTCTCTCTCTGCAATTTTCCTTGCAGATTTGTTTGATCTGCATTTATGCTGCAAGCCAAGGATTTTGCATAGGGCTGAATACAAATAAAGGCATATGTCGTACACTGTGGAGGACAGAAGAAAGAAAGGAAGAACAGGTGCAGAGAGGGAAAATGGGCTGTTTAGGTCTCCCGACGCCACAGGCTCCAGTATTTTTACCCCACTATTTCTTGCATTGTATGTCCAAAGCAATGTCCAAGCTATGCTATAGCTAATCCTAGCAATGTGAATATAGTCTAGTCCTCTAGATTCCTTTCACTGTATTTTGTACCCTCCCTCAAAATTTCTTCTAGATTAGCATCTTATTAGAAATAACTGCTAGTTAAAGGAATGGAGGAAAAACACTGGAGATGCAGGCAGCTTGTTTTTTTTTTTTTCACAGAACTGAGAGAAATGGCATCGAGTTATCCGGTATTTTTGTTCTCACTAGAGATGAAACAATATGACAGGTTTAGTAATGCCAATTTCATGCTTCAAAATGGCATCAGATCATGTTTGAAATAATGTCAGGGGCAGCAAGAGGTGCCAGCCCAAAGGGGGTGAAACAGTAGAGATCTGATATGACTCAATTTATGTAAAATAGGCACTTCCAGAGAAGGCTCAGGGGCGAGATTTAAAGCTAAAGGAAAAACAGTAACATTGGTCTAAGAAACCAACAAGGAATGTCTGAGTTCCCACAGTGCTCACAGCATGCCAAGCAGAGGGTAAGTGTCGTGGTTTTTGCTACCGGGCGAGTGACAGATACTCCCCCCTACCTCTCCAAAGAGAGAGGCAGAGGAGGGAAAAAGAGACTTACGAGTTTAGAAGGAACTAAACTACTTTAGTGAAATATTAATAATAAAATAAAAAGAAAATAATGAAATATATACAAAACTGTATCAAGCTCCCAGGATGACAGTCACGTCACTGGCTGGCACTAGGGAGGTCCCAGACTGGGCTCAGTGACGGACGGGAACTGGATTCCAGATCTGGATTCAGGATTGGGATCGAAGGCAGATGAACAGAGTCCTACTTGGACTTTGGCCATTGAAGGAAGAGAGCTGACCCTTTGATTCCTCAGCTTTTATACTGAGCATGAGGCAGATGGGATGGAATACCCCATTGGTCAGTTTTGGGTCACCTGTCCTGTCCACTTCTCCCTGCAGGTGGGACCCCTCTACTCTTTTCCGCTTCCGACCCTCCAACGGGGCAAATAACAAAGTTGGTTGGCCTTGGGGGTTGCAGCAATAAGTATAAGCAGGAGCCTCTTTGCATACTATGCCTGGGCATCAGCTGTAAATATAGGTCTTATCACTCTGAGAGTGAACACTGTCTGCACAATATGCAGTTAATTTCAGTAGTTAGAAGAGGCCCAGCTAAGAATTAAAGTTAGTGAACAAAATTGGTTCTGTTTTACCTCAGACCAGGACAGTAAGGCACTGCTTTGTTTGTGTATGGATAATGCTCTTCTCAGTGGCTGATTGTGGGGGCATCTGGTGAGTCTGTCCTCCGGATATAATCATCACCTCAGGGAGAGCAACCTATGGTAACTCATTTATAATCATCACCCATTTATAAATACAGGATCCAGGAGTTTGCTAAACAGTGGAGACTCAGCTGGAGCTCAGAAGAATAACCCAGGGTGTGAGTTCATTCTCACTGTGGCAGAGGGGAGGCAAATGTGGATTCATATGCAGTGAGAAGTTCTTAAAGTGCAGAAAATTGCCACACCTTAGTCTTCAGGTTTTGGGGGGACAACCTGTATGTGGCAATCTTCCCCCAGACCCCCTCACCCTCTGTCCCAGTTTATCCAGACAAGTACTGCTCATGACAGGCTACTCAAACGCCAAGTTTCATGTTTTGTTGTTTAGCCATGCTTGAATAGTTGTCCTGGAAAAACTTCCTAACAATGGGCAAAATGTTCAGTATGTTTCTTTCTCACACACATAACTCAGAAGTGTCTCAGTAGATTTTTTGTTTTGGTTTGATTTTTTTTCAAATATTCTCCAAAAAAATTGCCTTTGGTCAAATACCAAACATGGAAGACTTTGGCCAAAAAGACTAGTATTTTGCAAAGTTAAGGGATTATCATGGAAATTACTTGATAACCTGTGCTAAGATAGATATTAATGATGTCAACCATAGTGTCAGTGTCACAGGTGTGGTTGGTAGTGCTATCTGTGTGCCCTCACTCTTCACATAATAAAACTTTGCTTTTCCTTGCTTTGAAACTTTGTCAAACTTACACAGTTTGGGCTGAAAATTTCCATGTCAGGTGTCTGCCCAAGGCTGATTATTTTGGATAACTCAGTTCAGCCATTTCCAAAAATAAGACTAGAGGAAAATATGTTGGTTCTGACCATGTCTAAAAAGCTGTGGCAAACTTTTCCTAAGCTCTAGAACGCCGATGCCTTAAGGCACAGATGTAGCGTTTTCTGGGGTGAGGAGGCTGAAAGTGGAGAGGAAAGTCTTCGTGTCAGTGATATAATTTCCGTTGTTCCACAGTAGCAAAGCTCATATGGCCGAGTTATAGGCCTCTAAGAGAGCACATTTTGCATGGGCTCTGAAAAGACCTACTAGAAGATAACAGTTTAATATTCCCAAAATCTAGTTCTGTACAGGCCATTTTGCACTTTGGGGTTTGGCAAGACTTTCTTTGCAACTACAGATGTGTGCTATGTCTGATCGAGGTAAGGGCAAGGAAAACAGAGTTGAACCTGTATGGGGACAAAAGGAAAAGACTCAGAGCAAAGAGGGGAATAAAAGTAGGGCAGAGAGAACAGAACTGGTTGAGCTTGTCACTTGGACAAGGGCAGAAACAGGGAAGTGGACAGAGACCCAATATCTAACACTTAGATGAAATACAAAGGGAGCAATTAGCACTGGTGGAGAAAGAGACTGGAACAGAGAACTTCTGGGAATGAGGAGGCAGGTCTGGTAGTAAGATGTACTTTGAGGTATGAACGGGCATTGCTGGGAAAAAGAGACTGAATAAGGCTAATGGAGATGAAGGGGGAAAGAAAAACTAAAAGTGGGGCCCATGACAGGAGATGGGAGTTAGATAGGGAGCTGAACAAGGAAACAAATGTGATTGATAGTCAGATATAGAGCTGGCATGAAGGAATTATCCACGGCTAGTCAAGGAGACAGGAATAAGGAAAGAAGATCTAAAGGAATGAAACTGAATTCGTGAACCAGAACATGGGTGCTAGGTTTGGAGTCCTGAGGAATGGCTTTAGGGAATGTACAAGTGAAGGAAGAGAAACTGTGCAGTCCTGGCCCTATATATAAGCAAAATACTTAGAGAGCAAAGTCCATTTACTTTCTGCTTATTTTGCCTATGCCAAAATACTGAAAGGTTGACAGGCTTCTGAGGATGGTGAAGGAGGAGATAGGATATGCAAGGCAGCATGTGCTTCTCCTAAATCTTTAATCTCCCAGTTTCTGTAGGAGCTGGGTGTCCTACTCCTCAGCACTCGCTTTGGCAATTTGACATGGATCACACCTTTTCTTCCCAGGCCAGCCCTGAACAAGCACCAGCATTATCCCTAGGCTGGCAACAGGCAGATTTTGTCAGTGCCCTAGCCATGTCTTCCTCATTTCTGTGGATTTGTCTGCCTGTGCTCAGGATCTGTGGACACTGCAGTTTGCTAGTGCAGTGTCCACAGTTGGCCCTGAATCAAAGAGAAGCCTTGACGAGGTCTTGCTTGCCTTCCTCAGGAACTGCTTTTAAGCTGAGGGTTTTGCCTTTGGTTCTTTCCTGAGCTGTGTTGCAGCTATGCCCATGCCTGACCATGTCTCTTGCTCATCCAGACCTGCAAAATCGACATCCTGGCTTGACCTCAGACCTGCCTCATCACTATAGACTTGTCTGGCAGTCTGAGCTCTTGACAGACCCATCAGCAGAGCTGTTCTGCTCCTGTTTGGATGCTGTAAGACTGCGCCCTTTCTTGGTGAGGGCACTATGCCTGCTTGGCTTTCTGTCACTCCAGCTCCTGGCTCCCCTTCCCTTATGAAGCAGCACCACTCTTTTTGTTCTGGCTCACATACACATCACACTGACAACAGTCAAAGACATGAAAAACGTCCTTATCTGAAATACCTGCCATCTCCAGGTGGTCTTTGACCTTTACATTGTTAGTTATTTTTTGATAGGTCATACTGGGAGTCTGTCTTGAGAGGAATCAGAAGGGAAGGGGTTGGGGGATGTCTTTACAAATGAGATCACGATGCAGAACCATAAAACTACATGCTTTTAATTTCTGGGTTGATCTGACACTTCATTACTATAGTTTTACACCACTGTAGTCATGGCAGTAACAGTAGCAAAGAAGTGGAATTAAGCCTTGGCAGATCAGGAAAGAGTGTTCTGAATGTGGCTAAAATGAACTACATTTCTGAACATTTCTCCTACTATTTTAGGGGTAAAATAGTATGTTTTCTTAAAAATTTATCACGTTGACATTTCCTTTACCATTGAACCAGGTTTTTCAAGTCCTGATCAAGAATGTAAATGTCACTACTGTATGTGAGCATTCATAAACTTGATTTCGATAGAAATACAATACAGTGTTTATCGCAAATAAATAAGAGTGGAGTGCCCAAGGCATTAGCGTCTGGAGTGAATCCTAATATTGTACATTCATATTGTAGTGCATGCAAGTAATTTGTTTCTGGCTGTACTTTAGGTGACTATTTTATGCAATAACCCAGGTTTGACGTAAAAGGATAAAATCTTACTAATAAATCCAGAGTGCAGTTTGCATCAACAAGTGCATATCTGATTTAAAAGAAACCAACACATCTCAGCTCTATGCTATTTTCTTGATTAACCAGCATTGACAGTCAGATGGCCAGTGCTTTTCTGAGTACTGGCAAAATGACTGCTTAGGTGGGTAGGATGTATTTGACAGTGTCTCTGTAACTAAAAGAACAGTGGAGTTCAACAGTTTATAGCAGGTAGTGACTTGTAATGTAGGAAGAAGAGGACATGAAGTTGTGTGGTGTGGCATACACAGTTTATAAGTACAGACATGGAACATTTTGTCTAATGGGAACATCAGGAAAGAATTGCACAGCTAATCCCAAATGAGTGCCAGTGACACCTTTTTTCAAACTTGTGTTTAAAAATTTTATTTGCAACTTAAAATAAAAGATTAAGAAATAAATAGAATAGCAGGGACATTAAAATTCAGAATTAGATTGGAGTTGGTACTTAACCAGATTTTGAAGTATGTGGATTTGGACCACTCTATTTAGAGACAAAAAACATCAAACATGAAGCCCATACCCTCTGGGAAAATTCAAATCTATTTCCATAGTGTCTGGCTGAGGGCCAGGCCTATAGCACAGTATTTGCCTGCAAGCATGTACACGTAGGAGAGAAGGGTGAAAGGGAGATCCTGTTTTGTTACACCAGAGATAGCTGGGTTAATTCAAGTGGAGTAGGAAGAACCATGTATTTACAGCTGCATGACTAAGTGAACAATATGGTCCATGGTCTCCAGAGTGTTAAAAAAAAAATAATAACGAGGGCAGTCTCTTGAAAGTTCTCTCTGCTTTTATACTGTTGAAATTATATAACATTTAATAATCCCTTCTTTATTTTCAGACTTATTTGTTAGGTCCAGGAATTATTATTTCTTCTTGGCAACAGCAAATCCATCATTCTCTAATTTCCCCACCTTGGAAATTGCATTTTTTATTTTATAGTTGGCATCATCCTCAAAAGAAAACAAACAAGCTGCTAGTCAGTGAAAGAAAGGAAAAGAAACATTAAAGAAAGGAAAGGAAAAAAATCTTCAAATCATATTTAGCCCCCATCTGGCCCTAGAAAAACATGGAAATGGGTGATCGAGTACAGTTTCCAGGATGGGCTGCCTTTCAAGGGAAACAAAATCTGGATATTTCTATGTCTAGACCACAGAAGAAAAAATGCTTTGGTGCTAATTAACCCATCAAAGGCTTACAGACCCTGAGTGGTGCTCAGCAACGTATGTAGGGAAGTTAGCAGATTTAAGCTGCCAAAAGAAGTGTGGGAGGGTGCAGCCTGGGAGTCAGGAGATCTGGGTCCTACTGCTTACTCTGCCCCCGGCTTGCTCGTTGATTTTAGGTGCGTCAATAGCTCAGCTTATCTTTGCCTCACTTTTCCTCACTGTAAAAGGGTGTGACATTACTCTCCCTCTAAGAGCTCTCTGATACCGAGAGAGGAAAAATGCTAAGAAGCAAGTGCTGTCTTGCTCTCCTACGTGGTGTATAATGTATAATTAATATCAGAAAGATATTAATTATGCTTTAGGCTGATTTTTTGAATGACTAAAGCATGTGTACCATGAGCATTCCCTTAAAAAATGATTTCAATATGGATCGAAATGAAAAAGTAGAAACAGTATTTCACCCAGGCAGGTGCTGCCTTTGATTCTTCCTATGTCTCTCAGCCCACCCCGGAAACAACCTGCCATTCTTGTCCTGCTGCTTGTGGGCAGAGTGGAAATCATTCCCATACGACTACTTTTTGAGTTAAACAAATAGCCATTAGAAGACAGAAAAATCCACATTAGCTGCATCAAAGAGAAATAAAATCAAAATCCAGGCCTGCCTGGGTCTGGGAAGTAAAGCGGTCGTCTAGTATCTGAGTGTTTACCTCCTGCTCCCTTGTCAGCTCCCTCTAATGCTTTGGCAACCCTCCCACTCCTCTGTTAACCACAGCTGCCAGCTCAGGCCTAGCTGTGCTAGTTTCTCTGTCTGCATTACCCCCTTTCCCAGTTGGAAACACGTGTTCCTCATCTCTTTATGTGCCATCTTTCTCCTGGATTGGGCTGAGCTTTCATGAACTGGGGATTTCAGAAACTGCTAGGGAAGGAAGAGAAGGTTTCTTTGGCGATGACTAAGGGGAACTCTGTGCTAGAGCTTCAAAACTTAGATGAGTCTTCAGCAACACAATAAGGTAATTGCATACTCAGGGAAGGAACTTGGGAGGGAAGGGTCAGCACCTCTGTGCTGGGCAGAGAGCAGCTCTGTAGGATCAGAGTATTCCTGTCCCTGTGGATGGACTGTTGTTCCTACAGGACAGCACCAAGGTGGCAGTGCTACTTACTCGTCAGAGTTGGCAGGGAGAGGAGTAAGGGATGGGGAAATATGGGTTAGAACAGGTGGAAGCAAGAGCCAGAATATGTGCAGTCTTTTTTCAGACCTTATGCAGATCTCTCTACTTTCTGGAATTTGGCATTTCTTCCATGTTTCTAGACATTTCACACTAATAAATTAGTTCAGTGTGTTCCTTCGCATCTACCTAGCTGATGTTTGGGTTGTCACCCACTGATTGGTAGCTTGAGAAGTGCCCAACCAAAACTTTACAGTCCCACCAGGTTGAGATGCCAGTTCGGTGAAAACGCTGGCTTAGATGTTTAAAAAAGTATTGGTACCTTGAGTTTCTAGACTTGCCTGGTAGGTTCTCCTACCATGCTTCTCTCCACATTTTTCCTCTATATTGCCTCTCTTTTTCTCTCTCCAGCTTCCTGAAGTGTATTTTTATCCTTCATCCCGCATCGTTTAAATCTGTATTTTCATTCACTCTCATTCTGGATCTCATCTCTCCTTCCTTGCACCTGCATCCACTCCTACCCATCTTTGTCACTGAATCACAGAGTTGCACTGAGTAGCTAAGGTTGAATCTGTCTGGAGGTCTCTGGTTCAGTCTGCATGTTCAATGCAGGGTCAGCTAGAAGGGGCTGCTTAGGGCGGTGTCCAGTTGGATTTTGAACATACCCAAGGATGGAGACTCCGCAACCTCTCTGGGCACCTGTTCCAATGTCTGACCACCCTCGGAGTAAAAAAAGATTTTTCTTACATTTAAATGGAACTTTCTGTATTTCAGTTTGTGCCCGTTGTCTCTTGCTCTGTCAGTGCGTACCTCTGAGAAGAGCCTGGCTCCATCTTTTTTACTACCTCCCCTCAGGTATTTATACATATGGATAAGATCCCCCCTTTCCCTTGATAAGGACTTCCTCTTTCTTTTTTGTTCCCTCAGTTGGTTATCGTATCAAATGTTAGGCAGTGAGAGGGCCAGTGCAGTGACAAAGCCCTAAGAAGGACTGGCTGACTACAAGATAAGACTGCCTGGAGTCATAAGACTTGGGAGTCATAAGGCTTGGGAGACAAGTGCCCCAAGGCAGAGGGGTATTGTCAGGGGAGGAAGTAGGCTGAGTATGGGCAGAAGCTCTCTCTTGGACTTCTCTGACAGTGCTGACAGGGAGTTGAACTCAGTATTCAGCTCAGCATTGGCTTGAAGCTGGAGAAATGGAAACGATGCCAGAAGAAAGTCTCCTCAGGAGAAAAGGAGCTCTAGGCAGAAAGGCAAATAGCTTAAAGGGGAGTAAGGTCAGGCATCTTCTTACTTCTCGATTGAGAGAACAATGGGACGTGGGCTTTTGTTTACATAGAGCAGGTTACTGTGGCTATCTGGATAGTGGCAGGTATTTGAAGTTTATCTGGGGGACACAGGGACAATAGTATCCAGATCCTAGAAAATACTCCTATGCTGACAAAAAAAAAAAAAAACCAAAGGGCGCTTTGATAACAGCACTTTGATAAAAAGTGCAGAACACATTGGTGCAACAAGGGTGTAAAACACCAAGCTGCAAAATTCAGGTTTAGCGTTACATCCATTGCTATAGCATATTTCAGCATTTAATTTTCTCTCTTCAAGCTAGTCTCCAGTCTTAAGATATGAGAGTTATTTGCCCTTTCCAAAGACTTTGTAAGTTCATAGGAGTGAAACCTTTAAATCATATCCTGCTAATACTCATGCCAGGAGTGTGAACAAAGTGTGAACTCCAGAGGAGACAGTAATAAGGGAAGTCAAGTCAGCTGACTTTTTAAATCTGGTAAGCAGATTTTTAAAAACATGCTAAGATTTGATAATATGAAGGAAACTTGCTTGAATTTGGAGCTTTGTTATAATTTATTTTAACTCCTGAGTCAAATGCAGCATGCCAGCATACTAAACTAAACCTACATAAAGCCAGACTGTCAAATTAATGGTGATTTATAACCTGTGAGATTATAAAATTACAATTAAAGAAAATATAAACTTTGAACAGTCCAGCTGTGAGTTCAGCTTTGGTCACTCAGGAAACTAACTTTTGTCCTTATCATTCCAAAAGCATTTTCCTGTCTAAATGGGAAACATTTCTCTTAGATTAGGATTCAAGTGTATAACTTCATAGTTGAAAATGGAAATATTTTGTTATTCTTTGTAGATAGATGGTCTTTCTACTCATTCTGCTCACACTAAATATAGTGTGTATGCATTTGTAGTATGTATATATTCCCAATGTAAACCCTCACAAAGTTAGGTCTTCTGTCAAATAAAAATACTAACTTCAGTCCAGATTTCCTCCAGTGAGGATTGTGCTAACAACTGATTTTTGGTTCAATAACTGAATATTTAAGTCAGATCTAACTTGAATTTTCTATTCCTGCCCAATGTGAATAAATGACAGGTTTTTCGTAGGTCAAATTAACATTTTGGCGTTTAAAAAGAACAGATAAGTAGAGATGAATGACTAGACTTAAGGAATGTGGACAACACTGGTGAGGAGGCTTTGGGGCTCTGAGACAAAAAAATATTCTCCCTTTGGCTTTTTCTTTTCTTTTTGTACAGCTGTCGCAGAATGTGGCATTCAGTTAATGCTCAAATGAAATGTTCTGTGTGCAGGAACAGGTTTTCCTCTAAAGTAAAGAAAGTAAACAAAAGAAAAAATTGGTTCAGTCTAATATTTAAAAAAATTCCTGTCAAGTGAAAAGCAATTATTTGCTCATTCCTACTGACTATCTTTTTATAATTTGAATGGAATTAAGGTGATCTACCAAGCAACAGCAGTCAGTAGTAATTTCCCAACTATGTACAGAGACCTAATACTTGATTTTGGGTTAAGAAGCCCATCATTCCCATAAAATGCCCCATGTCCTATTAGCTTATTATTTCTTTTTTCTCTGAAAAAAAAAAGTTACACTATGCTATAGAATTACGCAGCATCATTCCTGTTAATGGTTTATATCATTAATATAGAACATGGTTCTATATTTTATAAGAATATATTTCCTCTTTTTCCCAAATACTTTAATATTAAGTAGTCACAGTGAAATTAAGCAGGCTATGTTAAAAAAAAGTGACGTTATTTCATATGATTTTGAAAAATACCGTGTTGTGCTCATGTGGCATCATTCTGTTAACTAAGTAAAAAAGTGAGCAATTTCTTTCACGTAGCAACTCCACTCATAAATCTGGTTTAGGGACATGTTTGTGTAGGTTTAGCATTTCCTGAAAGATGAAAGCACATTACAGAAGAATTTGGAAAAGACAGATTAGAGAGTGTTTAAATAGTTTGGTAAATGGAATTCAAATTTGGTGATTCCTACTAATTCCATTGGAACCAAATTTCATTAGAAGTAGAAATAGGCAGATTGTGTGCAAAAAATATTTTTAACGTCTGTTTAAACAAAATACAAAATTTTACACAGAAGTCATGATGGCCTCTATTAGTTTTCCACCACTGTTTGTACAAACCAAGAAACTTAGGGGGGACACTACTGAACAACGTCATGAATTGTGAACATATATGTGTATCAAAATTCTCACCAGAAATATTCAGACCCTACTTTCATATGTGGTTGTTTGGAAGAACTATCTGTTCAAGCAGTAAGGTGAAACCGTGCGACTCAGGCAACCGTCGTGGTAGGGTAGGAGGAATGAAAATGTAACGCAGTAGTTATTTCAAATAAGGTGTGACCAGGTTACAGGTCAACATTAGTTCACCTAACCTATTTCATGACATTGAAGGCCTCTACAACCTGTGTACAGAAAAAAAGTGCTAACTTAGTTGTATTCACAGTCCATTGTGAATAGTTAATACACCTGAATGGAGACCAGTGTTTGTCCTCGTGTGCAGGCTGATAAAATCATGCTGGAAACCATTGCCGCTTACTCACTGTTTATAAACTTTGGTCATTTGCGTGTAGTTCTGATTTTCCTCTCTCACACACCTCTCTAATGAGGCGTTGCAGTTACTTTGTGAACTACTGAAAACTGAGTAGACAATTTCTTAGCATTCCAGGACTATCTCATATTTATACTTCTCCCATGTTTTCCTGAGTGCTAATGCCTGGTTTTTAGTTTTATTTGCAGCGCATCATCATACTGTATAAGAGTCATTTAACTGTATAAGATACTGTATGAGTCACATTAACATCACTAACGGGGACCCCATTGAAATTGTCATTAACTTATTGAGTATCAAAACACTGCAAGGAGTGTGGTTTGTGTTTTTCACTTTTTTGGTTTATAATGTTATTAATTTCCTTTGTGATGTCTGGCAGAGGTTTAGAGCTTGATAGGACGTAGTCCTGTTGAAACGACTTTATGCCTTCCGTAGTGTGGTCCAGCCGTTTTTCATCTCACCATATGATGTCCAGCTGTTTCTTTCTCTTACCCTGCCACTCACATACACCATTCATTTTCACTTCACGATGTAATGGAGTGACATTTGTATGAGCAAAAAATTCTTTACATAGCCATGGCTATGTAAAATCACCGTGTTGCTGTAAAATGCTTCAGAAATGTGCAAATACTACAGTGGGATTTCACTGAACTAATTACTGTGCTGTTTGGGATCGTTGCCTTTCTGCTTGAATAGCAATCTCTGCCATTTTTTCTGGCTTTCTGAGGGTTAAGGAGGGAAAGACAGCATGCAGGAGGACTCAAAGGACTAAAGCAAAAAACGGCTTTTCCAGTCCTGATTCACTTGGAGTCTGTGAGGACACTCAGCTGATGTTACCACCACAGTTCCTGAAGCACTCCCAGTGCAGTGTTGTGGCATCATCTGTATTAAGATAGTTGTCTAGTTCTAAAGGAAATTTTAATTTTAATTTTCTGAATTTAGGTTTTGATTATAATATAAAAAAGTAAAAAATAATGTGCACTGCATGTAGAGAAATAAACACTGCAGAGCAAATTCCCAGATGGTTATTTATCACTCAGCATGCTGAGTTATACATCAGTGGCTTGCATGGGCATTTCTGCCTTTGAAACATTTGTTTTGGAAAATCTTGCCCCATTGTGAAGCACAGAACAGCACATATTCCTGTTCCTCATTATCGCATATCCTTTGGCATATTTATTGATATTGCTGGTGTGCCACAGTGTGGCTGGTGCCCTTCTGTCATCAGGGAAAATAGTGCTGGCTTCAAATGCTGTATCACATGTTTTCAGAGTGGTCAAACTACTCTTTCTCTCTCACTCTCTCTTTTGTATTTGTTGTTTGGGCTTTCTTTTTAGCCTCTCGGTAACACCGGTATTCTCTACAAAAACAAGGGTGAGGTCCAGGGCAGCTTGAAGCAGCTAGAAGTTTTGCTTAGATGTCAAAGAATGTGTGAAAGAGGATTTTTCCCCATAGGGAGAAGTCCTCATAAAGTGCAATTCTTTTTCTTCCTGTTATGACTGTAGGGTAAGATTCCTTCTGAGTCTCCTGTGGGACTGGGATAGTGCAACGGAAAAAGCAAAGAAGAATTATGGTGAGACTTTTTAAAAAAATTCTTGCTGTGTTAATGTTGAGGAGGCCAAAATAGGTATGTAGTGAACCTGAGGAGGTGGTTGCCTGAATTATCAAGGCTTGTGAAGAAAGTAAACTGAGGTCTGATACCTGCAGAGCACCTCGCAGAGACTGTGGGTCTGACAAAGACACGTGCAACATTTTGCTGCTCTTGTGATGGTGGCCTGTGACCTCTCATGTCTATTATATCTCTGCAGACTTTTTAGTAAGCTTAGTTATTAGAGATGCTAAGTTGGCTGTCTGTGAAGCTGACCTGGATCAGAAAGACATGGGTTTTCCTGAATTCTTTGTGGGGCATTACTGAGCTTTTCTGTGTAAAATCTGTAGGGTCTCTAACTCTAGGTCTGCTAGGGCTCCTGTGGAGTATTGTACCAAAACAGACCCCAGACACAAAATGTCTGTCACAGTTGGAATTTTCTTAAAAACTTGAAGGCTTTTTTTGTGTTTGTTTGTTTGTTTATTTTAATTTGTTTGGTTGGTTTTTTTTTTTTTTTTTTTTAGTTCTGGTCTTTATTAGAACTCCAGATAGGGTTTGTAGCTCTTATTTCCAAAATTCCAAACTGCACCCTGTAGTGATTATTTTGCAAGATAAAAGCCATATAAGATAATAACTATTAAAAAAAAAGGTATAATAAACATAATAAAATCCAAGTACTTTTAATTCTCTTTGAGTTATGACAATGTATAAAAAAGCACATAAATCTTTATGTAACTGTACTTAAATGTGGCAGATGTGCAGGGAGTGGTAATGGTATCTTGTCTGACTCTAACTAAACTGTTCACTTCATTTGGACATGGAATAGATGAAAACAGTTTTGGCCCAAGATGAAAACGGGTAGAGCACATCTGATCTGTTGCCTCTTCTGCAACAGGATGTTACTAATAAAAACCAACACTGAGAATTACTCAACATTGCAAATTCACAAATATGGGTTGGATAATCTTAGTTCCCATTAAAACGTGCCCTTGACATCATAACACATGCACTGGAATTCATTGGTAAATAAAACACTTCTAGGTGATTAAGCAAGCCTACAGGAATGTCAGTCTACCTTTCAGCATATTTTAGATTTTCTGTAATGACATTTTGGCAAGTAAACTTGATTTTTGTCTCCATAATAAATGCACTTTTGGATTATTAAAAGCATACCAAAATCTCTGGTGGGAGCAGTGAAACTTCTGTTTAACTGGCCAGCTCCACAACAGATTGAGGAGAACTCCCAGATCCAGGGTCTCTGTCTTCTGGTAGCGGCTCACAGCACAGGTCTTAACTGTCGTGGCTTATGCTCGCTTCTAGATTTTACTTTGGTGGCCATTTTGATGATATCCAATACTGAGCCTATATGACTGGTTTTATTCCCCTTTTCAGCAAAGTTTGCCAATCATAGCAAAGTAAACGTCTGACTGAAATTCAGAAAGGCCTGTAAGTCTTCCTAGGGGTTGTACATATATCACGGACACATGTTCCTGCAAGGAGTGGTGTATTCGGTCTCATCAGGAATGTCTGCTGTTGCAGCAGGACAAGGGAGAGGAATTGCAGAAAAGGGCTATTACTTGGGAGGCCAACAGCGGGGAAATTCGAGTGGGCAGACCAGCACCTGACATTAACCATGCAGAACTAGGTGAACAAAAGCAACCGAGCAATGCACTAAGAGAAGGATGCAGAGACACTTCATAAATCTGTAATTCAAAAAACAGTTCAGCACACATTCTAGGCTGCCATTCAGGCCAGCTTATTCTGTTCAAACCTTTCTCTCTCTCCTCATCCGTGCCTTTGTAGGGTTGTGGTCAGCAGCCACTGGTACAAACAAATGGTTAAGGTAATAAAATATCTTGGAGTAAGCTCATCCTGTAAAGGAAATGCTGATGCTTAGTCTGTGAGTGTTGAGAGAACAGAAAATTGGTGGGATGATGGGTTGGAGGAAGACACAGGATGCCTGTTGAGTATATTGCTTCCTATTCAAGTTCTCAGCTGGATGCCATATCAGGAATGTACTTTTTCATTTGGCCAGGAGAGTCAGTCCTTTTTTCTTCTGCAAGTGGTTGTTGGCATATGAACCTGAAGTTGAAAGAAATAAAATGGAAGAAGCCAAGTACTTCATGTAAGATTCAAAAAATAGTGTTAGAGACACGTACAGCATTATACAGTTACGATATTTTTGCAGTATACTTATAATACAATAGAGAAAAATAACTGGCCCACACAGTTACCAGCTCTATATCTGTTGTTGGGATTTGGTGGAAGAAGTGCAGTTATCCATCAGCAACCTGATTCTGCTTCCATTGAGGTCATATGGAGTTTTGCCAATGGCTTTAGTAGGTGGAGCAGAATCTGGGAGGTTATAGAAGAGGAAAAGCCAGCACTTGAAAAGTTTTCTCAGCGTGTTATTGGGTAAGTGCCACTGTCTAAAGGGCAGTGGGTGGCCCAGAGAGGAGGAGTTTCAGAGAAAAGAGATAGAAAGTAGATTCAAATAATTTGGGGAATAAGGTCTTGTATAAGAGGAAAGAGGTCGTCTTTTGTTCTTTTGAAGGACATGGTATGTCTGATCTTTCCATTGACTAGTGGTAGTGGAAGGGGCCACTGTGTCAAAAAAAAAATCAGTAACGCAGTCTAGGTTTGAGTTTTTAAGCATGTTGTTTCACAAAGTGTTGGTATCAGAGAGAAGCACCAAACATGAAAATGTATTTGGATGGCCGATGGATGTTCATAACTGTCAGCCCAAAGGAGCCAGACCTGAAGTGAGGGTGTAGAAAGATAGGTGCCTTGAAGACAGGAAAAGGACTTTTGTTCATATTTTCTTGTTTTAGAAAAAATAACCTTCAATCCTTGTAGACTGTTAAGTCAGGTGACATTGTCTCCTTGGTCTCTTATTAAATTCTTCCAGTAGGACTACACATCAGTACTCTGCGTAGCCCTAGCTTCTGTCTCAGTATTGACAAATCACCAAATCAGTTTCCTTGTTGCCATTCCCAGGACCGTTTACAAGACCTGTTGCAAGCATTTGGGAAATTGGCATTTTATCATCCTCCCTGCTCAGTGGAAAGCGTTGCTGTAGTTATCATCCTGAGGAAGGGGCACGGTCAGGGAACGGGGTATGTGAGAACAGTCCACACCTAAACTAGGAACAAAATGGAATAATGAGCTTGACTGTTCAACCATTTTCATTGATTTCTATTGGGAGGCCTGCTGAGAACATCAAGAATAGTGGCATATCAATTCAGGATGTGTTTTTTTCCCCTTGCAAATGAGAATTGCGAAAAAGGATCTATAGCTTAGGAATTTATCAAGGCCACATTAAATTTTTCTTGTCTGTGATCTATAAAGACGTCAGGAAGATGCCTGCTGGATACGCAGACGATCTATAGTTTCACTAGTCTCCGCATGGTCGTCAAGACACTATAGATAAGGACAGAGAGACCTGAACAAGTCCGGTCTTTGCAGCGCTGCTGTGACCATAAAAAGTAAACCCCAAAACACTAAATTAACTTCAGATCCTGTAGGAGAAATCATGGATAGACTGTATGCATGCAGTTTGTATATCGTAACTGCTATTGCCTTCTTACCTTGATAAAAATGGACAATTGACTACAAGTCATGGGCATGGCTATAGGTGTGTAGGACAACGTGCACAGAGAGAGACTGACTCCTGGAGTACCAGCATTAGGCATATGGAAAGAGACCTGAAGGTGCTAAGTGTAACAGTGGCAGCCTTTGAGAAAGGAGAAAGACCGAGGTACCTGTATAGTCTAGGAGCATTATATTGGCAGCAAGCAAAACTGACAGATTCCAAGTCCAGCTCTGCCGTTCTCCTCTCTGAATGCTTGGACACACTATTTTACCCTTACATCTCGTTTTGTAGAAAACACAAAAATATCTGTTTTTTCTGCAGCCTTTTGTATTTCTGATTTGGGAATCCTGAGAAAAGTGGATACAAGTTAATATGCTTCAGTTTGAAGTGGGTCTGAAACCGCTGTTTTAACATTCAATCCCCTTAAAAAATACCAAACCCAAAACCAACAGCTCATCCACGCTGAGCTTCAAACAGCTTCAGACATGCAGTGAATTAGAGTGCAGAGGCCGATATCATAGCTTAAATCCTTTATGGTTTCAACCAGGATTCAGATGGCAAGACCAAGATCTGAAACCTAAATGCCCTGCTTTTCTGATGTTTTCCCTTATTTCTTTCCATATGTTTGATTGTTTTCACATTATGTATGTCCACTGGCAAGGATTCAAGAGAAGATAATCAAAAGACAGAACAGGCACTGCTACTGCATTATCCTTCCCAGATTAAACTACTTGGAAATAGCAATGTGAATTATCACTTGCGACAGGAGAGGTCAGAGCACAGGACACAAACTACACTCTTTACAGAAATACTATATAAGGTCACAGAGCTATGTGCTAACAGCAGAATCTCCCAATTCACCGTTTATATCCCTTTTCAGCATTCACAGAGAGGGATACAGTGGAGATTTATGTACCAGATGAGCTAAATTAAGTGACAATCTGACGTCTCTGAATGACCTCATGCCTTTCATTAAAATGGTGGATCATCAAAGACCTTTCTGTATATCATCCCATTATATTTGTCTGCCAAGAAACTTGGCTAATATATTCATCAGCTTTATAGTGGAAAATCAGTTTGTGTATGGTAAGGAACTTGCGTTTTCTTGTTAACAAATTTTTAATACTTACAATGAAAAGGTATGCATCTCATCTACAAGCTAGGGATCAACCACTGTTGGGTAGATGAGCATAAGAAAAAAATTGGAAGGAAGGGAGACTTCTGTTCCACTGCTGTCTCCTTTTGGGATCCTTCCAGCAAACACATATTTAAGCACTTCTATAAACCTACTGTCTCAGAAGAAATATCAACACCAAGCGCATTTCAGCCTTTTTTACAACCTGATAATTGTATGTGCTTTTTTAGGAACTTATGAAGCTCTATTTCAGATTGTAGTCACTGTTTTATATTGCTTAATGGCTTTTCCAATTTGCCCTGGTTAAATCTGATATGAGTGCTGTATATGAAGTGCAAATGGGGATATACAGATTTCATACTGTGTGTGCAGCTCGTTAAGGAGCACCCGCTTGCAATACTTGTTACAGTGTTGGAAAACTCCTGTCTTACACCAAAGAATATGGGAAATGTTTTTGCTATGAAGTCTCTTAGCTGTCTAGGTTTAGATACACTGTTAAGGCAACACTGAGCATGAGGAATGTTTTTTGTTCTTTACAAACATACCTCCTTCTGGAAAGCTGTTTGCTTCGTGGAAGGTAAGAGGGCTTTTGCGATTTTGCCCACCAGTTTACCATACTACTTCAGAGCTGCAATGGCAGCCAGAGGAGTAAGTCCACTAAACTTACTGATTTGCAGGTATACACGCTGGTCAGGGAGAAGTGCAAAGAGAGTGAAGGCTCCATCCTCTGCTCTTGGTGATGTCCTGTACTGAGCACGTACTCTGTTCAACTGGCACAGAAGTGGCTGCACAGATACACAGCGCACATCATCAGACCGGAACTGTGTTCACTTCTGCAAAGAGACCAAAATTAGCACCCTAATCCTGATTTGGTCAGATTGTATGAATGATTTCAGGCTTCTCGCAGTTTAGTTCTTTTGCTTTCTCTAAAAGGTTCAGCAATATAAGCTGGAGTGAAGCAGAAATAAAGCAGAGTCCAGAGCTTTCATTTGTTTCCAGAAGCAAATTAAGTGCTTTTGAATTCTGATGCGACACCAGGTGTCCTGTGAATGGTCCAGAGGGCTATGCTAGTGTGGGAATCACTGACAACTGCTCTCTTGTTAATATCTTTTCTGTATATCTACCAGTGAGGAACTGTGCTATAAACAGCATACGGAGTAATTCTCTTTACCAACTGTGCAGAACACACCTTTATACACATGCAGCTTCACACACACAACTCGAGGTGGATTAAACAAATGTTCAGAATATTACTTAAAAAAATATATTATTATTGCCAAAAATTGCTAATTAAGGCCATCTAGACTAATCATTGTCATCTATGGTAGAATAAGAGAATACTTTTAAAATTTGAAATAAAAAGGTTAATATTCTTTTAACTCAAAGTGACAACATATTTGGATATATCATTTAAGGATTTTAGAGGCATGCATCTATACATTTCCAGTGGAGATCCACACGAACACAGTATCCAACTGCACATACACATTCTTTAGTTCATGTATAAAGCATACACGGTTGGATTCATTGTTTTTGTTGCCTGGGCAACTTCCATATGCATTTTGTTCTGTGAGGTCTGAGTGGAGGAGCTGCTGAGGGAAACTAGAGGTGATACAGTGTAAATGTGTCTTATAAAGTCATATTGCAAAAAAATTATGTGGGCCATACGGCAAATTCCTTGAAACCATGCTTAGCTTTAAGCACATTAATAGTTATTCATACAAAGTGACGAATGCCTGGTCCTACATGAGAGGGAAAAAAAAAAAGATGGACCCCAAATTAGTAGCTACATTTTGCTTTTTAGCCTAGAATACTTCCTCAGATGCCAAGCCTACTAATTGTACCCCACCTTCAGTATTCGGCTGAGAACACTGTGAATAGGAAGTTTTATGCCAAGCAAGCCAGCCACAGCTTAAGTAAAAAGGAACTTTAGAATGGGATAAGTGAAAACAGTTAATACTGTTTCAGTCTCAGCTTCAGAGCCGTGTGGTTCTCCAGGAACTGTATGAAAGACACTATATATGACCTTTATATAAACTATATATGAGTTTCTGAGAAGACCCAGTCACAATGCCCAATATGCAGGGGGTGTTCCAGTCCTAAGAGGGAAGAGCATCTTCCCCGGTGATTTAATTCCCCAGTACTAATTACTTCATGTATTGGGTTTGTGTGGCAAGGTTGTGGTAGCAGCAAGGGCTACAGGGGCAGCTTAGGCTATGTGCTGGGTACTGGAATGGAGGCTGTGTGAGAAACAGAATAGATTTTTTCTGGGGTATTCCTGTAACACAGGAGTTTTCTTAAAGTGTGTCACCATTCTCTGTGTCTCCCAGGACACTCACTAGACTTCTTTTATGTCAGTAAGTCCCGTTTGGTTTTCCTCTTCAACTGATGTGTGATGGAGGGACTCTTCGGGTTGGTCCCTTTTGGATGATCCTTCAGCTGTGTTCAGCTTTAGGTTTCCCATGGCACATGTTCTGGGCTCATACTTCTGTCTGCTCTAAAAAATTTTATCTTCTTTTGTGCATAAACAAAAAGATAAGGAAACATTTAGCTCTGACGGGTACTGGAATCTGTTGCAAATGCATTCCACTTAATACCTAATGCATTTCTAAGTGAAATGCATTTCTAAGTGATTTGCCTGTGAAGCTTTTTAGTTGTGTCTCTGAAGATTTCAAGGTTACATGTTCATCTGTTAAGATGGAAATAACATTTGAGCTGGAGAGTTCTACTTCTAGGTTTTCAATGACAAAAAATGCGCTTCTAAGATGACAAACACAGCTGATGCATTGCCAGTTTGTGGCATTATTTTCTTCTAGACTGAAATTCTTACTTGTGCAGATTACTGCCAGCAATTAAAAACTGACTCGCTCCTTGAATTCCTTTGCTTTTTAAAGTAATGGTTGGCTTGGGATTTCCAAGGTTTTCATCAGATTTGTCTTTATTTTGTCATTACTAACCTGTTTTTTTCTAAGTCTGGACGATCTTTTATTTCTTACTTACATATAAATTGAGCTTAGAAATGCCATACCATCCACAAAAATTGCATAACACATTGCTGTGATGGTTGTTATGTAGAGTCAGTATACTGTTTTTTATGTAGAGTCAGTATACTGTTTTTTATATAGTCTTTTTATTACATGCAAAGCTGTTAAAAGCCCCCCTCTTAAATTCAAGGTTTCCTAAGAGATCTCTTTATAAGGCTCTATTTTCATTTGAATTAACTTTGCCAAAATTGAACTGTTTATACTGATATTTTCCATGTCTGTCTTAGCCTGAATTTTTTGTTTTAATGTTTCAGATTAAATGGTACAGATGTTTCCAAGAACAAGATTAGGGAAAACGGCATTGTTTTTCTCCATTGTTGATTTTTTTCATAAGTCCATCAGGAACCTCTAGAGTCTTTCATTCTCTGGAGCAAAGATTTGAAGCATTAGGATAAGAGGAAAGCCATGAGGAGGAGGTGTGAGAAGAAACGAGATGGAAACAAGCCCTTAAGGGATTGAACGGTCTAGCTAAAAAATGCTCTCCTCCTGAATGTTGTTTTGAACCCGTGAGTCCCAAGTGTTTCTTTTCCTTTGCTCTCAGCAATTAGTTTTGAGATGTTTTGGAAAATGATTATAAACCTCTTTTAGGGGCGTGCTGATGTCACTAGGGCAGTCTTCATTCTGGCATTTCTGGTTTGTTGTTGTTTTTTTAATGCTTTGGATTGTAACTAACATGATTTTTACCATTTTTCCTTTCCTATGGGTATGCATGTAGTATGTTATGAGGGTATTCCAAATACAGTTAATGCAATGCAAACTTGAGGAAAGAAATGCACTTCCATAGAGAGCTCATATTGTAGTGCAAGGGCTGATGCAACATAGGAAGAATAGTAGTGCAGAAGGTGACAAGGGCAATACAAAGCTGAACAAAGGAGGTATATAAAATAATTGTTAGATTTTTTTATTTTAAAGCTATTGCATAGCTATAGACTCTGTCTAGGGAAAATGGAAGACTGAATATAGGGCTCATATGGGGACTTGTTTTCAGATGGCTCTTACCAGCATAAGAGATCATAATGTCATGTGTAAATAAAACTTTCTAATTCCTGCATCCATCTCTGGTAAAAAACTCTTCAATTTATTTTTTAAGCTTTGACTTATGCTAAGATAACAAACCTCAGTGTGCATTATTTTCATAGGGGACATTTTCTTACATTGAGTTTTCAGTCTTTACAGAACACAGAGTCATTATTCCTTTGCAGGCAGAGACTTTGTATGTTGCAGCATATCACACATTCTAGTCTACAGAATACTGCTGGGTCTGTAGAGCTTGGTATTTTTCCCTGCAAGCTTTGAGCGACACACATGGTTCAGTCTTGCACCCATCACTAATTACAGTCTTCTTCCAAAATAAATGTCAAAGCATTAGCCAGGAAAAAAATAAGATGCTGCATATAGGGGAAAAACCCTGTTCTGTAGCTCAATTTTTAGGACAAATGATGTAATGGAAAATAAATTTGTCAATAAAAATTGCTTCACAGATGTAAACAGATCAATAATACAAAGACAACTGTGGGTATATATTTTTTTTTGAAGGCCAAGAACTTTGTTGTTGTTGTACACCTCTGCTAACACTTTCTGCATCCTTGGCTCACATAGTCCCACATGACAGCAGGGAAGAAAACTGGTGCTTAGAAAATATTTCCCCTTCATGTAGTCCAACATATTTCACAGATCTGCATTGCCACAAAGCATAGCCAAAGATCAGGAAAACTTATATTTCTTGCAAGGAAGACCTCTGAGCCTGGAAAAACTTCAGGAACACATGGAGGCCAGAGTTCACATCCATTGAACACAATTTACTAAGTCAGATACAGAGACAGGATCTGCAGATGCCTCAACAGCATCACACCGCTACCCAAACCAGTCGTGTCCCACAGTGGCAGTAAAGCAGCCATTCTCAAAGTTGGTATTTCCCCATTTTTGGGTGTTTGACTCTATTACTCGTTTTAATTTATTTTTTTTTTTTAATTTGGAACTATACACACATGTATAGAATGAATCAAACTTTCAATAGAGTGGTGCATGCAAGTCATATCTGTAATATGCATTTTCAAATGGAAGATTTGAATGGTCATAAAGTGGCAGAGTTGGAAGACTGTGATTTGTTGTGATTTCAGCAGGAATGTATCTTTTTTTGTACATCAACATTTTCTTCCCCATGTTCTGCAGAAGGACAAAATAGGCTGAAGATACGTTAAAAGAACCTTCTAGTGTGGCAAGCAGGAAAGGTTTCTGAGCAGAAGGGTTAGGTATAACTCGCCACACGAAAGAGAACGTACCTGGGTAAAAAGCACAGTGGGGATATTTTGGAAGTGAAGGAGAAGACAACCTATTAGGGCCATGCTGTTTGATGCGTCTGTCTTGTACATCTGGCATGGAACATGGTTCATTTCAAGTCTCAAATTACCAAGTAAGACGCAGACATATCCTGTGAAGCTGCCTTGCGTAACCTGCTGTTGCGCTGCTCTCACTCTGGTTGAGTAACTGAGAAAAGGCAGAGAGGTAAGGAGTGTTCCTGCTAATCTGCAGATCAGTTCTCTTGCCTATTTTTGTACTGGTTTAGCTAGCTAGCTAGATAGGCTGAGAATTTAACTCCTCAAAATCATAGGGCAGTTTTTGCTTTTCAATCAAATTTTATCTATTCTGCACAGAATGCTATCTATCTGTTACAAGGATCAAGATGAAGTGCAAGCCCATTCCTTCCTCCCGTTTCCTTCTGCCTCTTTTCTTTCTCTCTGAGACTTGCTAAAACGAATACCAGACACTATCCTTTGACAAACAGGTAGAGCTTCCTGCAGGTCGTTTCAGAAGCAGTTCTCAAGTTCTCATGGGAAAATCAAATTGCACATGAGCAACGGTCCACATAGAGTCTGGTGTTTAAATAAATTCTTATCCTTTTGTCTTAACATTAGCATCTGTCAAATGCAATTAGTTGTTAAAACAATGTGAAGAATTTGAGACTGAAATAATTTCTTTATAAGGAATGATTTTTGTTTTGATTTGTCGTAGCGTGCAGGTACTATTAGTGAGTGAATGAAAACTGGAATTTGTGAAGGGAGAGGGTGCCAAATACCCATTTTGGCGAGATTTGAATACCTGAAACTCAATTTGAAATTCCCAGCCACAGTTCTTAAATATGTTGTATTAGTCTATAAAAGTTAAGAGATACTCCAGAGTTTTAAAGAAAGATGTATTCTTCTAAAGTCATAAAAGATCTCGGTGTAGGATAGGAACATGAGTTCCGTTCAGATGTTTGTACATCAGCACGCAGGAGAACAGGGCTGTCTAAGCCCCAGATTCTTCCCCCCTCCAATCCAAGCAATCCCTGCTCCCTTCTTCCAGATGAATATACAAGACTTCACATCCAGGCTTTTTTGCCGTCCATCAACTCATGACAGACAGTCTAGAAAATAGTGCACCCTAAATGTCATGTAAATGTTAGTCTTAATCGGGCAGCCAAATACAATATTGTGCTACAGCTAAAAATGAATTAAAGAACCTGCCACACACACTTTTAAAAATTTCCCTAGAAAGGAAGGTTTAGGGAGAGTTCAAATGCATAGAATAAGTACAACGTAGTCATAACAGCATATGCCTATTGTTAGCTGAAAAAAGTGTCAGCATCCAAGAGAAATTATACCTGTTTAAAATGTTATGGTAGAGGGGAATCCATTGATACTGGGTGAGAAGGCCTACCTGTCTGTTCTCCCTGGGGAACATGGAAATGAGAGAAACAAAAAAACCCCAAACCATCTCCACAGCACAATATGGGAAACTAAGATGGCTCGACATCTCGAGGCACTGCGAAAAAAGAAAAGAAGCAGCAGGGAAAGCTGTTTCCTTTATTCCACTTCCACGTTCTCAATAACTCTGTTTCACAAAAATTGGCCACAACCACCTTTCCTTTATCCTCTGTCCTTTGGCACCGTGTTAGTGATGAGCGGTTGCCCCCTTTTATAGTAGAGCTACCGCTGTAGCAATTACAGCATTGTCTGTTTCTTAATGGTCTATACGGAACTTTACAAACCTCTAAGAAAGCTATCCTATAAATAATTACACTATATTCGGAGCAACCCAACAGTTATCTGAAGGGGCAGGATTTCTTTAGCTTAGCGATTCCCAGTTTCTGCTCCAAAAAGTGACAGCAGAAATGACACTGAGGGTCTTTTATTGTGTCTCATTAATTTTCAGGTCAAAGCTCTGACTAACCAGTTACTAAATATGTTCTTTGCTTTGTTCCCCATAGTCGGTTCCAAATACTTGCTTTGTGTGGCATGCTTGACACTTTACCCTTACTGTGACTTGCTAGTCATGTGGTGTGATACCTTTCACTTGTGTTCCTGTTAAATCTACTGGCTTGTTACTATGTTCTCACTTTATTTCCTCCTGGTGCGTTGATAATTAGGTGACGCTCAGTATGTTTGCTAACAGCTTTTACTAGCTCTGTGGATATCACTGTTCTTTGCAAACTGTTTTGGCGGTGGAGTTCAACAGCCTTTGATTATAATCTGAAGCTTTTTGAGGAGGCTTGTCATTTTTGTCATTTTTTGTCATTTTTTCTATGTTCATACAGACTGCAATATATTATACTGTTAGCTGTCTGAATTCGTACCCCCTTTTTAATGTAGGCATTTAACTAAATAGCGAACCATATCGTCTTACAATTAGTTTCTTGTAGGGAAAATGAGAATTAACAAAGTGATTTCCTTTTGTAAGGCAAGTTGATATCCCTTTTAAAGTGCCAGCAATTAGGCAATACAAAGTTCTTACATGTTATTTTCATTTGAAAAAAACAACCTGATGATGGCAGGGTACACATTTGATGCAGTCCTGCTTATGCGTAAAGGCTGTACACAAATCATGTTCATCTGACCGTATTTGAACAAAAGCATGCACTTGGCCTGTGGCTCCATGCCTGTCCTTCTGGCAAGCTGCAGTCTAAAAAGCTGGTGCTCTGCCATGCTGTTTGTCTCCTTCTTTCTGTTTTTCTCCTTGGTGTTTACAGCTCACACCTAGGGCCAAATCCATCGCCAAATCCTGATGGTTTCTTTTGTTTTCTTGCTTAATAGAAGGCCGATAACCTTCTCTGCTTTTGCCTAAGTGGCCTCTTCCAGTTGATTAATTACAGAGAAGTTTGTGATTTCCTTTAAATTACAGACTTATCAAGCAGTGTCTAATCAACCACTGGTATTCTGGGCAATTATGAAAGGTCTTGCCCGTCAGTTTCTCTCTGAAGCTCAGACTGAAAAGTGTTTTAGATTTTCTAAATGATTGAGTTGACTTCCCACATAATGTAAAGAATTTTACCACTTCTAATATCTCTTCAGTATCATGTAATTCCAGGAGGAAAATTAGATTCCAAGCCAGGATCCCTTCCAAATAATTTGTTGCCTTACGGTCAAAGAGTTGTTTGGGGATTTCAGCAGTCAAAGGAACTAATCTCTCACCTTACATAGCCTGGGAATAAACTCACCCTCACTTTTTCTCTGCCTGGCTTTAATGGTGTCAGAGATGCAATGGCAAAAAGCAAGTTTATTTCCAGGTCCTTTGAACAGGAATCGTTGGTACAAAAGGCTATAGCTCTGGCAATGCTTCAGTGCATCACATTTGTAGTATATTGGCAAATGACTCCTATCAAACTACTAGAACTATATTTGCTTCATTCAAGCTGTGATAAACTCCACTGTAGTGTAGTCCTCGCAAGCAAGAACTGATAGAACAAGTCTTTGTAAAGTTCAAAGCACCTATTTTTTACTGAAAAGTACCAATTTTTTACTGAAAAGTACCAATTTTTTACTGATATTGGCATTAAAAATACTTATTTTTCACTTGATTCAAGTTCCGCAATGTAAGTAACATTGACATTAGGTTGAGAATGTATTGCTGTTTTTAGAGGAGAGGTGGGAAAGAGGTAAGGAAGCTCACCAGGTATTAATTTGGCAATTCATATTTGCAGTCTGGATATAAATATTGACTGCCTCCTGTTCCTTGCTACCTATGCTTCACCTCTGAATAAGAAGTACACGTATCTGAATTTTTTTTATGCGATGCATACAATCATGCATAATCATAACTTTCCTCTACATATTTTGTGAATATTTTTACTGTTTATAATACAAACCTAAACCTCTTGCTTCTTTCAGCTGTTATATTCAGAGGTTTGCCTTTTGCCGTGGATGTATGATGTAGAAGCAAAATTTAGCTTCATCCACCATCTTGCCGGGCACTAGGTTGTTCAGTCTATTTTGTCCAATAGTCCTGCCAGTAGTGATCATGGGCCTTCCGTGCCCTCCTAAGAAGGTTTCAAAAACCAATACTCTAGAAGCAATTCAGAGCCACTATGGGCCTAATTCCTAGTTTATATAGGGGGACTTTATTCTTCTTTGGTAGAGTGAAGGGCCACGGAGAATTGATGTACGTTAAATTCACTTTAAGGTGTCTTCATATTGCCTAAGCATCATCAAAAGATGATTCTTACATGCCTCGTAGCTCTTAGGAGTCAAGTAACTTGTCTGCTTTCTTTGCTTGAGGAGAAAGATGGTGCAGCTGTGTAGACTAAAGATATACCAGAATGCTTTTTGTAGCAGAGTATGAGAACTTGCGTTTACATGTGGGTCTGCAGCTGGCTGCAGTCAGCCACACACCTCCCACTTCTGACCCTGGTATCTAATTGGCACTGTTTTGTAGTTATAAATACAGAAGACACTCCGTAAGGTGAAGCAATGACTCCTGAGTCTGGCCAGTTTTTCCCTGGTCCTCTTTTTCTTCTTTCTTACCTCTCTGCTATAGGTCCTGCTCAGCTAGCATGATCTTGAGCCAGGCCTTCCTACCTTGTACGATAATCCCCGCACTGCGGTATAATAACTGTTTTTGTCCTCACTAGGGAGGACAAAGCATAAGGGGTTTGCCTTACGCTAAACTCCACTTACCTCTGATTCCCTTGTTCTTGGCTTCTGACTGGTCATGGGCCACAATACTTGACTCTACCTGTAGACCTAAACTCTCCGTGCCTTGCGGCATGGTGGAGCTGTCAGCATTTGCCTGTCCTGTGGTTGTTCCATTACATCAGCCACAAAGTTATGCAATATCTGTGAAGATGAAGACATATCAAAGAAAAAAATCTCCTTGGAGCTCTGCATGGGTGTCTTGTCTAGACACCAAAACAATCTACAGAAGAGAATAACACCCATTAACTGCTGTCAGTGAAGCAGTGTGAGGGACTGTGAAAACTACAGCAGTGCTTTCCTTGCACTTTGAAGAGACCCCAGTATGCTTGTGAAGTTCAGTTCGAGGTACAGCATTTATTATAGAGGCCTGTTTCTGATGGCACGAGCACATACTATGAGTCCTATTGAGTGGGCCAAAGATCATCTGTAATAATCTCTTAAGAACTGATAGCTAGATGAAAATTACAGTTTCGAAAACAGAAAGGTCTTGCTGTTATTTAATACACTTTTAACACAGAGAGGTATTTGTTACATATGAGTCTTTGGCAGTAACTTCTTAACCGCCTTTTCCTGAACCTCTCGCAGTTAAGAGTTGCTTTCTCAGACTAAGGCTAAATTACTTATGAACACACAAACATAGTTATTTTGTTAATCTTTGGATATTAGTGTGAATTATACCATGGCCCTAAGCAAATTTCTCTTTGGGTTTTAGACTTGTGAAGGAACAATAAGACCAGTGATTTAAAAAGGGGTTATTTATTGTAATTCTTATGTTGTGTCTTTGCAGAGCTTGTTATTTTTACCAACTAAAACGCAGGGAAATTCTCAAAAGCAGTTTAAAATAATAAACTTGTCTTAAGTCAAGAACAAATCCCGTCAACCAATTGGCTTCCACTTCTGTTTTGAAAGGAGCACTGCTGTACCAGCAGCCATTCTTCTGGTATGAGTTTCCCATGGGTTTTCATTGTGGGCAATCTGTAAGTTTTGACCAGATCTTAGACAGTGACATTATTGGAATTAACAGCTTCTGAAGGAGTCCTGTGGAACAACATTTACATGCTTTACACCTTGTATGACAGATTAGCATGAAATCTTGATCTCCTAACACTTGCTGTTTTCCTCATCGCAGCAGAAGTCACTGAGAAAGGGAGGAGAAGTTTAAAAAAAAAAATTAAAAAATCCCCATTTCAGACTGTTATTTTTTTCTAAGAAGTTACATGGTCTGTAAGAACTTGGGTAATGCATGTACATGGTTTCTTGACTTTATAGTGAGAATTTATGTAGGATGGAAATCAAAACACACAGCATCTGTGTGAAGAATGTATGCATGTCCTGGAGAGCTCTGACACAGGAAAAACTTGCAGCAGTGTGTGACATGGTACCTGCGGGCTCACCCTGCGGTGTGTGCTTCCCCAGAGGGCCGTTAGCTTACTGTTCCTTGGACTCTGTTGTCTTGGACCATAACAGCTTTACCACAAACAAGCCTGACAATAAAGTAAGCCGTTTGGATGTATAGGTGCCCCAAGCTCGAGGGCCGCCAAACAGCTTAACAAAAATGGTTTGCATACAGAATGGTAAACAAATCCCAGAAATGTAATCATGAAGGATGGTCTCTCAACAAGGTTTGTTGCAGGTCCATGCAGGGAGGTCCACGTGCAGCTGAAGCACGTGGAAGATTCCTGGATCTAACCTGTCAGTTACTGCCTTGTTGCATCCCTGTCAGCAACAGGGAGCAGCACATGGCGACTACAGGAATCTCAGCAACATACTACCCAGAAAGTGGGATGTCATCTAGAAAGTGGGATGTCATCTCTACTGCCAAAAAAACCTGCCTCCACCTTCTTCCTGCCTGGAACAAATGGCTTCCTATCACAACTGACTCACTGTTCCACTCCAGTACAGCTCTCTAGAGGACGGTGGTCAAAATGGCTTGAAGATTTTACTTTGTGTCAGTGGTGCTACATCAGACTTCATACAGAAAGATTGCTGTCCCTAACTACTAGAGATGCAGATTTAGCTCAGGCTTCCAGCCTGGCTTTGGAATCCGTTTGTTTCCGTCTCCACTATTAGCGGGGCTCCAGGCTGAACTGTGCCCTCTCAGGCACGTGCCAACTCTTTTTTGCTTCATCAGGTTGCAAACAGGTTGAAGGTGCCTGGTTTAGGGAATTACTCACAGAATGATATATGAAAAAGAAAGAAACCACAGAAAAATATGGGTGTGCACATGGCAAATCTGCTTAGAAATGGGAGATCCGTCAAAAACATAAAATCACACAGTGACAACTTCTAAGCCATTTTTCAGCACAGACCTACAGTACCCATTCCCCTTGTTCATTCTGAGATTAGGCCAGGTGTGGTGACCAGAGCAGTCTGTCTGGTGGTATGGATTCATCGGTTCTTTTCCAGAGCTGTAGTCAATCTTCTGGATCCTTTTTAAGGCAACAGCAACGGCCATGTATTTGAACAGAATATTTGGATTAGATCCCAAATGAGCTCAGCCAAGCCAATTAGCATTTTTGCTATGCCTCATCTGTATTTGGTTCAGTAATACCTTTTATACATGGCATCTGAGAGCAGTGATTAACCATCAGAATGTGTTTTTTAAATTCTTGAATGAAAGCGGCTACATCAGTACAATGTCTAAATATTTTAATGAGTTTGTCATTTTTTCTCTCAGTGCCAATACTTTGTACATTATAAACTCTTCAGCACAGCATGTAACTCCAATCCCATTAAATTTTATTGAGCAACTTAATAAAAATGAGTTAAGTTCCAAAAAGAAAACAAACTTACATATGAGCACAAAGAACAGTTTTGTAAGCCCTGTTGTGGGTCCATGCAAGGATGCCTGGGTGTGTGTGGAGCCCTCCTTGCTTTGTTGGTGCAGGCTACCCCTTCTTGACACGTGTTAGTCACAAAGAAATAACTGCAGGAGATCGTCTTATTTCTTGTGCAATTTGTATTAAAACAGCTGTTTGTGTTTGCACAGACAAACCTGCATAAGAAAGCACTCTGTGTGCCCAAACCTGACTTGCAAAGGGAGAAATCAAAGGCAAGGAATACTAAGCAACTTTCTGGGTTCACTGCTGAGGTTGCTAGAGGAATGGTCATCATTCCCAATATGTTAATGGCTTTTCCCATGGGAATGTTTTGTGGCAGGGAATTGGCCTAAGTCTGCTGAGTCCACATTAAGGCATCTGGTAGTAAGCTGAGCAAGTTCAATCAATTTGGGGCCAGTAACGTAGAGACAAATAGAAGTAGTGTTCCAAATTCAAGTGCAATATTTACCTTTAGGAAGACTCTGTATCTCCTTACATACTTCTAAAATAATGCTGAGCATGTAACGAAAAGGTGTTTCATAGGTATCAGCCTTTCCTAATTGGATTTCATCTATTTTTAATATTTAAACAATCTTTCCTCATTGTTGCTTCTCCTAACCTGTAAGGTTGCAGAACTCATGGGCTTCTTTGCTCATAACAACATCCCATCATACTTAGAGAGAGGCAGAAACAGCTAAAAATAGTGAAACTCTCCTCTACTCAGCCCCCTAGGAAAATATTTTTATAAGCCCAGGCAGCAAGCAGGAAGGCTTGAAAAGGAAAGTAAGACATACCTCTCTGAATCTGAACAAACCTTAGGAAAGCATGGCTTAAGAAATAGACTACATGTAGGCTTTTATTTTATATGAATCAATTTGCCTATCCAATGTAAAACACATGTCATAATCCATTCAGGTAATAGGAACAAGGAAAAATCTTTCTGTGATCTTGCTGCTTTCTCTGCACCCAGATGTGACCCTGGCAAATGATCAGACACTTGCTTTACATTTGGTTGGTCAGCAGTATACATCAGTAAGGCTGCCAGGGAGCTACTGTTTTTTCTCCTTGCATTTCCACACCGAGACAGAATTATCTGGACCATGGGGTGTCCACAAAACAACAACAAATACCGATTTTATAGGGAGTGTTTATAGGTGGCAAGAAAGAATACACTGTGGCCCAGGTTATCCAGATACTCATGATTTTTGGGTGCCATACCCTTATGATAAGCAATATGATAAGACTAAGGAGGAGGAAGGGGTTAGAAACTAGGGAGCTAATTTTCTGGGAGTATGCGCTATTTCAAGTTGTATTTCAAAGATATTAACACCATCTGACTTCAGTATCTAGTTTAACTGCTGTGCCCACTGGAAATTTGGAGCCTACAACGCGGTAAAAACTGTCTGTGAATTTCTGATCACTTCTCCAAACCCTGTCCCACAGTTTTTGGTGTAGTAGCAAAGGTGAGAGAGGACCTTTGCTTTGCAGCCCTTTGTATGTTTCGTGACAAGAGCCCAATAACTATTTTTGTACTTTGGTCATTTTAGGTGGCATTTTATTAGCAAATTCTCTTTTTGTAAATTTAGGACAACTTCCAGTGTTACAGGTGAAAGCCTGCCTTTAAAAAATCATGGCTAAATACATGCATGTCAGTTATGTGAATCACAGGGTTTTTTTTCCCATGGTTTATACAGTGCTTATCAAAAAAAAAGCCACCACAAACCCAAGCTATTTCTCAGAATGATTCACCACCATGAGTACAGCGAGCGAGAGCACATCTGCAAGTTAGTGCCCTCATCTTTCAGGCCTTCCTTGAGAAAACTTACTGTTGTATAACTCAGGGCAAAGCTGGATAACATGTTACCCATCAGGAAAACATAAAAGATCATATGCTTCAGTGAAGTTTTGGAAAGCTCCCCTTTCCTATGTGCTTTATGTTCTGTTCGCCGAGGAGCTCTTGTAACCAGACATCATGCCATGCCCTGGAATCTGACTCTACTACTGTAGCAAGCAAATGGCTGTCCAAGTGCAGGCACTGTGTTCAAAACGTTAAAACACAACCAAAAACCCCAACCAAATAAAAAACAACGGCCCGAACTCTTGACTTCTATTCTGTGACTTCTATCCCAGTATTCAAAGGACATTTTTCAAGAGAGAACTGGAACACATATAAAAACCCCAAGTCAGTATATTTTGGTGAAGGCTGAAGTGAACTTTGATATTTTCCCTTGACCCTGACACTGGCCCCTTTCACTGACTTCAATTGCATTCTGGTTTCTTCTTATCTGTTAAATGTGAAGCATACTTTTAAGGGGGTCACTCTAACACGTAGCGGTTTTTTAAGGACAAAATATAAATGCTGAGTATTGCATATTTAATAGGAAATTGAATCACGCAGTGGTCTTAAAATACTTTTGACTGCATAGAAATAGCTAAGAATTCCCACTAGGAGAGTATTCCTTAGGTCATGGTTCTTATTTTGATCGTGGTACATATGGAAAACTCATCATCGTGTATTCACAAATGCAGTAGTTTACTGGAGCAATTGTACTGGGCTGGTACATTCTGTGTTTGGTCAGACAGCTCATCTAGTATTACATACCTGTTCTATAGCCTAAGTTGGTATGGAGGAAGCATGCTTAACGGGCTGGTCAAAGTGAGGCTCGCACATGAGATTGCTCAGAAAAACCAGCATGTACTTCCTAGCATGTTCAGAAAAGGCCTGGCGTAGAAAAAGCAGAGCTGTAGCCTACCTTTCCAAGATTTTTTAATGTCAAGTGAAGCCTGGAGCTAGAAAAACATTTTAATACCAGCCAGCCTGTTATACACATAAAGCTGGTATTTTACAGGGCATTAAATATTTTTGCCATATTTGTAGTCATTTTCTCTAGTTGGTGCCAATTCAAATACATGTTTCATTTTCTGATCTGTTACTTACTCCTGACTAGCTCCCTGTTGATAGCTTTCCTTCCCCCAGCCTGCAGTTCTCAGGGGCATCTCATTTTTTACTTATTTTTCCTCTTGATATTTCACTGATTTGTTTTCCATAGCATTTAGATCCTTTTAAAGTTATTAATTTCATCTGTTCTTTCTTTTTGTTCTCTTTCTTTCTGGTCTGCAGTGACTTTTCATCACTTCCATTCATTTATTACGTTTTTTCTTATCAACTTGGTTTCTATTTTTGCCTTGTGGAATCTGTATTTATGCCCTAACCTCTCTCATTTAGAATTTTTTTACTCTGTCTAAGGAAAATACAGTCACGAGATAAAAGGGCACTTCTGTCTCATACATTCCTTTCCCAGGAGACCAGGATTGTTCCCAGCAATGCAGGACCTGACTTGTTCCTTGCTGAGGTCAATTACATACCAAATTTTCAAGCCCAGTTTTCAATCCTTGAATCAGAAGGAACAAATCTCATCTCAAGTGGGATTTTTTTGGTAATGATCTAAAAATTAGTTTGAGATGGTCATCTCGGATAATTAGTTGGATAGTGATTGATTAAGGTGGGTAAAGGAAAATGACTGGAAACTAAGGCATGATCTAGAGGAATAATAGCCAAGAAGACTGTTGCCAATTTGCTGTTATTTCCCTGGTGTCCACATGGACACTCGCCTTCTAATGTCGTTAAGTTTTGGATAGAAACTATGTTGCTGCTGTGAAGATTTTGAAGCTGCGGTGCGAGTGGATTTTTGTTTTAACTTACTGAAATGGATAGCTTTGTGTCCCTAATGTTGTCCCTCAGAAGGGTGAAAACATTTAAATTTTTGCGAGTTTAGCAAACTTCATCCCTACAGATGTACTGAAACAAGTGTACCTGAACACACTCGGTGACTTCCGTTATTTCTGTAAATTTAAGTGCACAAACCTGAAACGTTCAGCCAAAAAGCTCAATACTAACATTAAGAAACCCCCTTGGGTTTTCATCCCTTCTCTTAGCCAATGTGCTACAAATTCTTCTGTCCTATAGGCAGAAGCGAAGTCTATAAGGACTTCCTCTGCAAAACTATGCAGAAGGCAGGTGCAGCAGCACACTCAGCGTCTCCCGTCTCAGGCACTTTAAAGGTCAGCCCTCTCATTGCAGGCTGCGGATAAGCACAGCCCAGCCATCACCTCTTGTTGTATAAGGTTATAAGGGCAGAAAGCAAAGAACTGTTCCCATTCCCTGACAGAGTGGATGGGAAGAGGGGACTCCTTGCAATACCCAGTAATAGCAAGCCTGGAAGTACTGCCCCCGTTGCAATTGTTTTTCCTCAGTGCTTCACTAACTAACCATAGGGCTGACAGTCACATGGGAGTGTTAGCACAAAATATAAAGGGCTTGGAGCCCTTATGAAAAGTCCTTGCCAAGAATCGTCTGTAACTTCCAACCTTCATACATACAGCAACGCCTTGTTACACAGAGAAAAAAGTATATATGAAAATTCCATGTCTCGCCCTTAAAAAATTTGTTTTAAAAAGGAATATGGAGTATTTGAGAAGAGCTCAGCCAGGACTGCTGAGCACAACATCTCACAGGTGAGCTCCCCTTCTGTTCACACCTCCTGACTGGGAGCCAGCACACACATGCAGATCCTTTGCTATAAAGGCACACAGAAGCCTCCAGCATGGTTACTCCAGCTGAAGCTGCAGTCAGCCTGCCCTCCCTACCTCCCTTTCTGTTGGATCGGCAAGGGCATTCTGCATCCTTGCATGTTTGGAGGAACCTTGTTACAAATGAATTGGAAGTTGCAGTTACAGCTATCTGAAATGATAAGATAGAATTTTTGTTATTTTTCCCCTTTCTGGTAAATGTTTTCTTTAATTTATTACTTGAAAAATTATACTGATAGCTCTATATAACCATGGGAACAGGCTGTAGCGATAACTCCGTCTGCTGCATTTGAGTGTCACTTACCCAGAGCCTTACACTGCCCCAGAACGGTAAAGCTTGCATGTGCAAGCCAATAAGAGCAAACTCCTGTAGCTTTATCTCCGAGAAATGGTCTTGTAATTACTAGCAGAGTGAACGTTATGCTGATAACAAAACCCTCAGTATTTAAGGTGTCCTTAGGATACTTATACAGAAATAGCTACATTGGCAGATGTGTCACATCAGGTCCTCTGTACAGCAGACATTGCACTTCTGAAAATACAGAATATGGGGTGAGGAAGCATTCAGGCTGGATGAGAAAATGGAACAAACTCTGGAGTTTGAATAGCAAATAATATGGTACAGGAATAACATCTAGCCCAAGTTAAACTTAGGAGACGCTTTTCAGAAGGCTGTTGCAATTGCAACCTTGCTGAATTTTCTGTGTATTTTCTGTGTATTTGAGCAATAAGAGGATTTATTAATCACATCTATATTTAAGTTGATGGTGTTTGGGGTTATTTTTAGGTGTGAGCACCTATGCTTATATTAGTGAGCTACATGTCGCATGCATATTTAATGTCTGAGATTTTCTTAGAAGTATGGAAAAATATTTTCAAAAGGCAATAATTAATGTTTTGTTTCAGGAAAGACTTGGAAAGAGTATACTGTTTCTCTTTCTTATAGGATAAAAGTCCTGTGATTGGCTTTATTTTTTTCATAGAAAAAGCAAAATATAATAGCTGAGATTTTGTTAAGAATAGAACACAACTGCCAAAATCCAGTTCTGATAAATCTAGAATCAGCTAGATAACTATGTATATGTAATTTAGAACTGTTAACAAAAAACTCAGAGAATTGAGGTTCTGAAATTTATCCGGTTGCCCAATGCTCATAATGATGATGACTGAGGATACTAATATCTCCCTTTTGTATATCAGCATATTATTCAATTGTCAATAATCATCCAACTGTCTTTCTTGTAATTCTGATTATCTGAAAACATGAAATAACACTGAAAGAATTCAGAATGATAGTGATTCCCCCTCCATTCCACATGGCCTAGGAAACAGATTTATCATCACCAATGTTATAAGGAGAGGGAAGGAAATTGCATTAAAAGTATGTAAGGGAGAACGTACATGAAAAGGGATAATGTTGCCTATGTTTAGAAAGAATGAAAAATCTACTGTACATCTCTGTGTAGTCATTACTGCAGTTTCAGTAATACACAAAACATTTTCAGAAATGCAAGGATTGGAGTTTTATTGGCACAACTGCAAATGCACATACAAGGACTTGTAAATGTCAGTGTCTTTTCTGGGAAATAACCTACATCTGCAGATATTTTAAAGAGCGCTGACAGAAGAAGGTTGTTGCTTAAAACTTCATCTATAATATGGAAGTGCCAGATCCTGAAATAAGTGCAACAGTAGACAGAATGTTCTAATTCATGCTGGTCTTCCTCTCTTGTTGAATTCACGGGGACATGAACATACAACTCTAAGGTGAACCCTGGAATAGAGTTTATGGGGAGGGAAAAAATGCATTTCTCTCTGATTTGGTCAGACTTTGTGGCAAGACAGATTAAGATGTTAATGGACATAGAGGACAAAATTCATAGGTAATTAAAAGAATCCTGTTGCTTCTGGTTCTGGCTGTAGGCACACATAGAAGCTTTCTGATCAAACATCTCCCAAAATATGTTTTCTAAAGTATAACCTAAGACTGTGTTTGTGTTGACAGAGGTACTGTCCTTGAGAGGTGCTGAAAGCCCCTTGGACTTGAAGAATATCCTGAATTTCCACTATCCTCAGTAAGAGAAGAAAATGCTCAGCACCAGGTAGGAAGTAAGAGACCTGATTTACTGTACAAAAAAATGAGAAATCTTGAGATGTAGCAAAGGGGCTTGTATTCCAAAGTCTTGCAAATCCTTATGAATTCAAAATGAGGTTTCATTGTTCCTTAGGTGAAAGCTCTTAGAAATATGCCTGTCATCAAGCCCTGAATTAAATATATCTTATGATAATCTGATTGTATCCATATTCGACTACTCTCTTGGCCTTACATGTGTTCATGATGGTGCCAATTATTCCTTTTAATTCCCCCGCATATTTTAATTTAATAGCCTATGTTAGCAGAAGTGCAATAATTGGTGTATAGAGACCTAGAATTACTGAATTTTACCCTTTCTACTCTTTTTACCTTGTGTGTGCGCGATACAGCTAGTATCTCTGGTGATATTTATAGTAGTTATGGCATATTGCTCCAGATATCAGAACATCTCCAGTGGGGAAGCTTGCTGCATATCTGATCTTATTCCTAGTAAAGGATGTGGAATTGCACCAACATAAATACTGATACAAGTTCTCTCAAATAAGAGCGTCTGACAGACAGCAAATATTTCTTTTGCTTGTGGACAGAAGTAAAGCTCAAGAAGGTGTCAGGATTTCTGAATCTAGGTTTGGCTGTGTGTCTTCAAGAATCATCTCTCACAAAGTATGAATTATGCACCAGGTATAAAGAGTTGCACCGTGTTTTAGGAGCTTGGAAGGAAATAACATAAAACATATTTAAAGCACTGGTAATTAGTCAGCTAATGACAAAACACATTTAGGTGTTAACGAAAACCCTTTGGTGGTGGCCTAGCTAGGATGCAGTTAATCCACCAGTAGTTCTGTGCTTTGTCTTTACTGTGGAACCAAGTCGCTGGGATCCCAAAGCAGAAATGGATTTTCAGAAAGGCAGTTACATGTATTTGAAACCACAATGTGGTAAAGAGTTAGCTGGACCAAAAAGCCCAGCAATCTTGTGCTGGTGTGAGAAATAAATAAATAACCTAACTACCTAACAAGTGGAAAATTGTGTTGTTTAAATTATTAATCTGTATGTATCAGAGAGATGTGGTAGCGTGGTAGCTCTTTAGTAGAGGATGGGACTGGAGGTCTCGGATGGTCTTGATGGACCCCTTAAATTCTGCAAGCCAAGCTGGAAGTCCATGTATCAGGTCAGCTCTTGCAATGAGGTGGGAGGGCAGAGCATGAGGAGAGGACACAGCAGAACTGAATGAGGGTGTATCAAAAGCTGAAGTCAGACTCAGAGAGAGTGGAGCAAGCAGCTGTCTGGCACTGAGAGAACTGGCACTGAGAGAAGTCAGTGTTGGAGTGTTGGCTTGCTTTTTTTTTTTTTTTTTTTGCCTGCTAGCGTGAACACCAAATGACAAAGACCGTGAATGTACGAGATGTTGTCTATGGCCACTCCCATGTTCCTGAATGTACAAGTAAATATTAATTAATTATAAATGCCGAAGAACTGAAAGTGAACTAGTGATTCTTTAGTTTGTAGGGATTCTTTGGTAAGTAGCTGATACTTTGCCTCTTCACAGTAAAGACAGTGGAGGAAATGTTGCTGTCTGTCCTGCAATTTGGCCTCTTCATATTCCTTCCAAACAGTCTGTGAGAACAAAAGGCCAGGCCTGTAAACAGAAAAGCTGCTTTGCATATCATCACTACTTAATAAAAATAAAGTAAGCCTGTTCCCACTTCATTCCTGACGCAAAAGGATTACACGTATTTTCCATATGACAGTTTATAGTGCGTGTACATAAAAACTTAGCACCTGATTTTTGAAATGCAGGTAGCAAGAAACAAGTTTGCTCGTCTGTGACCATAAGTCTCTAAGACACTTCATAAAGAGTCTCCAATGAGATGATTCACAGTAGCATAACAGAAACTGTCCTTTGAGTCCCTCAGGGAATTCAAAACTGTGCTGACAGTAATGATTTTTGTCGCTTCCTATGGGTTGTCACTTCTTCCTTAGAGATCACCGTCTCTGGGGACTTTTCTCCAGGTTTTCCAGGCAAGCCATCTTCCATGCAATATGTGGTTACTGAAAGCTGTCCTCAGATGGTCTGCAGGATTTCCCAGGCAGGCATTCCTGAAACTGAACTGGGATTACAGAATAGCTAATTTGAGAGCCTAGCTACAGTTTAAAATAAATTTAGTTCTGTCCTCGATGATTCCAATTTTAACTTTTACACTCAAGTGGTATAAATTATTGTATCAGAGCTTACCAGTTGAGCCTGTTGTCCATGCACCTTTCTGGCACTTAAAAAAATAAAATAAAAAGGTAGAGCCATCACAGAACAGCAGGAAACTGTGTTTCCCAGATCTCCACAGTGTCTAGGTGCGGGAGTGCAACATACCCTGTCCTGCCCAGCCAGCAACAGATGCCAGCTGATGAAGAATGTGTCCTTGGCATTGGGTCTAAGCTGCTGTTTTAAATGTAATGGTAAGACTAAGACTACAGCTCTGACCAGCTTGGAAGTTGCAGAGCAAAAGCAGTGAGTTAGAGGTCTGAATAAGGTGGATCAAGTCACCTCTTTGGTTAAAAGAGAAGGTGGGTCAGTGTAGCTCTGTGTTGGAGACTGTGTTATGAAGTGACGAACCTCTACATTGCCTGAATGATAAGGGAGCAACTTGGGTTTATCTATGTTTGCACCTGATTATTCCACAGGGCAAAATGCAGGACAGGCCTGTTTCACACCCTCACCCCTTGCCAACACTCCTCAAAGGTCAGACCTTTGCTCCATGCGGGATGCATCTGGAGGGGAACCAAAGAGAGCTGGAGCTCTGGTGTTCTGCTGTCCTGGTTCTGCAGCGGACCAGTAGGGATGTAAACAAGGGTGGGGAAGGGGAGAGCTTCTTTCAGCTGCCAATCTACTCAGGAAGGTGGGAAGCCTGAGAACTGAAAACATTACAGCATTGTCTTTTGGAATTGACTGAACATGTGCAAAATTATTGTCCTAATGATAAACACTGTAATAAATATTGGCAGGACATGAATCCAGCCTCTGCAAAAGCTTCTTTTTTTTTTTTTTTTTCAATAATTATAAAAGCAGCACAAATCACATTTTTCTTTATCACATCTTTGAAGTTTGTTATCCTGCACCCCTCTCTGGATTGCTGTATGGTGAAAGAAGTGGCTCTTAGAACTATTTTCTGTAGAACTGTAGTAGACATGAATACCAAACAACTTCACAAAACCACTAAATATTTGGCAACCTTCTAGTCTACTGTAATTTTTAAAAAATGCTCAAGACAAATGTTTATGTTGAAGGGGGAAAAAATCCCCAGGACAAAGCTGTCAATTAATGGATAATTTCAGCTTTCCTATATAACCCTGTTCTATAAGCCATACTTCATAAAGAGTGAATACTCTTCTAATTAAACTTTTCTAAAACCTTAAAAAACATTTGAATTGTGAGTGGATGCTGCTTTGGCTTTTCTGGCATGTTACTTACAGGACGTCTGGCCAATTCTCCAGTCTTCTCTCAGATATGTTACCGATCCAAAATATTTTCACCAGACACCCTGAAGTAGAATCACAAGTTTGCCAGTTTCCATTTCATGTATCTTCCTTAGAAAACTGAAAATTACAGTTCGTGAGCACTGGCAATTTGATTGCTCAATGTTCAAACTTAACTCACTGGAACAAAATAACAACAAAGAAGCAGAAGATGATGCCTGGCCTCTATGAGACCAAATTGCTTCCAAAAAAAAAAAAAAAAAAAAAGAGTTACGTTATTTCCAACTCAGAAGTTAGGCCTGGGGGGATTGGTGCTCTTAAACCACTGATGAAGTACAGATCAACAGTTACCAGTAGACCTTCATCGGCAAAGTTATTGGATTATTACACTGACATTTCCCTGAACCTGCCCAGGTCTCCAAAGCAAAAAAGCAATTCTCGGTGTCTTTACACTGTGTAATTTTCAATTTTCTCAATTCTCTGAGCTCCAAGTCAGCACTTTTTTGAGAAACATATATATATCAGAAGAAAAGTTCTCAACAAAGGTCTCATATTTTGATTTCCTTGGACTTTACAGCAAGATTTCAAATGCTGTTGAAACTGCCAAAAAAGAAAAATGTGTGTTATAGTATTACAGATGATAACATAGTCCAGTCTGGGTTTTTTCTTTCTAACCGGTGCTGTGAGAGCTTAAGCAATGTTATTTCACTAGGCCAGGAAGTCTAGGCAGAACTTCATTAAAATACAGCTGAATGACCTGTTACATGAACCAGGCTCCTCAAGGGACTATTTGGGATTTTTGGCAATGTAGTGGTCCCACAAGTTGGTTCGTTGTTCACTAAAGCTGTAGCCTATGGCTTGAACATGTCTTGTCCTCTGGAAAGGGATAATCTTACCTAGATGCCAAATAAGGTGTCTGGTCCTCATATTGAAAAGCTCTGGTCTGGGTCAAGTAAAAGGCTTAAACTCCTTACCTATCATCCTTCCCCCTCACCAGTTTATTCAAGACAAGTGCTGATCCACCACACCAGTCCATGCTACCTGAGGAGTTTGTCCTTGCTGGATCCAAGCTGGGGCTACGTGCAGGCCATCTCTTCTCCCTCCAGAAAATGTTCTGGTTGGAAAATGGAAGACAGCTGTGGTTCTAGCAGTGAATCTCACAGGATATATGATGCTGTGGTAGTCTGACTCTGGAGGGTAAAGATCCAGTTGATGTTGCTAGAAATCCTCCAGGAAGCTGGTAAAGTTTATAACTAGGCCAGGTCCAGTACTCCAAGTAGGATTGCTCAAAATTACAGGATATTTAGAGCTGAAGCCCAAGGAGGGGACCGTTTTAGGAACAAGTTCAGATTTGTAGAACTGGGGAGTGAAGTGATAGCTGTTTGGAAGAATACCACAATGTAATCAAAGCCCAGAAGTTCCCTAAGTTCAGACTTTGGCTGAGATATTTTGTCCAAACTCACACTTTGACTTTGAAGGTGCTGCAAATCCCATGTAACTATAGTCAGTGAGAGTTTCAGGAGCTGGATCTTCTAGGGAAATCCCTGCTAGGCAGACTAGCCACAATTTGTGGGAAGTGATACAAGAAGATGAAATACTTATAGAGCTGAAAGGTTTATTAGGTCAGGAGTGCACTCTCTGGGTTTGTGTATGGTAGCATCCCGGCTACGTCTGACATTCCTGAGCTCTTGCACCAACCCAGTTCTCCTTGAAGCCTGAAAACTTTTTCTGAATCTTTGCTCAGTGTAATGTAACCGCCCCACCAAGAAGCCCAGGCAGGAATTGGTAGGGAGTATACGGGTGATTTCCAGTGAATTATATCCAAACATGCTCTGAATGGTAGGCTTTACATAGTGAATATTGTACTTGAAGAGGAAAAATATGATGGCTAGTGAGGGAGGGACTGCAAGCCCACGGGCAGTCATCCAGACTTGTAAAGGAAGGCTATTTTTTATAGTACTGTATATCAGTTTATAAATACCATCAAAAGGTTAAAGTAACTGCTTACAGACAGGTCATAAAAATAAGGGAATCCTGAGGGGTTCCAGGAGCAGTGGTGGGAACACAGTATTTTTGTTTGCAATTGGATACAGTCTACATTAGTAGAGCAGCCTCTTCATTTTGTGCAGTATGAAATGGGAGGGGACAGTGTCACTTCTGGTGGTGTCATCCCAGCAAGTGCTCTGTGTTCAATAAAGGCCTTCAGTCCTAAAGACTACCAGCTTAGCACATTTCACTGAGAGAAAAAAAAAAAAAAAAGATATTACTTTAAAATTTTAAAAGCAGTTATTGCCAAAACATGATCTGGAGAACAGTAACATGCTCTGTGTTCAGGGCAAATGCAAGACGGATATACCGTGTCCAGCCATCATGAATTTCTGCAAGGTGAGTGGATGCAAAATTATGGTAGTAAAGTATGGGCAAATTTTTTATCCAGGTGGCATAGCTCTTTTCCAGCCAGTGTTCATTCAGGCTGGTTCTTTGGCCCTGCTACTCTGAGCTGACAGACTGTAACCCTCTTTGCACAGCTATTGGTGCCTACGCAGCAGTGGAGGCAGTGGAGGGTCTTGCTATGCTCCTGTCCTGGCCAGCCTCTGGGACTGAGCCTCAGTCTCCTCACTTAACTGGTGCACACAGGCAGGATCAGGTCGCCCAGTAAAAAAATAAATTGTATGGGGGATCATTGCAGAGTACCCAGCTGGAGGTTTGCAGCTGCTAGTAAGCATTACTGTGTCTCCGGAAGCTTGCGTTGCCTTTACAAAGGTATTTTATTTAATAAATAACAGGGATTATTTAATCCAAATTGTATTATTCCTCCCCCGAATTGCATAACAGGCAGATCTTCCTTTCTATCTCCTGGGTTGCCCCTCCACCTTCCCGGGTCCTGCCTTCCCCAGCCTCCCCCTGGGTTGTCTGCACTTTGTCTGTCCGGGTACTCTGCTGCTTGTTAGCCATCAAGGCGGAAATTGCACATTATGTGAAGGCCAGATGAGAGTTGGTGACCCTAAATCACCAAGCAAAGCATTTTTAAAGGGGTTTTTAAAGCCAGAGCTTTCAAGTGCACAGCCTGAAGTTAAACATTTAAATCCATATTTAGGCATCAAAATAAACAGGGGTCTGATTTTTAAGAGGTGTGGAACAACTCGGGTTTTCCACCCAATTCCCTAGAGTCTGTAAATTTTTTCATTTCCTCTAAAAATCTGGCAGCCTCTGTAGATCTTTAGGAACGGAGTTGCAGTCCTGGCAATCCAGGGAAGCCTGAGAGCATCCCTCAAAATTTTGCTGAGTGAGGAACTGAGGGCTGAAATCTAGAAAAAAACTGAGGCCCCTAGTCTGAAACATAGCAGGAATCTGGATGCCTGTGTTCAGGAGCAAGACAAAAACAAGCAATCAAAAACATTAGAATAAAATCCCAGGTCCTCTCTATTTGTTCACCTTCTGGCACTGTCAGTCTTGTATGAATTTCCTCAGAACTGCAGTTTCCACATCACACCTAGATCCCTGGGGGTGAGAGTGCTACCATGAGAGAGGAGAGAAGTAGGCTCAACCCCCCCTGGACCTGTGGGGCTTCTCCTTTCTGAGCCTCTGAGCCTGCGTTCCACTCCTTGTGCTTCGATAAGAAACAAAGCACTGTTCTTCTGTCCATCTTCTTTTTTTTTTTTTTTTTTCTTAAAGAAAACAATACCAGTAACCCAAGTTGCTAAAATGGACTAATCATGCAGCTAAAGCCATGAGATTTCTGCTGTTCTCACATAATTGTAAGTCGCAGGACTGTTGCTGCTTCACTCTTTGGATCATTCCTGTTCATCTGACTTAGGCAGCTCTTGCTCAGCACAGTTTTTTCTTACTTGTATTGCTGTGTGCTTCACTTTTCACCATTCCCTGAGTAAAGAACTCACTTGGGGCTGTGAATTGCTGCCCTGAAAACTCGGTGCCTAAAAATCATGGCAGCAACTACATTCCCCTGTAGAACAGATCCTGTGACTGGGATTCCTAACACCTAATCGTTGCCATCTGAAAGGCAGATGCATAGTGTAAAAGGCTTCCCTAGACCCTCGCTGAGATCTGTTGAGAGAGGTAGAGGCCCCTGCTAAAGGGCAATGCCGGGCAGTTATCTCAGATACCATTCTGTCGGAAAGGATAAATTGACCTCAGTTCATCAGTCCCACCACTGACAGTAGAGGAAACCTAGATGACTAAGTTGGATTAGATACCTAATTGCTGGGTGGTTTAAAGTGGTTTAAAGTGAAGCGCTATAATTCCATCCCCAGGGTCTGATAGGAATTTCCACTTTAAGCAAGAAGCCCATTGTTTCAGAACATCTAAGGAGGGCAGGCCTGCCAGCTTGAAGCTGGCTGTCAGTTGTCACAGTGAGAGTCATTAAAAAAGTGATGTGTGGATGAAGATAGGACAAGCATTTCCAATCAACACAGCATCTCTCCTTGCATGCCATTGCACAAGGCAGTAGTGAAGAGTTCAAGTCATCTACACTTCAGGAAGATGAATTCAGACTGGAAGACATGTAGAGGAGAGTTGGTAAGTAAAATGGGAATTGAGAAACTTGTTTTAGAAGGGAAGATTAGAAGAATTGGGTTAGTTTGGCTTAGCGAGTTTAATTTTGAGAGTTTTCACATACAGAACATTATGGAAGGGGACGAGATGTTTAAGTTAAATTAAGAACATTGGTAGAAGGACAAATTGGTATGAAGAAATCACTAATAAATGCAAGGGTTTTCTAAAACTTGCTTTGTCCCACATTAAATTTAGCATATCTTTTCACAGTATTTGCGCTGCAGCAATTAGGGAAAGACAACCCTTGCTAGGATATGTTGTAACGCTCTCCCTGTCTGATTTCCTCTCCCTCCTTCCATCTCTCCTCAGCATGAATACCAATTTAAAAGGGTTGTATAATCAATAAGCCTGAAAGAAAACCAACATCCAAATATATTGGCTACAAGTCTTCTTTTGGAGAGATGACTATTCTTACCATTTAAAGAAAAAAATAGTCTCGTGATAGCCTTTGGAGTCATCGGTATTGACCCTAGTGACTGATATATCTGGTATTAGCAATCTTGGTCCAGCTGGAATGCACGCTTGTTTTCTTATTGGCTATCCAAGTCTTGAATGAGCAAAAGGTGATATTTTCTTGATAAAATTTCCCCAGCTTAAAGGCAGTTGTAGGATCAGAACCCCTGGGAGGGACCCCATCTAGTACCTCCTTTGCTCACTAGATTGATCAAGTTCATTACTGATATTCCCATGGAATCACTGATATTCCCTTGGATATTTTTGTGTTAGACAAAATGTGATGATTTGCCAAGGAAAGCTAGGTCACTTCTTAAATTCCCAGTGCATACTACTGAGCTGTTGAACAATTGTTTTTTTTTTTTCTTATCAAATACTCTTAAAGATCTCAGTTGATAAGACTTTATTGTCAAAACTAAATTACAGCCTATTACAGATGATGCCTCCATTTGTTATTTATCGATTTGGTGTTGTAGATGGTGTTTCATTCCTCCTTTTAATTGTTAGTAACCCAGAAAGGCAGCCATTACATATACTTCATCTCTCCATGCCCTATGTCAGAGCCAAACTGAGAGATGTAGAGGAATGCTGGTACAATCCCCTTATTTCTGGAAAGGGGATATGACAAAATCAAGGTTGACAAAATTTACATATCAATGTGACAGAAAATGAAGGTGAAAGAGCATTATCCATTCCTATTAGCTACCAACATCTCTTTCTTGATACATTTCACCTGTTGTGTCTGTCTAATGGGTTATACTCAAAAGATGTGTGTAGATGAGAAGAGCTGCACAAAGAAGAATGTTTGCAAGACTTCAAGAAATGAAATTGGAACTAAATTTCTGCAAGGCGGGCAGATGAGGCCAGGAAAAGGCATAAATCACATTGACCTAAATTCTCCTTTCTGGGAGTCGGGGGGGGAGGGGGGGGAATGAAAATATGCCTTTCTTCTCTTTTTCTAAACTAAAAGTTGCTTAGAGCTATACTGCTGTGCAACATTCTCCTGTGTGCTGCCCCCATGTTAATCTGGAGGAACTACAGTTAAATTGGTGGAGTTATTCTGGCCTCCTGCCAAAGGGAGAGTTTGACTCCGGTAAGCATAATTTCAGCAGAGCAGTCAAGGAAGAACAGCATGATAGCAGGTGGTGGAACATGTGCTAATTGAACCCACCACTCAGTAAATTTTTTATACTTAAAGGTATGACTTCAAGGCGGGAGTCAGTGCTGCAGATTGTGCAAACGATGGGATTGGGATCTAGGAATGGTGGGTGGGCAAGCGCCCCATGGTGGTGATGGCTGAGGCCTGTAGATGTGTTGGACCTGGTTCCCTGCAGGCATAGAGAAAGCTGCCCACTGCCTGAGCAGAAATAGCATGAGAGCTAGGCTGGCAGCTGTCTGCAGAGAAACCAAGGCAGAGAAAGACCTTTATAAATGCTGCTGACAGCAGCACCAAACCTGCTAAATGGTGGCTTATTTGTACCACTGCAGAAGATAAAGGGGTTATATAGTGTTCCTCTAATTTTGCAGCATTTTGGGCTTGGGATCCACTTGCTCTGTTGAGACACGAGTGAAACTTCAAGCAGCGGGAGCATCAGAGTTGGACCTTTACTCCACAGCAGATTCACAAGCCTTGCATGATGAACATGGAAAGATGAAGATGCAATAATAAAAATGTATCAGCCGTGGAAATCTTTTGAAAATCTTATTAGTTTGGGTAATAGGTGTCAGATACTGAAAATATGTAAATATAGTATTTACATACGTCCATCAAAAAAAAAAGTAGTTGTACTTTAATAATCCTTTTACAAAAATGCAGTGAATAAAGGAGATATGACAGACTATCTTACATTTAGGTTATACATGCAGAATACCCTACCATTATATTGTATGGTATATTAGTATTAAGTGTATGAGATAGATAGATAGATATATAACACAATTCCCCATATACCATAGTATGCCAGGCATAAAAGGTGCCGACCTCATGTTCTTAACAGGGCATTTTGGTCTTAAGTTGAACCTCCATGCAAGACGAGACGGTGAAATTAGGTTATTTCTACCTTATCTTCCTAGGTGTCTTAGAACAGTTTCCCCTTGGCAAGCCCCTAGAATTGTCTCTCTTCTGATCACCTTTCTTATTCTAGTCTTTCTGACTGAAACCTTCTTCTAGGTGTCTCCAGCCTCCTGGTATCAGCTTTTTCTCTTATTAGACAACTAGTTAAACCACTGTTGCAACTCCAGTTTACTTTTGGTCTCCATGCCTGGTCTGTCTTAGAGCCATGCCAAATATCACTGATGGATTTAGCCACTAACTTATTCTTAAGCCATTTCATAATGGGCCCAGTAGGGCCCCAGTAGTTGAACCTTCCCTTCCCACAGTTGCTCTTCCATCTCTGGTGCCACCCCATCCACTTCAGGTCTCAGGCAGGCGGTAAGGGAAGGTGCTGATACAATGAGCATAGATATAAAGATACTGTATCCTCATGGCCCCTGCCGTGGAGAGCATCTCTTGGATAGTGTTCCCAGTCAAGAAAGAGATCGCTAATCCTTGCTGGGCTTAGCACTGAAGTGGCTGTAGTTTCTGGACACTAACTGTTAGCTGGATGTGCTTCCATTCTCTGCTTTCCTTTCTGCATCATCTGTGTCCAGGGTTATTGGGCGCTGCACTAAGTCTAGTACCGTGGCTTTAACTATTCCCCAAAACTGCAATAAAAATGAAACAATACAGCCAATACTTTGATGTTTCTTTCTTACTAAATCTATGAAAACATGGCTCTTACCAGCACTGGAAATTTTCCAAACAGCCTTCCTCATAAAATACAATATTTAGTTGACTAACAATGTCAGCATTTTAAAAACGCTTTTCAGAAAAATGTGAGAAAGTGGAATGTATTTTCCCATCAGAAAAATTAATTTCCAGGTGCCCAGAGATGACCTTTGTATGCACAAAGCAGGGTCATGAATAGACACCTAAGGAAATGGGGAGTTCATGCGTTTATTGATCAGAATATAAAAAACAAGCACTTTTTTCCAGTGGGCCAAAAAAGGCTTGAGAGGCAGACAAAGCAAATAATTCCACTCATTCCTTCAAGACAAAATATAGATCAGTGCAGACATTTTGCTGAACATAAAGTTCTCCAGAAATATTTCAGGTTAATGGTTTTGCAGCATTCTCTCCAGTACAGGCTCCCCAATGCTTGTTGACTTAATGTTTTAGATTGACACTGTGAATTATTGATCTTTGCAAATTTTATTCTCTTTAAGATGCTGCACCAAATTTCTAGGATGTCCCACAGCCCAAAGTTTGGCCATGTATTTCTTTCAGCCATGAAAAAGAAAGGGTAACAGCTCTGAGAAGCTGTACTCTAACAGCCACAACACACACACCACAAAGACTTTTTGCTGCAACAGCTGGCGACACTGAACTGTGCTGTGTCGATCCATTTGTAGAATCTATCCCAAGACATGGAGACAGCAGACACAGCTCAAGAAATGAGGGTACATGCTCAGGACAAGGTATAATAGACAACGGCCACTTTTAGGAACCTTACTTGTAATAGATTGCCCAAAAAACTATGAAACCATCTCTCCCACAATAAAAATACCTATGTCAGAGAAGGAAAAGAGGAAGGTTATTCTACAGAGAGAGGTAAGCCCTAGCCCTTCAAGGGTTTTCATCTAGAAAAAATCTTGACAAAGTCAGCCTGAAAGGCCATGCCAAAACAAGAGTAAAATCCAGATCTTAGAATCCCAATGCCAACATTGTACCTCCCATATTTTACTTCTTATGCATTTTTAGCAGGTGGCTTCTGACTATTACCTCGCTGATAACCTGGTACTTGAAAAATCAGTAGAGAGAAGGTGGTCAGGGAACCACTGCTCCAAACATATTATGAGAGTGTCTGTGCTAAGAGTAAGAGATCTTGTTAAAAGATGTGAAACTGATGACAAAGTTGATGTCTTACTTGATTCTTTCTGGAAGAATCCTCCCTTGGCAATTACTTTCTTCTTGCTACTTTCAAGCACAGCAGTTCTCCATTGGTCTCTGAAAGCCCTCCGCAAAAAGTTTTCATCTTGCAGTTTAATTGTCATTTCAGTTGTCACTTTTTCAAGAGTACACGAATAAGTGTCTTCTGAATGCGAGAATGTGTTGGTTGATGAGAAGCTCAACATGAGCTGGCAATGTGTGCTCACAGCTCAGAAGACCAACCATATCCTGGGCTGCGTCAAAAGAAATGTGGCTAGCAGGTCAAGGGAGGGGATTCTGCCCCTCTACTCAACTCTCATGAGACCCCACCTGGAGTACTGCATCCAGTTCTGGGGCCACCAACATAAGAAGGACATGGACCTGTTGGAGCAGTCCAGAGGAGGGTCACAAAGATGATCAGAGGGCTGGAGCATCTCTTCTATGAAGACAGGCTGAGACAGTTGGGGTTGTTCAGCCTGGAGAAGAGAAGGCTCCGGGGAGACCTTATAGCAGCCTTTGAGTACCTGAAGGGGGCCTAGAGGAAAGATGGGGAGGGACACATTATCAGGGAGTGCAGTGATAGGATGAGGGGTAACGGTTTTAAACTGAGAGAGGGTAGATTTACATTAGATATTAGGAAGGAATTCTTTGCTGTGAAGGTGGTGAGACACTGGAACAGAGAAGTTGTGGATGCCCCAACCCTGAAGGTGTTCAAGGCCAGGTTGGATGGGGCTTTAAACAACCTGTTCTTGTGGAAGGTGTCCCTGCCCATGGCAGGGGGGTTGGAACACAATGATCTTTAAGGTCCCTTCCAACCCAAGCTATTCTATGATTCTATGAATCATAGAATACCAGGTTGGAAGGCACCTCAAGGATCATCTGGTCCAGCCCTTCTTGCCAAAAGCATGGTCTAGACAAGATGGCCCAGCACCCTGTCCAGCTGAATCTTAAAATTGTCCAATGATGGGAATCCACCACTCCCCTGGGAAGATTATTCCAATGGCTGATTGTTCTCATTGGGAAAAATTTTCCTCTCGTGTCCAATCAGAATCTCCCCAGGAGTAACTTGTACCCATTACCCCTCGTCTTTTCCATGTGATACCTTGAATAAAGGGTCTCCATCTTCTTTGTAGCCACCCTTTAAATACTGGAACGTGGTGATAAGGTGTCCCCTAAGCTTTCTTTTCTCAAGGCTAAACAAAACCAATTCTCTCCGCCTTTCCTCATATGTCAGGCTTCCCACTCCTTTGATCATCTTGGTGGCTCTTCTCTGTACCCTCTCCAGCCTGTCCACATCTTTTTTGCATAGCAGGGACCAAAACTGAACATAGTACTCCAGATGTGTCCTGACAAACACTGAGTAGAGTGGATAATGACTTCTTTATCTCTGCTGGTGATGCTCTTGTTGATGCAGCCCAGCATCCTGCTGGCTTTCTTTGCCACAGCAGCACACTGTTTGCTCCTATTGAGCTTGTTGTTCACCAGGACCCTCAGGTCCTTTTCCACAGAGCTGCTTCCCAGCCGGGTAGATCCCAATCTGTGCTGCACTCCTGGATTATGTTTGGCCAGGTGCAAGACCTTACACTTGTCCTTGTTGAACTTCATAAGGCTCTTGTTAGCCCACTCTTCCAGCCTATCCAGGTCTTCCTGCAGGGTAGTTCTCCCTTCCAAAGTGTCCACTTCCCCAGTCATCAGCAAACTTCATCAGTGTACACTTGATTCCATCATTGAGATCACTTACAAATATATTAAACAGCATTGGGCCCAATAGTGATCCCTGGGGGACCCCACTTGTGACAGGTTGCCAGTTTGAAAAGGAGCTATTTACCACCAGCCTCTGAGTGCAGCCTGTCGGCCAGTTCCCCACCCGCCACACAGACCACTTGTCCAGACCATAACGCCTCAGTTTCTCTACGAGGAGGCTGTGGGGAACCATATTGAAAGCCTTGGAGAAATCCAGGTAGACAGTGTCCACCACTCCACCCTCATCAACTGAGCAGGTTACTATGTCATAGGCAAAATTCTCAACGGGTATTCATCCACTTTTTCATCTCTGGTATGCTTCTCCTTTGGTTTTGAGCAGACTCAGAACCTTGTAGTTAAGCCAAGGCAATCTCTTGCTCCCCCTACTTCCCTTACCTTTAAAGGGGATGAACTATTTTTGTGGTTCCAGGAGAGTGTTCTTGAAAAACTCCCAGCACTTGCTAACTCCTCTATCCTCCATGGAATCTTCCCACGGAATGCCTCCCAGCTGAGCTCTGAGCAAGCTGAATTTTGCTCTTCCAAAATCTAAAACCTTTGTCTTAGTACTAATCTTCAGTGTGCTCAGCAGGATCCCAAACTCCACAATATTGTGATCACTGCAGCCAAGGCTATCACTAACCAAGATATTACAAAGCAGGTTTTCTTGGTTTGTGAGTAGCAAGTCCAGCAGTGCCTCATTCCTGGTCGGCACATCTAACATTTGTATGAGAAAGCAGTCCTCTATGCATTCCATTATCTTGATGGATGACATGTGAGCTGCAGTATTGTTCTTCCAACAAATGTCTGGGTAGTTTAAGTCATCCATAAGAACAGGGTTCTAATGACCCGAAGCTTGCTTAAGTGACCCAAATATTACTTTGTTGGCCTTACTATCTTAGTTTGGAGGTGGTAGCAGATGCCCACTGTAAGATCACCCTTGGAGATGACCCCTTTGATCTTAACCCAGAGGCATTTGATAGACCTTCCAAAATAGCCATAGTTGACTTCTATACATTCAAAGTTCTCCTCAGAATGCTCCATAGAGCGCAACTCCTCCTCTTCTTCCCTGGCTGTCTTTATGAAACAGCTTCTAGCCATCCATCACAATCCTCTAGTCATGTGCCTTGTCCCACCATGTTTCAGTTAATCCTGTGATATCATAACTTTCTGACTGTGCACAGAGCTCCAGTTCCTCCTGTTTGTTCCTCAGGCTGCATGCATTGGTATACATATACTTGAGGTGATTGGTTTTCCAGTTCACACGTTGGGAGGCAGCTAAGGAACATTTGTTTTTTTGCTGGTCTAGTTGGCCTGGCTTATTCCCCAGTTGGCTGCAATGCTATGACCACTGCCACTTTGGACCCCAGCCCGAGTCCTTCAGTTTAAAGCTTGCCTCACCAAGTTGGCCAGCCTGCTGCCAAAGATTCTCTTCCCTCTTCTAGACAGGTGGGTCCCATCCCTCCCTAGCACGCTGTAGTTGTTTGAGAATGTCCCGTTGACATAAAAGCTAAAATAGAGCCAATATATATATATGATGTTAAAACTATAGCTAACATCAGTGGAACTACTGTTTCTATTGATGCTACTAAGAAGGTGTGTTAGAATCCATTGATCAAAAAAGCCATACCTGCCTATAGCCAATGCTATAAAGGCCAGCTATCAAAAATCGCTGTCCTTGAAATCCAGCTTTGCTGAAGGGGAGGCAGACAGCAATGCTGTTTCCAGAGGAGCTCCTGTCACCTGCATAGGCCCCCTTTTTTTTTTTCCTAAGTTTTTATTATACAGCCAGCATTTTTTATGTGACTTTCATGTGACAGATGTCAGATAACATGATGGTAACATCTTAATAGTTTTATATCAGCTAAGCAAGAGGGTTATGGGCAGAACTTGTGGCTTGAAGCCATTACACACAAAATCCAGAATATGGCTAAAATTCTGTATTTTCCTGCACTAGCTTTAGTTGCTTCTATCAATCATTAATGGATTCTCCATAAAACCTTTCTGTTTGTTTTCTTTGTCCTCTAGCTTTATATTAAGGGATTAACAATACATAGCTTGTGTATAGTGCTTTAATCGGCAGGCCTTGCGGTCCTTTGCTGAGAGATCAATGTCATTTGCTCTGAAAAATTGAGGTATTCTAGGAGTGAGGCAGTTGCGCATCAGAAGACAGCAATTCAGTATTTTGTTTTAATAAAGTTGGCACCCTCCTTTCGTCCATCAGAAGGTGACAGAGTTTCTGTGTGGAAAATATAATAGATGACCTATGACTAAAGGTAGCAGTAGAATGCATGCATGCAGGAGGGCTGCGTTTGTGTTGATCAAGCAGCACTTAATTCTGACATTCCCTCACGTTTTAGTGCTTGATTTTGTTGTCCTAAGAGCATTGTTTCTGGATATTTTCTTTAATCAAAAGTTCTACATACATACTGTGCTATGTTTTCCTAGTTTAAATCCACTGAAGTGAATTATAACAGCATAAAACCAGAGCAACAGGCCGAGACTGTATAAACAAATCTTTGTTTTGATGTTCGTGAGTGATAAACCAGGACTTAGACTAAGTTTCAAAATATCATTTGGTCACTAGTGCAAAGTACCACTGATAACTAACTAGAGACTTCTGAACATTTTCATAGTATGTAGCATCTCTTGATAGAAACTCCAGTTCAGGAAAATGTTACAGCATGTTCTTAAGTCCCACAGAAAACAAAGCACATCCTTTTCTGAACCAGGGCCAAAGAGACTGTCTCATTCCCTCTTGCCCTCCCATTCACAATCACATAATGTCTCTGTACCAACTCAAAACATTGTATACATGGAAAAATGTGTGTGTTCCATTACAGGCAGTTATGGATAAGCGGTTCTGTCCATTCTGAAATAAATTAATCATCCTGTCTACATTTTTTCTTTGTTTCATCTGCTTCTCCCATCTGCTCTCTTTCTCTCTTCCAGCTCCCTCTGTTTTAGCAGAGTTTCTCAGTTCAGCTGAGATCAGATGTTGGCCCAGCATGTGTTTGCAACTTTTATTGTATGTGTCTTAACATGTTTTTGTTCAGGGGTTTGGTTTTTTCTTTTTTAAATCTCTTTCTCTAAAAATGGATGCAAGTCCCAGGCCTTATGGTCTCCTTTTTATGGGAAGTCATAACATTTTCCTCTGTGGGTGGTCAAGTGAGGAAGGCGGTTTTAAGAGAAACTTGACTGATGGAGCCTCTCTGGGCTCAATCCATTCAGCTTCCAGTTTTGTGGGCAAGACCTACTCAATAGCCATCCACATTTAGGGAGCAGCACGTGGGCTCTTTGTGAGGCAGGGCTTGGAGGCCTTGTGCCCCTCTCAGCTCCTACTCTAGCACTCCAGCCCAGAGTGAACTTTGCACCACATCAAGTGCTTTGTATATATGCTTGAGAGTATGGCCAGATCTGGCAGTTTTATTTGTTTTACTTAGGTATACATACCCCATTCATGTAGCTCTGAATACAAACACTCATCAAAGTAGATTAAGTAGACTAATTCCATCCATAATGGAACAAAGCTTCTAAGTCAGATTTTTCATGTCATTTCTAATTCAAATATTTCTATATGGCTTAACCCGTACAATAAGCAACTGATTTGCTTCTTTTCTTCATCTATGATGAAGGCATCTTCAACATAAAGAAAAATGTATCAAACCAAATATGTCATGATTTACTTGGAACATCAAAGTTTCTGAAGGGTCATGCATTTCTGCCCTGCTTGACTGTTCTTGCTAAAAAAAAACCCTAGTTTTCTGCACATGCATGACATTTGAGAATTGTTGTAGGTTTGTAGAACAACTTAATGCATTCCAGAACCGAGCACGCTCATAACAGTCATATGCAAAGCCATAACTCTTACTGGTGCATTTGGAAAGCAGAATGTTTTCCAGTGCAACTGAAGGATCCGATTCTGCTCTTCATACTGCTGCTGAAAAGTGAGAGTAACTCCACTTGAAATCAGTGAAATTGTTACACTGGAGTAATGTAAAAATCAGACATCAGTTTCTAGACAAAGTTTTTCAGTTTTAACAGTAAAGCCATGAAAAAAACCCTTGAAGGCTGCAACCCTTTGGTTTCTTGCCTGATCCCACTGACCCTCCCTTCAGCCAGTTGGCTCTCAATTCATTCAGCCTCTCGCAGGCACCCAGTACTGGTTTCATTCTGTCATTAGATTCATTGCTCTGAACTATTCCTTTTTATCCCTTACTGTCCAGCACATATACCTTCTTAATGTTCTTCAGTGGGTTTCCTCTTCCATGCTGTTGATTATTGGCAGTCGTGTTATTAACAGAGAGAGAAAGGAGCTCTCTGCTTTAAGTTCCTATACATAGTCTAGAATAATTTTGAGTTGCCATTACTGTCCTGACCCTAGTAACCCTAACCTGGCTTGGCAGCACAGCCCAGCTAGTAATCACTGGGAGCTGGTAGCAGTCTGACCATGCTCTGTGGGACAAGAGCCCTCAGAGATCATAGCTACTGGAAAACCAAGGGGTTTACTAAGTATGTGGGAAATGCATTTTTGAAAAAAGCTTTCACAAAGACAGCAAAAAGGACTCCTGGCAGGAGTGCCCCCTCCCCTGCCAAATTTTATATACATGCTTTAAAGCATTAAACAAATTAAATGCAAGAAATGGTCTCAATTTTTTATATGTGGGCAAAGCTTATTTTTCCCTAACTTACTTCTCAGAAGCAACTAAACCATGACTCTTGAAACTTAAAAACACATGAATAACAACAGCCTGGAGCAAACACCAGGCATGGAAAATTTCAACTGAACTTGTAAAAGTTTAACTAAGTTATAACAGCATCTTATAACATGAAATGTCAAAAACTGTCTTAATAACAATGGAATAATGGTGAAGCAAATCCAGTATTTCTATGGAGGGTGGATTAGGGAATCACAGGAGGAATAAATGGAAGCAAATGAATGGTGGGTAGTAATAGGTAGCACACACAAGCTATAGAAGTTGTAGAAAAGTTTAGAAAGCACTTCAGAGTCTGCTTTTCTGAATATAGTCTTTTCTAATAAGAAGAAATGTTAGTGGCAGATTTAATAACCTTTAATCTCATCTTTCCTACAGTAAGAAAATATAAAACACACTGGAACATTGCAAAGTGATGATAAAGTGAAGAGTGCTTTCAAACATCCAACCCTTTTCATGGATGAGGAATAATATCTTGGGTGATCTTTTGACTTTGTCATTCCAGTCTGATATTTTTGTAAACCAGGCTAATGTATGGCAGTTAACTCTGTGACAGCCACTCCTATTGCAGTGGTATAAGATCCCATTCCTCCCATCCACGGCAAAGAAAACTCTCCATTGCAGAAAATAGAAGTACCTGTAAATCAGCTTTTCCAATGCATTGTAATGTATGGTTTGTGAGATATGGATGACACTACTAGTGTACATCTGGGCCATGGCACAGATGAAGCTTTCTGAAACCCTCTCTTGCACTTGGTTTTCCCATGTATTTCACCCACAGTGTATGCGTCCCCTTTTCTGTTGCTGAAATGTGAAGAACGGATTCCCTTCCTTTTCTTTCCAAAAAGAGTTTTGCATCAGAGCAAAAAATAACTAGTAATTCACAAAGATGAACAGGCTCCAGCTGAAGTTCTTTGTCTAGCAGTTTACAGGTAGTCTTTCCTTCTGAGGAGCAAAGTGTGTTAGCAACAAAGATGGGGTAACCATTTGCTGTCATGGGCTATACTATACCCACACTGTGGCTCATGAATGGTCATCAGTTCCTGGGCTGTCAGTCCAGAACCTACCAAAACCACTGAATTTCCCTGTTTCTTGGTACCTGCTCTTGTCTAGGATTCAGGAGTAACTCTTTACACAGATTCTTGGTCCCTCTTGTTACGTGTCTGCAGTGCAGATTATTCATATGGATGTGCATCCATATGAATGAGACACTTTGTCCTTCTCTTTAGACAGTTCTTAGGCAGAATAAAATAACCTGGGACAGCTGTACACCTTCTTTCTCATCTATTCTTGGAAGAGCTATTTTTGTCTTTAGGGCAGTATCAGCTCAGGCCGGTGCCTTCCAACCAGTCTTTTCCGTCAGCCAAATTTGTTGCCTTATCATATACTATGTGTTTTCCTCCAGATCCTAGAGACTGATTTTAATAGACAAAAGAAAGCAGTTGACCCAAGACTCTGTGCAAGCAGCTGTAAATCCATCTGGACCTCAGAAGAGACACTGGTGCAAATTTCAGTGTTTTCAGCAGTAATAAGTTAGAAATACAACAATAGAAAAAATATATTTTCTTCTGTTGAAATAGAAAGGAATAAGTCCCAGTCCACACAGGGTACAGTCCTTTAGGCAACATTGCCTGTCTGAAAGTCTTTATGAAAACTGGAGTTTTGTGGTATGCCAAATGCAGAACATTCTGACAAAAGAGTAGAAAAGCATATTCCAAAGAAAAGAACGTAGTTATATTTAATTCCCTGAGAATATTTCTCTAGGTTTGGGCTTAATTTGTCCTCCAATATAGTTTTCCCAAAAGGCTTAATTTAATTTCATACTGTCTCTTTAACATGATACAGTGGAATGCATCATAATATTTTCCTACTTGCCAAGATTTGGTTTTCCAAATATGTGCATTTATTGAATGAGGTAAAACCAGATTGCTTTCTAGTTGGGCAGCAGACATGGCAGCTATGTCTTTAGAAACTCCCTGGTAAATGGCTTGGACCCTCTGAATCCTGCATGGTCTAGCATCCCCGATGTTGCTGGGAGAGACAATGATACTCTAATGAGTACTTACCAACGGAGAGAACTTTCCAAAAAATGGGTTAGTTTTCACCACGTCGATGTGCTACTGACCTAGCCAGACATGACACAATACATTTCAACTGGTCTTCCAGCCAAGACATGTTAATTATCTGCTGAATTATTTATACACTGTTTATTATTTTTTTGCAATTGGACATGTTCTCACAAAAGACTATGTGTACTACATATCAGTCAGTGTCGTTTTTTTCCACCATCAACTAGAAAGCTGCATTTTCTGTGAAATATGTTAGTGTCATTTTCAACCTGATCTAATTTTGATGGCAGAGGGACAGTAACCTTTTTATTGTTTTGTGTTGTATAGCAAAAAAAATTACAAGGAACATCAGGTGACCTACATAGTAATGGCGGCACACAGTCATTATTAGTGATTACTACCATTTCAGGAGCTGATATCCCTAAGGACTATGCTCTATTTCACCCAAAGTAAAAAGTCACAGGAAAGGACTTGTGGCCATTACTTAAAAACAAAACAAAACAAAACAAAACAAAACAAAAAAACAAAAACAAAAAAAAAAACACCAAACCACACAAACGCCCACACAGTAAATTTAGTATAAGCAAAAATTATCATCCTGATTTCTTGCACTGGTTGGTCAAATTATGAATCTTTGTGCTTGTTTCTGCCTAAGGAAAAAATGGCTTCTTGTAGTAGAGTTTCTTTGTATATGCTCCTTCTCTTTCAAATCCTTTTAAAGCCTGAGACCTTGCTTTTGGTTTCACTTACGTTTGGGTTTTACTCTAGCAGGCTAATTTAAAGAAATATACATCTGCTGTTAATGGGTCACATTCACCTCTGCGCACCAGGAACAGCAAGCAGCCATTAATCTAGGATAACTTGTTATTTAACCCAGATTTACAGCTGCATATTGTCAGTGGACTTCCCCTCTCAGCTTGGTTGTGCTGCAGCAGTGTTTTTCAAAGTGAAGGTCATGGTCCCCTTGAGGGCTGTGGAAAGGATCAAAGAGTGGGTTGGAAGTTGCAGGAGAAGTGGTGTTAATCGCTAGCAGCCCCAGCTGCGGTTCCACCGGTTTTGCTTTGACTGCGGCGATGGTGCGAGCAGTCATCCTGTCCTTCCTCTCGCCTGTCAGCTCCTCTCCTGCACACCAGCCTCTGGGTGGCTCCAGTAGGCGTCTGTGGAGCCACACCACCGTGAACCAGATCAAGGGGGCGACCTGGCTGATGAAATGCTCAGCCAAGCAAACATGCGGTCTGTCACACTCAGATCTGTTTCCAAGTCCAGTTCACCATGCAGCCACGAAATACGAAAGTGTCTGTTTGGCTTCATGCAGACTGCAGCACAGGGTAAGGACAAGCGGCTCTGCAGTGAGGAGTACACAAGCTGTGGAGTCCAGTTTAAGCAACATAGCCACCAACTGTGAGCAGGTAGTGTCAGATCATTCAGGTTGGGGGAAAGAGGAGGCTGTAACTACTTGCTGCAGTTTTTAGACTAGCCAGGAAACTACTACTAATTGATTTAATTGCAGACCGTTTGTCTGCACGGAAGATGTGAGCATTTAACTAATGCAATCTATAAAAGCAGCCATTCTGGGTCAGACCAATGTTCTTATTAGCATTGTAACCTGCTTGCAACACGAGCCAAGAGGTGTACAAAGAGAGCAGGCATACATAGTACTTTCCCCAAATACCTTCCCTCCTGCCAGCCACTTGCAGCTTAGGGGCTTTCTGAACTACATATGGTTGAATTTAGCAATCCTCAGTGGATTTCTCTTCTATGCATTTCTATTTCCCCTTTCACCCATGTAAAATGTTACTATCTACAGTGTCCAAAGACAGTTTATGACTTCATGTAGTAATTGCAAAACATCCTTGCTTCTCTGCCCTGGAGGAAATGAGCTGCAGCTCACTCATGGAGTCACACCAAGACAGATGAGCCAAAAGGAGTGGATGGGATTGCCACAGTTCCAAAAGGTTAAAGACGACTCTTTTTATTCAAAAGAAGTAACTCGACCAACGTGTACATGAGTAGTCTCTTCAAGAACTTAAGAAACTGGATCCTTTAGCTGGTGAGCATGGGTTTATCTTTGCAGACTTCAACAGCAGCAAATTGCAATTGAGTTTAGCTTTGTTAGTGGCCATCTGCTGGCTTGTAGCAACATCTGCTTTTGCTACTCAGGGTGTTCTGGGGGAGGGAACTGAACAGCAATGAATAATAATTCACTCCATGCATAATCATCACAAAATCAGAAAATTAATGGCTTAGATTGGCATACGATGAGACTTTTCTTAGGAAAACAGTGGTAGAGCTCTCTGGTCATTGATCAAATATTTAAATATCCAGAATTCAGTGTTTGATTTCTGCTCAATGGATCAAAGCCCAGCCAACTTAATTTCTGCCAAGGATCAACCAAACTTTTGTGCTGACCACATGTTGCAAACAAGCTGCACGAATTCTTCACGCGGATGCATTTGCCTCTTTCTAACAATAACTATTACCCGGATAGGTATACAGTACCAGCATAAAACCTGTCCCACTTAGCTTCCAGTTTCTGTAGGCTGTTGATTTGATTTACCAGATATTGATTGAGGTACATCTTCAGCAGAATATGTATGAGCTTTCCTCTTGGTAAATTCACATCACAGCCTTCTATTCCTATCTCACAGTGGCAAAAATGTGCCCTTCAAAGGCTCATTTGTTTTTTCTTACAGTGTGTATCTAAGGCTGTGAAAAGCAGCAGTAACCTTCATGTCACCCTTGAGGACAGAAGGTGAGAGAGCTCAGAAATACCAAGCTGATGATTTATAAGTGCATCTGAGCTGTATCATGATAGATGTGCACATACAGTGAGTATCAGAGAGAAAACATGTACTGTAATACGCATGTTAGAAGGTGGTGTGGGTTAGCCCTGGTGGGCAGCTCAGCCCCACGCAGACACCCGCTCACTCCCCTCAGTGGGATGAGGGAGAGAATTGGGAGCGCAACAGTGAGAAAACTTGTGGGTTGAGATAAAGACAGTTTAATAATAAAGACAGTTGTGTGCGCAAGCAAAGCAAATGACGGAATTCATTCACTACTTCCCATGGCAGGCAGTCGTTCAGCCATCTCCAGGAAAGCAGGGCTCCATCACAGGTAATGGTGACTTGGGAAGACAAATGCCATAACTCCAAACATCTCCCTTTCCTCCTTCTTCCCTCAGCTTTTATTGCTGAGTATGGCATCATGTGGTATGGAATATCCTTTTGGTCATTTGGGGTCAGCTGTCCCAGCTGTGTGCTCTCCCAACCTCTTGTGCACCCTCAGCCTACTCACTGGCAGGTCAGGGTGAGAAACAGAAAAGGCCTTGATGCTGCAGAAGCACTGTTCAGCAACAGCTAGAACATTCCTATGTTCTCAACACTGTTTTCATCACAAATCCAAAACATAGCACCACAGGAGCTGCTATGAAGAAAATTAACCCTATCCCAGCCAAAACCAGTACAAGAAGTCTGTATTTTCTCTGTACACTGGGCTGGGAATGCATTGATTTGCACATTGTCACTTAACAGTTGTAGCAGTTGACCACTGGGAGGTCAGTACATATCCTAAACATTAAAAAGAAAATAAAACAAAAAAGTCAGTAGCTAGTGTTGGGTAGAAGCCATAGAAGTATTAAGATGTCATCTTCACCACTTACATTTTATCTAAGTTAACTAGCTGGTTCCTTAGTTTCACCAATACCTCCTGTCAGTACTCAGAGAAAGGCTTCTAAAGGGATTGATCCAGAGCACCGATGTTCTGAGTTGCTTTTGGAAGAGCTGCTCTGTCTGCTCTCATCAGAGGGAGAACCTAGGAAGGCCTTTGGCCTGCTATTTTAGTTACATAGAATTGGGTGTTTTTTTCCTCCCTTTTTAAGGGGTCTGTGACTGAAAATCAGAGAAATTCAGTCTCTATATTCATTTAAACATTTTCAAAATTGTATGTGTGTTTCCAATATGGTATTTTTGAATTTAATACATGTTGTACTTCTGTATTTAATGGCTCTTCAGTCTCTTCATGTCATAGAATCATAGAATCATAGAATGGTTTAGGTTGGAAAGGACCTTGAAGATCATAGAGTTCCAACCCCCCTGCCATAGGCAGGGACACCTCCCACTAGACCAGGTTGCCCAAGGCCACGTCCAGCCTGGCCTTGAACACCTCCAGGGATGGGGCCTCAGCAACCTCTCTGGGCAACCTGTTCCAGTGCCTTACCATCCTCAAAGTGAAAAACTTCTTCCTAATGTTTAATCTGAACCTGCCCTCTTCCAGTTTAAAGCCATTAATATACCTCAGAGTCCTGTAGTAGTGCTCTTAATCTACATAATGGTAAGGCTGACAGTGGACTACGGCACTGGATTAGAACTAAAAAGATACAGGTTCTCTTTCCACCTCTGCTGCTAACCTACTAGGGGTATATCAGGAGTGTAGCAGTCCTCCCAGTGTCACTTTGTCTTTCTTGTCCATAGAATTGGGATAAGAAGAGTCTAACCATAACCCTTAGTGAAATGTATTGGAGGAAAATTGAGATAATAAATTTTACTGTAAGGTTTAGCATTGTGGACTGTTTGCGTAGGCTCTCTCTCATCAATCAGATCTAGGATACCTTCTCAGCTCGGTGCTCCAGGTACCTACTGTGGCTGCATCCTGACTCCCAGGGATACACACTGTCAATCCTCCTTGTTAGAAATGCAGGGAACCGTAGGTGCAAGAGGATCAGAGCCAGGTCACCAGGCTGAGCAGTCAAGGTACCAGGACTGTGAAGAATCCCACAGAACATACCTAATACAGGTATTGACTGCTGCGAGCATGCACGCGTTCATACATATACACACTCAGTGTATACACATATTAACACCTTGCTTCTCTTAGCTAGTTGGGTCAAGAGATCAAGACCTCTGCATTTTACCCACTGCCTTTATTAGGGGATGCAAACAAGAGATGCAATTAAATCATTGGCAGCTGTAGTGGCACATTGTTACTGTTGAAGTATACCCATGGCACAGAGAATGTGTTCGGGAAATACCTGACATACTGACTTTAGGGCAACAGCGCCTGAGGTCAGATTAAAATCTTGCAGATATGAATGATATAGCTATGGCATATCTGCTGTGAACAGCCCTTTGCCTGTTGGGTTGCGCACAGAAAATGCCAGCATCCCCTGCCGTAGTAAACAGCTGTCCTTTTGGTAAGGATCACATAATAGGAGGAAGTTCTTATAACCTCTGCGATCTTGGTCATTCAGATTGTGGACTCTGAAGAGCAGTGCACTTGAAAGAGCACAAAGGTAACAAACCTTTTGGATGTTGAAAAATAATGTCTATATACTGAAGGTAAATGTCGCTACTGCCCCTGGTCCTCTCAGTCTCCTTCAAGGACCACATCTAACTTCTAAAACCTGAAGAACTTTCAAAATTATCTTTTAATCATAGACCTTTTCTGTCAGTCATACCAAGCCAGGGTATTTCCCATGTGTTCACTTGCTCTAAACTGCATTGACCTGAGGTGTAAGATAGGCAATAAGCAGGTCTGAACTAATGGTAGATTTCAAATCCAGTGTCTCACCAGAGCTAGACGTGGAAGCTTCCCAACTCTCTATGAGATATTTGATGGCACTCTGAAATTTCTAAGAACTTAAAGAAGGAGTTTATGAAAGAAGAAATGCTTTCTTGAATTTTTTTTAGAACTTTCTAAACCGTGTTAACTGTGGATTCTATCTCTGAGATCCATAGTAGCTATAGGTAGGAGAATAAGAAAATTTAAAATCCTCAGCACACTTCCAGTATATTTTCCTTTAAAATGCACCATAATCTCTGTTCAAACATACAGAATACTTGATGGTTGGCCTGATAAGTTGTAGATTTTAGCTGTACCCATTTAAGATAATTCAGATAACTCACATAAGTTTTGAGAACTTATAAATACAGTTGGGAGAATAATGGGTTTTTTACTCTGTACCTGAGTGGAAAAAGTTGAAGAAATATTTAGATACAATTTGGAGGGCTCAGGAAAATAGAAACAACAGACAGGTGGGTTTTCATCACTCCAAATGTTTTATTTACTCTGAAATAAAATATTTGGATTCACTTGTTTTGTGACAAGCTTTTTGCCCTTCCTGACTCATAAGGTAGGTCTTTCTAATGGAAAAAGGACATTTTAAAACCAGAAGTAAAAATGCCAAAGCAGACCACTCTGGCTTTCTCTAGACTAATATTTCATACAAAGAGAACTGGGGAGATAACCTTTTAGTCTTCGAAATTCTTTCAGTTGATCTTGGCACAAATTTTGGACGGTTTCACTGCCTCCAGAGCTCCATTTCTTCTATCACATCTACCGCTCACCCAAAAAAAAAAACAAGCCCAACTCCATTAAAAAAACATTCCCAGTCCAAATTCATGCCAGGAGAACCCTTTTGCCTTAGCACTATGTTCTGAAAACCTGCTCATACAGGTACTATACGCTGTAATGATGTAGATTCATTACAGCAGTTGTTTAAATTGCCTCATTTTGGTCTGCACTCCTGGCTACCTTTGAGCAAATCTGCAGCACTTCTGCACAGACAGAGGACCTGCTCCATGTGATGACCCAAAGGATCTAGCCAGCTTCTCTGAAACGGCAGAAGTGTTTGTGCGGGAGTGGGCAGTTGCTGCCTTCCACACAGGGTCCACAAAGGAGCTTAGCCAGAGCTTTGCATCATGGCTGATAGCATCAGCTAGTCTGATCCAACACCTACCTATCCTCTGAAGTCAATGATTTTGAATTAAGTGTAGTGAAGGGAAGCACAGTGGGACAATAACATGCTCCAAAGGAAGCCAGCGTTGGACTAAGGGCAACGGTGAATGTTTTGCATGAGGAATACAGCAGCACTTCTGAGAAGATCCATTCCACAGGAAAATTCAAGGCAACTGGCTCATTAGGATCACAGTGTGTCTGAAAGAGGTCAGGCAACAGCCCGTACAACTAGCTATTACTGCTGAAATAAACCAGTTTGTTGTGATCACTAAATATGGTACTATGAATGTTTCTTAAGTTGTGTCCTTACAGGTGCAGTTCCTAAAATTGCCCGATGTCTTCAGCTACTTTTTGTGGGCAGCAGGAAGTGCTGGCTAGACTTGCCATATTCATGCTCTCCCACTTGAAGAGGTTGTTCCATGTATGTAGAAGGGAGGAAGTGGATAGGAAAGACGGGGAGTTCTAGAATACTTACTGCTTTCTTGAGCCCTTATTAAGTATGTGCACATGGTGCATCTCCTTCATCTCTTGCCCTGAGATGTGGGATTTACGCATCATTTACAATCATTAACAAACCCACGGAGAATCAAAAAAGCAGACGTGCAGAAAAGAACTGGGAAACAATAATACAATAAGTCTGATTATCTTCATTTTACTTGCATAATGAAATGAGAAAACAAGTTTTCAAATGGAATTATTTGGAATCAGGCTAGATGCAAGATGTGTCATTCATCTGAGATGTAGAAACTTCTGGACTTATTTAGGAAAACATTGCTTTAAAGGGAGTTCCTCAGAAGAAAGCAATTAAATGTCATTTAGAAAAAAAATGCGTATTGCAGCCTAAATGATGAAATACGATTGCAAAATGTATAGCTTTCTCTCCTGGATTTATTTTTTCTGGTTGGACCTTCTCCACAAACCTGGACGTATCCTGAACAGCAACAGCTAATCTTACTGAAATGTGGGAAAGATTTTAGTGGTTTTGGGTGTGGGAAAATACCTACCAAAAGGACAACTTCTTGCAACTCAAATCAGACTTAAAAAGTTCTGATCTGACTCAAATTCCCAAGGGTGAAAAACAAGTGCATCGGAAGCCCATAAAAATCAATGTCAGTCTTTCTTTTTACTTCACTGACCTTTAAAAATGACTTTGAGGTTGAAATCCTGCCCTCGCTAACTTCAGCGGTCCTTGGATGACATCCACATAAAAGCGTTTACTACCTCTGGAGCATTTCTTCAAAACATGGGGAGCTTTTCTGTATTTGCCACGTTCCAACCCCATTGGCAAAGTAGAACAAGAAATCAGAAAACTATACATTGGATCAAATGTATTTATTGATTAAAGTACTCTGTGCGATCCTGGTGAATGCCTGCATCCCTCCTACCAAAATCTTGCAGATGCTGAGGACTTTTTTTCCTTATGTTTGATTATGCCTAAGGAATTTCTGCCCTCCTCCTCCACAGTGCTCTGTGCAGGCGCAGCAATCCCACGGCTCCCTGGTCCTCACAGGGTCAGGGCTCCTGGCTGTGGGTTGGAAAGGTATCATGATGTTTTAAAAGGTGCTACACTACCCTGTGGCCTGTTTTTTCTCCTTTACGGGTGGGAGTAAAAACCTGGATACTTTTTGTAACAGCCAATTATCTTATAGGAAACAGAGAGACTGAAGACTACATTTTCTCCCTTAGGTTTAAATAAAGTACTGTCTACCCATAAACAACTACAGTGGCAAACAGAAAAAAAATATCTGTGCATACGCATTTGTGAGGTTGATTCCTTACCACTTTTGTGGCTACTACAGAGACTTATTTTTCTGGTTTCAGTATTGAAGCTGTACTTCAAAAATGTATTAAGGTACTAAATATAAAACCAGAAATGTTTCAGCCTCAGCCCTCCATTCATTTGATCCCCACTAGCTGGGACAGCGGTTCATGTGCTTCAAGTGGTTGTGGTTAAAAATGCCTTTGTTTCTATCTAAAGTTACCACCAATAACACAGGGCCCTCTACCGGCACTGTTGCAGGGTACAAGCTCTTGGAAGCCATAATAGCAGGACTGTTTCTCTGCCTGCTTGTGTGATCATCTTAACCTTAATTATATCTGTTCATTTATTAAAATAAATAACTGAGGAATATAATAAGTTTTGAATTCCAGCTGTTCAAACAGTCTTTTTATTTTCTTTGTGTGCATGGTTTGGTGGGCAATTTATTGTATCCATTTTCCTTTTTCTCATTTTTTACTAAGAAATGTGCAGTATATTTTCCAGATATGCTTGGAAACTATGTATGGAGCCACCACTGGTCCAACACAAGGCCATAACAAAAAATGAACTTTGTCCCTTTTTTAAGAGCACACGTGACCTATGATGTTCATTGATTTCTGATTCAGTTAATGATTGACAAAGTATGCTTGAGACTGCCACTGTACAGTTTAATATTCCACCTGTCCCTATGCGCTTCCATTTGTGAATTACCTGCTTACCCCTTTTCCCTGAACTTGGCTTGAATGCTTATGAGTGTCCTCTGTGCCTTGTCCCAAATGGATACTACTATTTGTCCTTGAGATAAACACCACAATCCATTTAACAGCCTCCTTTGAGCTAAGAAGCTCTATTTCCTACATCAGACAGCGTACAGTGGATGGGGTGGGTGTAGGTTCAAGGCCAATCCCTCCCCATCCTCCTCCAGTGAAGCCAAAGGAGGGCTTCCTCACTTCCATCCTCTAAAGGAAGAGGCAAGAGGGCAGAGGGGGTCTGGCCTCGACCTTTCCTCCCACTCTCTCTCAGTCCCGAGGAGACTCAGGGAAGGGGAGGCATCTTGCAGCAGCAGAGAGATTCAGCAGTGTTGGTTGGCATCCAGGTATGATTCAGAGCACAAGTTACAAAAACGTGCTTAGGAGTTGTTTATGATTTTAAACCTTTTTTATACATTATTAACTCAGACTGGAAGGACAATAGGATCACTGAATCCAAATGGGGTCTTGAAAAAGGAATTGTCTGTCTTTTGCAGTTGTGTGTTCTGTCTTGTTATCACACCATCTCACACATCAAACCAAGCTAATGGCTTTCTTGCGTTCAGTGCTGCAAAACATAACGAAGCACAGTCCCAGCTGTAAGAAGATAAGAGGCAAAGGAAACAGTATTTTGCATCTACTAGGGAAACGGGACACAGAAATATGAATGCCTTGATTTTCATTAACATTTAAAGTTGGCAGTACATTTGTCTGGTCTTAAAGTGGATATAGATCACTTTAAAACCCCACTTTAGTACTGGCATAGTGTAAAATGTCCTTGTAAATCAAACTAAGGACAGGGTCTTCTGACCATTTATCTTCTGACCACAGACATAGTAAAACTCTAATGTGGTCAAGAAAGCCTGCAGCTTTTCTGAAGGTGGACAGTTTTAAATAATCAGGGAGACTGCATATAAGGTCTGCTTCAGCTAGCTTATAGATGTGAATGCCAGTTGCCCAATTATGACATATAAAAGCTTCCTATATCCTAAAAATGTTAAAGCCTATATAATTCACCCCAAATCACCCTGGAATTCTGAATCCAGTTTGTGACAGGAGCCAATGAGTTCTGCTTCAGGGTTTTAAAAATCAGATGCGTTTACTTTCAAAAGCAAAAAGAAAATCTTTGTGAAGGTGTGGTTGCTCACACCCTCTCACCCTCTGGCTCCTGATTTTCTCTGTGTGAGGTTCTCCTTCGCACGGACTAATTGTGAGCATATTCTGAGCATGCCATCCAGCTTCCAGCATACTATAAGATGCTCATAGAGGAAAACATGCCATTATTATGAAAGATAATGTGCTGTCCCACGGGAGATACTTGGCAGAGGGAAGAAGGAAATAAGTTGGTCTGAAACTATAGCTGAACATTTGCAGGCTCTTTTACAGAGCCTGCAAAACAGGAGAAATCCCAGCATGTTTCAGTTATATTGGCTGTCCTATGTTATGCACCCTGTGATCTAGACAGGTCTGATCCACAGTTCACGAGGAGTCATACTGGGAGAGAATAGATTAAAGGCAAAGAACAAAAGGAAGCAAAGGGAAGAGAAGAAGCTTTCCTAGCTTTTGATGAGGAATGTCTAATATGAATCGTAAAAGCTGGCCTGTCTTCAGAAATGTTTACTTGAAGTTCCAAATCCTCATAAAGCTTCAGGAAAAATATTTTAAGCCTTCAATTTATAGGCAGTTGTGTGTGTGTATGTTGTACGGTCTGCATTTTAGTTCTTCACCTTGGAAAAGAAGTTCTTTTTTCTGCTTATGAAGAACTACTCATATGGTAACGCTACTGGTGTTATAAGCAATGTACCGAAATGCTTGTAAACAAAAATAGAAGCTAAAATGTCCAGATATCAAGACAGGCAGAGGGCTTGTCTGGAAAAATGTAAAAAGTTGCTCTCAATAATGACTAACAAAAGATCTCCTGTCCACTGAGACAGTAAATAAATTAGAAGGAAAATAACTGCTGTTCACAGGTATGGCAAAAATAACTGATTCTTGTGACAACCATGAACAGATGCATGAGGAAACCTTCTTCCCAGAGTTTACAAAGCACTGCTTTAGGGCATCAAAAAGCTTTGCAGCCCAGACTGATTGCTGATGTTCTACTGAATACCACACACATGCTACCAACCACCAGGGAAATCAGAGATAAAGTGATTTTGTCTCCATCCCTTCCCCTCACTGCTTTGCGCACATCAGCACGCAACCAATCCCATGCAGAACTTTCCAAATTGCAATCACACATTGTGCTTCCCCTGAAATGTGCAAGCCATCTGCCACAACTCTGTTTGGTTTTGAGCCATTTCTTTGTGAATAGGTGCTTATCAGTTTCTCTTGTTATTATTTGTACTTTGAGGTAGGCGATGGGGAGTCCAAGACCACCAACGCTGTCTTTGTCTGACCAGATGCATACAGAATTATTTTCTATAAATAACGGAAGAAGTTTCTGAAAACTGTATTCCTATTTATATTCCTGTTGGATTTTTTGTTAGTTCTGGCTTGTGTATTTATTTTTTAATATGTCAATAAATGAGAATAGTGAAGTGTTGTAAGTATATTATGACAAAAGTGCTAATAACTTCAAAGAAAAAAGATCTGTTTTATAAAAAAGGGTGAAGACAGAGTTTATGATTCACTATGAATATATGCTAATGTTTGACAACCGATGTTTTTATCAAGTGTTTTGAAGTATGTGAATTACTAGTAAGTAGTACTTTTTTCCCCCTGTGGATAGCTGAGATGGCCATCACTGATATATAGGAGACAAAAGGACAGTTTTGTTTTGTTTTATTTTATTTTGTTTTGGTTTTGAAGAAAACCCTGCTGAAGAAGTGGCCTTTTTATTCCTTTGACCTACATGAGCTTAGGACTTGGTCTGCTCTCCCATAAAGAATTCCGTAGCCAGTAATTCTAATCCTCAAAACACTCTACCCAAACACTGCCTAAAAGCCAAAATACGTCTTCCTTTTCACATTTTGTCTCAGTGGAGCACAGCTGCTCTGTGGGTTGTGGACAGAAAGGTGATCTAATGCACACTTCCTTTGTGCATGCACATGAATATATGCATCTACACTACTTTTTTCCACAGGAATGATACTGAACGTAGCAGAAAAATAAGTATGCTATTCTCTTACAAAATGGAAAAGGTCTCAATAATTTGATAACCTGAAGTATTAGTTTGATACAAGTGTCTCTCGCTTCCCTTTGAAGGTTGTAGGTTTATGTATGTGTGTGCAAATAAGATGTAAAATCAAAGAATCATAAAATAATTTGGGGTTATAAGGGACCTGTAGAGCAGGGTTGATTTTAAAGTTATTTCAGGTTGCTCATGGCCTTATCTGGTCCAGTTTTAAATACCTGCAAAGACAGAGAACCCACAACCTCCTTGGGCTTGCAATACAATTTCTTCATATGCTTCCATATTTTAAATTGGAATCTCCATGGCCAGCTTGGTATTTCCACAGTGAATCTAACCTTTCATATCCATTACTCGGAAAACACAATGCAGCTCCTTGCACAGTTAACGTAGATTTTTCTTTTTCAGAAGACTACAGAGCAAGGGAACATGTCAGGCATACCAATGTTTAATAAATAGCCACAGAGATAGAAAGGCAGTAGACACAACCTGTAAGCTTAAGTACCACTAGTCAGACAGACTGGTTCTAGAAAATACCTTTCCAAAAGTCTTTGGAATTTTTAAAGCAAATTGTAATTTGCTTTTCACAAAAAAATTGAAAGTGTTCAGTCCATTTGGGCCCCCCTTGCCAGGAATATTTTAGTAAATGAACTACTTTTGAAAAGAAAAAAAAAATTATTCACAGGAAATTAATTTAGAAGTTTTAGCCAGAAACCTGAACCTGAGTTTTAAATTAATCCCATGACCATAATGCTCTGTCCAAAGAAATAAAATGTTGTATGCTTGCAACAGACAGCAGGGCAGAAAGTGACAAACTGAGACTCAGTAAATAATGGATAAGTTCAGGAAGATGGCATCCTTTCTGCAAATACCTTTCAAGCAGAAAAGGCAGCAATCTGTGCCACATTTGTAACAGTTTTTCATATACCTCTTACATGGGTGCAATCTGGAGAACATGTTATTTTAGAAAATTACAAAACCAGGTTGGCTGCTTGGTTAAAGGGTCATCCACTTTCTCAGTGTTTCTTTCTTAGCCTACATTGTTTGCACCACTTCTAACAATCATCACTAGGAATATCTCTGCTATACACACAAAATTTGCAATGATCTTGTCCTGAATGGAGGCGGTTCCTGTAATGGCGTCCAGAAAACAAGTGAGTTTTACCTGGTGACCAATCCCGAATTCAGGCTGCTCTGCTGTACCATACCCCTGTTCTTTGTTTTCTTCCAAATGGTTTACAGGGGAAAAAAAAATGCTTTGAAATGTTTGGCAGCAGTTTAGCATTACTAAGGTCAATTCTTTTAAAATATATGTCTACCCATAAAGCCAGATGCCTTAGGATCGTGAATGCAGTTTACGGATGTCTGAGAGACAAGAGGAAAGTGTAACTGGTGCTTTTTTTTTTCCCCGTCTCACTTGAAATGCTCTTTTGCTTGTCTGCATAAATTTTGAGGAGATGATTTTAAAGTATGGTATCATTTAAGGAAGAGCAGGAAGCACCTCTCCTACTGTGGCAGCCCATAATTCCACCCGCTCCATCAGACGGTCCTGTAAATGGGCATGAAATATCGGGTTTTTAATTTATCAGACATCTAGGAGTAAATGTTATTCTTTTTCTCCTTGAATGAGTGTGTTTCTTTCTCAGGAAGACAAAAGAGGAGAAAGAGGAAGGAAAATTTTCTGTCCCATTGCTTTTAAGTTGGTTTTGAAGTGAGATCTTGAAAGATTGCAAATGTTTGAAATACTGAGCAGAGTATAGACATGGGTCTGATAAAGTTACCTTAACACAAAGTTCTGGACTGTGTCACCACCTGGATGTGGCTTTGCTTTCTTTCCTGACAGAGCTGATAGTACATGTAGGACTCAGCACCCAAGCATGTAGCAGTGCAGTATCACACATAACTTTGGGACAAAAAGTAAAAGTAAATTTTAGCTATGCGAAAGTGTACAGTGGCATGATGGAATTACCCGCACTGGCATCCATCCAGCACATGAAGGCTATAAGACCCATGATAGCGTGATGTACCCTGTTTTATCTAGCTGATACAGAACTTCATTATATGGTGTGTGAGTATACAGCATGGGAGAGTTTGGGGCTTTATGTCTTATCCATAAAGATGCATGTAAATTTGCAAAAAATAGCGATATTTAAATAATACCAATTTCTTCTTTCACAAGCAGACAGATGTACTAAAACCTGCGAGAGGAGCAATAAAAATCAGAGACATTCCCTGAGGTGTTTTGCCAGAGGTCTGTGTGCATTACAACTCCACCTGCGTTTCTCTAATCCAAAACTATATGATGTCCTCCTTAATAATCCAAAATTACAACCAGGGTGGCAGGCAAAGAGGGACATCAGTAGGAGAAAGGTAACCTGGGCCACGTTTAGATGCTGAGCTTAGAACTGTGAACTACTCTCTTAATGAGGACCTCAATGAAGAAATGTTTCATGAACAGCGTTTCTATACATTTGCATTCTTTATCTTGTAAAATTCCCCACAAAACCTCAGCTCTGCCCATGTTATCTCTGATATTTCCCTTGGAAAGAGACAGCATTGCTGTGACCAGTCCGGGGCTGTATATATTCTCAGTATGTATGCACTCTTTGGCAAGGTTGCTACAGTTAAATTATATTTATAAGGGCTGAGTTCTGCCTGCATTCTCTCAGAGTCTCTCTTCTACCCAACAGCATTTGACACCAGTTGAATGAACTTCATTACCTACCTTTCTTGGAAACTTGGTTGAAATCAATCACAAAAGTCAAGCGATTGAGCTGGGCAGACAGACTTGTAGACAACACTTTTATATAATTCCCATTTCCTTACAAAACCAAGCAAACCCCCGAAATTTTTTCAGTTTCTGGGCTTGCAAGAAGAAGACTGATTTAAGTTCTAGATGTGTCCAGCTGAAGGAATGGCTTGGCATCAGAGTACGTATAAAAAGTGGTCTTATTTACAATGGTCTCAAAAGTTATAATGCTGACCCCATAAATGTCCTTTTGCACCATCATGACTCTCCTCTTTTAATTTGAAATTTCCCTGACTATGAAATTAGAGCAATATAGAGGAGTAGCAGCTCAAGATTGTGATGACAGCCAAGAGGTGAAAACTTTACGGATTTTCTTACTAAAATGGCAGGGAATGTATGAGGAAATTAATTCTTTATGAAAAGATTACCCTTCCTTTTCAGGAAACATTAAGTGTAAGGAAATACAGTTCAGGCAGGAATAACTTTGAGGCTTTTTCATCAATATAATTTTTACAGCTTCTAAAAAAATCTAGTCTGATCCTCCGGACTAGAAAAATCGGTATCCTCACACACCCTGAGTTTGGGTGCCTGCATCCAGAACTGATGAGCTTGGACTGTGTTGGAAGCCTCAGGCAGCTTACGCTTTTTCCCCAGGCCAAAAAGTTTGGATATGGTCAGAAAGGCATCAGATCTCCCAATGCAAATATCTTTAAGTTGTAAGTTTACATGTGGCTTATTTTAAACCCTACTGCTGCATCCTGTAAAACACACTAGGACTGCTGTTACTTCTTTATTGGCTTGTAAAACTTTATAATCTCTCCCAAACCCACAAAGAGTGCTGTTTACTAAGCTACTAGTTCCTATTTCCCAAAAAACACCAGACACCCATAAGGAAAATTTAGCCTAGAAACCAAAGTTTGTCAGGTTATTCTGATGTTTTGCTTTGAAAGTTGATGGCAACAAAAATGCTATTAGCATCAAAATCACAAGAGTATAACTACAGATTAAGAGGCCAATGGCATCTGTTCGAGCACCACCTCCATTCATGCTACTGTCATTTGTTGTTACTACCCACTGATATGCGCTGAAACAGTCCGTACGTTTGCAATGAGATGATCATTATAAAGTTGATTACCTGAGGGCTGCTAGGGTTGTTTCTGGGTGGTTTGGATGCATAATGGACGGCAAGATTCAAGCTAACACAGGCTTACCTAATCATTAGTAAGGATTTTGATGAGTGATAAATCCAGGCCAGCCGAGTTTACCTGCCCTAAGTTTAGCTAACAAAGTGCAAGCTTGCAGAGTACTAAAGTACTCCTGTGACTACTGCCAGATTCACCAGTGCTGGTGAACGCACTGCTGGAAAACAGCAGCAGGAAATTCCCTGGCCAAGGAGGTGAGATACAGCTGTCCCCTACCCCCCAGAAGGGGCAGTCATGGAACAGTCGGCAGCACAGGCTGAAAAGGAATGTATCAGACGGACAGCTGACATAGTCCCTGGGTTGATTCTGAAAAGTGCATTGCTTTTAACAGCGAATATGATCCAAAGCAGATAGGAGTTTAAACTAGTTGGTGGGGCAAAGGGGATTACTGTTCCTACTGTTGAGAGATCAGCTGTCCAATGGTAGCTGTCCAATGATTGGATTAATCAACCAATTTGCAAATTTGTTAGCATCTAAACCTTCTCAAGGTACCTCCTTTTAGGGCTATATTGTCAACCCTTTGAAAATGGTCTTTACTGCAGTCTGGAGGAAGCTGTAGGAAGCAAAATACAGGCTGAACGTTTTAGCAGCAAACAGTCACAGCAATAATCTAATGGCTTATTCATCAGGGATGTCAGGTTTTCAAGATCCAACTTTTTTTTTAGAAGCCTTTAGGTGCACCTTTCTTAGCTGTAACTGTGCATCTCTTGGGCCCGATGTACAGAGGCCAGCAAACATTCTCATAAAATTAATGTTTCCATTCTTTTCAATGTGGACAGGAATGGTGAATGGACTTCATTAAACTTTTAGATATCCCAGTTTTTTTACAGCATGATTCTCATTAAAATGTCATGAAAGTTCTATGCACCAAAAATAATAATAGTAATTTTTATTCCTTTTAACACCTTTCTTCCCATAGTGCTTCAGAGACTGATAAACTAGATATAACGAGTAACCACAACTGAAATGCAGCCAATCCTGAGGTGAAACACAGCAGCTATAAAATGGCAAACATTAACATTTCAAAATAGGTCAGTAGAGGACAGAATAAGTAGTAGTATATGCAAGTGAAAATTCAGGGGGAATGTAAGAATACAAAACAGGAATTTGGTCAGTACATACCGTATTTAAAGCTTATACTAAAAATAAGAATTGCAGGAGGAGGATTAGTAGCTGAATGTTCTTTTGATCCTACATTCAGCTTGTTGCCAAACATGTTCAGTGTGTGATAAAAGCAACTTAAATGTTTGACCAAAATGTGAAAGGTTAGGATTTTGTTTCGCATTACACCTATTATTAAGAAATTATATTTATTTTTACCAGTAAAAGCTATTCTATGCAAATAAATAGCCACCAGGAAAAGAAATAGGCATGAGGATGATCCATCAAGTTCAAGCCAAGGAGGACTCGGTGTCGGTCAGAACTCTCATTCTGTCACACTTCATGCACAGAAAGGGGGATGTGACACTCACTCACTGACACTAGGTCACACAGTGTCTCGATGGTTTTCTGTGTTACCCCTCAGGATTCTGTAAGGAAAATGAGGTATCCGACCACCCACAGTTTATTTTGCAACTATTATTGTAAGAGACCCTAGAGCTAAGGCATCTCTCATTGAATCCTACTTGTCTGTATTCTCTTATATCCACGCCCGTGATTTCCCTTCAGTACCTCTCGGGCAACGTAAACAGCTCTCTATTCAGCTTGTGAAAACTCCCATTTGCCCAGCCGCCTCACGGAAGTTTTAATTATTTTCAGCGAGGTAATATTGGGGTTTGGACAACGTAGACCCAGCTGTGTTATTAGCCTTTTTCTGGCAATTTTTCTTTATCCACTTGTCTCACTTTTGAGGTAATGTTTAGCAGCCCCTGGTGCAGAGCCCCATGGTGCCAGCCCCTGTACAAACATCCAGCTCACAGGCCCTGTTGGTCAGTAGGTCTGTTCCAATAGACACAGTAAACTTTCCACACTGGCAAAAGAAGCTCATAATGGCAGGTAAATGATGCCATGTACAGGAAAATCTGGACTTCATGTTGAGATAAGACACCCTAGGGTTGTACATCCATCTCAGCCCAGGTCTGGTTCAGCAATAGAAGCAGACCTGTTATAGAAGCAAGCACTGTTTTGCCTGAACAGTGGAAGGGCACTAAGGGCACTAAGGCCACTTGAAGGCACAGCCCCAGGGAAGGGAGACCAGGGCTGGGCAGAGCTGCCTGCCTCCCCCATCTGACTCTGCTGTCAGGGGGGAGCCCAGTAGGCACCATATTGGAGAGAATATCAGCAATTCCTATGGTTAATCTCTCTGGTTCTCCTGTCCCCTGGGCTGGTGTTGTCTGTGGAAGCTGGAGGAACACCAGAGCTGCCTGGGGAGGGAGGTGAAGAGGTGCTGTACTGCTGATGCAGGGTTGAATTTTGCCACATCTGGGCTGAGGACAGAAAAGGAATTTTTGGCTTTCTTCCTCCCCTCCATCATTAGGACAACAAAATTTGATTTTGCATGTGTTGCTAGGAAAAATGGAAGTAGCTTTCAGTAGGCAGTAGAGCTTTATGTCTTTTAAAGTCCCTGATGTTGTTTAGCTCTCCTGAAAAAAAGCCAGCTTAGTGTGCAGTCTCATATTCAGATGGATACTCCATGTCATTGAAATTATTTTGCTGTTGGTCCAGCTAAAATGTGAGGAAGCAACCTAGCCATTTGACACGTATTAGAACCTTCTGATAGCCATTATAACCTCAAACCCCAGATGCCTCAGACGAAATTGCTTAGCAGATGAACACGCATTTCAGAGGAAAAGCATGTTGGTCAGTCTGTGTAGTAGGTGTGATGGGAAATATGCGGTATTGGTGTCCAGCTAGCACAAAGGCCAACTTCGTTCTCTTTGCTGCATTGACATTCTTCAGCTTCTTTTCTACATTTTTCCTGTTTGTTCAGACAATATGAATCTTGAGATGATGGAAGGATGCCTGCAACCTCCTGGGTAAACTGGTGCTGTTGGCAGTTCAGCCAAACGCTTTGCTATAGCTTAAGACTCCACCAGAAATCCAAAGAACTCAAATGTCCATACACTCCAGCCCAAGCAGACAGTGTGTAAATGTTTAGTCTGAGGTATTTTATTATCTTGTTTCTCTTCTGTTTGAGAACCAACATTTAACCTGTCCTGGATTTTTGCTATTTTTTTTTCTGCGGTGATGGAAAAATATAATGAAGTCAGTTTGCTGAATCTGTGTCCTCCTAGTCCCAGTGAAAGAATAAAAATGTAAAAATTGTCTAGGTTGAGGGGGTGGGAAATTATTACTGTGGACTCTGCTTCTGTGAAATACATGATTTGTGTAAAAAAAAAGTAAATCCCTCAGGCAGAATATTTTCAGAAAATGATTTATTTTTTTATATTGTTGAGAATTTTATACAATACGGACAAGAGAAAATATTCTTCCATGAAATGCTGGAGAGGTTTCAATGTAATGGGCAGCTGGGAAACATTATAGATCAAATTAAAACCTTCTGAATTGGATTTTTCATGGTGGTTGGTGATTATTACTTATTACCGTACATGTTAAATTGCCTTTGCTCACTCCTGATGATTTAGCTTACATATTCACTCTTGAGTAACTGAAAGATTTGAGCAGTGGAATTGATTCCACTTGGAAAGAGGCTCCCAGACTTCAGCATAAGATATATCTTTCTGGTCAAGTATTTCCTGCCTTTCCTGGCTGGAAGTTTTTCTTACAATGAGATGGCTTGAAAGGGAGATCTCATTGTTATTTATTGCGGAGATGTGTGGGTGCTATTTTTTAGTTTTACTAGGTGACATAATGATGTCTATCTTAAAATAAATGCTTTTTGAGAACTTCATTTTCACAGACATTTCAGATCAAATCCAGCTGAATCACTGGGCCAGCAGCCACACCAAATAATTGAGGCCATTAATTTCAGGAGAATGACATCAATGTTCAGTTTGCCCAGGAAGCAGAAGATTCAAGATTAGTCACCTAAGTTAGGATGCTAAGTTGCTACTTAGATTATTCAATTCACTTAAGGTGAATTAACTCAATGCCATTATAATTGGAGTACCCAGCCGCATACCAGGGATCCAGTGAACCAAACCTCATTTGTCCACCTTCATCTACAGAGCGTCGTCGTATTTTATGGTTGTGGTGACCAATAGTACCAAAGTTTATGAGCTTTTAGACTTATTTGTATGTATATATTATTAGGAGATCTGAAGGTGAGGAGCAGACTCCTCATTTAGTAGATTGGTGTGATATAGGTGGTAGCAAAAAGAAAGGATCTTCAGCAGCATAGGTTGTTGTGATGTTCACCAAGTAGTGACTTTGGAACTAGAGACCTGCAATTTGAATCACTCGTAGGCTTTCTCGTGCTCTTCATCCATCCAATTTCACTTTGCTGTGAGGTAAGATGTGACAAATGCTTCAGCAGTATCGTTCGTTAAATCTGAATTTAACAAGTTGGGCGGAACTGCAACAACTTGTAACAGTAAAGTCTTAAAATATTTTAAAGCTTCAACCGAGGTGGGTGATTTCTCTGTCCACCAAAACTTCCCTATTGTGTGAGAACAGTCAGGATTAAGAACAGGAGCTTTTACTTTTATGTTTACAAATAAGTTGGTTCTTCCTTGATGCTCAAAATCTTTAACCCTCTAAACCTTATTCCTCTTGTCATTGTACTAAGCTATCTCCATTACTTAACTCAGCAGAAACACAGAGGCATTGTGACATAGGGATGTTTTTCGGGCAGGGTAGGAAAATCCACAGGCAAAGTACTGCTCTGTTGGGTTGAAAGAGAAAGCTATTTAACTCTGTTGCCATGCGACAGGGTGGAGGAGCATGAGCCACACGTTTAAAGGGGTACTAAAGTCTTTCTTGTTACCCTCACTAAGTAAATCCATGCTGCTAGCTTCTACTGTCAGGATGGATTACATTGCTTCAGTGTACTTATTTAAGTATTGGCCCAAAAGTCTATTAAAACCAGTGGGTTCTCCATGTGGCCTTCAAGAGAAAGAAAACGTTAAAAAAATGCTAAAAATTCTTAAAATCAATCAAACCCTTTCAGAATTTTCTCTTCTTGCCAAACATACCTGGGAAAATATTACAAAATGTGTTTTGTAAGTTTTCGTTCAAAATTTTAACTAGACGCTTAAAGCAAAAGCAATCAAGATAGTTCTCTGCCTTGTTCTACCCAACATATGGACAAAATTTCCTGTAAAGCAAGACTTTGTTAGTCCTTTCTCTATAATCATATAGGAGCTCCAAAAATTTAATTACACATACACGCACCTGCCCTTAGTTGTAATGGTTTTCCTTATGATCTGAGAGTTAGGATATGTGGCTGTGCATCTGGAAACTTTTTCTATTTATCTCCAAGATCTTAGTACAAATGATACTAACAGGCGACCAACCAAGGAAATTATGATGCTTGGACTGTGTCTTTGAAAAGGATGTTTTGAGTGATGCATGGTTATAATTTTATGGATTGCATTCAGATGTCAGAACTGGCAGTTGCTTCCCCAAACAGCAGGTGTTCAAGCTGACAGACAAGATGGTAATAATAACCAACAGAAAATTTTATGAGGAATTCTATATAGCACAATATCCATGTTTGACTACATGCAGAGTCATTAGGCAGTGAAAGTTTTTTTTTAAATCCACAGACTGATAATAACAGAGACTGAATTCTGTCACTGAATTTGGGAAAAGTCAGTAAGCAATGTGTATGAATGCTCCTTTATTCCTTGTTAAAATGACAAAGACTTTCCGAGTGTTATCTCCACATATTTACCCCAGGGCTGTTCCACGTAAGCACCCTTGTAAACACCCCTGAGACAATTATCTGTCCTAGCTCCTGGGATTGTCTCACTGCAAACTACAGTTAAAAAAAAAAAAAAGCAATAATATATGAATTTTGTCCCTGAAAAGTTCTGAGGCATGGACATGGGTACTGGTGGCAAATTTACAATTTGATGTATTTTTAGCCAGAGTAAGGCTACATCAAGGTGTTAAAAAAATTTTGTATTACATCTCACATAGAAATGTCATGGGATAGTTTAGAAAGAATCAGCACAGCATTTCAATACAAACTTGGCAAAACAGACAGAAAAGAAGCATAAAAAAAAAAAGGTCTGTTTTTAGGATGTCCCTGTTTACAGACTGTAGAAAAGATACAGGACGTGTTCTAAACTGCTGGATGATTCTTCTGACAGACCTGTGCTCCTATCCTGACACGTACATATTCACTTAAAATATATATTGTTGAAATTTCTTCCAGGGCAATATTAAGCTAAAAAGGTGGGTGATCCAAAGAAAATGAGCTTGCTGTCCAAAATGCCTGTTGTTCCCTCACTTCAAATATTGACATTTGTCTGGGTGCTTCTCGTTGTTTAGGTTGTCCACAGACCAATTTAACTGAGGCCAGCTTGCCAAGAAATAGGACTTGTCTCAGTAGGAAATTTCATAATTATTACCACTCTTTAGTGCACTTTCTGTCTCATTTCATTTTTTTATTGTAATCAATCAATGTAACTTACAAATTGATGAAGCTTGCTACCTGAATGTCACCATGCCACACTGTTCTGCCTTCACAGTAACGTTAAGTGCACTGGTTTTTCTACATTTGTTTTCACTTAATGTTTAGGTATACATCATTAGGTCTGTTCACTGTCATCATTTCAAGGGGCAGCTTAATGACACAGGAGAATAGAGATAGCAAGGGAAAATCTGATTTGATTCCAGAAAAAGGAATTCACAGTGAAGGAGATCAAACACTGGAATAAGATGCCCAAAGAAATATTAAAACATTCATCCTTGGAAATATTCGAGATTTGGCTGGATGTGATCCTGAGCAACCTTCTCTAACTTCAAAGATGGATGTGCTTTTAGCAGGGACTTGGACTAGATGACCTCCAGCGGTCTCTTCCAATCTAAATCATTCTCAGATTCTGAGAATATTCTCCTCTTTTGTCAATAGTTTGTGAAGCAAGTGCTAGCATACAAAGGCTTATAAAATCTGATTTTTTTTTAAGGATAGGAATAAAATTATAATAATAAAATTTTCCCTCTGAATATCACTTAAAGTGACACAAAATATTTCACCAAGTTACCATAGACTGAATTCACCATCAGTTGTACCAGGGAAGTCATTACTGTCTCTCCCTGGCTAATGGACTTAACTCCTTTTTCTTTTTGATGAAAATAAAGCATCAGCCTCCACCTTCCACTGTTTTTTTTGCTGGCACTTTGCCAATTAAAATAGCATAGATGAATATCCTAACGAATGGTTCGTTCCACCTCCCACCCGTGGAAGAATCTTCCCTAATGCATGCTGATAGTGCTTTTCCTTGTCTCATTTTAAATCTCCCAAATGACAGGGTTCCCACTACTGCTTTTGCCAATCTAATTATTAGGTAACAAAGAGAGTTCAATCTCATGAAGTTTTCCCTAATCCCAACCTAAGTTTTCTCTTCTTATCTTTTCCTGTTAATCTTAATTCTGTCTCACATATTATATCAATATACCCATCTCACTCCTTGTGTTTAAATCTTTCTCATTCATTTAGCAGCTTATATGTTATCACCTTCATTTTCCTCTGGGTATTGCTCTTCCCAGCCATTTTTTGCTTCTTTGAAGTCTTGCCGTCTTTTTGATTGCTGGGCATGTGGAACTAAGAGCGCCTTCAAAGCCCGTGTGTACTGGAGCCAAGAAGACTGCAGGTTATTTTTCCCTTGCTCTGTGATGAGGTACCTCTGCAAAAACAGGACAGAAGTGCATTTAATTTTCCTTTCCTGAGTTTATATTACAGTGCAGCTGTAGAAATTTATCATCCACTGTCCCCATCAGGGCTCCTTCAACATTGCTGCTTCCTCATGGAATAGTCCCCCTGTGTAGGTGTGCTCCGGGATGTCAGAGATGAACCTTTAAGACAGGTTGTTAAAATTACTGGGTTCATATTTCTCATGGGAAAAAACAGAACCAGGGGATAAATGTAGTGAAATGCTCTATATGTACTGAAACCAGCCAACCCATGGGATCTGGCTCCAGCATAGTCTTCCTTTCAACATGTTTAACATATTAATAGATGTTACCTACATGCCATGCAACTGTATGAAAGCCCAGACTATGCAGAGATTTTCACGCAGCTCTTATATCATGTGTTACAAAAGGTCATCTGATGGACATGGGACCAAATGAGAAATACTTCAAGCATGTGAAGCATACAAGCAGAGAAAGGAAGAAGAGAACCAACTCAGTGCGGGAAGAGGGAGGAGGGAGCAGGCCAAGGAAATGGTAATTCCCCAATGTAAATACCCTATATGGCTCTCTCACTCAAAGTTCACATGATAAACTTAAGAGCTATCCAAATTCTCTTTCCCTTTTCTCCTGCCAACCTCCGCTCCATCTCACTCCAGCCCTGAGGAGGCATGCTGAGTGTGTCTCTGTGTGTGTGCACAAAAGGACCACTCGTACCTGCTTATCTTTTAGGTATGTTCTTCATTCAACACTACCAGCAATATGTTTCTGTTTAGCTAGAAAAAGAACATGTTCTATTTCACATTGAACCTCCCTTGAGGGAAAAGCAAACAAACGTGTTTAAATTGCAAGAAGAAAAAGTCCCCCAATTCAAATAGTCTGATGGGTCTCTAAACTCAAACCAGAAGCATGGGAGGTTTGCCCACCGGTATGAAGATGTGAGGCTGAATTGCCAGAGAGGGAGGTCAGCATGCCAGCAAAGCTCTCTCTACACCATGTCAAGAAATATCAGGGGCCCTGTGTTAACTGACAATTCATCAATCAGTCTCTGACAGTAATCCACCCATAGGCAAAAACACTGCGCATCTGCATTTCTACATCGGCTGCGGTGAGGCATGCAGGCAGTCTTGCAAACAGATAAATATTCAGCCCACTCCCCTGGGGATGTTACCGCACAAAGTCTGACCTGAGGGACACAGACCCAGTGTCTATCATTTAGAGACCCGTCTATATCTGCTTCTGTTTGTCATGAGACTTGACTGTAGTATCTATTCAATAAAACCGGCCTTTATTAAGGCTCTAAATAATAGCTGTGCTGCAGTAATAAGCCAGTCACGTCTGTCAAAAGCTTGGGAAAAGCTGTACTCAGTTCAAAACAGTACTTTTATTTCCAACTTTTTAACAGAGACCAGCTTCTAAATATGATATCTTTTTGCTAGTGTTTCTGGAAGTCAACCTTTCAGACTGTTTTTCTTTGGCATCTACTATTCCGGCAAAGAATGATCTTAATAATTTTATATAGAGTTGGTTAGTTTTTCATCTCACAGTTATTAGAAAAGCAACGCTTATGAATTGGTCAGTGTTTCCAATATATTCCAGTTTGCATTTCTAAAGTTAAAGCAATAATGTTTAATTATTTTTTTTTTATTTGGGCACATCTTAGGAACAACACAGATTTTCGCTTTAGCCTGCCTGTGGGCTATGTCCAGCCATGTGTTTTCCAGCAAGGTTTGCACTGGCTTCTCTGCTCGTCCTTTGTCTTGAGTGATAGCAAAATGGCTTCCTCTCTGTGGGCAAAAGGGTTATGGCCTTTTTGCTCTGTCTGGCATCTGCTGACAAATTAAAAGCTGATGAAATGGAGGGACAAATTTCATAGAGATGTACCAGAGCTCTAAACCAAGCTTCTGGACTCTGCAACAGAAAATATACTGAGCAAGATTTTTAGAAAACACTCTGCTCTTGCTGCATCTGTCAGTTTGGGAGGAGGGGAGGGCACCATTAAATACTTTAAATGAACCTGATTTTCAGGAGATACAGATTCTGAAGAGGCCCCCCTTTAGAAGTACATAAAAGTAAGAAATTCCTTTCAAACATTTTTTCTGAATGGCCACTGTTTTTTGTCTCTCTTTTGTCTGTACCTGATCAATATTACCAGCTTGTTCTAACAATCCTTTACTTCAGCTGTGCCATTTCTACACATAACATCTAAACATCAAGTGAAAAGATGCTAATGTCTTAACAGGATCTTAAAAAAGATGCTTCCCTCTTTACATCTAATATCTCTGTGATGCAGGAGTAGGCATCCTCGTTATTGACACAGGTATAAATGGATATATATTTCATTTGTGAAACTATAATCTCAAAATACTCACTATATTTTATTAAGGAGCTATTTTTATTTCCTTGAGAAAATCTTTGGCAAAAAGATAATTATCTAGAGATAAAAAACTTACTAAAGCAGGATTTTCCCATAGGATGTATGCTCCGTTTTATTATTTTACTAATCTTTGTCCTGTTGCCAAAAGAAGGTGAAAATGCTGCAGTTCATTGTTAGGGAGCAACCAGGATCAGCTGCTCCCTAAGGGTTGGGATGCTGGGAGTGGTGGGGCTCATCAGGCCTTGGTCCCTCCCATTGCCCCCATCCGGGGAGCAGGTCAGGCTGGGGGGCAACTGAGGGCAGCCCCAGCCCTGAGCATCGGGCAGCTCTGTGGTGATATGGCAGGTCCAAGGCCAAGCTGGAAATGTAAGCCAGTGGGTCAGGGTCGGGATCAGGTCTGGGATGGTTAACCAGGGCCAGACACAGCCCGGTGATCACCAAACGCATCCATCGTGTTGGGCAGGCACAAGGTCAGCCTGTGTGTCAGGGTCTGCATCAGTGGGGTCCATGGGCTGGCGCAGGCTACGATGTGGTGGGGGCCATAGCTCAGGCTGGGGCCAAGCAGAGCTTCAGCTTGGAGCAGCTCCCACGGGAAAGGGGGTCAGCCCTGGCTGAGCCCTCCTCGTGGCCACCAAAGGAAGGGGCCAACCCTCATCTGTGCTACCTCTAAGTCAGCCCCCGGGCCCCAGCACCCCAACCTACAGGACAAAGAATGCTGTCACAGTACTTACATTCTTTTTTAATAAATATTTGAAATATTTTGAAGCCACAAAGATGTCTGTTTCTGGTGGAGACTGTTTATTATTAATCATGGAAGATCTAAGGCTAGGTAGCCACCTTGATGTTTTTTTCAAGGGTTGACAAAATTCAAACAAAAGACTTCCAATTGCCTACAGTGTTCCTCCATGCAATGCCAAGAGACATAATATGCAGGGACTGTGCTGTCCTAAGGATGACTAATACTGCGCATTCTGTAGTTCTCTTTAAAGAAAAGGTATCTGAGGTGTCAGAGGAAGAGGATGAGATGGGCTGAGTGATGTGGTGAGGCTAAAAGTACAGAGTTTATTCAAAATCGACTATAAAGACGATACTAAGATTCTACTTTACTACAGTTTAACAACCTCAGCGTAACTCGTTGGATACAGCAAGGCATTTCCCTCTCTCAGTCTGAATTCTGCACTGAATTCCCAATTAGAGCTTTTATTGGATAAAACCGGCAAGATCAGTATTGGGGTCTTCGATTTCCTACCATCTTTTGTAAGGAATATAAACTGACATTCTGCTGCACTCTCTGGAGCGGAGAAGGACCACTTTGTTCTTCATAATGTCTCTAATGCAAAAGAAAGGATCAATCCATATAACCATGAAATAGGGATTTCCCACACAGATATTGAACTTGAAAGGATATTGATCGTTTGTGACATCAGCAACTTAGTGCTTGTTGCAGCACCTGGCTCTTTGCTGTGTTAAACACCTACCATTACAATTGCCTCAAATACTTAAATAGAGATCAGGCCCTAAAATAAAACAGAAACCCAACTGTGCTGTCCCAGTCAGCCTCTGTTCTGTCCTTAGAAATGAGCTGGCTCGTTCCTTCTCAAATTATGTTTTCTCACTTCTCCCTGTTGAAAACTTTTCCATTGTGAACTCAGACAATTAGTTTAATATTGTCTCTTCTGCCCAGCAATGACCTGTTATGCACAGTCTGGCTGTAGCACAGGCAGAAAGATTTCTCTTTCTGGAAAAGCAAATGTAATTTTCTTTTCTCACCCAATCCCATATATTTTTTAGGAAGGCGGGGGGGGAGGGGCGGGAAGGGGCATAGAAAGAGAACTATTTATTCAGGCTTTTGCATTGTGTTATCAATATAACAGGGGTCCTGGAAAGCTTAACTCCTGAGAGATTTGCCAAAAGTATCCTTAAAGAAAACAGTGAAAGAACTTATTATCTTCCATCATTCTGGAAATAAAGAGGCTCTGTGTTGCAGTAATATGGCATCCCTATAGACCTGGAGATAATATTATTTATAGTAATAAAATCTAGTTCTTATTTGGCATATTTTCTGACTTGGTGTCTAAGTATTTCACGAACCAAGTCTGTCAATTTATCTCCATTTTGCAGATGGAATAAGTGAGATAAACTACCTGCAAAGGATTACCCCAAACACTAGCAGAAGGGCCAGGATCAGAATTTGAGACTTGTTGGCACTACCTTTTTACAGAGCAGGAAGCCACGCTGCCCCTGGAAGGGCACCGACACCACCATGTGAGAGCAGCAAATGACTGGGGGGATTTCTTTGGGGTGGATTTTGGAGAAGCACTTTGCTTTCCCTCCAGTCAGCCACAGTTCTACTACGGGAGTCAGAGGGAGCTTAGTTTTAGATCATGAGGGTTTTTTTAAGAAACCCCTATCTTTAGTACATCTATCTTATGTGTAGCAGCACCTTTTATTAGGGTACCTGTTTGCCTTATTCAGTGTGAGTCCCACATGATTACATCTCTGCAGCCAGAAGCCCCTTCTAGACTCCACTTTGGGATGATGTAGCTGCTCTGTGGGCTGTTAGAGTTAATTAGAGATAATACACCAAACCTATTATACCAGCAACTTAAAGCTTACTTACAGAGCCATAATTTTCTTGTATAAATAATCAAGATTTGGTCTGTCCAGTTGTTGTCCTGCTTCCAAAGGGGCAGATGGTTAGCTTCAGAGTGCCTTGGGTTTTTCTCCTGGCTGCATAGTGGACTGAATCTTCGCTAATATGGGAAGCCTAGAGCCCCAGTGGAGTACCAACTAGCAGGTTTCAAAATGCTAGAGAGAGGAAGACCTTTGAAGCTCTTAAACATCTTATCTCCTACTGACAATGTCTAATACATCGCTTCCTCTCTGCCAAAAAGTCCCACTGCATCCTTTAAAAATAGGCATAACAAAAGCATTTAATGCAAAATACTTGCTACTAATAAGAAACTGCATCCCTTTTATTCACGGTAATTTGAACAGCTGCAGCCTTTTTTTCAGTCTTGAAGCAGGTCATTTTTAAATTACTTCTATCCTGACATTATGCATTTTAGGGCTGATTATGTATGGAAAGATGAATGGCTGTATCAGATCGAATTGAGTTGAACTCTAGCTAGTCCAGGATCCTGCAACCAAAAAGTGACTAAAAACAGATGCCCAGAGAAGAACATCAGAAAAGGGCAACTTCGCACTAATACATGGTCAGCATAGTCATGTTTTCTAGCAATCTGCAATTCAGATACTATCTGAAGCAGAGATGATACTGTGTTTCTTTTTTTTTGCAGTTCACATAACTTTGTGAATTATTTTTCAAAAAACCCGTTCTTGCTACTTGGCCACAGTAGAGAATTTTTATTACAGCATGAAGAATTTTTCTGATCTGATGTCACCTAACTCAGAAGTATTTTTCCTTTCGCCACATGTCTACCTACTAGCACTGTTTTCAAAAGATGCCAAAATCAAACTCTGTTTGTTTCATGTTTAAATTGTTATCAAACATCTATTGAAAAGGGCAAGTCCTAATGTGAAAAAAGCATCTTCCTTTATTATAAGTTCTTATCAGTATGTTCAGGTTATTTTCAGGAAAACACTTGAATGTTTTGCCAATTACGTACTATAATTTGGAATACTACAGGGGCTCCTCAATTTTATTCTTTATAACGAGGCCTGCAACTGCTTCTCCAAATTGCTGAACAAATAATCCACTAAAATTGGGACAGTATGTTAAAGTTAATGATATGCTATATGATTAGCTTCCTGACTTAGCTGACCAAAACCAGAGTCTAGTGGTAGTGTGTCCCCTGTCTAAACAATTTCATTAGACTAGTGGCAGTCCTTGGAGGAAAATTTCCATTCAGCTTACATCTGTAGGAGTGGTATGTATTACAAGTTTAATGTTAAGAAGGAAATGGAACTATATTTACAATATAGAAGTTACAATTCTGATTCTCAGCAAGTTAATTTATTGTGATTTTGGGTGATAAATTGGGCTCATACACCATTATGGTTAAGTTTTCTGTTACATACTCCAACAGGCTGGTATATTGGTATGCATCATTACTTATATAGTACCAACAATTAAAATTTCACTAATGCTAAAGTGAAAAACAGCTGTAAGTCCTGAATGATGGAAGTCTAAAGCAGACAAACATGTGACAAGACACTGGACCAAAGACTTGGCGTCAGGAATATGCCGGGAGTTATTCTAGAACAGGAATGAAGAAAGAATAGCTTTGAAGAAGTAGATTTTCAAGGTCATGAAAGTGTGTATTTTGCAGAGCCTCAGAAAGCAATTATTGCTGGGAATTTGGATTTGGATTGCTCTGAAAGAGCTTGTGTGGCAGCGTACCTAAATGAGAAAATCTTGGTTTCATTAATGCTAAAGAAACACTGTCTGTTCTAATGTATATACAGAAAGGCTGTATCCCATTTGTGCTATTGCTGTCCTAAGTTAACTTAAGTCACCAAGGGACTAAGGCATATAGTGAGTTGATTCTGTCTAACCCAATGGCAACCCCACTGTTCCTCTGCCACTAGAGACGTTATCTCAGGATTTAGTCCATATGTAAAATGTACGTGTATCTTTCTTAGCATTTTGTTACATGAAAATCTCCCCTATATCCACTCAGTGAAAATAATTTATAGTGCAATATGACTTCTCACGTATTTCTGTGTTACACCTCCAGAGACACACGGCACAGGAGGCCAGAAGTGAAAATGACTGTGTTAATATGGCTTAGCACCTCAAAGCAGCTACAGGAGCTGAAACATCCTCTGGTATTAATAAGAGGCTTTGGTTTTCTACCTTACAGTGCTCTGTACAACCATGCTGCTGCTTAGCAGCACAGTGAAACTAAATGTAGTGGGACCACCATGTACAGACATGACAAATCTCATGCTGCTGGTATGAGACCGAGAGACTTGTCTCTGTCTCCCACTGCCCAGCCTCAGCTTCTGCAGCTCCTTCCTTTGCCACACAGCATGTCTCCTGCCTTGGCTGCACATGGGATGCTGAGCTCTGAACCCAGAGAGAAACGGTGGCATGCTGAGCTGTGCGTCCCAGCCGGGTCCCTCAGCCCCATCTTCCCTATAGGCCCTGCTCCTATTACGTGGCCCGGCACAGGCAGTGCACTGCAGCGTGTGGGCGCGTGGCTCTGGCATATAAATAACTTGAGAGCAACAGTGAGAGGCCGGGGTCCACTCTAGTCCCTTTATTTTGGCAACGACTTCGGACTTCACCTGTTTTCCTCTTGGATTCACCACCATACTAGGAGGAGTAAAGTCCCTTTCCAGGACAGTCAGGGTCCTGTCTAAGGTTCATTCAATTTTGTACTTTAGAGGATGTTATTTTCCCTGCCACAGGGACTGTCCCAGGCTGCCTGGCCATTAGACTCCGTACGAAGGACTTAGAGACTTCCTGCTGCTACAGCTCAGGAAGACTAATGCCCTCCTGACAACTGAAAATGTTAAAAACACAAATACAATTATTCTTTCAGTCCTCATTTGGGTGCTTTGATTTCAAAAATATTATTTTCATAGCTGCCTTTTTAATATTACTCATTACCTTCCTGGCTGCCTTTCACATTGTTTTCCTTTTCATTTAAGATGTATTGCTTACACTGGGAGAAGTTGTGTGGCCAATGGTTTGAGAACAAGGCCAGATGGCAGAAGTTCCCACATCCACCATCCAGTTTGCCACTGATATGTGTGGCCTTGGGCAAATTGTCTAGTAGCACTGCATATCAGGTTCCCTATGCATTTGTAAAAGGAGCAGGAACAATAAGATCTACACTATGGTAGAATCATAGAATCATAGAATCATAGCGTTGGAAGGGACCTCTGGAGATCATCTAGTCCAACCCCCCTGCCAGAGCAGGGACACCTTAGAGCAGTTGCACAGGAACGCATCCAGACGGGTTTTGAATGTCTCCAGAGATGGAGACTCCACCACCTCCCTGGGCAGCCTGTTCCAGTGCTCTACCACCTTCAAGGTAAAGAAGTTCCTCCTCATGTTTAGGTGGAACTTCCTATACTCAAGTTTGTGCCCGTTACCTCTTGTCCTGTCACTGGGCACCACCGAAAAGAGCCTGGCCCCATCCTCCTGGCACCCACCCTTTAAGTATTTATAAGCATGGATCAGGTCCCCCATCAACTGTCTTTTTTCCAGACTAAAGAGACCCAATTCCCTCAGTCTTTCTTCATAAGAGAGGTGTTCCAGTCCCCTAATCATCTTGGTAGCCCTGTGCTGCACTCTCTCCAGCAGTTCCCTGTCCTTCTTGAGCTGGGGAGCCCAGAACTAGACACAGTACTCCAGGTGCGGCCTCACCAAGGCAGAGTAGAGGGGGAGGATGACCTCCCTTGACCTGCTGGCCACACTCTTCTTAATGCACCCAGGATGCCATTGGCCTTCTTGGCCACAAGGGCACATTGCTGGCTCATGGTCATCCTGTTGTCCACCAGGACTCCCAGGTCTCTTTCTACAGAGCTGCTCTCCAGCAGGTCAGCTCCCAACCTGTACTGCTGCATGGGGTTATTCCTCCCCAGGTGCAGCACCCTACACTTGCCCGTATTGAATTTCATAAGATTCCTCTCCGCCCAACTCTCCAGCCTGTCCAGGTCTCTCTGTATGGCAGCACAGCCTTCTGGTGTGTCAGCCACCCCTCCCAGCTTTGTATCATCAGCAAACTTGCTGAGGGTGCACTCTATCCCCTCATCCAAATCGTTGATGAGTATATTGAACAGGACTGGACCCAGTACTGACCCCTGGGGAACACCACTCGTCACTGACCTCCAACTAGACTCTGCGCCCCTAACCACAACCCTCTGAGCTCTGTCTTGCAACCAGTTTTCTATCCACCTTACTGTCCATTCATCTAACTCACTCTTCCTAAGCTTCCCTATGAGGATGCTGTGGGAGACCGTGTCGAACTCCTTGCTGAAGTCAAGGTAGACCACATCTACCGCTCTTCCCTCATCTATCCATCCAGTCACACCATCATAGAAGGCTATCAGATTAGTCAGGCATGATTTCCCCTTGGTGAATCCATGCTGAGTACTTCTGATAGCCTTCTCTTCCTCCACATGCCTTGAGATGATGCCCAGAACAAGCTGTTCCATCATCTTTCCAGGGATGGAGGTGAGGCTGACCAGCCTGTAGTTCCCCGGGTCCTCCTTCTTGCCCTTTTTGAAGACCGGAGTGACATTGGCTTTCCTCCAGTCCTCAGGCACCTCACCTGTTCTCCAGGACCTTCCAGAGATGGTGGACAGTGGCCCAGCAATGACCTCTGCCAGCTCCCTCAGCACTCTCGGGTGCATCCCATCAGGCCCATGGACTTGTGAATATCTAATTGACCTAACTGGTCCCTCACTTGATCCTCCTCAACCCAGGGGAAGTCTTCCTCTTTCCCCATTACTTTCTCCAAGGCCTGGGACTCCTGAGGGCTCAGCCGGGTAGTAAAGACCGACGCAAAGAAGGCATTCAATAATTCCGCCTTCTCCGCATCCTCTGTCACCATGGCTCCTGTCTCATTCAACAGCGGGCCCACAGCTTCTCTGGTCATCCTTTTGCCTCCAATATATATTGGTAATATTCTGACTGTGTCTCAAAGATTGCACGGAGCACACAGTGCCCAGGGCTTTGCTGGAGCTAAGTGCTTTTGGCAATGGCAATAACAGAAAGCGGGACCCTGAGCTCCCACAACATCACCGCCTTACTGGGGCAGTTGTATTTGCACACTCCAGCAGACCCATCCACCTCTGTGTTGTCAGTGGATTTAATCTGAAAATGTAACATGGAAAAGAGGGTGTAAGAAGAAAGTGGAGTAAGTAGAGTGTAAGGAGAATACTGGCCCGCTTCTCACCAGCATCATTCTCCCTAGAGGAAATCAAAGAAACATGAGTTTTGCAGACACTAGCCTCTTAGTTTAAATGCCTTCTGTGGTAAGCTTGATTACAGCTGTTGTTGGATACCTGTGCTTAGGCTTCACATAATTTTTTCCAGTGGAATAATTCTGTAAGTATAAAATTAGAAATGTTTGTTATTTTTCTTGGATGATTTTTTTTCATAATAAACCTAAAAAGTTTTCTAACTGCAACATAACCAGAAGCCAGATTGGTCTGTACAGTCCTGCTAAATTTTTTTCACTGAAGTTGCCTTCAAACGTGAAGAGTGTGGGGGCAAGCAGGTCAGTGTTTGGCAAGTTCTGCCAAGCGAGTGTCTACTGCTTGAACACAGCAGGTTTTTAACCTGAAGCACAATGTTTTCCATTGTGTATTATCCCAAAGCTCAAGTGACTCACGGAAATCAACAGGTCATTTTACACATAGAGAACTAGTGTGCAAAGATTATTGAGTAAGGCACTTTCTTTTTTATCTTCAATTAAAAAAGTGTATTCTTCCTTTTGGTTGTAAATTGTTCTACAGCACTCAGATCTGTATAGCTGCTAACTAAAAGGCACTGAGTAAATTTAAGTTTCTCAGCACAAGGATGGCTCAAAGATTAGTTTTACAGCTGAATTGTTTTCCGAAAGAACCAGTCAGCTATTCCCCAGAAGTATACATTGCAGTCCATGAAAGTATATTAAAATATGTAACCTGTTTAAAAATGGTAACCTGTTATTTCTACTTGAAACTAAAGAAGTTATGAATTAGGTGAATTTTATTTTTTTTTTTAAGGAGAGTTTCCTTCAAACGTGATTATCAGAAAAATAGTTTAAGGAGACATTTTCTGTTGTTACATGTTTTTCATGCAAAGCAATGTGTTATGATTGGTTTTATTTAACATTGATCAGAATGATGAGCCAGGGAATTCTCCTTGATAGCTTTCCTACGGGCTGTTTTCTCAGGTGTAGGAAAGGCAGTGCTGATGTTTCAAAACCACAATTCCCTAACTGCTTCAGAAAGAACCAACAAAACAATAGTTACATCAGGCCTTATTCTCCTGTAGAAGCACCTGTATTTAAAATCCACTCTGCGTGGATTTATCGCTGTGGTCAAGCCGGGAGAATTATTATTGGCAACATTTTCAAGCCTTAGATGCCTAGATTTAAGCATCTAAATATGTGGCTTGATTTTAGAAGTTCTGAACAGACGCACACATGCACACAGACATACACACACATTTTATTGAAGTCAGCTGGAGCAGCTAGGTCATAAACATTTTTGAAAATCAGTCCGCTTATTTAACTGTCTAAATATGGATTTATGAGCCTGACTTCAGACACACCCGAGTCTAGTTGCAGGCTCTCATGGATCAAGTATATTGTCCCAGTACTGCGTGTCCTGCACACTTCAGACTGACTAATTTTTAAGTCCCATTCCAGAGCCACACTTCTTAAAATTAGGCTGGATGAAAAGAAAGTTGTTTGGGAGAATTATTTCCACAAATTAAGACCAAGGATTATTATTATTATTATTATTACTTTAATTCGAGGAGGGAAAGGATATTATCCTTCCTCTGCAGTAACTGGAACCTAATATTGTAGCCCTACTGTTAGCTTGTGAGAATTAGAAAATCAGACTAATTTATTGCCCAGTTTTCTCTTTTGCTTCTTTTAAATATTACAGTGCTTACTGAAATCAGGGGGCATCTTGCAATTATTGCTTATAAAGAGCAAGGGGATCCCCAGATAGCCCTTGCTGTGCCACTGCAGCATTGTAATTACACACTGCTTTCTACTCCATCCTTGGGACAAAAATGTGACCTTACCCTAGGGACATTAAAATTGAACACTAAACCCCATTTTACGAAAATTTTCCTGTGAAAGCTGATGTCGACAAGGTGCAATTCTGTTGATTAGCACCCGAGCAGGTGTTTGTCTACAGTGCGAGTTCATGCAAACCTTGGGAGGGCAGAGTTTTCACAGTGCCACAGAGGTTTGCTTTCAGACCTTCCCTTGTGTCATAAAATCTGCGTCATAAAATTTGTGTCAGGAAAGTGTAGAAAACTATTTCGACTGCTGCACATCTCTCATACAGTTCAAATATATTCAATGAACTGTTTGTATCCCAGCTGACAGCAAAAAATTGACAGAATTGACCTGTAAAAGAACTCTTGGAATCTTGGTTTGTTTGATTTTTAGCTTCGAGGCTTTTTTCCTTCATCTAGCATGACACCAGCTACTAATTCTGTTCACCAAGCATTGGTGCGAAGCATTTCCTTTAGTGGTAACTTGACTTTGTCCCCCAAACCTGCCCAGTGCAGAACAAATTCAATTTCTTCTTCTCCCTCCGTGGAAGGATCTGTGCGTTCTCAAAAACTAGCATAGTTCATAGTCGAAGGTGGTCCAGAAAACATAGATGCACAAATAGATTTGTTTTGATTTAGCAAGATATTTTATGTTTTAGTTTTCTCTTCAGACCATCTTTCCTCTTACACTTTATGTAATAGGGTATCACCAGCAAGGCTGGAGGAAAACAAAACAACTCAGTGGGAGGTAAGAGCACTCAACCATGTAAAACAAAACATTATTTTGATTCCTAACATTATGTCTTAGAAAGCAATTTCTGAAACAATTGCCTCTGAGCTGGAAAAGACACGAAGACAATTTTAATAAAATCTGATAGCAAGGTCAGTTGAAAGATATGAAGCCATCCTGGACAAGCATAACTATCTCTTTTCCCCTTTCACATTACAAAGTTATAAATGAATCTTTCTAGAGTACAAATCTGTTATTTGGGATGGTATTAGTCTAGAGTTGTACTAGTTAATGGAACAGAATCATGCACTTTATCTTTCACTGAACCAAGCACAAATTCAGCTGTTATGACTAATTCAGATGAAGTTTGTGTGTTCTCTCCTTTTCTTTTCTCTCTCGCCTTACCACAGAAAAGCTGTTTAATGCAGAGGGCACTGCAGGGCTGAAGCCAGCTGGACTAGAACTTTTGATCCGATCTGAAATAGTTGTTCCACCCCTCAAGACAACTTTGTTTCCTCTGCCTTTTCAGCACGTAATTTACGAAGCGTGGTCTAAAATTACTTGAGTGCTGAAAAAATAAGAGCTAAAATGCAAAGCAAATAAAGCTTTCCAATATTTTTCCACACAGAAAAACATCTAAGTGAATGTCAACAGTGTTTCATGGGCGAGCTCCTCGAAATGTCCTAATTTCTTCATAAAAGATTTCAGGTGCTGTCAATTCATTTTTGATTCTAAAAATTCCCAGAAATATTTCATATAGAACTTCCATTGATATTCATTTTGCGCCACTGCAGGATGGGTTTCCTTGCTATTATTTGTATTGTCTAGTTTTATCTTTCTCATCCTCTCCTACAGTGCCTCACTTCCTAGATGCTCCTTACCAACTACATAAACAATGAATGACAGACAATGTAGAGACAGAGTAGTAGCTGCTCTATTCTCAGAAAAGAAATGGCAGGAGAAACTAAATTTAGCTCTGAGAATAATAGGAGTAGACAAATAAGAGAGGAATGATTCCAAGTGAAGAGTGAAATGTGCATGCCATGACCACAAAGGAAAACTGGGAATTTTTTTCTCCAGACACACAGTAACAAAAGCTTCAGTCAACAGCAGTGGGAGATTCCCAGTTCACTTAAACAGCAATAGTGTCAGGGCCCAACTTTCTGGACAAAATATCACAACAGTGTAAAAAGTTGGTTTTTCACAAGTAGACAAATTATTCGTCTCTCTCAGATCTTAATACTCTTGAAAATAAAGGGTGACAGAGAAAGTTATAATATCGAATAAAGGGACTAGGGCACAGGCAGTTGCAAGATTTATTGGCTGGCTGGATAATAATGACTCTTTTCTTCTAGAGGTACACAAGCCCTACCCTTTAGCTTCCTACCGTGACTCAGTTCCCTCCTTTTTACCTGCATCAGTTCACTCTTCATTCAGTGCCATCACCCAGCTACTTCCTTACAGTTGTCCTGTCTTGTCCACAAGAATATTGAGATATTAAATATGCCATCTGCTCAGCTCCTTGCTTAGAAAGCCAGAGGTCTTCAAGAAAGTAAGATGGCCTGTACAGGGAGTACACTCCACAGTGAAGAGGTGAAGGGGAAGAAGTGAACTTGGCAGAGTGATGCTGATGACACAATGCAAAGAATACAGGAAACCGAGGTTGATACAATTAGACAGAAGCATGGGTATGTGCAGAGTATGAAATTCAAATTACTTTGATTTTTTTTCACTCATGCAAACAATTAATGTATCAGTGTAAGATTACCTCTAGTACTTTCCATCACATAAACAGGCTGTCTCACAGTCTGGGAATGATCTGGGAATCATCTGAAAAGTAGATCATTTGAAATAATTGTGCCAACCCTGGACAGTGAAGCAATAAGAAAATTTAGATTTGTGAGGAAGGGAGGGTTTAGAGCTAGTCACACTATAAAAAGATACTAAACAATGACCAAAAAATGCAAAAAAATTGGAGACTGTGTCAGAAGATGAGATGTAAGAAAGGCCATTTGAGGTGAGAAACAAATCAACATGTTTCTAAGATCTGGAAGGGTACAATAAGCAAAGCATGTTGCTGTTTTAACAACAGCAGGATTTTCAGTCTCTGCCTACCTTCATCAATAAGGATCCCACTAAAATGAAAGAAAATTTCACATCAGAGGTTTTTGGCAGCCGGGCAGAGGTTATTCAGGCATAGGGACCTGTGGGTCACGTGCAGTACAAAGCCATTTATGACATCAGCAGGAAAGGGTTTATTTACAAAATTGAGCGTAACTTTTATTTAGAGAGTAACACATATGTGCACACATTCACACTGTGTCAAGAGGTCTTGGACTGATGCGGTATAATTCAGGATTTGGGGGGCAAGGTTGTTTACATGTTTCCATGTTCACTATTAGGAGAAGTAGAATTGGTAATAGATGCCCCACTTATGGGCATACCAGGTTTAGTACAAACACAGAGCAAAAAAACATTCCTTCTCCAACAAGCATTAAAGCTTTGATTTTTGTCCAGTTATAATATAGAAGTTTTTTGAACATGTTTGAAGTTGGACAAGGTAAAGCCTGTTTCTCACAGGCTTAGCAGCTTGAGTTTTCTAAAGGGCTTTGTACAGAATGTTTATGTAAATTAACCCTTCTTCAGTCCCCTCTTATACAGTGATGTGGTAGAAAGATGCTTCTCACCATCGTTAAAAACTAGGCACATAAAACTAACTTCCTGTCCGTGTACATAGAGCAATATGCTCTCATTTCTCTCCTCATCTAATCTCCCCTGAATCCCCAGCAGCACACTTCAGCATTGTCCTTTTTTTTCCCCATTATTTCTAACAAGTACAGTTACCAAAGTCTGGTCTTCAGCAGTGTAATATTGATTTGAATGCTGAATGCAAATATGGGTGAATTTAACTCATTTTTCTTATACATGTGAAGAAAATGACAGACCTTTAAACTATATATAGCAATAGACCAAGTAAGGCTGTATTGTTTTACTGAACCACCTCGTGTAGATCATGCGAAAACTTTTGGATTCATTCTTGTATGAATTTGTTTTTCCAAAGAACAGCTGTTTACCTGAACTGCTGTTATCCAGAGGCTTTAACTCATACAGTGCTCGGTCCTTTTCAGAAGTCATTAAGAAGCATAGACATAAGAAGTTTACTTAGTTTCCATAATAGTAGCAACCAAAAATCTCACAAATTGCAAAGCACACCAGCTTCTCTCTGTCTTTACCAAATTCATAGAGGGTTCACCATTCTTCCCATGTTTTTTTCAGCATCTCTGGACTGATGTCATCATGTGAGATGGTAGCAAGGAAAGGATTTTCTCTATTCCATAATGCAGCCTAGCATGGCAGGGTTGAGATGAGATGTATTTAGGACCCTTTTAACACTGGAGTTTCATCTGCCCTTGGGAATAATTTAGTAAAGGGATTTGTTTGATGTGTTTCCATGAAATGGAGTGCTTCAAGGATCAAATTCTTTTGGGGCAAACAGTGATGCCAATCTTCAGCATAGACATTGCAGCAGATTGCATGCAACCAGATGTGTGGCAAAGGGATGTTGTTGTGCACACCAGCTGAAAATACGTCTACTTGTCAGATGAAAAGAGGCCTCACTCCTTCCGTGTGTGCTTTATCAGTAAATGAACAGTTGATACTGTTGATGCTATATGAAAATGTGAAGTTACTGCCTGTAAAATGTCAAGGTTAATGCCTGTTTGAGAGGACACCAGAAAATCTGTATGTTTCAGGCTCAGGCTGCATACAAATTTGTTGCCAAATTTCTAAAACACACTGCTGACGGTGTTTTGTCGGCTGTAAATCCTGTAGATACAGGATTACATCCTGGCCCCACTAAAGTTGGAATTTGGGAGTTTTGTTCATTTACTTAAAGACTGAGCCATAGGACCAGTGAATCACAACTTGCACAGGGTTTTGAGATAGCACAAAAGTCATGCTCACAAAGAAATACGGTTCTGTCCCACCCCTGCTCCTTATTCAGCCTCTCCTGCAGTGCAACCTTATACGATCCCTAGTCATACATCTTCTTGAACTACTTCTTGCAGGAATTTTTGTGTGCTCTAAGGGTGTCAGGCAAAGGGCTCTGAAACCCATTCTGCTTTGACTTAGCATTGTTCTAGAAGAGTACAGCTACGTAAGCATGAACAGAATTTGTCCTTATTTACAGGTGATCAGGCCTAGTAGATAAACTACACTTGAGTTACACTGCACTCCGGTAAAGCTAGTGGAATTGCATCAGTGTAGCTGAGGAATGAGTGTTCATTTATCATTCCAGCACGGGCTGTCTCCGGTCATTGTTTTCATCTGCTGCTGCCTCTGAGCCACTGGCCCTTTCTGCCTGAGAATGTTTGAATCCTTTGTTTTCCTCACCACCTAAACTGTAGCCAATGGGCAATGTATTTTCCCTCAGATATTTAATATTGATTAGGTAACTGAATTTAAATTTTAGAACCATGAAAGTTTGGAAACATCTGCAGACATTGAATAAAGTCTGTTTTCTCTTCCACAGTCTGCGAACAGCTGGAATCCTCAGCCTGAAAAGCCTTCTTTGTTTCCCAGGTTTCCATTACACATTTTTGTACCACACATGCAAACTATCCAGGCCTGTGAAGGAGGGACAATTCTTATTTTTGTGAAAGATGTTTGCCATTTTCCATTCTGCGCTCTTCAGACCTCTCCTTGTCCAATAAATGTTAAATTGTTAAAAAACATTCCTATTTTTCCCTCTGCAGCTATATTTTTAGTACAGATACTAGGCCAAAATTTGGTTTTGCACCAAATTTAATCGTGTCACACACAATTAACTTCAGCAGGGTTTCTCTAGATTCGTATTGAGGCATGACACAAACTTACTTGTTGTTAATCTCTCTCACGGAAGCTGTAGAACAAATAGGGCTTGTATTAACCGTGGCGCCTGCTAATAATTTTATCAGTAGCATTGGTGAAGAGCTGTATGTTCCTTTTTTTCCCTCATATGTGTAAACATAAAGTATGTTACCTGAAGATTTATAGACCTTACTCTGCAACTGAGCATAAGTCTCATCCTGATATACAACTTTACTGATGTTCCTCTAATTTTCCATGATTAAGCTTATCAAAAACTGGTCTTCAATAGCATTCTGGGCATGTTGTCAGTGTACGAAATTCTTCTGTAATTCAAATGTTAATAGGTAACATTTGCTTTGGAGTATTCATCAGCAGTCTGACCCTAAATCCTTGGAATAATAACAGTGTCTGGTTAATGCCTGTCTTATTTTGTTCAAGGTGACCAAATTCTTTTCAACACGTAGTACTTGGTTAATGAATCATCGAGTATAGATAGCCATGTCAATGAAACTGAGTGATCCCCACTTCCTAGAGTTATATGACAATATTTTCTAACCTGGTACTAAAATCAAAAGATCAAGTTACAATATGTAGATATACTTTGTCCTTGCAATTCTACACTCATAGAAAAAGAGAAGGACTGTAGAAGGTTGTTTAGTCTACTCTTTACCAAAGGCAGGGTGAACTACACTGTACTGTACTGTACTATACTATACTATTAGCTATTGTGACACAAAAAAATCCAGCTTGATACTAAAAATGTTCCATGAAAACTCTGTTTCTTTCCCATGCCATGTGTTTCAGGCTGAAATAACTTAAAGCTTTGGAAAGTTTTCCTGTGTTGTCTCTGAATCTCCATCTTTTTTTGCTGCCACAGTACACCGTGGAGAGCAGCATATATGTTGCCTCTTTGCAACAACTTCTTGCTTTTTGGAGATTGTGCTTTCAAAACATTTTTTAATAGACAGATAAAAAAGTTGTGATAATCAAGGCATTTTGACTGAAATGCAGAGCAACCTGGATTCAAAGAACTGGCTTTTAGTGCCTGTGTCTGATGATACTTGAAAAGACCTGGAACAAATATAAGTAGAGCATTTATCTGTGCCATCTGTCAGCCTTCTGCATAATCTGTAGAAGTTACCAACTCTAGATTGACTAGGAGGGGTTTTTTAAGGATAGACAAATCAGGATCACATGGACAGCAATGTGGAAAACTGGTATTGAAAACTTCCTTAAAATCATGCATCTGATTAACAGAGAGGGAGATCAAAAGTAGTTCTACACCTATGGATATTGATTATCTAAGGTATGTCAATTTTTTTTGGAATGGCACTACCAGAGTAAAAATTAGAATAGTATATACTAATGGCCAAACTAGTTAAAAGACAAATTTTCTAGATCTTAAATCTATTTCCACTGAGGGCCCAGGTTAAGGACAGGGTCCTGAGGTTTTTTTATGAGTGCGGAACTAACTTTTGCAGAAACATGTTTCCACTAAACCCTCACCTTTCAATCTGTGTACACAATCCCTTAATGGAATTGACTGCTCATAGAATAAGTTCAAGCACAGATTTTAAAAGCAAAGATGCTTCATTATTATTAAGACGATATATCATATTAACATCACATTTGTCCTGCCCTTTCAGGAGTATGAGATACCTTACTTCAAAGTGACCTTTTCAAAAAGACTCCCATGTTAGCTATTTACACCAATTTAATTTCCTAAAACTTCCTCTTATTTCTAGGTATTCTGTCCCCTCTACCTCTTTACATTGACACTGTTTTTCTTGGTCATAAACAGAAATGTGACATTTCTGGATTTTATTTTATTCCAGTCAAGACAAGAAGAACACAGGAGCTCAAATAAATTATAACTCTGAATAATCCTAGTTATAAAAGAATGCCAAAGCTTCTTGGCGACCACATTTGTGAGCCAGAGCCAGAGAACCAGAAACTAATGTCTAGTAAAAGATGTCAGATTCAGTTCTTGCTGCCAATGTCTGGCAAGAAAAATCTGCTCAGTAGAGATTTTACCTCATATGACCCAGTTGGCACTCAGAGCAAAGATGCCTAATCATTGGAAAGATAGAGCAGGTAAATTATAAGACAAGCATGTAGTACTTCCCATACATCCCATTTCTTGCATACTATTGTTCTCTGGATTTTTACACTTGGCATTTATCCATAACAGTACTGTCAGGGGCTTATAGGAACCTCAGTCGGCTTAAAATAGTGAAATATTTAGGATTTGACTCATCGCTGGCGGTGGATGCTAGCCCAGTGGATTCAAGAGAGCTTCTGCTCTTCTTCACTGACACTATATCTCTCTGACCTTATTTTCATAAGGGAGTGAAATTGTAAAGTCCCTGTATTTCTGTGAAAAGAGTAAACTTTATTTCCCTTTGGCTTCCCCCCTTCCAGATGAGACACATTTTTCCTGGTTTGCTATCTCCCAAAAGCGATTTAAATTCAACAGAGTCTTGGAGACTTCTTTCTGTCTCCCCAAAATTTGCTGCTCTGGTTGATCATGTATGAGTAACAAGGGAAAAAGGCCAGGGGAAGATGCTAGCACACCTTTTGTAAATACAAACAGGGCTGATCACTCTTACGATAGCCAACCAATGCGTGAGTGACACTGCTGTGTTTTAATGGATGTCTGCAAAGATGATGTACCCTCTGCCTGGTAATTGTGCCACCTGCTTCCAGTGGCAATGCTGAATATTGCCACCCAAGGACCAGAGAGTGGGACCTGCCTGGGGCTGGCTGCTTCTGCCCATGGAGGAGGTCAAGAGAAGAGGGAGCTGGAATACAGTTTCCTGCTCTGCCATTGTTGCCATAGAAAAGGGTTGGATAGAGATGGCAGTTAGACATGCATAAGCCTCAAAGCACAGCATAAGCTGCAAGTGTGTGTCTTTCATTGACCAGCACGGACACACCAAGCAGTAGGTCCATGGCCACATTGTCATCTCCCAACATACCATTGACCTAGGCAACTGCCCATGTGGCCTATACCACAGCCAGCTCTGAAGCTGAGCAATCAAAGCCATATATTGAATTGCATCAGAACATATGATTTCTGTCGAATACATGAAGCAGAGCTAGCCACATTTCAGCTCGCGTTCCAGAAAGTTGGGAGATTGTGTGCTAGATTTTGGTGGCCTATTGGAGCTATTATTGTTCAGCCCAGCAGCAGCCTTGAGTAGGTCCTCACCTGTACTGACTGTGATGGAATGGCATGAGAGCAAAAATGGCCAGCAAGTTTACCTGATTAGTGGCTAATTGGCAGTAACAGGAGCTCGTATCTGAGAACCGTGACACCAGCACCAAAGTGATATCTCTGAGAGTATGCCTTAGATGGCCCAATAAATTAGAGATGGTATTTTAAATATGTCATTTCCCTCAGGCTATATAGAAGCTATTTGCTGCACCATAAGCTCAGCATGCACAAACTGTTACAGCTCGGCAAGCACGTGCTCCCCTAAAAAGTCTGGAAACAAACTAAGTCCCATCTTCACTACTTACTCCTGAATGGATCTCCATCAGGCACTCCATAACCTTGATAGCTTGATCCTAGTGTGGCCAATCAGATGCAGTTGGCTATTTTTAAAAAGCAGATACAAGCACATCTCTCTTGCCCTACTTGACAAAAGAAGGGAAATAAATTGCAAAGAAAAATTCCTGGACCCTTGGTAAAGGAACAAGACAAGCAGGTTGAAATTTATGCCTACTTACAATAGAAAGCCCAAATAGTAACACCACCTGAATTTCCTGAATAGCATTTCATTAACATTCCAAGACAGCTCTACAAAGCCAAGAGATCAAATCAATGCGAGAAAAGCAGAACTGAAGTTTGACCAGTTAATGCTGACTGGCAAGACGTTAATCAAGACCATGCTGCTCAGTGCTTGCATTGGTCAGCAGGGTACCATTCAGGAGGTCATTTATCTGTGATGCCCAAAATGTGCTCTGCTCTGGTCTCAGCAGCTTCTGTGGTCATCAGGGAGGCCAGTCCACATTAGGGCTCCCCAGCACGTTTAGTCCAGCTGGCTGGAGACATGCCATTTAAAAAAAAACACATTGTTTTCGGTGCTGCTTGCAGTGTTCACGCCTGACAAGATTTCTGACTGACTATGCAACTCCCAGACAGCAAAGACACAATTTTCAGTTTATAAAATCTGATGAATAAGCTGTCCCCTGGGCTGCCAAACTTACTAACTGCCTGAGATCTGCTGTAACTTTCTCCACTTGGCCTAAAGTCTCTGATATGGGATGCCTGAAAGTTACACAACTAAAAGCCATCTTTAACCACTCAAAAGAGCAGACTTGTTTTAGAGACTGAAAACTACAATTCCAGCAGGAGCATATGGGAACGGTTGCCATGAAAATCAGGCCATTGTCATAAGAGTGCTTTAGGCATACAAGTCTGGAAAAAAAAGGCCAATAAACTGAACAGTATCATTGGTGAATGACCCGCCAGTGGCACTCAGTTGAAAGCTTGGAGATAGCAGTTTGGATTTCATTCATTAAGATTTGCATGCAACTATTTTTCCCATCTGCAGTTAAAGAACATTATGGAACGACAGTGAGAACTCTTTTTTTAGCTTGGGTTCTGTGCTTTGAGTGCATTTTTTATGAAGCATGTGTTTGGCTAATAGTTGCAATTTCATCTAAGCGAGCTCTTTGATGACATGCATTTTTGAAACAGATGCTTGTGCTGATGGAGTGACATGTTCCAGGGTTAAGTGGGCCCTCCAAGACATAGCTGTGACTGGTTGTTGCTGGGGTCACTAAACTATTTCAGTGGTTTTATTTTAGCTCCCTGAATGACACCCTTTCTGATGGTTTTAGCCTTCGGCCACATTCTTTTGTTTCCTAAGCGACTTTTCCTGACTTTACCATGCATGCAAAGGACAGTGTTCTAACAGCGTGGTCCTGACTAGTTTTCTTTTTTTTTCTGAGGCATTATAATGAACCACATCCATGGCTTACACGTTGTTCCGCCTGCCAAAAACCAATACACATACAAACTGTTAGTCAAATTTTTCGAGCCACAGTGATCTAGTTTGCACCCATCTTTCATGAAGAGATGCACATATCTCCATTCAGCACTTAAAAAAGCTTGCAAGAGAAGAACAGTCCAGCTGCTTACTCAAAGCCTCCAGGGACTGGTTGTTCAACTCAGAGTTTATCAAGGCCATATTCTCATGTTTCTTGCTTTGTCGTTTCATCTCTCAATGCTTCAGATCCCTCTCTGTATGAGAATGCTACAGCCTCCCTCATCTTACAGTCTGTTGTTTTAAGGTGTAACTTTTCAAGGACTGGGAGGTACTCTAATAATATGGTAGGAAGTACCATAATTTTACTTCTGTCTACACCCGGTCTGTCTATGCTTATGTATCTTCCACTTTTAAGCAAACTCGCCCTTAAGGAGTCAAAAGAGTCATTCAGAATCAGTGGTTGTATCTCTTCAAGGCTTCAAGGAAACCTCACTATTTGCCATCCAGGAATTTGTCTATTCCTCTTCAAGCTCACCTTTCAGGTTGTGTTGTATGAGAATAAGATAAGAGCAGGTCCATGTAAGTCTGAGGTCCTTGTCACTGCCTCCTTTGTCACAGTGTACAAGTACTTCATAGTCCCTAGGATAGCTACCATCACTTCACTGCTGTAAAGTAGGTAACAGCTAGTACCTCCTTCACAGGTAACACTCCTTACCTTTTATGAGGTGCTTTTTGGCAGTAGCTCCAGAGCAGCATTAAAAAACAGTTTCCCTGTTTTTCAAAAGAAACAAAGAAAAGAGTACAGTGCCCTTTGTTTAGCTCTGAAGTGAGATTTAAATAGAGTTTAGGTGCCCAGTCTGGGTGTGGAATCTGACTTTATTAAGCCCTCACATCCCCTAGCTTTGCCAAGAAAGGGTCTCTCAAGCACTAAACCTGTGTTTCTGCATATACTCAGGACGGTTTCTGATTTGGCAAGTCTCATCCCCCCCTAGATCTGCTATTCAAGAGTTTAATCTGATGTCTCTGGTAATTCCTACCCCAGCCTTCTGCTACAATCTAATTCAGGTATTATTTGTAAACTGGTTTTGGTAGGATTTACGTATGGCAGGTCAAGCCAATTTGTAGTGTTAATAATGCTACTGTAGGAGCATTAGCAGATCTCCAGGGTTTAGTCCTGAGCAGTTCATCTAATTTGCCTGAAATTCTTGAAAAAACATGTATTTCTTCTACTCATAGTTGATGTCTACACATCATTTTTGGCTAAAGCAAAACATCTGAATCTCCTGAAGATGTTTCCAATATCTTCTCACCAGACAGGCATTACTTCCCACAGGGCAAAAATACTACTCATTAGTTTGTCCTTATGCAAGGCAACAAGTATTTACTGGGCACCAGAAACCACCCCATCTGCACCAGAGAAGACATAGGTAGAATACATTTGAAAGAGACTGAGCATACAATTTTAGAAATGGCAGGATTTGAGATCTAGGAGGCATGGGGCTTTGTGTCAGTGCTTCAGGAGATGGAAATGAGGGGTCAGAAAAGAAATGGTGGCATTATGTTCCAGTTCCCTCTGACAAGAAATAAATAAATAATATCTGATATTCAGGTTACCCTATATTTGTTAATTATGATGATCAATAAACGACAGTTATAGATTAAAGACTCTGGCGGTTTGAAATTCACTCCATTTATTTAAAGAATGAGTGGAAAATATTCTTAGTCCCAGCACCTGCTGTTGAATTCCCCTGCTTTTCTGTGGTTTTACTATTACATTTTCCAATTTTAAAAGAAGTGAAGCAGACTAGACACAAGATATTGTCAAATGCCCAAGGTAAATAAACCGGAAAAATATTAAGAAAATTATATATAATTTTCTGTAATAGCAAAGGGAATATTAAGTGAACAGTATTAAATTAAGAAATGATTCTGACAAGAAAGGTAAAAAGTTGAATGGTGTCCTTTTAAAACAAATGTCCAAAATGTCCACTGAATCCTAATGGGTGGAATCTTTCTGTGTTCCTTCAACACAGAATATGGAATATGAATAAATCTTAATTTATGCAGTAGATTAATTACACATTTTTAATGTGAATCAGATCTCTCAGGTTCTGTACTTGCAAAAATCACCTTTATTGGCCCCATATGAGAGTTTGGTGCCAAGACCACCCAGTGACGTGGCTTTACTTTGAAGGATGGAGGAAACTGTGTAGTCTTAAATTCTCATGCAAATGCTGATTCTCAAATTCCTAACGTACAGAATAGGAAGATGGAAACTCATAGCACATTACAACAAAAACAGCCTTTGCACCTAGAAGAGAAAAAGTCACACATGAGGTTCCCTTCTGGGTTTCCCTGTGCTTCTCTGTGATGTCCCCAAAAGGGAACAAAAGAGCACTTATCTTAAAGGCAATTATCACACATCCCCTACTTCCCGCCCAGGGCATTATGTAGGCATTTGAGAAGCAGAATCATTGAATCCAGTCTGCTGTTCTGGAAGGGAAAGACCTACAATGGGAAAGAAGGTCAGTACCATGTTAAACTACTTATGAGGTCAAACAAAATCTGACCGGAGCCAGCGATGTTTAGATTTTTCCTTTGGCTCAGAGAACAAGCTGTAAATCATCCAGAAAATTTGTACTCTACGAAGGGTCAGAGGAAAAAACATCTGCCCATACTGGGCAGCCACTTCAATCCCCACTTGTTGCCAAGTTCCTAAAAAGTGCCCAGAAGCACCTAGTCTGACGTACCAGGGCTCCTGCCTCTTCCTGGGCTGGTGGGTTCATGCCCACCCCAGAGCCTTGTGCATTAAACATGACATGGAATATATGGAAAGAAGGGGAAGTGCACTCATGAAGCATTTCCTTGTCTTTCTCCTGACAAGGCTGCACCTCTTATGTTAAGTTTTTGATCCCAGCTTGAAGGGCATTGTGGAAACCTCGAGAGAGAGAGAGAGCTCCTCGCTCCTTTGCTGGTTTGCGTGCAGGCCACAGGCTTAAAAATCAAGCCTTACCCTGATGGCAATTTGTCTACTTGCAAGAAAGGAGATAAGATTCTCAGTTCAGTGGAGAGCATAAAAACACAGACGCTTCCACTGCCTTCAGTCTCAGTGGGAAAGCCAACAAAGCAGGAGGTGGTGAAACCTCCCTGGAGAGCATGGCAGCATAGGAAAAGTGCATGGCACAGGGAGGGGTGGTTGCATTAACATTTCCTGACCGGTGTTTTGTCCTGTGAATATATATCCAAATACATACATAGCTTTGTGTCTGTGTATTTATCAGTTTCCAAAGCTACCGAAAGTACAGCATTTGTCAGTAATGACAGGGACGGACTTTTAACAAAATCAGCTGTTCTGAGACACACTGGAAAGGGGAGTCATTTCATATATGTGGGGAAAACTTTGTTCACTTTCATATACCTGTGGCTCTACTGAGTCTGGGGCTGACTTCTGACAGGGTAAAGCAGGCAAATATAAGGAGGACTGCACGGTGCGCTAAGCACGCTGAACTTTACAGCTACCTGCACTCACGACGTTTTTAGTGTTTCAATATGGTCTGAGATGGCAATAATGTGCAAAAGGGATGTAAATGATTTCTCATTTTTCTCTGACTGTGCTATCTACCAACCTGACTTTATTGAAAAGAATTTAGATTGGAGCCGGCCCGGGTACTTGGCTGATGCACTGGCTTCCTGCCTTCACCTTGAGCTTTTTTTTTTCGTTAGGCATAGAAAAAGTCAGCAGTCTGCCTAAAAATGAAGAAGTCGTGACACCTAGCGGTGAGTTAAACACCAATGACTTCTATTTCCTACAGAATTCACACTTGGTTTTCATAGGCACATTGTTCTCGGTCAGATTGTAATGTGAGAGAAGTGGGCATTGCCCTCCTGACTCCAGACATCCAGGCAGGACCTCATTTCTCTTACAGTCCCATGCGATGTGTTTGTGTGTGTCTTGGTGCACCAGACTGCTCTGCCTCTCCGCAGAAGGCCCCATTTGGTAAGGCCCAGTGTGCAGCCCCTGGTCATGCTCCTTCTTGAACATGACATTTTGAATGGCCCTTTATACTGAGATCAGGTTAAGTGCTTTGACTTCAGAGAGAGAGGGAGCATGGCAGAATCCTGGCGCAAGACCAAGTGGGAATTTCAGACTTTTTTTCTTGTCGAGCACTTATTCACCAAGGCTGTTTTTAGAAGGTGACTCAAAAATGTATTGTATGGCATGCAGCAAATTCCTGGCAGGCAGTTTAAACTGACTCAGTTGCTGGCAAATTCTTTTGCTTTTGAAGACTACTCAGAGTCTGCCTTGGTCAGCAGCAGTCAAAAAGTACATACTGGCTGCGCTACCATGACAAGAAGTCGCACTGAAAAGCAGTAAACCAGTCTAGACATGTGCAAAAAAGTTATAGGTTCTTTCCAAACAGTGGCAAGCTTCAGAGATGTTTTTGAGTTTTGTTTTTTTAGGGAAGCAGAACAGTGTTGAGTTGTGCTAGTTGGTAACTAGGCTGCAGTCACCAAGTGGCAAGCTTTCTTGGCTTGCTGAGCTAGCTGGTTGGGGACCTGCCATCTTTTATCACAAGAATGAGCTTCAGTACAAGAAATTTCAAGTCAAAACATCACTGTATGTTGTTGGGGAATCTGGGTGCATGCTTCTTTGCATCTGTAAGAGCTGTTAGCAGTGCAGCCTCCCAGTTTCATGTCCATATTTGTGCATGCTATATCAAGCATACTTTCCATTGCCCTCAGTGAGACAAACTCCTTCCGCCTCCTCTGTCTTTCAGGAGAGATGCATGATAAAATTGCATGTTGTAACCAAGAAGTGGAAACTAGATTACTTGAATATACATGATTTTCTTCATCTAAAGATTTATTTTACCACATGTCCGCATGTATTAGTACCTGTAACTTCCCCAGTTTGCTGTCTTGGGTATAATTAACACTTCTACCACCAGAGTGTCTGGATATAAGGCAAGTGAGTATAAAAACATCAGTTCTGTCCAAAATGTTCCAGTTTCCATCCCTCGAATCATCAGCATGTGACCTATTCTGTGCCAATATTAATAACCATTGCTCATGGCTTTCAAACAGCTCAAACTATTTAAGAATTAATTCTGTTTACAGTACCTTCTAGAGGAAGTATTTTGTAAAAGTGAATAACTCAAACTGACTAGTGGCTACCCACAAAATATGACTATCCAGTAACAAAATGAATCACTTAGAGCTAGTTGGCAAGGAATGGACATACTGTTGGAGAAAACATCAAGTGGAGATCATATCCAGCAACTGGGAGTCCTGGGTTCTCTTTCCACTGTACCATACATTTCCCATGCTGCTCTGACATAGGCAGGCCTAACTGCAGTGGAGTAGGCACTTACTAGCCCCAGCCATCCCAGATCACACTGTTTACTTCTTTACACTGGGCTGTAAGCTGTGGGGCTTAAGTTAAGCACCCTGTTCAGCTGCCACTACTAGAAACACTTGCAGTCGTGAGTTGGAGCCCATAGACGTGCTAGTTTATCCTTTGCCTTTGTTTTTCCCTCTGTAAAATGGAGATGGCCACCAACTGATACATGAAGCTTGTCCAAAGTCCTTGGTTCGGGCCAATGGCTGGTATTACTCCAGTCTTCACTGGCAGTGATGCCACTGCCATTGCTGAAGAGAAACAACACAAAATGGAAAAGCGATACTCATGCTGGGAGACCTATAACCTGATATTTGTAATGCAGTCCTGGACAGAACAAGTACAACGTTTGGCAGAGCACAAAGTTAGGTTCTGCTAAATACTTGGGTGCCATTTGTTCCATTTTGTATTTGCCATTGTTGCTACAGACTCTCAGCAGCCCCAAAACAGTCACAAACAGAAGTAAACCTTTCTTCTTCTAGCCTCTCTCTAGGAGAAGTAGCATGGCAGGTTTATAAGGGAAGGGAAGTTGCACACTACTTAGCATGGCTGTACTAGCCAAAGTTTTTGGAATGCCAAATAGAAGACATGACTTTAGGCTGTATGTCCAGAAACAATAATGTGTTTGATCATTCTCATGCTAGGCAGGACTGTCTGCTGCAGTCTGTGTTACACGGGTACACCAGAACCTCTGCCATCTCTTGCTCTTGCATTTTCATGATTCCCCTACAGACGGATGGGACACAAGAGTTGTGAGGTAGAAAGTAGCTGTCAAAGACGGCACTGAGGAATAAATATCTAGGCGATATTCACTCGCATAGGACTTGGAATACTCAGCTAGGATGTGCTTTTTAAGCTAGTCTCTGTATTGAGTGCAGAGGTGATATGGACAGTGAATCCCCAGTATATGACACTCACTTGCATGGCTAAGCCTGCAATCACAGAATCACGCAATGGTTAGGGTGAGAAGGGACATCTGGAGATTATCTAGTCTAAACTGTCTGTTCAAAGCAGGCTCAACTAGAACACATTGCTCAGGACCGTACTCAGCTGAGTTTGAATATCTCCAAGGATGGAGACTCACAACCTCTCTGGGCAACCTGCTCCAGTCCTTAATCACCCTTGCAGGAAAAAAAAACAAAAACCAACAACAACCCCCCCCCCCCCCCCATGTTTTCTGCTGTTTAAATAGAATTTCTTGTATTTCAATTTGCGCCCGTTGCCTCTAGTCCTTCCACTGGATACCACTGAGAATAGTCTGGCGCTATTTTCTTTACACGCACCGTATCAGGTACTCATACCTATTATTAAGAATTCCCTCTGATCCTTCTCTTCCCAAGGGTAAACTGTCCCAGTCCTCAGCCCCTCCTACTGTGTCAGATGCTCCAATCTGTTTGTCATTTCTGTGGGCCTTCACTGGACTGGCTCTAGTATGTTCATGTCTCTCTTGTACTGAGGAGCCCAGCACTGGACCCAGCACTCCAGATGTGGCCTCACCAGGCCTGAGTGGAGGGGAAGAATCATGTCCTTGACCTACTGGCCACGCTCTTCCTTACGCAGCCACAAATGCTGTTGGCCACCTTTGCTGCAAAAGCACATTGGTGGCTCATGTTCAACTTGCTGTCCATCGGGACACCCAGGTCTGCTCTCTGATGTCTAGTTCCTTATTAGTGACTAGTTCCAGCTGTAGCTTTCTTCAGCTTCCTAGATTTAATGTCTGGAATTTCTCTCTAATACATAGATGAACATGCTTGGTCTGATGAATAGCATGGACTGGTTTTGCAATGCTATTTGAATATCCAGTAGTATTGAGATGTCTAAAGAGGCCTCCAGGCTGTTTGATCAGTTTAGCAGACTGGATGCATACTTAACTGCCTAGAGCAAACATAAGCAGCAGCAAGTTACTGTGTTTTCTGTTGAACCCAGATAATACCAAACCTCTTGCTATGCCACAAGCTTTAATGGCATCCTAACAACTGCAGAATAGCTTGAATTGAGGGAGGAGACGCTTTCCTTAGTAATCTGGTGGTTGTCCTTCTCGTGGACCAAACAACAACATGTTCTCTGCATACACATTTGGGCCACTTCTCAGGCCTACATTTCTTAGCCCTACAGCAGAAAGGAAAATTCACCCTTTCCCTAGTAATGAAGTGAAATCCTTCTGCAAAACCCCAACTGCATGCTCCAAAGAGCAACAAAAGTGTACACAGTGGGTTAACACTCCAAAAACAGGAAATACCCCTAACCAACACTATGTCATCACATAACCTAGATTTCAGTTGAGAATTTGGGTGTTGCTTTAGATAACAAAATACAACATGTGTTCATCATTAATCTTCTTGAACATTTGTTTGGCCAGAAACTGTCTCTGACCAACCCACTTATGTAAACAGGTCTATGCTTCAGACAGAAGTGGTAAGATGTTATTCCAAGTACTTGCATTATAGGGAATCTCTCCTTAACTCTCACAAGATACACTTAATGACAGCCTTGGTATCGGTGGCTGTACTCCAAAGACTTTCATGTTCAGTTTAAATTTCAAAACGAAATAAAAATTTCTCTTACATCAAAGGGGAAAAATATTACCTCTAAAAAATCTGCATTTGTCCCTACTCTATTTGAGGTTTCAATATCAAACACTTTTGCATCTGGCTTGCAAAGAATGGAAAAGCTTTTCCTTCTTTCATTACCAAATGGCAGATGATGCATTCATTGCAGCTGAACACCCTGGAGAGGTCTCCATTCAGCATTTAATTTTTTACAGGTATAGGATCATACACAAAAATGAATGGGGAAAAAAAAGAGAAAAATAAGCTTTGTTTATTTAAGGAAAATAAATGCTACATTGTATTTGTCTCAGCTAGTTCTGGGCACAATTTGTGCATTTCATTTATTTTTGAAAGTGTAGTCACATAAACTATGAAAAATTTTACTTGTGGAATATTCGTGAAGTAAATTAAAATATGCAATTGCCTACAAGCTCTTGCTCTCCATAGTTGGCCTCCTCATGTCTTTTCATTTCAGAACAAAAGAAGGACAAGCAAAAAGCTTCAGTCTTGCCAGTCCAAGGGCCATGCATAAGTGGGGAGCAAGGCTGTCCTGGAGTTGTGATCACTGGAGCTACTTACTGGCTGTGAACCTTACCCAAACTTCTTTGTCTCCATTTTCTAATTTGTCAAATGCAAAATACATCTAAGAACTAGCCAAGAGCCATATACTCACTCACTGCTGGGGAAGTTAGTTCTTCACAATCAAAAAGAGTTAATGCTTTGACTGCTTGAAGGTTAATCCAAGGCTTTAAACTGTCTGATAGGAATTGTGTCCAGATACAGGGAGCCCCAAGTTTGCAATAAACACAGCCATTAGAAATATTTATCATTGACATAGAGCATTGAAGAGGATTAGTCTCAACTGCACCAATTCCAGAACACAGTATCTTAATTGCATTACATATTTTGGACATTGTCCTGAAATGCTTCCAAAGATTGTAGAGATACAGAACTCCTGAGATATGGTTTTGGGTTAGCTATTTGTTTTGGTTTTTTGTTTTTTTTTTTTTTTAATCTGGAATTCAGTTTATCAATGATAATTGTTTTAAGAATTTCTTACAAAGTCCTGCATTCAGTAGCTGGGAAAATGGTACAGAAAAGACTATGTTGATAGATGTATAGAGTAATAAGGAAAGGACAGAAGCTAGAAGGAACAGAGTAAGGGAAAAAAGAAAACTGCTGGCTCATAATATTTCAAATGCCTAGAGGGGTGAGAAGAAAATAGAGTTACTTTTGTAAATGGAAAGAGAATTTTGTAGCTTTAGAAAAGTGACAGCTGCTATAAATGACATGGCAGGTGCTGCTGCATCTTCTTCCTCCTCTTGGCAGAAATGTTCCCCTCGGAAAACATGCTGCCATTCAGTTGCATTTTAATGGTTTTAATACACTTTAAAGCCAGATCTGCAGAGCTTGCAGCCGGAGGATCAGAAATGCTGATAAACAAAATGAACTGAAGTCAGGCATCCCCTTCCAATTCCAAAAGTATTAATACCAGTCCTTTTCCATTTGGACTTCTGTCCTGGTATACTGAACTGAACAGTTATAAGTCTTCAGTATACTGGGGTTTTTTTCTGTCAAGTATTGCTCTGCAGCCCCTTCATTTATGCAGTTTGGCCTGCCACACTGCTGTCATGACAAAGACTCATTTAGAAATATTATCCATTAGTATCTACAAGTGATTGAGATCCATAGAAGTCTAGATTGGTTGTCTGGAGTTGTCAGAAATTACAAAAATCCATCTTAGCCTGTTACATAAGCTTGTTTTGAAAGCAAAAAGAAATTAGAAGCAGATAGGTTGGCTGTGTAAAACAGAGAGGTTAAAACAATTGCGATAGTGAGTACTTACAGCTATTGATGTCACGCGATGATTACGACAATGAGAAAAATGGGAGGAAATTTTTGTAGCTGAAGTCACCGAAATGTGTCTTAAGTAATGTTCATGGAATGTGGTTGTCAGCTTTCATGTTGTTTATCTGAGGGTCAGTGAACAGAGGCAGAGGAAAACTGACTGGGAAGAGCTAATGTCATCATGGTTGTCATCCTACTGTATCTCAGAGGGATCCATCATTACCCTAACATGCTTTCAATAGAAGCCTGCTCTGGTGCTAAACCTGGATTTTGGCTGGATTTACTCAGTGAGAAAAACTCACCTGGGAGCCTCATTTCTCAACACACAGCCCTAGAGTGCATTCACCATCTGAATTGCTCTGGGGACAAGAATGTTAAAGGTGCCAGCAAGTAGGGTCTTGACCAATTCTTTTCTGAAATAGAGCTGAAAACCCAGACAGCTTCAAAGCTTCCTCTTACGATTTGAAAACTTGGTCTTCTAGGATTCAGTATTCCTAGACTTCAAATATATGTAGAAGTTTAAGAAGGCAAACAGAGCCAAACACCTCCAAGTCTGCAGTCAAGATAATTTTGTTTTGATACTGCCAAAATGTAACATTTAGATCGTGGCTTTTTTATACTTTCTCTTCCAAACCAGCTTCAGATTTCCTATTTTTCCTTCTGAGGTGGTATTCTTTCCTTTCTCCTCTTCATTCCATCACTCTCCAATTTCCATCCTTAGGAAAATCATGACTGTGAAAAGCTCCATAGTTCAGCAAAATGGGAAGAGTGGAGTTGTCTGAAAGGTCCAGTAAACTGATCTGGAAACAGACTGGAGGAATCTGGATGACCTGGAAATAGGATCTTAGCCACGAACAAACTTCTCTACAATGGAAGGAGAAGTAAGCCGGGCAATGACCAGTTACTTTTAATATTCTTGGTTTTCTCTTAAGTGTGATACATTTTCTTCATGTTCTGCTCTGTAATGGATAAAATTTAAACTACCGTGATCTTCATACCAAGCCTACATCTGGAGGATTGTGTGAGTCTGCCTGTTGCTCTGGATGTTACTCTTTCAATAAGCGGAGATCTACAACATGTTCATTAAATTTCTGTTAGTTTCTGTCTAATCAATGAGAGAACTAAAAGAGGCCCAGCAGACTGGGCCTGAAACTGATTGCGACTCAGGTGGAGGTTGGAAGTGGTGAGTGCTCAAAGTGGTCTTGGTATAAGACACACAGTGTGGGAAAGCAATTAGTTTTCTCTTTCATAATGGGATTTATCTGAATTTATTTCATTTTTATTCTGTACACAGTACTCAGTAAAAATATAAAAACACCTGATGCTTATTTCTAAGGACCTAAACCCCTGCCCATTTCTGCATATCTTTTGAGTGTTCAAATTGCCTGAAATCTGAGTATGCATCCAGCTTTTGCAAATGGGCCTGTCTCTCCAATGGGCCTCTCTCTTAGTGGCCCAAACCAAAATCCTGACTCCAGCTGTCCCTGTTGAGAGCACATTTCCATGTTAATAGTTGAATTTCACTGCATGATCTTGCCCACAGAGGCAGACAGCCATGTCTGTCTACTGCTCATAGTAGGCACTTTTTCAGTTTCCAGGAGCTGTGCCTGTGCTCAGAGGGAGCAGCCAGACTGTTCTCAAACTGTGTTCAGGGTCACACTGAGGAAACACCCTCTTGGAAGCTGCCTGGCTCTTTGTTCCTTCCATCAGTCTAAAATAAATGTCACTGAACTTGTCTCATTCCTCTTTGTGTACGCAAAGACCATGGGAACACTTACAAGTCAATCTCTTTCAGATACCACATACAAAATCAGAGGAAATAACAATGTTTGGGTCTTTCAAGAAAATCCAAAGTGTCCAGATTTCTTTGGCAGACATTCCCACTTTATTTTTCCAGGCTGAGAAGCATGGAAGTACCCCTTCCACCTCTTTCCACCTCCCTGTCACTCACAGGTTGAAGGCTGGTGATGCCTGGTCTCCGTGATAAAATATAGAAGCTAATGGAAAAACACATCCAGCTGACCTAAAGGGGAACTGCATCCTCTACCTGCCACTGTCTTCCTCCACATGTTTTAACTTCTTTCTGCAGTTTAAGTGACTCACTACGTTCTTCTGCCATTTACTTATCTTCTGTTTTTTCTGTGTGCACAGCAAATCTCTGATGCTCGTGGGACTGTTCCAAGTTCAATAAAATTTCATTTTCTGAAGGTTATAAGATTCCTTAAACTCCAGTTGAGTTCTGGAGCCAGAGGGGCGTCCAGTTTGCATAAAATCAAAGCTCTGCCACAAGCAAGTGACACATATAGCTCATTAATAAAGTTCTCAATATGAAAGTGTTATTTTCTATGTGGGAAAAGTCAGCTTAACTGACTATAAACTTTGCTGAAATTTTAGCTGGAATTATGCACACAGTCCTGGCTGGTGTAAGCAGAAAATATTTGCACAGACATCCATTGTCTTGACCCACAGACAGAGTTCAAACAAACACTGATGGGAAAATTAAATTAGGAGTACAGGATATTGTCCTTCATTCTCTGCATTCAGGCTACTCAGATGGCAGAATCTGAAATTTATATGGCATTTTAATTGGTCATAAACAAACTGAAAATGATTCCAAGGAAGGTTGGATCTGAACAGATTTCATACATGAATATTTAATATTCATAACATTTGCCAGAAGGATGACTCTGAATGTTGAAACTTTGCATTCATCTGCAAAACAAGGAAAGCAACAGAGGTGAACAGTGGAAGTTTATGCAGAGTACCCTATTAAGACACTTCATGTGCTACTCTCTGTTGTGCCATGTGATACAGAAAACAGCTGAAGTGTTTACTTTTTCACTGATACTATGAATTATTCTATTTTTCTCTTTAATTTTTGTACCTGTATCAGTCTCCAGTATGGCGAAGGAATTTAGCACTATGAAAAAGTTGGGGATAAAAAATTATTTTGGAAAACATGGCATAGGAAATAAAATAAAAAATGAGGGTTAATGTAAGCATTTGTTTTGTCCCAGGTATCAGTATTTCATTTAGTGTTTGATTTAAAATCTTTTTTGACATTTTAAAATATATATGCATTTCAAATTAAAAAAAAAGAAAAAATATAAATATTTCTTTTTAAATATGAAAATGAAACATGCATGAATAGGATGAATCAATGGCAATGTTATTTACCAGCTTCACAAACAGCTTAAAACTGTGATTTCTTGCTTGTTTTCCTTTCTTTACAGCAAAAAATTCTATTCAGTCTCAAAAATAATCCATGAGGGGTTCATAAAAGTAATATCTTAGCCTTCATCAGACCCCTGTTAACACCTTCCTCTCTCCAAAAATAACCAGAAGCCATAAATCCAATATCCATCCCCAAGTACGATCTCTATCCTAGCCCAACAGAATCGGCAGCATCACATTTGTCCAGATCCTCCTTTCCAGCCATACTGCAATGAATACTAATTTGCCTTTCTTGATGTCAGTCTTCATCTCAGTTTTATAGAAACCTATGTTGAACACAGAGCAACTTCTGAAGACCTAAAGCAAATCCCAATTTAAAATCTTGTCCAGAGTCTTATTCATGCCCTTGTTTCTGTCATATACTAGCTACCTTCTCTTCACGACTGAAAAGATCAACAGTGAAATGGGAATTATTGGTCTCTCAGAACCCAGCAACAGAACGAGCTTAGCCGACTCTGTTTACCAAAAACATAGCACCACCCATTGCTCTCCTCTCAGTAAAAACCTTACTTGCCCACACAGAAAGCATACACCCTGCCTAACAGTAGTTTTCATCCTGCCCAACAGAATTGAAAGACTCCAATAATAAGCTGACCTCTGCAGCCCCTGCTTTCCTGAACTGCAATTTTAACATTAAGTCTAAATTTCTTCATGAATTCCAAAAAGGTGTTCTCCTGTGTTAGAACCACTCCTTGTTCTAGACCTCAACGCCCTGCAAGAAACCACGCTAATATTTGAGTTTTGCTACACAGATCCCCTAGCTCCAAATTCAATCCTATATCAATCACCATAACCAAAACCCATTCAACTTTTCCTGCTGTGGCATTGATCATTCATTACTCACAAGTAGGACCAGCCACAACCGGTTAGGATCCTGCAAGAAACTGAGTATCTAAATTCAGCTTACTTTGCCTTAAACCTAACCACAACTTTAGCCAATAAACAAAATAAAAACCCAACAACTTGGACACCCTAAAAATTAAGTTTGGAGAGAAACACAGCTCGCTACAAATAATAGCCCACATGCTATTGCCACAGGACTTAGTAGGTCCACCTATTAACTTGCTCTTCTAGCCTCCCCTTTCCTTGACCATAACACAGGCATTAAGGATGTTTTCTAAATATGATACTGATCTGTACGACAGAGTTCATACCACAATGACTGACTTCTCTGGTACCAAAGTTTGCTCTTCTTCCTTAGTATTTAAGAAACCAATGTAGAACCAAGACCTTAACCATGTTTTACCAGACCTGTGATACTAAGACCACACTAACAGTTAATGCCCTAACATCCTTAGCCCAGTTACTGTTTTCTGTCACAAGATGAATTACGCATTATTCATTGATAAGAGAACTAGTCCTGAAACTGGAACCTGAGGCTTGGCAGCATCCAGCAATAGGAACCTCTGCTTTCCAGATGGAAACCAGATATCCAAATATGGCCTTCACTTGCAGGTAACCTTACTCACCCTGTCCTAAGCCAATACTATCCAGATGTTTTTGACCTCTGCAACCACCAACCTTCTCTGCAATCATCCCTTCTCAGAGCTCAAGACTCAGCTTAGCTCTCCATGCTTTCTTTCACAGAAAAAGGGAGCACTGCCCTTAGGATAGGCTTCTGAACAGACTAACAATGGCCACAAACTTCCAAATTAATGCTAAGCTAAGTAGCTTTCTGGCATCTGTCCTGACCGTGTCTCTAAATTCTGTAGGACCTACCAGTAAATTCAGGTCTTTGTCCTCTTCTACCCCAAACTCTGTCTGCATAAGTGCCAGATGCTTTATTTGTAGTCCTGTCACACCTTAATCATTGACTTAATTGCTGCAAAATCACCCTAAATGAAGAGTAGAAGACTGGTAGGATTCAGCAACAAATTTTTGTTTACAACCTCTGCTTTCTTAAAGCCTGATCCTTCACCCAACCCTAATCTTAATAATATCTTATTATAATAATAATCCTACCCATCCTCTTTTCAGTGCTATAGCATACAGACTGCACTTTTCCTTGCCAACCTCAGCCCTTTCCTGATGGACAGGATTCATTAATACTCCCAGTTCTTTGTCCTCTTCTTTCTTGACCCCTAATTCCAATCATTTGCTTCATTACAGACTTAGCAGGTCCCAGATCAGAGCAAATCATCCTTTCAGATATCATTACACCTCTCCAGGACCCCACATTAAAAGCAGATCTCCCACCTTGGCACTCCAGAATCCTGGCCCTGACCACAACCAAGACAGTCACTTTCACTATAGTTAGTCAATCCTGTTTCATCTAGGATGCATCATCAGTTCTTCACTCCTATAAAAAAACATCTGAAATAAGGGCTGCTGTGATACAGTGATAAACACAATGCCACAGACTGCTTTCCTAAATCCAGACCAAACATCCAACCTTTATACTGCCTTTAATAATAAAACTCTTGCCACCAGTTCCTATTACAACTAGCCAGAAGGCATAAGTCCTTGTTATCACCAGCCCTCATCCTAGACCCGCCACTTTGATAAGATCCTGCAGTAAATATATTTGTCCATCTCTTCCTTTCCTGAATCCTAACCTTGACTGTGGCCACACACCTCACCCCTGCCACTCCAGAGCCTCAACCCTAATCCCAGCCATAACTGTAACCTTAACTGTAACCAGTTGCTCCTCTCTACCACAGAACTAATCACCTGGAGACTAATCATCTCTCCACTGCTAGATGGACAATCTCTGAAATTAGGTTTACAGGGTAGCAAAATGCCAATACAGGAAAATTGTCTTCCAGTGATTTTTTTTTTTCAATTGTTGCTTGAAAACACATTTTTAAAGGTATCTATTGCCAGTTTTAATTGTGTTTCTGTTCGGAGCACTGAGTTTTAGTTTTAGTGTAGCTTATCGGTGCTTTAACAAAACTTGGGTAACAGACAACCTTCGTTTTGTGGCTTAGTAGAGAAAGGAAAAAAAAATGTGAAGGCTTCTTCAATATAAGGAATGCTATGCAAGGGCAAGTACACAATCTCCAGTAAATGTGCAAATGCTTTTCCAGATCTAAGCTGTGTAGAACTTTTTTGGATGGGACTTTTATCTTTACCTTTCCTTACATTTGTATGTGTTGGAAGCATTGAATAAATCAACAAAATCATATTCTCTCTTTTAATCTGTAAAATTCTGCTAAGAGCCCTCACTCCTCTAATCCAATGCTGACTGAAAATTTGGGATTCCCATTAATTTTAATAGGCACTGTAAGAAATTGCAAACCCATACCCTATAAAATGAACAGCATGACAACATGATGTTTCAGAATTAGCATAAACACTTTTCTCTATAGATACATGTCTTCAAGGGCAATTCACTGGAGAAAATATATTCCACAGGTTTTCCTAATCGTATTTCTTTTTTGGTAATGTAAGAAGTCATTCCCCAAGGGCAATGTTTTGTTCCCATTCAAGTCAAAGATAAAAATTCTCGAGTTTCATGGGAACAAGAGTATTCTAAAAATATAATTGTTCCTCTGATAACCTCTAGTGATTTATTTTTTTTTCTCAGAAAGCCAACACAACAAAGATGACGTTTTCATCAGTTCCATTTCTGTCCTCAGGGTGTAATGCTGTTCAGTGCGAGCACAGCTCAGGGACATGTGACAGCACTTTATGTTGTCTCATGCACCCTCTGGATTGCCCTAAGGCTAAATTGTCCTTTTCTGGTGGTCGTTTACAGCTGCTTCTGGGCAGCAGTATAGCTCAGGAGCCTCCATATAAGTAGGGAAAAAAAAGTTTGATAGTCTTACACTGCATTGCAGTAGAAGCAACTCTTTCTTGGACTATTGCAATTTCTTATCAGCTCCTGGTATCCTGCCATGATTAGCACAGAAGAGGCTGTAATTCTGCTCATAATCACTCTGAATTCTTCCTGAGAATGACAAGAAACTGGGCTGCTATAGAGAAAAGTAGAAAAAAGTACTAAACTCATATCTCAGCCACACATCAAAAGTTGAAAAAGAATTAAAATCATTACATAGATTCAGCAAGGCCACTGTGCTTGAGATTCTCTAGTTGAAAATTCTTTAGCTCTATGGAGAGTCCCACAATGGACTTTGTGACCCAAGTCTTCCAGGAGAGAGGGGGATGTTTAGACCTTCCAGATATCACTTTAGGTAAAACAATGAGCAATCTGTTTGTGATGAATGCTCCCTGTGTGCCATGCCCTTCTGTCTCATCTGCAGTTTACTCTTGCAGTTAAACAAGGCACTGCAGGACATTTCCTAATGTCTTTTGGAGACTCGTTTGTTGTTCTGCATGAATATATAGTACTGCTGTTACCTTACTCCACGGAGGCACTTAGCTGGGTGACCATGCTGGGCTCAGCAAACACCATTTGAATTGGTGCTCCGCCATTCACTTAGCTGAGTGAGTGGAGTGAGGGAGAGGACCACACAAACACAACCCGCACCTATGAAAAAGCATTGTCAGCCTTTCCTAGAAGACCTTTGTAAGCATCTCTGCTTAAACAAATGCTGCCCATCAGGTTGCTCGATGAGACAGAAGCTGAAAGAGAAAGGGGTGTTTGCTTGTATAGGCACTATACTGCTTCATTTTTTCTGTTTTACTTAAGGTGGATTGCGTTTCACAGCTGGATTTTTAAATGAAAGCAGTGAATACATGGGCACCCACATTACAGCAGATGTAACAGTGAGAAAAGGCTGTAGAGAAGGATGCTGAAGACACTTGGAATGACTACTGTAAGAATATATTGTGTGGGTGTGGTGAAGCACGTGAGGTGTTGCGTTAAGCTTCTGAGCATGCATAAGGTGAACCAGACGATAAAACCTTGAGCAACTCCAGCCAAAACTGGATCCTCCTGCAGTAAAAGAGAGTGTTGTGCTCTCTTGACAATCAGATTCCATTCTGAATTCTCATTATTGCCCATATGAAGAAGTACATGGGGAGACTCCAGAAAGAGAGGGGACCAGAGGAGTGTGCAAGATGGGGAAATGCGGGGCTTTGCGAAGAAAGAACTTGTCATGGGCCGTGGAAAGTGAGCAGGAGCCCAGGGCAGGGGTCTGACTGGTGTGAACTGGATGGTGAGCGAGATGGGGGTTTGCAGCTATATGGTGGCTGCAGACAAATTAGTGAGGGATACAAAGCTGTCACCTGGGAGGTGGAGGCCAGATCCTGGGGAACTGGGACACTGAAAGCACAGTAGCTTCACAGGTGGCAAATGGGTGGTAGACTACAGGAAGAAATGAAAGTCAAAATTACTTTTATCCAAGAGAAGAAGGGACAGGCACCACATCCCCTGCTTTTTGCAGAAGCCTCACCCCTACCAGCTGGGCAAGTTCTGGGAAGAATAAATCCCCACTTCCTGCTCAGCAATTTGATCTCTTGGGTCCTGGACCATCCCTGTGTAGTAGCTCACATGCCCCTCTTGTTGCAGGCACAGCTTGGTGAGAGAGCCCCTGTGCTGACTCCACAATGTTGTACCCTTCATGTGTCTTGTGGGCACAGTGGAAGGGCAGAAGAGAACCAACATGGTGGGGACTGGGATCCTAATGGAAGATATTTTTGGCAAGAATTTCTCCCTGGCTTTACGCTGGGGGCACCAGAAACAAAACAACCCTGTGTCAAGAGCCTGTCACTGCAAGAGAGGAGAGACACCACCAGTGTGAACAGGCACAGGAAGGGCCTCATGCCTGGATGCAGCACTGATGGAACCACGTGTGCCTACATGGGGGGACACCATGCTCTGGTATGACAGTTTTTCCCTTCCAGGGGCTCCAGGCAAATAACACAAGGTTTCCCCATCCTGGTATGCCTGCACTGTTTCTGCTTGGCTGTGGTCCTGACGGAAACACCTGGGGTGAAGACGGAAGAGGGGGGGCAAGATTAGGAAGTGCCGAGTCCTTCCATAATTCTGGACGAGGCTACCACAAAGGCTGCCCATGTCCCTCTTCCCAGCCCCTTCTTCCCCATGTACCTCCCACCCAAGGGGACATGGGGCAGGGGGTCGGCTGAAACCAACATGGGCGTTTCCAGACATTTGACATGTTTTGAGATTTACAGAAAAGATAGTAAGAAATTATTGGCCACTTTGCTAGATAAATCGAAAGTGGTAATGCTCTTATCTTTGCCTGTCACTTAGTTCGGCCATGGCTCTGTGAGACACAAACTCAGTTATTATTTTACCCAAGATTAAATTCTGAGCATTATATTTATCTTCTTATCCTAACCTTAAGTAAGACTGAGTCTCTAGGTTCTGAAACTATAAAGAGGGATGATTCAGATTAGATATAAGGAAGAAGTTTTTTACAATGAGGATGGTGAAACACTGGCACACGTTGCCCAGAGAGATGCCCCATCCCTGGAAACTTTCAAGGTCAGGCTGATGGGGCTCTGAGCAACCTGGTCTAGTTGAAGATGTCCCTGCTCATTGCAGGGGAGTCGGACTAGATGACCTTTAAAAGTCCCTTCCAACCCAAACTATTCTATGATTCTATGACTATCCATCTTTAAGTAGTTGAAAGTACCTGTGTCATACGATAGAGCAGCAGTTTTGTTTCTTTGTTTTAAAGAGCAAATGGGTATGATTTTAGCCATTCCTAATGTAAACCTCTGGGAGCACATTTTCAAACGTTCTTCAATGTGGCCTCTAAATTTGCAGCTACAATTCAGACCATTCAAATTCCCATTTAAGTGAAAATTCATGGAATTTTCTTTAAAAAAGAAAGAAAGGAAGAAGGAGAATTATTACCAATAGGAAACATTTTTCTGCATATACAGTAATGGCAGAATGTTTACATTAAGCTGTTGGATTTACTTGAAGTAACTGAAGTCTGAAGACGAAATTAAGTTTTTAGACACATACAAAAGTTAAGTGATACGTATTTAACTTTAATAGTGACAATATATTAGTCTGCATAGCTATTACAGCTTTTTTTAAATCTAAAGTTTATTAAAATAGCTCACATACCATTCAAGCATCGCTTTCACAAGTACCCAGGCACTTTTAGAGCAATGTGTGTTCTGCACCAGTAGAGAGCAGCACTAGCCTAACTATTGTCTCAATGCAAAAGTTGCTAAGTTGCTCTACTTTTTTTCTCCTTTCCTCACCCAACAGTTAAAGTCAATTGAAGTTTCCTCCCTACCTTTTTCAAGTGGAATACCTGGCCTCATTACGGAATGTTTTGCAGTGAAGTAAAATTTAAGCATATATTTTATCACTGGCAGAAATCTCTAATGATCACCCTACTCACAGAGCTGCTGTTGTGCCTGTTTTCTTCCCTTCAGGGTACCTTTTACCCAGGGGACCCTCTAACATTTCTCACAGACAAGACAGAAGTTAAACGTGAGCCTGACAGGCAGGCGAACATGCTGCAGATGGCTTTTTGCTTAATGTTGCTTTTCCATGGACTGACCGAGATGGGACTCATGGAACTGCACCAGCCTTAGAAAGCACACAGGAAAGCAGGGTCCTTGTCCTAAAACATATTTTATCTTACCTTAAACACATATGACCCGTGCAGGCAGGTAGAGAGAATCCTGGCAAGGAGACAAGCTGCAGATTCTGCACTGCTGTTCACAGAGGATAATCATAAGAGGTAGCCGGTGCTTCCTTTCTACCTGGACCAGCGGAGCTTGCTTACTGCCAAATTCATGAGATACAGTGGACTGCTCTAAACCCCTCATTATTTCTGCTTTTGCATTAATTCTGGCTTGTGTTCCTCAGACCAACCTCATCCCCACGCACAATCCGGGCTCTGGGCTGTCCTTGGCTGCCATGCCCAAGCTGGCCCTGCTTGGCTCACTCCAGTAGCATGTGGCTGGTAAGGCCCTTGCCCTCCTGTTCTCGTTCTCACGCTTGGCTCCCAGCTCCCCAGGCTGTAGGGAACAGCTGGCCTTTGCTGTGTCCTGACACTCACCTGCCTCACACCAGCTCAGAATCTGCAGAAAGATGATACACAGGAGCATTTAAGTTTTCCTTTGTATACAGCCTGGGCAGTACTCTAGCTCCCTGCTTGCATGAGTCCCGTTTGTTTAAGTTTGGGGTTTTTTTTAAAAAGTGAGTGACAAGAGTTTTTCCAAGTCAGGCTGTTTTAATGAAAAGATTGTTTTTAAAATCATTCTTTCTGTCAAATTGACTGTTCTGTGACCTGAAAAAAAGTCTACTCCTACTCTTTTATACCCAGAAATTCAAAACTGTAGTCAACACGTTCTAGGCAAGAAGTAGTTATAGATAAGATGGCTTAGAAGCTGTAGTACCACTGCTTTAGCAGCTAGGCAGAGCTTTCTTCAGCCTTACAGGGAGTCCGGGCCTGGCCAACAAAATGAGAGATTATAAATAAAGATTATATTCAGTTTCTTCCACCAGATAGATCTGTAACTCTTGAGGTAACATCATTCCTCCTACTTTGTTGTACTTCTCTCCTGAACCACAAGTTACTTTACTTCAGCCCTTTTAAAATGGAGTTTTGTGCTCAAGGATCCTTCAGTTTCCTGAGACATATGCACAGATTTCCTGCCCCAAGACTTTAATGCCTTTCAAGGTGCAGCCTTTTTGCATTCTTACCTGGTACGGGAATGCATCTGGCTAGTTTCTGAAAGAATCACCTTTGGCATTGCCTACTGTGTTCCTTGCTAATGCTGTGCCATGTCATTCTGTCACTTTGGATTTGGCAGGCTATGTTCAACTAGTGAGGTATATGAAGACCTCTCAAACTTGTTGCATGCAATATCTTCTTCATGGGCACTGAGCATTAGATCTGTCATCTCATAGTGAAATTGATCTTTCATTGAAGGCTCTTTGTGGATTCTGGGTTGTTGGTTTTCTGGGTTGGGGGCTGTCAGCTATTCCTTAACAGAATAAGGAAGAAGTGTAACAAATGGAAATTTCCTATCAGTATTTTGTTTCCTTAGAAATATGTCGCCTTAACTTTTATGCTTCAGTCAACATCATTGTGTCCCCAGACATATTTGGCTAGCTTTCCTCCTCCGCAGCCTATGTGCCCCTTTTCTTCCACAAGCAGGAAAGAGCAAAAATAATTCATGGCAGGTGGGGTTTTCAGACATGACTAGCATTAAGTTAGACCAAAGCTAAACATTTTTGGAAACCATGCCAAATTGATTGGGTAAATACATGCCAGCTATTTTTCTTTTAAAAAGTACCAGATGGCAAATTAAGAACTATACAGAATCAAAAATCATAATTATTTATTGCAGAACAGTTTAGGGAATTAGTTACATTAAGTACAAATAAGGTTTCAGGTCTAGTTGGGTCAGAACACTCTTGTTAAATGAAACACAGAAACAAGACCAACTTCTTGCTGTAAGAGTGCCGTACGGTGAGTTATTGGTATTCAAACCAATCCAACACATGCAATAGCATAAGTCAAACCACTATATACCGCAGCAGTTGAAGACAAATATTTAGCACATACAACCATGTTCCAGCAGACATTGTGGCAGTTTGTGGCGTGACCAATAAGTATAATTTTAAAACAGAGTATGGTATTATTTGTGCATAAAGGAATATGTTTGATAAGAATATTTTTTCTATGGAGAAGAAGTGTAACAGACATAATTTTATAGTGGATGCACATTACTGATGTCCTCTGAGGACTTTTGGGGAACTAACACAGATGGTTTAGCCCAACCTTTCTGACCACTGGCAAATCTTAGCTTCTCTGATTGGTCTTTCAGGCTGTTACCAATGATGGCTAATTCTCAGAGCCATGCGTACCTCTAAAGTACCCTGCTAAGTGTTCCCTCAGCATTGATGATATGGGCAGCAGTAATGTACCTTGAAGACTTCTTTTCAGATGCCCCATCTCTCCTCCTCACATTTTGAGCTGTGTGTCAAGTATAGGCCCACTTTGCACTTTCTGTAGCCTCTTAAAAGTAATCCTAACAAATCATGATAGATGGTACACGGCAAGTTATGCATCTTCTCAGGCCCACTTAGTCCAGTGATGTCTCTTCAGAGAAATAATAAAGAGCTGGCAAGAGCTATAAATGGCTTCAGGGAAGTTACTGGAACTGTCAGCAGCTAATACACATTCTAAGGTCTGTTTAGGTTTCGTGAAGATAAAGCAATACCTACTCAGCAATTTCCAATGCACTGATTAGTCTGCAATGCTAGCAATTCCTCTTGCTCTGTTAAAATAACAGTATCCTGTATTTTGAAAATGTTGTCTGTGTACAAAAAGAATCTGACTCAATATGAATATTTACTGACAATGTTTATTGCATTCAGACTCTCTAAGTTGGGTGGGATATTTCTGAAGAGATTCCTTTCTTAGCTTTATGTAAATACTGCCAACTCAGAGAGATGGGAGATAGGTTCTTAAAATCATGAGGGATGATATTACATTTTTATTACAACACATCTCCCTGCCTGGTGATGGAGTCTAGCTGAGAGGAGCGTCTGGAAATTGCATAGCTTCCCCATGGCTTTGGTTGTCTCAAGCAAACTCTGGGGTATATTGTAATCCTTATCTGATGTTCCTTAGGATATCTGAATTCTTTTGTTTGTAAGTAACAGTATTTCATCTCCTCTTTCATGACAGATATGCATAATATAATGGTCCTTTTTTTCTAGAAAGGAAGAAAAGAATGCCACAAATTAAATGCTAGGCAAGTAATCACCCATCTATAATGAGCAAGGACAGCTACTCAGCAAGTATTTTGCCCTTTATTCTTTTCATCGGAATGCTGCTGCTCTTCCTTGAGCCTACCAGGCACAGTAGAATTTAGAAGTCTGTGATATTTCTTGGAAATAGCATTCTTGCATGAAAAGGCAGATTTCTTGTATTACCGATGCTCATCTAAATGCTCTGATGGTTTGATCGAATGCCCAATAAAGCTAGTATTTCCATGGACTATTTGATCAGACCTGATAATGACTTTTTTAGCTTGAAGGAATAGATGCTAATAGCAACTTTTATTCAAAGCCATACACTTTCTTATATAATAAGAATATATAGAATAAAAATCTTTCTTATATAATTAATACATAGAACAAAAATCACTGCACTTATTATCAGTGCAGTCCCATGTGTTTACACCAACTGCCAAGCTACAATCTGTGTTACTTAGGTGGACATCTTTTCCTTTTTCCCTTTAATATTAGTAGAGTGTTTATTCCTTTACCCTCTTTAAACTCTGCTTGATCCCATAGTCCTTCCACTAAAGGAAATTACAGGCTGCAGGGAAATCTGGAGAAATATCTGTGTTTTAATACTAGCTGTATGTCATCCAGGATCCCACCGGAGATGACATTATTGCTTTTCAATGGCGAGAGCTGGTCACATGGGAGGTGATGTTTTTATTATAATCAGCTGCAGAGAACTGGTGAGGGTGAGCTCATCTGCAGCTGAGTATGTTTGAACTTTTGTACCTTTCAGTACCTTTCTGCGAGCAGTGGAAACTCTCTCCAAGTGGGATGTGCTAGAGAGTTAGATTTCCTGAAAATGTTGACATCTTAGAAAATGGCCACAGGAAATGAACTTTTCAAAAGAAAAGAAAATGGAACTGGAGAATTACGATGTTGATCACTGAAGCAAAGTAGTCTTATCCAGGTTCAGTAGGAAAGGATTATTATGGTTTAAATATCTGATTTGATCTCAGTCTTCCATTCACAAAATGACTCAAAAGACTTTTTGAATCTATGTTGTATTACATAAAGCAGGTTCCACTTACACTGTGGCCTACCATTATGCTGGGGGTCTCCTGGGAGATGCTGAGCACCCTTGCTCCTATCTGAAGCTTCAAGGATTGGTCTTTCGTCAAAGCCTCGATAAACACATCACATCTGCTTCCCTGGGATGATTTCCAGACAACATACATTTCATTGACTTTCTGTGAGGAATAAATGGAAATCTAGTGGCACATCTGGTGCTGCCTTCAAATCCATTTACAGTAGTTAAATAGATTTGAATTGGCACTCACTCACATAAAGAACCTGTCATGCAGCTCTTTGTTCACTTCACCCCACCAACTTGGATATTAAACAATTGCATTTACCTTAATGCAGATTTTGTTGGAACAAAAGGATGACATTTTGCACATGGCTGAGCTTTAAGGCAGTTAATGAAATTAAAGCAAACGACTCCCGGCACAGTAGGAAACCCGGATAACAGGAACAATCATTTAGGCAGCGCATTTCTGTTCCCACGGGAGCCAAGGCTAATTATCAGGGCCAGGTTGCATCCAGAGGAGTGAGGAGATGACAGCACAACAGTATTTCTCTGCACAGCTGCTCTAGTCAAATTTATTTACACATTCTAGAGAAACAATGCTTTTAAAACAGATTTCTTCCCAGTACAGGCTGGGAAGTGTAGATAATGGAGCCATGTAGTTGCCCTATCAAGTTTTCACAACAATTCACAGTGTTTCAAAAGCAGCTTATGCAGTTTATCCAGTACCATCCATTCAGTTCGACCCTGAGTACTTTTGGAAAGGAGGTATCAAAGAAAAAAGGAGTGTACGGAGGGAAAGGAGGAAAGCAGATCCAAGTCTGGAAATTGTCTCCACAAAACAGACACTTTCTTCTTTTTTCTTTCCCCCCTCCCCCCCCCAAAGCAAAATAACATTCCACAGTCATCAAAGCATGTTCTCTTATCACAGAGTAGGCTTTGGGTTAACAGCATACTTCTTGATCTTTCTCTATTCTCTTACCAAACCAGGTCATAAAAGGTGAGAAAGAGCAGTTTTGTCTAGAGTACTTTTATGAGTTAAAAGCATTATTTTGTGCTTAAGGCACTGGGCCAGATCTTCGAACATCTGGTTCAGTTCCTGCCTTTTCCATAAACTTCCTGTGTGACAAAATATATTTGCACTTCAATTCCCTATCTACTAGGCAGGAATCATGCTGGTTTATTGTTTTACAGAGGTGGTCAGCTCATGGAGACTATGCGAGTACCCGCATGGCCCACTTCAATGAAAATGTGACTTTAAGCTGTGGACAAGGGTTCACTACCTGATACCCTGAGTATGCACTCCCAGCTCTATCACTGTTTTCTGTGGCTTGAAAGTATCTCTCTCAATATTGGCATCAGTGATATGAGAATCATATTGCTTTCTTACTTCCAATGGCAGTTGTGTGAATAAGTTGTTTGCAATGCTTCCCAGTGCTCAGACAAAGAAATGTGCTGTAAAGATGGAAATGACTTCAAGCACGTGAACCCCATCCACTAAGGTATCTTTTGCATAAGAGAGTCCTTTCACTGTCAGTGTTGCTGCTTCTGCTTACAGAGCTCCTTCCCTGTTGTTTCCAGTATGAAAAAGTTCGTTCAGACTTCACACATTATTATCTCCCAAATTTCAGATGTACAAATCCAGCTGCAACAGTGATGAGGAACGAGTAAATGATGGCTGCAGCCTCATCTTGGCCAGAATGCAGTTAAGATTTTATCTTAACAGCGCCTTCGGTGTCCAGGGAAAGCCATTGACCTGCGGGCTGTCTTCCAGCTTGTGCCTAATTGGAACGCTGGCCCTCAGCCAACGGCCCAGCAGAAAGTCAAGTTGTGAAACAGGAGAAATATTTGAGTCAGCTCCTGAAATAGGTGGAGCGGTCGCAGGGAACGAAGTCTTCTTACCATCCACTCTGGGCTACATCTTTCCTTCCACAGATTTTATCGTTTCTGTGGCTTCCTGGTAATTTTTTGGCAAGATTACAACCTCAGCCTACAAAGCACCGGGAAGACCGGTCCTAGCTGAAAATGATCTGATGTGAACTGACAAGTTTCTAAGAAGTCTACTTTTCTGTAAGGGAGCCTATCGTTTGGAACAAATGCTGCAGACATCTCCTTAAGGCTGATAGTTCCTGTTGTGGCTTAGTTGAGGAAAATGTTTTAAATTGCTACACAGGATGGTCACTTTCCCAAATGCAAGTATGCTAATTATCTGGTCCTGTTCTTATAGGCCTAGGAATCCTTCCTTTTCATCTTTCACTGAAGAACAAGAAACTATATTCTCCAAATTACAGATTCAAATGTTGTAACAACTTGTTTATAATGCCGTGTTTCTTTAAACTGTGTGCTGGCCCTGTTACTGCTTCCTCCTAACTGAAGGGACATATTTTCTGTAACGAAGGATATTTTTTCACAATAATGCAGGGCTCAGCAATTCTGTGGAGCACTGAGCAAATGGTGTCAATATCCTCCTTGAGCCAAAAACCAAAAGGAAAGCAAGCAAGCAGGCTTTTGGGGAAGGATTCAGCTTTTCATTCCAGGGTTTTTACTCACAGCAATAGACATTCACAAAACAGCCTGTTCCCTGATGAACACAGAGCACACTCTGCTTTCTCGGAAACAAACATTTTCTAGTAATTTAAAGGTGAATGTTTGGACTGATGAAATGATAAGCTAGGTGTCCTGAAAGAATGCATGAGACATCAGGAAATTGTATGCAGATCTGGTCGTACTCTCTCTAGAAGCACACCACATGTCATGGGGTTCCTCAGGATCTCAACCACGGGTACCCCAAAGTTCTTTTTGACACAAGAAACTCTGAAGGTTTTTTTTTCAGGATTCCCCTTAACCCTGGGGAAATAGCCACTAATATTTTTATTGTGGTGAGTTTTGAGAAGAGGATGATCAGATAATACAATACAGCACCTGCTTCTGGAAAGCAGAACTGAAGAAAAGGTAATAAAGAGGGAGCGTCAGGGATTGGGAATGTTTGAACAAGCGCAGTGTATATTCAGTGGGAGACAAGAATCCCTTCACACCAGTCTAGAAATGCTTAGTAAACAATTAAAGGAACAGTGTGGGCTAGTTCTAGGGCAAACCGTTGCTTAGAAGCTATCCTTAAGTACTAGGCATAGTTTTTAGAAAGCCCTGACTTTCATTAGAGTATCCATTATAGAAAAGGGTTGTAATATGCAAACAAGTCTGAGTTTTGCTAGCTACATCAGCTGGTCTAGAAAGAGATTATTACCTCCTTGCCTCACTTACATACAGCCTTAGAATATAGTAGCTACAGCAATGCTGTTATGGACTCCCCAGCCAAAAAGGGTATAAATGCCCAGCTTGTGAAAATCTATGAATCTCCAACAACTTCAGCAGAGATTTTCTGATTTACGTGAAGTGAGAATCAGGCCTGTGTTATACATCAAGTCCTCATTTGAGGCCACTGTCAAGGCTGGTGTAAAAAAAATGAGAGAATTTCATGAATTTGTTTCAGAACAGTGATCCAGATAGCTAAATAGATTTGAATGAGCAAGAGCGAAGATTACATCTATGTGAAAATGTGTAAAATGAGAAACTAAAATAGCATCTTGAACAACAATAAAAAGTAGATAAAATAATAAAGTGTGGTGACAAATTCTGTAAACAAGCAGGACTTTTAAATCTGAAACTCAGTGCAGAGAACTTTTCTCAAATATAGGTCAAATTTCCAGATGCTTCCTGATAACGTGGGAGGCACTCTGTGCCTGCATGCAATTCCTCACTTAGATAATGCATAGGAAACAAAATGATCTAAACTCCCAAGGCACTTGACCCTGTGTGCAGTTGTCTAGGAAAAAAATTATGTACAAAATACACAGATATTATCAGGGCCTTGTGTATATCGTGATTCCATAGCAATGGAATTTGCTGAAGAATTGCGGTCTTGACTCTTGCTTATTATTAGATACTATATGAAAGGGAATGAGAAGGATTCTGAAGTCCTCAGGGAAGTCTCCGTGGTGGGCATTTTGCAGACGTCTAGCAAATGACTATCACATCCCTAAATGAACAGACTACAGAATGGGAAGATGCACCGAAAGGTGTAAATCACAGTAGTAGTTGCAACAGCCGTGATTAAGAGAAAAAAAAAAAAGGAGGGGGGGCAGGTGGGAGCATATAAAGTGGATAGGTTTCTAGTCTATTTGAGTGTTAAAGTACCTTTGACACTGCCAGCCAAGTATTGTCAGTGTACTGAACTATGCTTTTAACGTTGGCTGTGAGAAGGATGAGCTTCTCATCATCTGGAAGGGATGGAAGGTGAATTTGGAAAGGAAAAATGTTCACTTTGAAACGGCACAATTAACCATATCACTGCAGAGTAATTCTCTAACTCTGGCTTCTAGCTGTATTCATCCCACAAGCCCAGGCTGCCTTCCCTACCATTACAGGTGTGAAAAGTCCCCTCTGCTCTTTGTCTAGTTGCCAGAATGTCCAGGTTTTGCCATGCAAATGTTGTAACTGCCAATAGCTGAACACGAAAATGTATGGAGAAGGCATAAAATTAATTTATAATGAGTATGGAACTGAAGAGCTTCTTTGGACTGTTTCAGTTAATGCTCAAAATATTTTTTTAGAAACTCTTACTTTTTAAAATATAAATGAAACAGCTGTGAGATTTCTAATTTGCTATTCCAGAATTTTTCATACCTGAGTTCGTAGGTACACATCAAATGTGAATATGACAATTTTTAGCTAATCGTGGATACCAATATTAGTAACATAACTGAAATTCGGTGACACAGGTGTCATTCCAGAATCCTGGAAATAGGCCAGCCATTGCTGTGATGACATCTCACCTGGGAAAAACAGAGGCGCTTTGTACAATTTTTTCCAAAAGTAATACGCAAAATACAAATGATGCGTGTATAGTTTTATAGTCCTAGACATGTCCCCGTAGCCTGAAGAGTTCTCTTACATGGCCATGAAAGTATTTACGGTGCACTATGCAGGTCCTATAGGGAAGTATTTTGAGACCACAGCTAAGACTCAAAATTAAGTAAGCTTTCATTATTCCTGAGTTGGTATATTTATAATTACAGGTATTGTTTTTCTTCTTGTGCACATAATTGCCTAACCAGTCAAACAGTTGCTTTCAATTTAAGAAATGGAACTGTTAAATTTAAATCCAACTTCTTTAAATAGCTTTATGTTAAAGTTCAATCCACAACTGCCAGTTAGCAGGTCTAGGACTCATTCACACTCACTCTGGATAATATTTTGTGGTGCCAACAGAGGCCCAGACCATTAATTTCTCATTTTTTTCCAATTTTGGCATTTGTTTGTTGGTTACCTTTTGCATTGTGCAGCCTCGGTTTGAAAACAGACTACAGAAACTGCAGCGGCACCATCCTACCAGGACACAAGTACTCCCTGTGCAGAACCTGTCCACAGCCCAAGGAGGGAAGATGAAGCCAGCAGCAACCTGGATGTAAGCCAAGCCCAGGACAATCATGCCAAACAGGGCAGAATTAAACCATGTTAATGGAGCAGTGTACATATTCCTGCACTGGCATTCCAGTTTGGTGAGTTTGGCACTGCGGTTTACATGGACATGTCTTAGGGTCACTTTCTCAATCTCTGCAGGAGCTTTTCTGTGATGTGTGGAAAATGAACCTGTGGACATGTCTCTGCCTCATGCACATTCTTCTAAATGTGGTTTTATGAATCCCAAATTTGACTGACAAGGTTCCAGATTGGCACAACTCCACTAGATGATCATTTGTGTGTCCTTCTATGATGACTGGGCTAGTGTGTGTTTGGGGGCTACCTGACAGTTATCAAAAGTGAATAGTCAAGTTAAGAAAGCTAAGGTAGGGGAGCAGATTATCTTGGGAAAGCAAAAGCCAAGGTTGTATCTGATTTCATAGGCAGACCATGATCAGACACAGGCAGAGCATGATCAGGTATCTTGTTACAGGATTTCCAAACTCTTTCAAGATTGTACCTAAACACAGCCTAGTCCAAGAACTATTGGAGCCTCACCAGGTAAAGCTGAACCTAGAGGAGCACTATAACAAGCAGCAGGGATCCTACAGAATGAAGCAGTGAGGTATTCAGGAGTCAAAGAACAAGTAGTGAATCCACTGGAGCCTAAGGGGAATCTAAGCATTACTTAAAGTTTTCTGAGGCCATAGGGAGTTTTTCAAACTATCTGTATTAAAGTCGATTCCTCGGTCCTAAACAGCAGTGCCAACTTTAAATGTCTTTTTTCCTTTTGGGCTTTTTTTATTTCCTTTGGGAGAAAGTGGAGGGAAAAAAGGACTTGAGGTTCTGTATAAGAGCCTCGAGGTCCACAAAGTGCAATCTCCTGTTATGGCAAACAGTCATTTAATAAAAATCTACTCACAAATTGTTGACAATCCTTTTCAAATATAATTGGTCTTCTTGCACCTATTATGTCAAAAGGCTGGTGTAGTAACTCCCTGCTCTGCTCTTTAGAAATCTTTTAGCTGTCATTTTGCCAGTATCATCTTTTGCAATGAAGATCAAATTCCTCTTATCTGTGAGCTTATCTAGTTGCTCCTTTGATCAATATCACTCTTTTAGGCACCTCAGCTGACAGGCCCTTCATGAATGTAGTATGCAGTCTCCTGACCAGCCTAGCATCCAGTCTCTGAATGTGTCCTGTGCACCCAATCCAGATCAAATTATTTTTTTAGATAATTGTGCCTAGAACATGACATTCCAGGGGATGTTTTATTATTTCATATAAAATGAACTTAGTATTTCCTTATCTCTGTTAAAATATCTTGCCTCTCAGATGAGGGTCACATTTGTCTTTTTTATGTCTTCATGCCAGTCACATCTCATAGCTGGACCGTCAACCTAACACATGGGTCGTTGTCTCCAGACACCTCCAGTTGCTAAACTGCCAACTTAAATGAGAAATTCTTATTAGTCTTTGCATTTCATTGTAGTTCATCACATTTCTATTACTCCTGACTTAAAAATCTAGCTGTCTTGTATGATAATCTGTTCCCTTTTCTAATGCTATATTTTGCCACTGTACTGAAAATGCCTCCAAATGTGTCATCAAGAGATTTCATTAACATGTTCCTAGTCTTTGTGCCAAGGCCACTAGTGAAAATATTTTATAATACTGAATTCCACAAACAGTCCTGGAGGATGTCTCTCTGTAACATTCCTTGAACCCTCAGTAATAAATCCTCATTGTCTCTCTCTCTTACTCTCCTTGACAAACCTTCTTGTTATTATCATACTCATTTGTATTCACATATTCAGGTGATTCTTATACTATTTCATACCTTCTCTACTTTAATTGATGAACTGTATGAGAACACTTTACAGAAGTCATGATAGATTTACTGCATTTTCTTTCCCTAAAAAAGGTTGATTGTTGTCAAAAACAATGCCAGAGTAATCTGTTACCTTTCATAAACCCAGACTGCATTTTTTCCTATTTTTCATTACCTATATACCTTGTACAATATTTTCCTTTACAACATGTTCTAAAGTCTTGTACACTGTTGAAGTTTGCAATTACATCATTTTGTTCTTTCTGTATTGTTAAACACAGAAGTTGTGTTTGCTGTACAAGATGGAAAAATAGCCCCCATTTTCTTTTGCTGTCTTTGGCAGATAATCATGAATTTCTGATTTGTTAGGATTGCACTGTCATCCATTTTTTCATTACTAAAGACTCCTTTTTTTCTCCCTTTTTTATTTTTTTCTTTTTGGCAATTCATACTTTATTGCTATTTTTTTCTTATCTCCAAAGCAGAGAAATTTTAGTTGATTAATTCCCCTTTCCATTTTTTCTAAATTTTTGTTTACTTCTAATATATTTTTTCAGGTAGCTGCTCATCCAGTTACAGTCAGACCCCTTCTGTAAAAGTGTTTCTCTTTTCTTGGGATTCAGGTTATGGAGGGGTTTTGCATCTCCTACTTACAAATTCTCCCAAATTTTCTCAACATTGAGGACTTTGAGCTATTCAGTCCAACCTACTTTACCAAATGGTTTTATTTGTTTTATAAATTTGTTTCTTTCTTCCAAGATTGCTTTTTGTTTGTTTAAAATCATTTCATTTATATTGATCTGACCTCACTTATGATAGTCAGACCCCAAATTATTTTCTGCTACTGTTGTTTTTTTAGCCATTTGGAGCAACCACCACAGTCCTTACTCAACAGCATTTTACAGTAAGTTCTCATGCTTTTTCCTTCCCCAAGGTAAATGAAAAATACTACAACAGGAAAATCATGTATTTCTTCTACTAGAAGAGCACATCTTTCAGTTCACATGGTGGCAACTCTCTTTACCAAGTCTCTGATTTATAAGACGCCAATTCATTCAATGCATAGTCTTTTCTTCCCAATGAAAATACATTTGTCTCATTTTTCTCAAGACACATTGTACCTATTCCAGCAATGCCCACTTTATTCTTTAAGGCTAGAGCCCTACTCCTGATATTTTCCAATGGGGCAAATTTAGGGCACAATATTCTAAGAAGACATAACAGAATCTAACCCTAAAAGAAAGGCAGTGAAGGCTACTGAGGGAGCTGAATTTTTATTGTGTTATAAAGGGATAAGCTAGTAATTGTGGGAAGAAATTCAGGTTAAAAAAGAAAGAAGGGTATCAGGAAAAAATATACTGAGACCAAAATACACTAGAGTCCAGAGACATCTTCCAAAGGGAATCTTGGAAGCAGAAAAGCCTTGTACTTTTAAAAGCAGAATTAACAAAGCAATAGAATAAGTCCTGCATTTTTAAGCTGGCTAGCAGAGACTTTTTCCATCTCTAGCTTCTATGTGTCTGTGTTCCCTACCTCCTCTTTCCCTGACAGATGTTCTACTCCTCATTAAATAGGGAAGTAACAGCACCCTTTACTGACTGTTCCTCTGTTTTCACCCATAATTTAACCCCAAATTTCAAGTACTGCTGCACTGCCTTGCACCTATTCCACTGAAATTAATTCCAGCTAATTTCTGTCTTTTAGGTATTGTTCCTGTCTGTGGCTCAGCAAAGGAGGGGAAGGAGGAAGACATGCTACCTGTCATTTAGCAGTTCTGTGAATCAAAAAACTTACTTTTAAGGCATAGCTTGCTACCTGTGGGTAGGACTCAAAACAAAATGGTTTTTTATTAATTCTGTTTAATATTGCATACTGAAATTTGAGGCACCAATGGTAGTTGATTGATTTTTGTAGAGCTAGTTCCCATATCTCTAATTTCTTTACAATCTTTCTGTGTACATTTTTAGATATACATGCATTCCCCCTTCAAACATTAGGCTGGAGTCATTCTTCATCTTCCAGGGTTAACTAATCCATCATTACATGGACCCAGGCAGATCCATATGAAACGTTTGCTTTTAAAGCCAAGCTTTCTTACATCAGCTTTTGACATTTTATTCACTTGGACAAGCTGATTAATGGTGTCAGCATTATACATTTGCTTTCCAATGAATACTAAGCAGATGTTATACTGGCTTGTTGCCCCGCACTGAGCATGAAGAGGTAAATCCTGTGAGACAATGCTTTTGTTAGTAGGTCAATAACCAAAAGGTCAAATAGTGTCCCTTGGTCTGTTTTATACATAAATATGATATTAATTAATATTAGTTATTTTCATTCAGGTCTTCTGAGAGGGACTTTATATTAGAAGTACAGGACCAAAACCTGATGTGTCAGACTAGGCAAAATGTCTGCTGACTGTAAGGGCAATTTTTTCTGTAAGGGCTTCCACGTTGAACCAGTTCTGAGTTGCTCTCATTATACCATGCATTTTCTCTCTCAGCAGGCACGCAGGCAAGCTCCACAAGGAGAGGTAACGCCTTTTCATCAAGTCAATGGGATGTAACAAAAGACAGTTTCAGGCATGCAAGTCCCTCTTTAGGTTTGAAATGGAAACCACAAACTTCAAGCTCAATACAGAGTGAGAAGGGAACAGTTCTTCCAAAAACTATGGGTAAGCACCCCTAGGATAAAAGGAAATGTTAGCAAGAGAAGAGATGATAAGCCATACAAAAGCATTTTCCTTCAACATGGGCTAAACTTCAGAAAAGAACCAACTAAAGTAAAACTACAGCTGTTTGACACTGGCAGAAAAGAACCAAGTGCATTGATACCTATTTCAGAAATTGTCCTATGCCACAAAGTTTGAGCCAAATCTAAAGTTTCCCGAAGTTCAGGAAGTCTTCAGAATCAGGGCTCTTGGGCCCTTCTCACATAATTTACATAATTATCTGTTGTCCTGGGACAAAGATTTTGAATATACCACTCTCCCAGATAGAAATAGAATTATTCTCTCCCTACCATCTGAAAATCCAATGGAATTGTTAATTTTCTTTAATATACTAATGTATTAATTTTTTAAAAAAATACATATGCAATTGGTAATATATTAATGTGTTAATTCCCATGTGGGGTGAGGTTTTTCCCATAAATTCTTTCTCCATCCTAGCCAGAAAGAAAAAAGAAAATAGAACACCTACACATTAATCCCATACAGGTAAAACTTAATCTATTTCAGCGGATGCAAGACACGAATATTTACAATGCTTTCAGGTCTTACAGCCCAACTCTAAGGTTCTGGGACTACCTCCCAACTGAACTGCTGTAAATGCTCAGTATTAACCCTTCAAATGAAATGTTATAAAATAATTTTGATTATTTATGATATTTAAATATGAGAAGTATGATATTATCATCTTTATGGCATAAAGATGATAATATGCAGACGACACTAAACTGGGGGGGCGTGTTGATCTGCTTGAGGGTAGATTGGCTCTGCAGAGGGATCTGGACAGGCTGGACAGATGGGCTGAGGCCAATGGTATGAGGTTCAACAAGGCCAAGTGTCGGGTCCTGCACTTGGGTCACAACAACCCCATGCAGCGCTACAGACTGGGGGCGGAGTGGCTCGAAAGCTGCCTGGCAGAAAAGGACCTGGGGGTGTTGGTGGACAACCGGCTGAGTATGAGCCAGCAGTGTGCCCAGGCAGCCAAGAAGGCCAACACCATCCTGGCCTGCATCAGGAATAGTGTGGTGAGCCAGACTAGGGAAGTAATCATCCCCCTGTACTCGGCACTGGTGAGGCCTCACCTCGAGTACTGTGTTCAGTTTTGGGCCCCTCACTACAAGAAGGACATTGAGGTGTTGGAGCGTGTCCAGAGAAGGGCTACAAAGCTGGTGAAGGGTCTGGAGGACAAACCTTATGAGGAACAACTGAGGGATCTGGGGTTGTTTAGCCTGGAGAAGAGGAGGCTGAGGGGAGACCTTATCACCCTCTACAACTACCTGAAAGGAGGTTTTAGAGAGATGGGAGCTGACCTCTTCTCCCTGGCGACAAGTGATAGGACAAGAGGAAATGGGTTCAAGTTATGTCAGGGCAGGTTTAGATTAGATGTTAGGAAGCATTTTTTCACTGAAAGGGTTATTAAACATTGGAATAAGCTGCCCAGAGAGGTGGTGGATTCACCATCCCTGGAGGTGTTTAAGAAAAGGGTAGATGAGCTGCTTAGGGACATGGTTTAGGAGTGGTGGTGTTTTTATCAGGGTAGGTTAATGGTTGGACTTGATGATCTTAAAGGTCCCTTCCAACCTCACTGATTCTATGATTCTATGATTCTATGATTCTATGATAAAATGTTTGAATGTAAGCTGCTTCAGCTAGAATGGCACAATTATATTGACACAATCCTGCTGGTCAGAAAAACCTCTTCCTTTATAGCTGTTCTTGTCCCACAAATTCCTGGGAGCTTGGTTATTTAGCTTAAGCTGAAGAGAACGTATTCAGCTCCGGAGGTCCATGGTTCACTCTGCTTTTGAAGGGTATGACTAATATTTCATGCAATATTTCATTCACCTCTAAAAAAGACAAACATAAAATGATGAAGACATATAACTATAACTAGACCATCTTCTGTATCAAGTATATTTTCCTGATAATTACACGTAGGTTGTTTATATTTCTTTCCTTAAGCATAGGTATCCTAGTTACTTGCATTTCATTAAAATAAGTCCTTCTCTGGCTTAACAACCAATGCATTTTAAGCCTGTTCTTCCAAACTATTGGGAGTTTATATGCACTAAAAGCCTAAAGGTAACGAGGCTTTTACTTATTGAACACCTTTTATATCCCCAGCGTACCCTTCCCTGTATAAGCTGAGTCTCAATTGTGACATAAAGTGGTTTCTAACCCCTTGCATATGAATTTGCAAGCAAGAAAGCTTTGAAAGGTCAAGGGATAGAAAGAAGCAGCACCCTGAACAGAATGGCACTTTTTCCTTCTGCCACTTCAAGTTACTCACTTCCTTGCTGTCTCCATGCATTCATTTGCATAATAGAGGTGATCATCTGGCCTTCATTACTGCAGAGTGAATGTACATCAGTTACTGAAATAAAACACATCCTAGGGAACTCTCTGCACACTGGCATACAAATGAAGGTCCTAGTGCTGCCTAGGGATACTGGAGGTGACAAAAGAAAAATATTAGTGTTGCTAATTGACTCTCATATTGTTAAAACTTGTATAAGAGGCTACAGGAGGATTTAATGGTCTTGGTGAAAGAAGCGTTTCTTTTAGTTCATCTGCCTTCTCCCATTGCTGTAAAGTTGTTTAAGAGACAGGACTTCATATTTCAGTATATAACTTGCCACCAAAACCATCCTCATTTTTGGCACCCTCTTGGACTGAATTGGACTCTATGCTGGGAGACTTCTGCTTACATTGGGATATAATCATGTACTTAATGGCCTTATTTTAAGCACCAAACCTAATGAAAAGACCCTCCTGATCTGCAACATTTTACTGAGCCATTCTGCTTAGAATATGTTTCTCTGGTAAGTTTCTCTGGTAAGACACTATTTTCCTGCCCAACACCAAACCAGCTGCAGGCTTTTATTCCCAACATTTAGAAATAAACAGAAAAGTATTGACCTCAGTCCTACTCAACCTTTTTGACCAGGATTCCCTACCTTTCGTAGGCCTCCTCTATTACTTAACAGAACTTCTGCACATACACACTCAGTCCAGGACTTCCCACGAAAAATGTGCACATCTATGCTGCATGCCTCCTTTCAGGAAGCCTGTCAGTTACCACTGTAACCTTCTGATGGTCAATACGGTAATCCCTTTCCCTTTCAGTTTGCCCATAAAATATAACTTAGTAAACTTTTTTCTTCCCATCTGCCACAACTGGCTGTCCAAGTTCTTCATGACTCTCTCCAAATCAATTTTAACTAACATTTGTATAAGTCACATGTCATTCACAGAAGGAGAGATTGATACTACTAGGTTGCGATCTCATCCAGCAAGTAACATCTTTCTCATCAAGTCTTGCATGAAGCACGTTGAGGTATGTGTCGGCAGAGAAGCTGTGGCACTGCACTTTAAGAGGAGCGTGTGTCATATTTGTCTCACGTATCTTAAATGGAAAGGGGCTAGGGAACTGAGTACTGCCAGTCATAAATTTCAAAAAAAAAACTAGGGCCAAACCCACAATGTTATTTTAAGAAAATGTGGGGCCAGGGAGTGCAAGTCTTTCTTCTATCTTTTGGTTTTCTCAAACTTTCTGGTTAGTTTTGGGCCATCTTTTAAAATTACTTCAACAATCATAACGGCCAGAAACTTACTATTTTGTACCATCTTTTATCTCTCTATTTTTTTTTTTAATTTGGATTTTTATTCTTGAAACTCTTACAGTCCACTTGCCACCATCCAAGTACTGGCAACAACACAAAACAATACAAATTTCCTGGGTTTTATAGTAGCTGGCAATGCCATTCTCCAAGGAGAAGCATTAGCCCTGTGCACAAAGCTTGGATTTCATATAAAACAGCCCAATTTCTTCTTTAAATTTGATCATATGCTCTCATTTTCATGTATGTCTTCATTACTATAGGATGATATTTCTTGTAAAGCTTTTAATATTTTCAGGCTACCTCCCATTTAAAATTATAATTCTCTGCTATTTCAGTTAAACACTTGTTGTGGTTTGACCCCAGCCAGCACCCAAGCAGCACGCAGCCGCTCGCTCACTCCCCTCCCAAGTGGGGGAGAGAATCAGAAGAGTAAAAGTGAGAAAACTTGTGGGTTGAGATAAAAACAGTTTAATAGGTACAACAAAAGCCACTCATGCAAGCAAAGCAAAACAAGGAATTCATTCACTGCTTCGCATCAGCAGGCAGGTGTTCGGCCATCTCCAGGAAAGCAGGGCTCCATGACGCATAATGGTTACTTGGGAAGATAAACACCATAACTCCAAATATCCACCCTTCCTTCTTCTTCCACCAGCTTCACATGCTGAGCATTATGTCATATGGTATGGAATATCCCTTTGGTCAGTTGGGGCCAGCTGTCCCAGCTGTGTCGCTTCCCAATTTCTTGTGCAACCCCAGCCTGCTCACTGGTGGGGCAGTGTGAGGAGCAGAAGAGGCCTTGACTCTGTGAAAGCACTGCTCAGCCGTAACTAAGAACATTAGTGTGTTATCAACATTATTCTCATCCTAAATCCAAAATATAGCACTATACCAGCTGCTAGTAAGAAAATTAACTCTATCCCAGCCAAAACCAGGACAACGCTACAGCAATTTTCTTGACGCTGTGTCATTTTTGCCTGCAGTTCTAGCTCTGTATTTCATTGGCACCAGTTAGGGCTATCCATCAGCAGCAAATTACTTAAATCTGTACAAAAGATATAACCAGCTTTTTATCATTGATCTGGTGTTTCTAGAATATATTTTCACATTTTGATTCTCCTCTTTTCACTACGAATCATTTTACTCATCACAGTATTGATGTGGTTGCAGCTCAGTTCAGCTCAGCTCAGTTTGCTCTGGTGGGACTACAATCAATTAGACAGAAAAATTAGGCTGCTCTCCAAATTCTTTATCTGGAAGAGACAGAGCTGATACCAATATGTTCATACTCTAATTCACAATTTTAAGAGTAGGCAAAGTATAAACTCTTGAAAAAAATGAATTTATTTGCTACAGAGATTACTAATCTCACCTGCAAAACCAGAAGAATGCCTCTATGAAACAGAAAATTTTGCTTGAAGTTCTTCCTTTTGGATCTTAGCTTCCAGACATTGTCTTCACAGGTCCCAGATTGTAGCATTATAGAATCTTACCTCAAGCTTCTCTTTACATCGGAGGCTCCCCTGTAGACAGCAATAGGCACAAGTATATTACAACTAAACATTAGGTTGTTCTCTGACGTTGATGTATGGATATAGCATTTTCTGGATATAAAGATCTGAAACATGTGACGTTTAACTCCTCTCTTTCACCTTCACAAGGATGAAAGAAAGGGTCGTCTTATTTAGTTTCATAATTTCATAAACGTGATCTGTTCTCCTCAAGCATTTAAATATATCAGTAAAGAGCTGCATCTGTGGAGGAGCCAGACATCTAAAATTTTTCTAGTTACCACTGGTCAGTGAAATTGGAAGCAGTAATCTGTAAAATCAAATGATTCAACCTGCTACAGTGACTAAAGTAATTCAGAGGCAAGAATGAGTAAGGATGCAGGCAGAGGACTAGAACAATATAGGCAAGATACAGAATTTGAAGGAGGTGCACAGGTCATGAAAGATTGTTTCAACCTGGGGTTTGCATAAAAGAAGCAAAGCTGAAAAAGGAAAATAAAGTCCTGGCAAAAATGTAAAATATTGAAAAGAATATGGAGAACAATACATTAACTATAAAAAAGAGATGAAATCTACGGAAATAATTGAAGCAGCAGACTCATGGTTACTGATTCAGCAAAATAGCTACTGGCTTAAGTTTAAGTGGGCTCTTCATTCCCACAGAAGCTAAATCCTGGTTAAAATCCTGCCTATGCTTGTGTGTTGAATTAATCCTATAGTGATCATAATCTTCAATCTTCAAATCCTTCAGCTTTCACTAAGCCATGGAATTCACTGTATCCAAGGAATTTAGACTGCTCAGTACTTCAAAATACTGCTTTTATTTAAGAGTATCAAACCCATAGTTAGAAGACACAATTCATCTTTAACGTTTTTCTAACTGTTTTTACTTGAAGGATCTTAGCAGTACTGGGCATTGATCCAGTAAACATGAACTTGTTCAAGGGTAGAAGACAGTATGAAATCCGCCCTAATATTTTCCTTCTCTATGTTACCATGATTAAATAAGAAAAAAATAGCTTAATTTTTTTTCCCCAGCATCACTGAATTGTTTCCCATATACAGTGCAGTAAAAATGTAAAAGAAAATTGTTCTTGGAATTTATGCTACCGTTTTTCCCTGATAATGACTTTAGGGACAGTAAAATTAACAGATGTTTCTCACCAAAATAACCCAGAATGAAATATTAAGTGTTTATTCTCTTTTAAAAACACAAACCAATCAGCAACCAAATCACTCTAGAGTGTCAAATAAATGTGCTTTATGTTCAACCATGAGGCTCCTATCTGAAGTGAATTAAAAATTAATCTTAGGTAAATATATCATAGTGGTTTTGTAAATGTGTTTCTAAGGATGAGATTAATTACAACCATTGATGTGAATAATATACAATCAATACCCCTTTTCCTTTCTAAAAGGATGAAATCGAATCCATTCTGCAACTGGGACTTTGTTGTTATTCTTTAAAATATCAGCATAACAGGCAATTAAAATGGGAACAAAGAAAAAATGAAAACAAAGAGAAGAGTGGAAGGATTTTTACTGAAAGCTATTACAAAACCTAGAAATCCCAAATGAAATGAAAATGAGTGGCCAAGGGCAACAAAAGCTAGATCCTAAGGCCTAGATCCTGCAGTCTTTTAATACCACACATTTAGCTAATGCCACAGAGCATAGTGCAGGATTCTGGAAGTGTTTGCAAGATCAGGCACCGGCCATTCAGCTTGGCTGTAGGTTAGTAGCAACAACAGTTAATAAACTAACTTTTGCAATATCATGTAAACTCTTGAAGCTCCAGAGGTGCTTCCATTCTGTAGAACTCATGATAGCTTAAATTACTCACAAATTTTCATGGGTTTTCTTTGGATATTTAATTTAAAACACTATGGAACCATTTATTAAAATGTGTTTTCCAAAAAGCAGAATTATGGCGCAGGAGAATAATAACTTTTTCAATAACAGTTTCTTTTTAATTCAAATACTGTAACAATTAAAAATAATAAGAAAAGGGTGGGGTTTTGTTCCAGTGTTGTAGCTGATAAATTATAAAGCTGTATTTCAGTGAATAATCCCTTTAGAGACTATGAAGCCTGGGCAGTTTTAGAGATGGTATGTTTTTTCCATGGCATATGTGAAACCTGCCTGCTGAGGTGGGTCCAGTTATTCATGGACAAGACACAGGACCTATCTGCTCTCAGAGCTACTTACCTAATGAACACGGAAGTTAAAGATTTCCTTTAACATTAAACGATCTTTTTAGAGTGGCACTAAGACATTCCTGTATTGAGGTAAAGAAGTGTGTGTTTTCAATATACCTGCTGGATGGTTCACAATGTCCAGGAGTGTTTAATCCAACACAGCTTCACAGGAATACTAGGAGGAACTAAAATAGAGCAGATGACCTTAATTGTGGTCCCTCACTCTGGGATGAACTTTACTCTTGTTAAACTCTTATAAATGCCAGGAAACATTTTGGCTAAAGAAAATTCTGCTATTTAGTTTAGTTTTGAGTATTGTATGCTTCAAATTATTTGCATACTTAAGTATTATGTCTCAGCAGACTGCAAGACCTAGCCTATATACTGGACTTTTCAGAAAGCACTTCCACAAAGCTAATGTGCAATAGTGAGGCATTTGTCTCATGTTTTTCTGGTGTTAAGACCTCTAAATTTATCAGTGAAATTTGACTATACTGCCACTGTAGCTGTAACCTACACAACTCTAAGAATATGCTCATTAAGCAGATAGCATAATTCTTTTGGCTGGAATTCCACCATAAGCAGTGGAATTTGTTTTCTGGAAAAAGAGGTGAAGTGATCTAATAAGACAGTGGATAGCAGAGAGAAACAACCTGAGTACAGATCTGGACTTGCTCACTAGTGATTATCTGGGAACAGGGCTAGTAATAACCTTCAGGTGTCTGCTGACATCAAAAAGGAGACATACGGCCCTTAGATGCAGATACAGCACTTGTATTAGCTAGCTGGGTGGGCCTTTGTATTTACTGTTGCAGAAAAAATCTAGCAGGTATGTGATATTTAAAGATTTAAGGGATAAGAAGATGAAGGTGCTAGAAAAGATATATAATTTGTCTGCTTTAAATGCATTATTCCTTTTCTTCAAGTGCAGAAGAATAACCTTCTCAGAATAAATTCTTATTTCAAGTAGAGAACATGGATAAGTACCTACAGAAACTGGAAAGCTGAAAATCTCTGTTGCTCATTTAGAACATCCCCTGTCAGTGCAGAACTCTCCTCCATAGTACATTATCTGGTGCTTTAGAATCATACGATCATAATTCAGGTTGGAAGGAACCTTCAGGGGTTATCTAGTTCAACTCCCTGATCAAAACACGTCTAATCAGGTCGGGTTGATAAGGGCCACATCCAGGAGAGTCCTGAATATGTCCGAAGATGGAGATTCTACAGCTTCTCCGGGCAATCTGTTCTGGTGTTTGACCACCCTCATGGTATTTTTTCCCCTTTTGTCTAGAATACAGATTTTACCATGTTGCAACTTGTGTCTGTTGCTTCTTATGCTATTACTGTGCACTGCTGAGAAGAGGCTAGTTCCATCTTCCCATCCTGTTCTGCAGTCAGGTAGTTGTAGGCAGCAACAAAGTTTCCTCTTAGCGTTTTCTTCTCCAAGCTGAAGATGTCCAGCTGTCTCAGCTTCTTCATGTGCATCATGTTCTCCAACCCCTGACCGTTTTGGAGGCCTTCTGACTGACCCTCTCTCATACGTTAATATTGTTCTTGTACTGCAGGGAATCCAAAACTGGACACAGTACTCAGATGAAGTCATGAAAGATTACTTCCCTGGCCCCTTTGTTAAAACAGTTCAAGACATTGTTGGCCGCCTTTGCTGCGAGGACACACTGCTGACTAATATTCAAATTGTCCACTAGGACACCCAGGTCCTTTTCTGCAAGAGTTGCTTCCAAACAGCCCCCAGCCTGCACTGTTGCATGGCGCTATTCTTCCCCAGATGCAAGACTTTGCAATTGCTCTTGTTGGACTCTAGGGAAGTTCCAAACAGCCTGTTTCTCCAGACTGGAGCTCCCTCTGAAGAGCAGCCCTGCCCTCCAGCTGAATTCAACTTTCGAAATTCAAGAAAAGAATGTAAAAGCTAGAGAGCCATGGTGGGAAAGAAGCCCTGCGCGTCAGAAGCCTCTCAAGGGAAATGAGAGAACCAGATGGAGATGATAGTTTCATTTACCTCTAGACATTACTTGTAATGGGAAGAAAACATTACAGAAATGCTTAGTTAGATAAGTGTTCTTCTATCAGCAGTAAGAAGTTGGTTTGACCTTCTGTCTTACCATACTGAAAAAAAATATCTGGGCTGATTTTTTAAGATGTGCTGGCAACGTGCCTTATGATATTATTATCGTACGATATTATATTTGTATTTGCTTCCCACAACATTTTAATTCTGTATCTGTTTTGATTTGATGACAGGGACAGCTACAAGTCAGAAACTAAAATGGAGCCTTTATTATACAGTTCTGTTTCCCTCAGAGGAGATGCCTGGGAACTCTCATGGACCGAAATGTGCAGTACTCTGCAGCTGGTCTATTTAAACTCATTTTGTGCTGAAATCTTCTTAAAAGAAGGAAGATTTTGAAAGCCAAGGGGACCATTTGGATTCATCTAATTCTTCAGATTTTTTTGTGGCATAAAAAGTGTGTATTAAGATAAGCCGTCCAAACAGTTGCATTGCTAATGGAACAATATTCCTAATTCTTTGGCTTTGTAGATTCCATAAATCTTTAAGGCTTTTAGGGTGTATAACCTTCCATAGTTTGTCACCACTTCCATCAGGATGGTGTTCTCTTTGCAAAATATGTAACCTAGGGCTCCACATAAACCATTTGTGGCCAGAGAATGTGGCTTTGGGACAAACTTCCAAGACAGATTAAGCAAATTCAGCCTCTGGCTGCTTTGAGGAATTCTGCAAATTTTCACACCTCTTTTAGAAGTAACCCTCTCACAGATCCAGATATCCTTTTTACATGAACAAATAAAAACCCTTAGAGCAGTCAAATCAAGCTAACAAAACACCCCACACAGCCATCACAACAGAAGAGAACCCAGGAGGAAACCACTATCAGGTCCACCAGACACTGTTACTGATTTATGTGTAGGATGCTCCTGTTAATGCATGGCACTACTAAGCCACAAATTATTCAAGAAGCAATTTTTCCAGTACACAACAAATACCACTAATGATTAGTGATCTCAGGAATGTGCTCTCTGTAGTACAGAAAGGATGTTATTATAGTGATATAACTGCTTCATGTGACCTGTGGCACGAACTTCTGCATCTGCTGAATGGAAGACAAAGGAACGCATATAAATTACTTTTGATTCATCTTCCATTACACGTTGCAGTATGTCTTGGTGACTATTACATCTTACAACCTGACTTAAACCAGCCTCATCTGAGACATCTTTCCATTGATTTTGCTTTCATTGGGGTCTCTTCGTGTGTTGCTAAAAAGATTTCAAAGGGAGGAAAATATGAAATGTACTAAAATCCTCATTTTTAACATTCCCTAAATATATGAGAAGCCATCTCCTGGCAGCTCTGGCACAACTGCGGGCCAAACAAGTAAAAAATGTACATCAAAAAATTTGCTCTCTTTAGTCTGAGCAACCAAATCTATTCTGGATTCCTCCATGATTTGGCACTAGTGGTATGGTTGATATGCTCAAGGAAGGAGAGCTAATGCTCTGCATGTTTCTTTGTGACAAAAAAAAAAAAAAAAGCCAAGAGCAGAGGCTTGGATGTAGTTCAGTTTTCAGCATCTTAACAATGAACAGTAATGTTAAAACAATTAGAAAACATCATCTAAATAGTTCGTCAGGCAACTCTGTGGACTGGGTGAGACTGACTCCTTGAGATGCTCTTCCTGCCGTTTTGGTGTGGTCAGCATTGGACACCACTGGCCAGGAAAGCAGTGTCTGTTTCACAGAGCTCTTTGGGAGAAGCAGCAGAGAACAATTTCTTCCCAAAGACACTTTTTATAGTGGAACCACTGGAGCTGGACACCACCAAGACATGAGGTTGACTTGCAACAGCCCTTCCGCAGCAGAAAGGATGAACCACTGGCAGAGAAGCCAGTCTTTGGAAGCTGGAGTCCCAAATCCTCTCTGCCTTGCAGTGAGTGAGCATGGTCAGTGGAGGGCTAGCTGAGAAGGTTTTGATTCTGAAGCTGAAAGGAATGTGAAATGATGTCCTCATGGGTGCCACTCCCGCCCTTCCCCTCATCCCTCCAACCTTGCTGGGAGGACTGTGGCTATGGAAGTGTGGACATGATGAAGTTTCATCAGCATCTGAAAAATACATTCATTTCATCTGCCACTGAAAGACACGTAATGAGGGGCTCCCTTCCATGATGATGATGATGATATTACAAAGGTGATTCTTTGATCCTACCAGTGCTTAGGGTGCTCCCCCCCAAATATGCTTTCTTGACAACCACAGGGAACTAATTCGGTGCAGTAACAGCCACTGTCTTTCCCAATGTGCTACTTTATGTTCTTCTTGTGATTTTAAAATCACATCATGTGATTTATGCCCCATGGGTGAATTTAGCCCCCTAAAGCAAGCCTCTCCGAATACACACTGCAAATGTTCAAAAGCCAGATGAGAAGAACTAGAATTGCAATGTCTTGGGTCTTTGTAGCCAACCCCTTGCTTTTCTAGAGCTGCACTTGGCATTTCTTGTGTGGAGATCTAGGACACCAGTTTATCCTCTTCTATTAACAACAGCAATACTCGTGTTTCCGAGGAGTTTTGTTCTTCCAGGCAATTTTGCCTGCCTCACTTAATCTCTACCTTGGAAAAGAAGAAAAAAAAAAAAAAAAAAGTTAAATATTCTTGGCCAGCTCGTTCGGGAGGGCGGAGGTAGGATAAAGAGGAAATTTAGGGGCTGCCTCCCAGGGGGCTCATTTTCGGGGCCGTTAACCCCGACCAGGCCGCCCCGAAGCCGCCGCCCTCCCTCTCTCCCGCCTCCCCCGCGCACCCCCGGCAGCTCCCAGGGGACGGGGAGGGGGCGCCGGGCTCTAGCGGGGCCGCCGCCGGGGGCTTCCCCCGCGCAGAGCCGCCGCCACCGCGCAGCTCCCCCGGCTGCCTCTGGGCGGCGGCAGGAAGCAGGGCAGCCCCGCAGCCGCCGGGGGCCGCGCTCGCGCACCCGGAAGCGGTTGGGCCGGTTGCAGGGGGGAGGTTGGCGGCGCGCGCGGGCGGGCGGGCGCGCGGGCGGCTGGCTGGCTGGCAGGCAGGCAGGCGCGTCCCCGCTGACGGCCGCGGGGCTCAGGGCAGAGACGCGGCCCGGCCCGGCCGCCCCGCAGCCCGCGATGCCCTGGGACTGCCGGCCGCGCTGGCCACGCCGCGGGGCATGGTGAGCCCGGAGCGGCCGCTCCCCGCGGGGACCCGGCAGGCGGCCTCGCTGCTCCGCTTCAGCCTCCTCCTTCTCCTGCTGCTGCTGCCGCGGGGCACCGGGGCGCAGAAAGGTGGGTGCGGGAGGGGGCGGGCGAGCCTTGCTGCCTGGTGGCCAGGGAGAGGGGAGGCGGCCGGGCGGGCGAAGGAAACCGACCTTTCGGGGCTGGGTTGCGGAGAGAGGGAACCCCCACCTCTGGTTTCCCCCCGGCGTGTGGACCCACACCCTGAACCTGCCCCCTTAGGCTGCCAACAAAGGGCGAAAGAAGAGCCCCGTTCTTGGAAAACCCCCTTTCTTCCTCCCCACTCCCCCCTTGTGGGGTGTCCGCCCGGTCGGGGAGCGTGGGGGCTCCCTCAGGCAGCCCCCGCGCTCCCCCAGAGCGCGGGGAGGTTTGCCGGGCCTGGGCCGCCCCCGAGCTCCGGCCGCAGGGGGGGCAGCGGGGGGCGGGAGGGCTTGGCCCGGGCGGGGCGCGACCCAGGGGACAGCGGAGACGGGGGGGGAGAGACGCTGGGCTGCGGCGGTAGCGTGGGGGCACAGGGGCAGTCCGGAGGCGGAGGGTGCGGTGGGGTTTGTCGTCTCGAACAACATCCCGTTGCTGGGGGAGGCTGCCCGAGCCGCGGGTGACCCCTGGGTTTTCCCTCCGCAGGCTCTGTGTGATGTGGTGTGAGCCAGGAGGCGGATAAAAGGGAGATTCTGCTTGCTGTGAAAATAAACTTACACGCGCCCAAGAGTATATAGGAGCGCATGTAGGGGTGAAAGTCCGTAATGTGTGATAGACAGGGTGTTCTTTTTTGCTTGTTTGTTTGTTTTTAGAAAAATCCCCGCGATTTCTCCTCCTTTGGGTGGAATTACTGATCAGGCTTTAGCACTTCGAAAATTATGAGGCACAACTTGGTCACTTCATGGCAGAAGATCAGAGGATGCCACAGTAACTGTCACTTTGATCATATACTTGGGAGAAAGTGGTGGGAGTGAATGTTTTGACAGCATGTTGAAACTTTCACTTCTGTGAATACAGAGTCTGGGAAAAGAAATTTTAAGGTTTTCAATTCCACCTGCTTCTTGCACTGGTCTTCATTTCGGAAACTCAGCTCTGTTTTCACATAACTTTCTCTTTCTGTACATCTCAAAGAGAGATGGAAATACATTTGAATGTCACAGATGTCACAAAGTGCACAAAGGGAATTGGAAATATATGCACTATACTGAGAAGCATATATTTCAGTTTTTTGAATGGACAAAGGTCCAAGATCTGTCCATAGAGCAAGCTAGTCACGCTGACTTACCTTCTCATCTTATTTCCAGCTAATTGCATTTAATTTTATGTATGGTCCTATACATATGCAAAGCTGATGCTATTGAGCATTTGGCATGCCTGGTTTTGTTTTGTTTAGTTCCAATTTCTAATGGAGGAGGAGGAGAAGACCCATTTGCTTTTGAGAGGAAATTGGGCAATTTTAACATTTAGCATTTTGAAGGCTGCTCCTGGGTGAGTCAGGCAGCAGCAAGGTGTTAGTTCATGCTGTAGGAGCATCACACTACAAATACTTGTGCTAACCTGACGCTTGTCTGACCTTTTGGTGAGGAGACTGAGTTTGTTATTCTCGGAGAAAACAGAAGTAACTGGGTGGGGGACGGAAAAATTATAATTTTCCTCCAGATTATTGAATTGAATTGGCTCAGTGAGTGGTCAGAGGTGTGCTAGAGGGGGTGGAAACTTGCAGTAAGAAGTGGGACTTGTGTGGACAGCAGGCTTTTAGGTATGCTGTTCACTTTAACTTTCTGTAATCTGAGAAATGGCTGAAGAACTCCTACCCAGATTTACAGTGTCCCTCTAGTTAATGCTTAAAGTTTGCACAGAAGTCTTGCTTTTGAGCAGGAGGGGAACCTCTTTATTTACAAGCTTCATTTTATTTGGTAACAAAAAGCAGAACTTTTTTTAAGGGTAGAATCTCTGATGTTGAGTACAATGCTCTTCAGTATGAGAAACTGCTGGAGCTTCTAAGAAAAGTTCTGCTTGTGAGGGACTGTTTCCTTGCCAAAATATTTTCATTTATCTTATTCCAGAGAAGGTTGGAGAGCCCATATCCTGTATCTTTAAATGTTGGCATAGTTCTAATTTGGGTAAGGAGTCCCATACAGAAATGAAAGTGCCGTCTTGCTCATGAAGAGTCTACACCAAGCTGTTACTAAATCAGTGTATTAAATGTATGTACAGGCTTCTAAGAGAATATGTTGAAAGTACATAAAGATTAGGAAATTCCACAGTTAAAGTTGCATTTAAGCCCTTTTATAAAAATACAGTAAGTGATACTGTGTAGGAACCTAGCCTCATTTGTTACGTTAGGGAGGTTGTTCATCTGTTAATAAGCAACTATTCATTTTCTTTTCCACTGTTTAGCAGCTCTAAGCCTCACATACTACATGGTATTTAAATCTTGTTCTGAAGATAGAGTGTTTTCATTTCTCACATGCTTTTCTGTAGAGCACCTCACTAGTATGAACTGATTTAAAAATAACAATATGGTTATGGTCGAGGTGAAACTTGTTTTGAATATTGAGGCAAATGTTCTCCTCCTCCCCCTCCCCTTCTGGATAGCTGCAAACTGAGGAATGAAAAAGTACAGGTACTGCTGTGGTGAATATGCTTTTCACTTAGTAGACCACTGTATTATCTAGTAGGATTTGAGTGGGATTTTTTTCAGTCTCTCATTTTGAAAATCATTCAGTGTATGTAACTGAACATTCTTTGGTCAAGGTCTTGAACTTGAGCGTCTCACTGTCTTGGAAAATATGAGCATTTTGTATGAGGTTGAACACCTTCAGAAACACTGAAAAAGACTGCGTTTCATAGAGTCTTGTGGATCGGTAATTGGCCAGCCGATGGTTGTGCAAGTCAGCTCTTGGGATTTGGAAACAATTCTGTAGTGACTCTAGCTCCTGATTGCAAGGAAATTGGTATTTGAAAAATACTTTAAGTGTTTTAGTTGTTTTTCATGTAATTAAGCAGGTGTGAATGAAAGCAAGCCAGGGCCATATAAGCTTCCTGCCCTTTGTGGATTGCATTTTGAGAAACAGTGCTCTTAACAGATGTTCAGCTATTGACATAAATTCATGGTCTGTTTGTTAGTTAAGTTTAACCTTTTTTTGGATGTAGAGAAACATTATAAAACAGCTAAGAGGGAAATGGTTGCTTAGCTTTCATCAAAATAGAAGTTACGTCTCAGTTATTCTGAAGGTATGAAGATTGTAGGGTTGCTGGAGGAAGAACTTTGTTATCACACGTGTAGTTTGGTAGTCATCTGTTGGGATTCCTAGTGCATACTGATTAGCATATGAAACTGGAATAAAGCCCTAAGTTAAAAATAAACTTTAGATTCTGAAGTGGATACCCAAGTGATTTGAAGTAGATTTGTTTGCAAGTTTTTCTTAGTAAAAATTAACTCTGGATGCTTGTTTTTGAATGTGATTGCCACGTTTTGTTCTAAACAAATACTGACCTCATTGAAGAAAGTACAAGAAAGTGATTCATCACTGTGGCTTAAAAATGTTTGCTTCAGTGTAGCAGAGAAATAGAATTTTTGAGTGCATGATGCTGAGTTACCATGATCTGAAAAGCTCTACAAGTTTGGAAGAGAGGTGGCTTGATTTGGGGAGAAGGAAGCAGACAAAGAGAAAGTGGCTCTGGCTACTTACCCATCAGCTGGGCAAGAGTCGGGGAGAGGGAGACAGGCTGTAGCTTCTCCCTAGATGTCCTGGAAGAGATGCTCTCCTTCTGGAACAGAGAACTGATAAGGGTTCCAGCTGCCAAGGTAGCCCATTGCAGGTGTCTTTTCCTGCTGTAGAGAGCTCCTGGCATATGAATATAAAGTGCTACCATAAAACCGTCTGCCATAACGAGCAATTGTTACGTGTTGCTCTTCGTATGAAGTGCCAATTTCTACTCTTGCTAAATTAGATTGGGTGGTGTCTCATTGCCCTTTGTATCCTGTCCTTGTCTGGGCTCACCTGGGAGGAAAAGAGTCACAGCCAAACCCATAAGGAATTATTTTGATTAAAAAGACCCCCAGCTCTTTGGATGAGAGATTTATTATCCCTCAACCTAACATTAGAATAAGTCTTTTATGATGGGGAGGGAAGTGCTCTATTGAACTATTTGGTTTTTCTGATGGGACAGTTTCACTTAGGAATGCAGGGCATTTTGAAGATGCAGTTGTGCAGAATATAGGCCCTTGAGGATTGTAGGCAGCAGTGCTGGGGAAAATCCCCTTCATCCTTGTGCTAAGTACAGAATAATTTTTCAAGACCAGGGCTTAGAGTTCTGCCAGGCTTAGCTGACGTGTCTGCTGATTCAGGCTTTCTGATGTTCTTTTTCACTTCCCAGCATTGCACCTTGAAGATAGATGTGGTGAGGAGAAGGAGGAGCAGTGCTCTAGAGAATTATGTGAAGGAATACTATTCTTCAGGGGGAAAGTTAGCTGGTGCATCGGAAGTATAGACCTAAAAATGGTGAAAATTCTTTGCCTTTAGGAACAAGAGTCTTGGCAAAGCCATTTTACCTCTTCCAGTTACTGAGCCTTATTTGAAGTGGTTAAGTGGGTCTGGTTGGCAGAAGGTACATACATGTATTCTGCAGAGCCATCCTTTCTGGGAGGTTGCCTTGCAGTACTGATTTCGTTCAGCCCAGCTCATCTTCGAAAGCCTCTGAGGTCACGCTAGCCTAGTCTGCTCCTCTAAAGAAAGCAGGAATCACCATTTTGTGTAAACACTCTTAAAGTTCTTGTAATTGATTGCATTTCCCTTTGGGTTTAAGCAGTACCATGCACGTTGGTTTTATATATATATGTGTGTGTGTGTGTGTGTATGTGGCTATAAAAATCTGAGCTAGTGATAAAGGGTAACATAAAGGTTGTTTCAGCAGCTTGTATGCTGTTACTGTGTGCATCTCAAGTCAGTGACCTTCTAGCATATTAGTGCAGTCTAGGAAAATTATTTTCCTGCTACTGAATGGAGATGTTCAGCTTTCAAGATTTGGAGGAATGTTTTATGATATTCACATAAGAGGAAAATAATCCATCTCCTTTTCTGCAATTCTACCACCTGCTTTATAATCTGGGAAATGATGCATTAGTTTTTTAATGTGATCACTGCTGCTCTGTATAGTTTCAGTCATCAGCTGGTTAAGTACTGCCTTGAATGCATCAGCTTTCATAGCTCAGATAATCATCAGTACAAATGCAATTGTTGTTGGGAATGCTGCTTGACGTATTGGCAACTGTTTCTATATTGGTTATTTTATCCATATTTGAAAGGTTTCTAAATAAGCCATTGTGTGTCACCCCCACCTTTGTAGCTGCACCTTGTGCTTTGGGGAGGCACTTAGCGTTACCTAGAATTTGTTTTGTAGTCAAAGGATTTCCCTCTCTGCCTGCATTTTCTGATTAAGAGTTGCTTTTAGATTAATTTCTTTAATCAAATATTACGGAACCTATGCTGTTCTTTTTTGGGTATGTAGTTTCTGCTGTTTCCTTGCATGACCGCTTAGTTTCCTTTGGTGAAGAGCTGTAAAAGGATAACGTTTCTTTATGGTTGCTAAAATCTTAAAATATGAATTTAAGGCAGATAGTTCACACCTTTTTAGCTACTGGTATGTCAGTTATTTCAATCAGTTGGATCTTGGAATTGATACACAGGCACTTGATACTGTTTACAGCATTTGGATGCTTCCTGTTGGCATTTCTTACAAAATCTCTATGTTTATTGTTGTCAGCTCTGTTTGGGTTAGGTTCTTTTTTCACTGCAAGTACTGGAATAAAAATAATTTACTATGAGTTAGCAGTCTGTAAGGCTTAGACCAGCAAACAGGTGATGGGTGGTGAAGCTCAGCCATTAGTTATCCCCTTGACTTTGTTAAGACTAGTTGCACCCTGAAAAATCAAGCATGAGTGTTTATCTTTGACAATGAGTGACAACTCGTGCTTCTAAATATTTTGTTGTTAGTTTGCAGTGAGACTGATTTGAGTTGACCTCCCTACATATATAACAACTGAAATACATTTACAGTAACAACGTAGCATATAGTACTAAGTGCATGAGCTGTTAGAAGTGCAAGGATTCTTAGCAGCTATTGGTAATCATTTTAATAAGATAAATCCTTTTAAAGAAAAAAGGTTCCTGGAAGCAGAATATGTGTAAATGCAGGCTGAATATGTGCTTGCTTTTAATTTTTGCTAACATGAAGAGAATATTTTGGCCTGTTCACTGGTTTCTGTGTACAGTTTCACCCTCTACAACTACCTTCACCCTCTACAACTACCTGAAAGGAGGTTGTAGAGAGGTGGGAGCTGACCTCTTCTCCCTGGTGACAAGTGATAGGATGAGAGGAAATGGGTTCAAGTTATGTCAGGGGAGGTTTAGATTGGATATTAGGAAACACTTTTTCACTGAAAGGGTTATTAAACATTGGAATAGGCTGCCCAGGGAGGTGGTGGATTCACCATCCCTGGAGGTGTTTAAAATGAAAAGGGTAGATGTGGTACTTAGGGACATGGTTTAGAAGTGGTTTTTGTCAGGGTAGGTTAATGGTTGGACTTGATGATCTTAAAGGTCCCTTCCAACCTCAGCAATTCTATGATTCTATGATCTACGTTCTGTATTTTCTTACAGTTATTTGACTGCTGATCATAAGAACCTATGTTCTTCATATCCTACTGAAAGTACTAATTTTTAAGTTTTCGACTGAATGAACTTCTGTCCTATTAATAGAAATGCCATGCATCTTGTTTTTGAAGGGTAACACAATTAGAAAAGTTCCAATTCTGCACCGTTGTTACAATAGCATGCATAGCTGTTGCATTAGTAAATGTTTTTGTGTAAGCTGAGTAAAGTTGAACTTAATGAACTTAATTGGGTCATTCTTGGCAATAGTAGAACTGAATAATAAGGAATTCACCCATATGCCATAAACAAAGTAGGTATAATATTTAAGAATAAGTTAGAAAGGGTTTGGTGGGGTTTGTTTTTTGTTTTGTTTGGGTTTTTTCCTCTCCAAGTGTTTAAAGCATGCTAGCTATTGTTAAAAATTCTCTCTCAAGATACCATTAAGTCAAGTATGAAAACTTTCTGGAAGGCTAAATTTAATGCAACATCCTAAATCCCCTTTTGTTAGAGTCATGACTAGCCAACTGTAAGTAGTTGTGGTATACAAGAAGTCACACTTAAGAGGGTCCTTCTGGTCTTCAACACTGATTCCAGCTTTCTGTAAAATGACCTGTAAATTAGGATCAGAGAGGGTCAAACTTGACAGTTCTTTCTTTTTCAGAGGTAAAATATGGAGGTTTGTTTGTGTGTGTGGTTTTTGTTTGGGTTGGTTTTTTTTTTTACAAATATTTCTCCAGTGGTTTCTTTATGACAAAGTGTCTTTCAATGGCAAGACTGTATTACATCAGTTTTGTTAATTGCAGTATTTTTTTTTAAAAAAGGAAAATCAGATATTTTCAGATTATTTTTTTCTGTTCTGTGTGGATATCTTTTTGTTAACGTTTTTCATTGTTCAGTAAAATTTTTAAATAAATGTATTGCATTTTAACATTCTTAGATTCTTTATGATGTGAAAACTCAATTCAGCTCCAGCAAAATCACAGGAGACTACCTTATTAACCCTGTTCCAGAGATTATGCATCATTTACATACTGAAAAATGAAAATAAAATCAATGGTCAGATCATCTATATGCTTTATTAAACACTCTCCTCCACACTTTATAGCCTCCCTTGTTAATCCCCCCTCTAAACCTTCCTTTTAGGATTTTGAAGTTCTTTCCAAGTTTGCTTTTAGTTCAAGGAAGAGGTTTTGTGATCCAAGATTAGAATAGTATCCATTAGAACGATAATCCTCCCAGCAACTGATCTTTGGATCATCAGCCTTGCTGAAATTCAATGTATGGATTCTCTTTTTTAACTTTTCTCCCCTACCATGGTTGTTCTGATAGAACCATTTCTTCAAACAGTATGCTGATTTTCTTGGTTCTTTACTTGAAGTGCTGTGGGAGATAACCATTTGATACATTCTTGAGAAATATTATTAGTGGTGGAAAAGGGAACTTGAGAAGCTTGGTATGCTTCTGTAAATGGTTGTGAGCAGGTAACTTTTCTGTCCCAGTTTCAAAAAAGATGGTGTAAAAGCTTCCCAGAGTGATGCTATCAGTCATATTCCACTAATACTGTTGATCTTGATCTGGCATTTAAACAAAGCTTGTAAATAAATATTTTGTAAAATTATTCCAAATTTGCAAAAGGTTAATTATTTTTCATCCTTAAATGCGATTTTCTTCTCATAGTCGGTGATGCATTTGTGGGTTTTCTAGGCTTAGATTGGGCAATCCTAAGACCTCAAAAGTTGCTTAAGTGTGAAGACGAAATCTTTTCAGGTCTCTTAATTGCTGTTTCTTGGAGTAGAATTGGTAGTTGTTTCAGTGCCCAGTTGCAGGTATTGATGGGGGGGGGGGGAAGAGAAACACTGAACTGTTTTAGCAGTTTGGTAACAGTTCTCTTTATGCATCCTAACTTGCACTTTCATATAGAGGTGAAACTAAAGTGGCATACTAATTAGACTTGGCAAGACATGCAACTTGTATAGCTGCTTGAATGTAAATGTTTTTTGTATAGAGAAACCCCATAGGAATGATGCAGGTGAAAGATCCTCAGTATCTTGAGTGGAAAGGTGAATAGGAAAGCAATGGAAACAGAAGATGAATTACAGTGGTGCAATTTTGCTTGGTTACTTCTCAGTTAGGAGATTTTGACTCTGAAGGGATAGTTTACTGCAGTGATCTAGCATATATGTGGAGTGTGTTGTGCGCTTATGTTTGCCAGCAAGTCCACAAAGATTTTCATAGTTGGCAGCTGTTGCATCTTTAGCAGGACTGTAGCCAGTTAAATCCATATCTGGTCATTTTAACTTTGCTCCAAAATTATTAAGATGTAGGGAGAAACATCTTACCTTGTTCAATGTGGTGGAAAGAAGCCACTGGTGCTTAATTTTTCCTTTACAAATCTGTGAGTTTGGTGAAACCAGTAAGCCCTGAACCACATTATCTGTTAATTTCTATTTATTAATGCTGTTTTGTACAGATGTCAAAATATGTCTCAGTATCACAAGGGTGGAAAGAGAGATGCATTAAATTGAATGCTTTGGAACCCTTACATATGAAGTCCAGCGGTGATCAGTTTTTATCTTTTTCTCAAGGGTATTTGACAATGTTAAATAAAGCATTTTCATTACTTTATCTCTTCATTTTTAAAGAGCTGTTTTCAAGGTCTCCAGTTCTGTAACACAGGGCATTCTTCTTGTTGTGAAGAAGTTACAGCAAAGCTGATGGGCAAGTTTAAAGTTCACAGACAGTTTTTACTGGAGCTTCACACACTACTGACTTCCTACATGCTCTTGCTACATTTTTGTGACAATTTTGGCACTTAAAAACCAATGACTCAAGTGTGTAAATTTACTGTCATCTTCCTACTTAATCTTATTATTCAGTAATACATGTTTGCTTTACTGATTGTATTCATAGGGGGTCGCAAGCATGAAAATACCTTCCTTTTAAGGGAACATCTACAAGCCAAAATTGGGAATGAACTACCTTTTAGAAGAGATTGCGTATTATGGTTTATGATGTTAGAATGAAATCATGTTGTTCACAATGGGAAAACCCCAAACAGTTCCCTTTGTAATTTTGCAATTAGAGTTGAAAATGAGTGTTAGAAATTAAGATGATGCTCTATGTCACCTACGCAGGCAGAAGGAAATACTGGTGTAGAGATGTGAAGTATTACTGTTTCATCAGTTGGACGACAAACTTTAAAGAGGGTTAGAAACTGATATTTAAAGTCACTGTTCTTGGTGCAGCTACCAGGTACAAATAATTCCAACTGTTTTTTGAGCCTTTCTTTTTGAAAGCATCTAGATGCCCCACTGTTCTTTGTTCAGGTACCCAAACCAGCTGTTTTTATAAAAAGCAGCATGGTACTGCCGTGGCTGGCAGTTAGGTCAATGTATGCCACCATGGATCTGCAGTGTAGGCTGTGCAGTCTCATTTATGAACTGATAATGGAAGACCAAAAAAGACGACTGTAGTGTTAATTTAGCATGTGAATTACTCATATGAGAAGAGAATTTTTTGCTGCTTTGTTGACATATGTAAGAGTTGTGAAATTTCATTTGGTCCTGGTGTGGTGAGGAGTTTGAAGACAGACCTTACAAGAGATTTGAAGCCTATTCTGACCATGACTACTGCTTATTCTCAGAGAGTTTTGCGTGACCATCTGTGTGTTATGTTTCATTTCCTTCATCAGCTGTGTTTCTGCTGTGTAGCACTTAGAGCACTGAAGCATAACAGTGTTTATTTTTATGAAAGTGTTGGTGCAGATTGCTAAGTAAATGATATGTCTTGGGATGCAGGCAAGCTGCATGTGCCAGACAAAAGACAATGTACAACACGAGCTGTCACTATGATTCAGCATGGGCAGCAGATCAGGAGGGCTTCTGCATTATGTATCATTGAATGCAGAGCCCTCTTACACAGTCCTCCTGTAAATCACTTTTCACCATGGCTAGCCAGTCTTTGTAGGCTGCTTTTGCCTGCATACTATTTAAGCAAGTCATAGTTGTCCCTGGGGACTTACTCACATCATTTCCCTGCCATCAGTAAGCAAAAGCTCTGCAACACAGTCTTATACCGCTGAGCTTTCTTTTCTGTTCTTTTGAAGTAGTCAGTCTGGTTAGTACATGATAGCAGAGGAAGCAAATATCTTACCAGCTCTGACGATTTAATAACTTGAGATAGTTTGTTTTAAAACATTACTATATTTTGGATGTTAAATTTAGCAAGGCTAAGTGTTACTCTTTTGTGTAAAATTCAGTGGCTGAAAATTAAGACTGCATTTCCAGAGATAGTGATTGAAAAGCTGTGTGTACGGATGAAAATAATAAAGTGCTAATTATCAGTAGCCCAGCATGTGGCTAGTGTTGTAAATGAAAACAATAAAATTTTGTTGTAATGGCATCTTAAATTTTGTACTTTTGCTATAAGAGCAAGAATCAGCCTCTGTTTTCTCCACCCCACTACTGAGCTGCCAACGTTTGAAAGGCAAAATGCTTATTGTGCTTTAACTTGTCCTGTTCCTGTCTGTCTTAAACCTCAACCCATAATTTCAATACCCTTCTAAGGGTGCCCCACAGCAAGTAAATCAATCCAAGCTGAGACAACCGTAATCCCACCTGCCCTCCCTTCCTTGTCCTACCAGTGGCAGTTGCACAATGAGCTGCCTCAGAGAGGCGAGTTGGCTGAAATCTAACACTGTGCTGTGGGAATGGGTAGTCTTCAGCCAGCTCCATTCCTCAAGCCGGTGCACCATTCTTGTGTGACTGGTCTCCCCAGGGGAGGGGTGGTTTCTACATTTTTTGGTTGGGATTCAAGGTTTAAAATACAAACACAGGCCGGCAGTGCTGGTGAAAGAAGCAGTTGCTGATGTTTCCCTACTCTCGTGCTGTCCTATCCCTCTGTCACGGAATGCACTGCTGCATGTGCACACCAAATAAATTGGGGGATTGCTCTAGGGTAAAACTAACAGCTATTTTTATCTCAAGTCCCTGGTCTGGTTTGCCATGTGGCTGTAGAAGCGTTTACCTCCAGTACCAGGAAGGGTGTGAGAACAAGTGGCCAAAAGTGAGAGGCAGACAAGGCTTGCTTTTGTCTGTGACTGCACTGATTTAAAGTGCCTTCAAGTGTTTATTGAGCTATAGCCTCACTTGTGGAAGCGGGGGGTATTTTATGTTGTCAAACATCTGTAATAGGATGAAATGCTCAAACCAGCGTGTTACTGAGGCAAATAAATGGTATAAAGATGAAGGTGGACTGTGTGCTTGTTGGCTTGTTAAGAAAATTAATTCTGACAGAGGAGCAGATTCCTTCCTGAAGAACATAGTTCTGCGGATTTTGGTGGAAACAGCAATGAGTTTGGAGGGCGCAAATAAGGGCATTTGAAAATACCTGACAAAGCTATTTAGAATTTGATGTCTCTGTGGTCCTAATTCTTCAGTGTTTCTTATTCATGGAACTCTTTTGTTGGTTGCATAAACTTCTGGCCCACACTGAGAAAGGCAAAAAGTAGATGCAGTGTCTTTCAGTGGCACACTGATAAAGAGCAGGGAAATGCAGAGAGCACAGGAGCTAAACAGGGGAGGAGAAATAATATTTCATTGAATCAGAGAGAGTTGTGTATCTGGAGTTAAAATGAGTGCTTTAAAATAGCTTTTTGCTTACATAACTCTAATAGATTTGGTTCTACCTTTGTTTAGTTAGGAAAGATTTAAATATATCCTGTGTCTAGTCACAAAATTACAGAAAATCATAACTTACATATGTAGAATCTTCTCAGGAAACCCACTGGTTAAACTGAATGTTCAAAAGACAATGCAATTTGTTAAAATTGAGATCAGAGTTTTGATACGCATCAGTTATGCCTTATAGACTGTAACCTTAAAATGTCTGATGTCTTTATTTTATCATTCTCTCTTCTCCAAGTAAGGAATGGGAAAGCATTCTCTAGTCTTAAAGATTAATTTTTAACATGTTTTGGTAGTGAGGACAGGATTAGCAGTCACTAACAGCAGCCAATCTTGGGGGGAAAAAAGTTCTGATTAATTGACTTCAACAACTATAGAGAATAATTAATCTTTTTTGTGGGTATTAATAGAGTACTTAGCACCCGCTCCTGCATGTGCAGTATCCTCTTATTTTATTAAATTTCACATTTTCTTCTTATCCAATGCATTTTGATATGTTTGTGTTGGTTCAAGTTCTGTGTTTTGTTGATGTGAAGAACTTGAGTATGAGAAATCATTTTAAATTGTCTGCATGATTGCATCAGACATCAATGTGCCATAGCCCAGGGGTCATATGTAATCTGTCATGATAATTCATCCAGACTGCATTCGAAGGCGCCTGCAGAAGAGATGAATGGTTCTCCTGATGACAGCAGTCTGCTGTCCTTTACCGGCTTCTTAAGAGGCGCCCCTGTTTCTAAAACAGGCTTTGGTCGAGTCCAGGTTATTCATGTTTGCTGTGAACATCGTCCTCAGGGCACTTGAAATTCAATGTACGTCTGCAAACCTTCCAGCTAATGTCAGGTGTAATGGGTATGTGCAAGTGATTTGGTGTTTCTGTGAAGAGCTTGATCTATTCTGCAAGTGCAGTGGGTCTGTTGTGTGACAGGGAGGGCTGAAAGAAAGCAAGAGACTCCTTCAGCTGTGTACTGACAACAGAAGTTGTCAGGCCTTTCAGGAATAATTGATTTAGGAATTGATGTCTGTCTCTTCTTTGTGGTCTCAGATATTTCACTCTCATGCACACAGATTAACAGAAGCAAAAGGTTCTGTGGTGCTTTATTAATGACTTCCAAATGAATGAAGTAGCTAATGCTCCTGTATATGTGGCTGTAGTGCAAAGAATTGTACTTTCTCTTTTTCTTGGGGAAATTGCTGAGTATTGCAGATTTCTCCCCTGATACAGAATGTATGTATGTGTCTCTGGGGTTGACTGGTTGTCTTTATGCAACTTTGGTAGAAATGAGGAAGCACCACTTACATAGAGAGGCTCAAGAACTACCCTTTTATAGTACCAGTAAAATAAAATGAGATTTCATTTTTCTACAAGTTTCGCTGAAGTGTGATTTTTAGAAATTTCTAAAGAGCTCCTGAATGATGCTGCTGCCCTTGGCAAACTGTATATTGCGTAGCAGACCTGCAATAGTAATCTTTAAATTCTTCAGGCACGACGTGTCTGGCATTTCTGCAATCGCTAACCTAAGTGAAACACACAACAAAATGAGATCTAAAATGTCCAGTCAGAATGAGCTACTTTTAAAAATTGGCTTCATGGTAAGATGATGCTGTAGATGCAATTCAGCACAACTTTTTTTCTTTTCCATTCCTTTCTAGAATGATTTGACAGCAGGTTCTCTTTAATGTGGATTGATTAGAGGAGTATTTTTCCTCACATTTTCAGAAAGCCTACAACAAAAGGAAGATTGGAGATTTACATTTTCATTAAATTGTGTGAGACCGATTAGAAAGTTTTTCTATCTAGCCACTGGAAAGAAGTGTGATTGTTCCAAGCTACAAGGGGAAATTTGACATTTCTTAGTGATGTCTCTTTAAAAGAAAAGTCTCAATGTCTTTTATTTTATTTGCATTTTATCACCTAAATGTGTAAGAGTATTTTTGGAGTTCTTTTGCTTTTCTCATCAGGGAGGTGTGCCCTGATCGTCATAAAAACCCAGTGCCAGTATTATTTCGTGCTTGAGACAGCTGAACAGCAAACTAGTGAAGAGGATGGTTTAAATGAATGTTAGGCATGATCTTTTCTGCTTTTAACTGGAGAAATTAATAGTTTAAGTACAGTTTCGGTCAAAGAAGAGACCCAAGCTCGCCTTTGTCTTTGACTTCCAGCAGCAGAGTCTTAAGATGCAAAAGTGTGGGGAGGGATCAAAGATACGAAATCATGTGCATTATTGATATTCCTGATTTTAAGAAAGCATTTGTGTGGTTACTGCATTGCAATAACAGGCCCATTGAAATGAGAATTAATTAACTACCAAGTATTCTAGGTCACGCAAGCATTTTTATTTTCCTTAAAATGTTCCCGGATGAATGTATCTGCCTGTACAGGTGAAAGCTACTATGATTTCATGTTCAAAAGGCCACTGTATTACTGTATGTGGATAATATTTTCAATCTGTAGGTGAGTAAACAGTTGCTCACCCCTGTGACAGGATAGGAAAAGCACAGAACTGGTTAACTGGCTCATTGTTTTTATTTAGCATGTAACCTAAAACTGACTGCTGCTTATGTTGAAAATTAATTTTATATGTCTGCAGTATAAAGAGTTTTGAAATACTAGACACAGATATCACCTTGAATAAAGACCTAGTATACATTTGTTGTTTTTATTGTTGTTAATATAGTAAGTTCCATGTATTTTGTAGTGTGCGTGAGTACTTGCTTGTGAAAAGCCAGTTTACCTGCAAAGGAGTCGGTTTTTTTCTTGACTGTTAAGCATATCGTGACTAATAAGGAATCTGACATTTAAATGTTTACTATCTAATAAACCAAGGCCATACAGATTTTGAATGATAAACCTTTCACTTACTCTTAGGTTTATAACGTGCCTTTGGAAAGAAACCAGGATTAAAATGATACACAAAACATACGGTTTAAGTTACCTCTTTGTAACATTGGACAACTGTCTCATATATTGGAAAAACAGTAATTTAGGAAAGTAATTTATCGGCTGTCACCCAAAGGGAAATAATATTTATCATGGGATGGAACAAAGTGGTTTAAAGCAAATTACTAAAATTGGTTGAAGAAAGACATGGCTAAATAACAGCTTTACAAATAGAACTTTTGATTTTACTGAAGCAGATATTCCAGTTACATTTTCCAAAAGAAGATGCATCATTTTGATTCAAGACTGTTAGCAAGAAAAAAAGATGAAGTACTTGTCTGTTTGCAATTCTGTATATACCAGGAGCACTTTAGCTTTTACAACATGCAGCTATCTTTCAATGTGCTCAAATTATAAAGAGAATAGGTTTTCTCACTAGAAATCATGTGCTTTTGCAAACAGATTAATCTGACCTAGTTAAGTACCACAGTTTATTTTTCCCTTGTCACTTCAGTGCATTGGACTTACTTTTCTGTTCAGTCTTGCATGAAATACACTTAAGAATTCAGAAATTTAATTAAAATTCTTAAATACATGTACAATTTTTGTCCCTAAAGCTTAGCTTACTATCTCATGTTTAGCAGAGGAACTACACATATTAGTGTGTAATATGAAACACTTTCAGACTCACTTTTAGCTGTCAAAACATCTGTCAATATAAATGATGTTGATCACTGTGAATTTCTAGATTGTGAAATCTTGACGTAATGTTAAATCTGTTATAATCACTTGGTAGGAACTGTATACACAGGCATGAATTTTGAAGGGTAAGGTGGACCTACAGATAAATTTATTTGGAGTGGTGTTGAAGACATTTCTTAGCAACTGATCTAATCTGATTCTTGTCTTTGCTATTTTTGCTTACATTACTTTGTTCAAGATCTTGAAAGGTCCTGATTTTTTTTAGCATACTGTGTACAGATCTCTTTCAGAAAATCTCTGGACCTTCTAGTGTCAAATCCTGAAAACGATAATGCTGTTCTTGGCCTACTCGTTTCATGGGACTAAAGTCAATAAATGGGCTTTTTAACCTCCAGTGCTAACAGAAATAAATCAGATATGTTATGAGGCTTATTTTGTGGTGCTTATGTTATTTCAGGTGTTAATTTTGCTGGATATGTCCTTGTGCTCAGGAATACTTTGTTTCATCTTGATACAGTATTCTATAAAGGGCCGGTGAGGGTGGATGTTACTTAAAGAACGTTCTGATTTCTGAAACAACACACAAATTCTTACTGGGGGAAATACACGTCTAGCCATTGAGCAAATAGATTTTTTCCAGTTTCCTCTTTATAATTTGATTTGAGAATACACAATTTGTGCTATTTTCTCCACTTGTTAACAATTCTTTTGTTAGTATTGTTACTGCTGTTTAAAATTAATACTCAAATGTTAGGTAGAGGGCCTCAGGTTGGAGTTATAATTTAATTTGTTGTAGAAATCCAGAAGAATTGAGCATATTCTCTAAGGAGCTGGAAGAATTAATTACAGCATTAAAATTGTGATACAGTAGCAAACCATGCATTAGCAGTTTGATGATGGTCAGACCTGGCAGTTATTTTCAGTAGAGTATTTGCTGTCCATTGTCTTTCCATTTCTGTTCTTTTTCATCCTGCTGTGAATCCAGTAACAACAGTAAAACTGATGTGCTCTTATTTTAGTGGGGGTTTTCTCCCTTCTTTTCAGAACTTGTTTTCTTCTGTGCATAGGTGTTGAGGCAACATGTAACAGCAGGATCACTTTCTGTACTCTATGCAATTTTTTAAGTCATTATGAATGAATTTTTATCTCGTTGAGGAAGTTGTAGAAGCTCCCTGGTCACCTATGATGAGAAGTTAAAGATTAGGCAACATTAGTTGCATGGTATTTTCTCACAATTGCTATTTCATCTGCGTGTGACTTACCTTGGAGTTTTCTTGCTACATGATCAGCACTGTTAAAAAACCAACAGAATTCATACCACTGCTAAAAATCAAGATGACTGAAACACCAGTGAAGCTTTGAAGATTAATGTGTGTATCTGATTTATTTTTGTTCTTTTGTAGGGGATGGATGTGGACACACCGTTCTGGGCCCTGAAAGTGGAACTCTTGCTTCAATAAACTACCCACAGACCTCTCCCAATAGCACAGTCTGTGAATGGGAAATTCGTGTAAAGCCTGGGCAGCGAGTTCAGCTCAAATTCGGTGATTTTGATATTGATGACTCAGATTCCTGTCATTCCAGTTACTTAAGAGTTCACAATGGGATTGGCCCCACCAGGACAGAGATAGGTAGGAGCTTTTATTATTGGTGTTTTAAAGCTATTGTCTTACATAGAATTGAGAAGAAACTGTTGGTACTCTTGTTATTTTTAAAATTTCTCCTTGTTTGCCTGCTCTGAGCATAGAGTAACTACCAGGTGTATGGTATTAGTGAAGTTCTTTTTTAATAGCCCTACAAAACTGTTGTAATTCAGCTGGATATTGGGCAGGGTAAGATCTTGCCTGAATACATGATACGATTCTTTGTATGTTGCGGATTTTGAGTCTTATGAGAAGTGATGAAAAGAAGGAAGTGTTTATTATTTACAGGAATCTCAAATAAGGAAAAGAAAAGGAATTTTAGTAATGCTATAAACAGAATTGTGGTTTTCCTGAGCTTCATATCAAGGAAACCCTGCAAAACTTTGAGGAGTGCTGCGTGTACCTCACCGCAGTAGAAAAACAGGCATCAGGGACCAGTTTTAGTAAATATACTACTGATAGCACTGCTAGAAAGCATAGCTAAGGAAAGGTTCTCCTGTATGCCCTACAGGTCTTCAGTACAGGGAGGGAATACAGGTGCAACTGTAACTATATAAAAATAAAAGTGGTAAGGAAAACAGTAGTGTGATTTTTTTCTTTCTCTGGTGATGTGCTCATTTCGAGTACGCTTACTGTTGTTGCTCAGCAGATGAACTCTGGAATGCCAGAGTATTCTTAATGTAATTATTCTTAAGTAATTCCATTTTGTTTACTGTTATTAAAGTGTATGTAAATGTCGGTCCTCTTGACACAATTCCTATATCCTAAAAATGTACTGAAAAAATGATGAGTAATAATGATAGCAGAACATCCTATATTTTGTTCATGCATACAACAAGGAGATGCTAAACGCAACACAGATGCTACAGTAATATTTTATTGTTCAGATTCTCAAAGAAAACTCCACTGTAATGTTTTTTGGGTTTTGTTTTTTTTTTTTCCCTCAGAAATTTCCCAGTAGCTTGCAAAGTTCTTGTAAGCAGTGGAGAGGGAATTGCAAAACTATGAGGATCTGCATTAAAAAAAAAAAAGTAGTATTTATATCTTACTTGAAGCGCCATTCATTTGAGGAACGACTGAGGGATCTGGGGTTGTTTAGCCTGGAGAAGAGGAGGCTGAGGGGAGACCTTATCACCCTCTACAACTACCTGAAAGGAGGTTTTAGAGAGATGGGAGCTGACCTCTTCTCCCTGGTGACAAGTGATAGGACAAGAGGAAACGGGTTCAAGTTATGTCAGGGGAGGTTTAGATTGGATATTAGGAAGCATTTTTTCACTGAAAGGGTTATTAAACATTGGAATAGGCTGCCCAGGGAGGTGGTGGATTCACCATCCCTGGAGGTGTTTAAGAAAAGGGTAGATGAGGTGCTTAGGGACATGGTTTAGAAGTGGTGGTGTTTTTATCAGGGTAGGTTAATGGTTGGACTTGATGATCTTAAAGGTCCCTTCCAAACTCACTAATTCTATGATTCTTTTTACATGAACAGCTCTGATTTGAGCTGGTTTTCTTGGTGGTATTAAATGATGTCAGGCTTCAAAAGTTGTGTATTTCAAATATGCCACATCTTCTGATAATGCCCATAGTTTGATTTTTGTCCTCTTTAAGAGGACAAATTGAATTTCATTACTATAATGCAGGTTTTGTTTTGTTTTGTTTTGTTTTGTTTTGTTTTTTTTTCAATTAGCAGTGTGACATCATGATCTATGTCAAGGCGTATGTAGGGTTTTAAGACCCCTGTAGTTACATTGCATAAAACTCAAAATGAATTGTTATTCTTACTTCACTAAAATTAGTTGTTATTGTGCAGATTAATTTTATTTTCTTTCTTAAAGCTTTAATCTGGAGAGGGAGAGAAAAGAGAGAGTTACTTCACCAAGATTGTTTTTGTGCAACTCAAATGCCAGTCCCACTAAATTGAGTCTTTTTATAAAGGGGCTAGTGGAACGTTAGCTTTGATAACCCTCTTTTCCAGCCTAGGTAAGTGTATGTGAAAATAAGTATGTGCTTGGAGCTGTTGAGCCAGACTTGGTCTAAAATAGGAAACACTGAAGTCCTTAAATGGCAAGGAATGTCCAGTTCTGATAAGTCTATTATTCACTTTTACAAGTGACTTAATGGGTTCGAGTAAATTTTCTACTCCATTTGTTTCTCTTGACTTTCAGCTGTTCCCAGCTGGTGTAGTAGCACAGCATGTTGAGCAAAAATGTGTTCTGCTCTTAATAAATTAAATCACAGAACAAACAGTGATATTAACAGTGGCAGATACAGATGATGCAGATTCTTGAATGTTCATATTTGAAGCTACAAACACAGAAGAGATTAAAGTGACCTGAATTTGTTTGGAAGAAGTCTGGATTTATCCTAGGTTTTTCCGTTTAAGACAACTGACATGGTCTAACATTAAAATACTTGTATTAGATAAAATCTGAAATTCAGTGATACCTCCTTTAACCCAAAATGACTTAAAAATTGGCTGATTAGAATAAAAGAATGAATTGTTAGTGGGTTAGTGCGTAGATAAACACAGAAGGTTTCTAATTTAACTTTTAAGGGCTAGTCCTCATTCCAAGACTTTTGAATATTGATCAATAACTCAAAAGAAGATTCAAATCCTTAGTGTTAAATTTGTCTCTAGTTTAAGTAAGATCTAGAGGTGTTCTGTATTAGATTTCATCACAGTCCAATCACTGTGTGTGTACAGTCAGATGTACTTAATACATACAATGTAAGCCCAGATCTACAGGAGCAGAGAACGTAAGCTACTGTGGGAATTCGCTCTCCTGCTGTAATGTTGCTGTACAAAAGCACTTGGGGTCCTTCAATACATAAGTACAGGCAAAATAGTAATATTACATCTTCTGCATATACCATTGACAGAGGCGTCAGCAGTTATGTTTTGTTCATTTCTAGAGCCCACTTTTTAAAAGATTGCTAAAAACCTGACAAGAGGCCAGGGAAGAGTTAGAAAAATGATTTTTAGTCTCAAAAGTATGTCTTGCTATGAATCATAAGGTGCATCAGTCTGCAGTTTATCAAAGGCTGTATCTCCGTGGTGTAAGCAGCACTGAAGTTTATCCAAGCTAGATTTAAATGTCTTGCCCGGTGTGTTTGCCTGAAAAAGTGGATAAATGGTGTCTTGAGGACAGTCTGACCTATCCTGAGGGGAGTCTCATGCTGGTCAATCTTCTAACAAGATCCAGTGGCTGAAAACAAAACTTAACAAAAAGGAAAAGAAAAGTGGTAGCTGGAAAAATTATGCACTTTGTCATAATGAATGCAATTAATCATTGAAACATGACAGAGCAAAACATAGGGTCAGTGTGGAGCCTTGGTAAAAGAGAACTTACTTTTTTGTAACTGCTGCTGCTAACTGGTTTAAATAGTGAATTGAGGTAAAGTTATATTTGTATAATGTCATAAATTTCATTAAAGTATTGCAAAATAGATGCAGCAAAATAGAAAGTGAACCAACTGATGGCTTATATTAATAATATGCTTGTATAATTAATATCGCATATGCTTGTATGTTAACGCTGAAGTGCAGTGAATCATGACTGCTGTTGTCCAAAAATTAAGAAAAGTAGTTGGCAGAAACCATGAAATAGTCAACCAGGAAGAAGTGCCCCAACAGCTGAGGGAAGAGAAGGGCTTTTTTCTTATTTGCTTCTGTAGATGATTCTTGTTGCCCTAACTTGATCCTTTTCCTTGACAGATTTCTCAAGGTATTTGAGGAACTGCCCACAGGGGTTATGCATGGCTAGAGGTGAATGGGATAAGGTCACATTTATTTGCAAGTGTTAAGGGTATGAGAGAGGCTCTCACGTGTTGACAGTGGCAAAATAAACGTGGTACCCATACTCTGCCATTTGCTTTAAATGGACTCCGACTGCATCATTTAGTATCATGCACATGTATTGTTTTTGAATATACGCCAGAAGTAATGTGAGATTACACTGCAAATGAAAAAAGATGCTTATTACATATGTTGGTTTTGGTCCATGTCTGTTCTCCCTCTTTTCTCCATAGGTAAATATTGTGGGTTTGGTTTTCAAATGGATGGTTTAATTACTTCAAAAAGTAATGAAGTCACAGTACAGTTCATGAGTGGAACACATAAATCTGGACGTGGATTTCTTGCAGCTTATTCAACCACCGACAAATCAGGTATTTATAATTATTTGGAAGGTTTTCTATGCTGGTAAAATTAGAGTTGCCTGGTGAAAATACGGAACTAATTTATTTATTCCCACTTTCTCACAAATTAATTTCTGAAAATAAAGACAGTTAATACAGTCTTCCTGATACTTATGCATAGGAAATTGGACTGTTCAGTTACTATTTAAGTTACTGTAGTTTTAAAGAAATTATATCAAAGCTTAGCTTGGATAGAGGGCAAGAATCACAGTTACCTGTTATTCAGTTTTCTGCTATGAATGAAAGAGCTGCTTCAGATAAAGGACAAAATGCAGTTTTTCAGGTAGTAACGAAGGTGGCAGATAACCAAATAATTTTCTTGTTGAACTGTATATATTTTATACAGACCAACCTTGTGGAAAATTTTATTTCAGTAACATTTTCCTACACTCCCTCAACTCTTTAATTGTATAAGTTGCTGACTACTTTTTAGGTTTTTTGCCGTTTCTTGTTTTTCCCATGGTTTTGGTTATTCTAGCCTCTAAAGAAGGCTGCTGTGTTTGTTTTGCATCTCCTTCCACTCGTTGTAACGGTGACAGACATGGTCCACGAGGAAATGAAGAATTGCCAGCAACTGCTTCATAAGGCAAAAAGCTTGAGGAAACCCTTTCTAGAAGTAATTCCAAAAAAGAGCAGATAAAGACTTTTAATTTGTATTGTGGGAGTTTTCTGGTGCATTTTTTCTCTGTATTTTGGACACATTTGTGTGTGCTGTTACACAACAGACTGAACATAAAATTTGAGATATCAGTCGTGGGTGCCAGTAACATGGCACTCTGATGTTTGCTCCCTATGCTCCCTGGTTTCAGTACTGTGGGACTGTTAAATGCTGAAAACACAGGCCTGCTTAACTAGCTTGTTAATTGAATTTTGTGAAAAGCACGTATGTTTGTGTCTCTGTCTTATGAAGTATAGCTATAAATTAAAATTAAGCTGCACAAAAAATGCATGTTTTTAGCGTTTCTCTTCTTATCTATGTCACATTCTCAGTGGATTTCCCAGTTACTCAGACAAATTATCAGGGTTCTACTGTAATACAAAATCGGTTGCAAGAAAATTTAGTAGGAACATGTTTTTTTTCATTCTGAGACTTGGTTAAGCCACAGAGGTTCAAATGTGTATTTTTGTGCACTTTAAAAAGCATACTCAAACTTGTTGTCTTTGTCATCCTCTTGACCTAACATTTTTTCTTTCCAGACCTAATTACCTGTTTAGACAATGCAAGTCACTTTTCCGAACCAGAATTCAAGTAAGACTGATTTTACCTGTTTTCCCCCCAATTTCTTGAATGAAGTCACTTTAGTGTTTCTACTTCACTTTGTTACTTATACCTGGTGCAGCTTGAAAATTGGCTGCCCAGTGAACTTAAGAAAGGGACTAACTAGGGCTAGAGTTGAATAATTTAGACATTTGCACTCCTCCTCCCTCTCTTGCTCTCATTTTTGTAATTTACATGCAGTATACAGTGGAACCTGGTTAATTTGCACTAATGCATAGGAGCTAATATCTCATTCCCATATTGCTTTTGTAAACACATATTACAGCAGGAATACACCTTAAGTACTGAAATTCATAATATAGTTATCTAAGGAGCACTAAACTATGAAATGTGTTAAAAATTGCAAACCCATTTCACAGTTTGGTGTGAATTAATGAGGTTCTATGAAGACATAAAATTCTGTACTTTCTGATGGGGGAAACAGATGCTATTTCCCCGTTTTCTCCTTCTCCATTTCCATCCAGTGTTTAAAGCTACACACTATTGTGAAGTACATAAACTTACCTTTTGGAGAACTTCAGCCCTGGCATCATGAAACGTTTCAAAGTGTAGCCTTTGCATTTCTCTTTAATTTTCCCAAGTTTCAAAATAGGGTTGTAGTTGTAGGTTCTGGCCTTACTCAACATATGTTGAAGTCTCCGAATCCCACTATTTTCGTGGTACCTGCAAAGTTGCTTCAACTTGTTGAACTGCAGTGAAAATGTTAATAGTTTACTCCAGTTTACTGTTAAATCATGAAGATTTAATAGCTTTTGTATGTGCAGTACGAGATGGCACTAGAACATGAATACAGGCTTGCATCAGAGGTGCAGATATCTTGCCTCTTGCTTTTCATGAGCTAGTGGTATTAACTGAATTTGCCCATTTTTTTATGATCAAAGCATTGCTAGGAGCTATTACAAAATAACATTACTTCTCAGATGTATTATTTAAGGATGGAAAACAGATAGATATGCAGGTCTCGAATTTATAAAATAAAATTTATTAATATTGGTGCTTATGTGATTTTCAATTTACAGAAGCTGTGTGTTATTTATATTATAAAATGCTGGCTTTATTAATTTATTATATTGAAACTGGAACTGTAGTTTCAGCTGAGACTTTTTTTAAACTTTTTCAAATGTCTGTTCTCTTGTTTACTTCTCTTCCTGAGTATTTTTTGTCTGATTTGATAAGTCCTCAATTAGGATATATCCTTAAATAGTGATATATGAATGACAAGTGTATTGTAAATCAAAAACATAGTGACTATTTTATAGCATTATAAGAGTTGTAGCTGCATGTATATCTTGACTTGATGTTTTGTTGTCTTCCAGTAAGTATTGTCCAGCTGGATGTGTGATTCCTTTTGCTGATATTTCAGGCACTATTCCCCATGGATACAGAGATGTAAGTAAAATATTGTGGTCTTAGGTGAATTTCAGTAAAACACGTACTGTATAATTCAAAGTCAATTACTGTGGTACACATTAGTTCTCCTGCCTGGGTTCTGGAATTTGTACCTCCTAAAGTGAATACCATGGTACACTTTTGCACGGCTGCAAAATGGCTGGTGCTTCAGATGTTGACATCTCCAAGAAGTGAAGTAACTTAGTAGAGACTCAAACATTTTTGTAAGGCCTGCTGAGAAGGGTGGATCAATCAAAATATTGGTTTATGCTTCCTGTTTTCTTTTTGTTGTCTTTCTCAAGTTGGGAAATCCAGATTTATAAAGAGAGAACCAGTTCTTTTAATTACACCCTCTTGTTTTTGACACTGCAATACATCTCTAAACAGAGTCTCAGTGTTTATCCTAATTTTTTTATTACAACATGAGAGGTGAAATACTATTTATGCGCAGCAGCTATAAAACCATTTGCAAAAGAGAGTTAATACTGTAACATTAATACTTCCATAAATTGGAAATGAAAATCTTTAATAATGTACTGTTTACTTAGAACACTAACAAAACCTATACACAGTTTTTCTGATGTAAGCTTTTGAAACTGAATTAGCATACCTGCCATAGGACTGGAGAGTGTTTGCCTTGTTTATTTTTAAATTATTATAATTTTGCTAGCAATCTAGCAAAAAAATACATTAAACCTTTGTTTTTCTTAAAATACTCATTTTAATAAGCCATTAGATCTAGCGCAGAGGAAATAAGTTTTTGAGAACATTAGTAAGTGAAGATTTTAATATTCAATATGAACCTAAAGTGTGCCTCTCTGATTTTCTTAAATATCTGTAAATCCTAGGCTACCTGATTAAATAATTACTCATATGTAAAAATGTCACCACAGCGTAACTGCATTATAAGTTCTGGTCCACAGTGAGTCCTCCCTAAATGGCAGCGAGGTAATTTTTGTAGCTAGTAACAAGATGAAGTTGATTCTCTGCCTAATGTATTTGCAGCATATATAGGTGTTCTGCTTGTTGGGAGTTTTTTGCCAAAACCTGGAAAAACTGTTTTCTATGGAGGAAAAAGGAAACTTTAGGAAATAAATGCCCTGTAACTTTCTTTTCTTATACTTTATTGCTCTGAATAAAAAGGCAGAGAATTTCCTAGAAGTCAAGTTGTGTGGAAAGAAATCAAATTGTCCAGCAGTTTAGACACAGTTTCAGGTAGAGATTTCTCATGCGTCTCTTTCAACTCATCGGCAGCTGCTTGCTGCTTTAAAAAATACCCTAAATTTTGATTCTTCCTGTGTCAGCCTGATGTCCTTGAGGACTTGTAGCGCTCATTGCTGACATCTTCTGGTGAGCAGGGAGGAGAGAGCTGCATCTATTGCAGAATCCCATCTCATACTTTCAAGGGAAAGTAGGAAAGGAAAGGGGAGCTGTGTGCGTGAGTGAGGCATAATTCCATTTATTTAGAAAGCTTTTGGGATACTTGGGGGCTGGGTAATAGGGTTAGAGTTTTTATGTGTGACAATAGCGAGGAGAATTATGTTTGGAAGAGTCTTGGTGAGCTGTTTTTTTTGCCAGTGAACTTGAGATATAGAGGCATCTTGGCTTGCTGCACCATGCAATTATTTCTAAAGAAGTCACAATGGAGAAAGTTGTTCCGTTTTTAAAATAATGTGAGAAAGAAAATCATCCATTAAGTCATCCTTCTCTGGAAAGGACCTGCTGATTCCTTCTTAAAGAGTTGTGGTGAGGCTCTATAGCACCCAGTGGACTGGTTGGCAGAGTAGTGCGGCAAATGCGTTTAGCAGCAACAGCTAGCAGTGGACTGTGTTTGTGGGAGAAACTGTTAACAGAAACTAAAAATCTGCAATCATCATCTGCTGTTTATCAACTCGGGCAAGTCTGCACTAGGATACCACAGTAGTAATAACAACCTAAATATGGTTTCTGGAAGGTATATTGGGAGACACCCAGGTGGTCCTTCACAGACAGCTTGGACCCCCTTGATCTTCTCAAACTCAGGTTGATCCCAATCTCATTGGAAGTGAGTGAGGGGCTGCAGAATTGCAGCATGTCTGTGCATAGCCCAGTGCTGCACATTGCAAGAACACCTGTGAAATAGCTCTGTATGTGCCTGTTGCACTGTACGTAGCCAGTCATCCTCCAGGAACCTTGGTGCACGTGGTGGATGGGTGCAAAGCCACTGCCACTGAACCTTTTTTGGAACGGGATTGTCTCTCTGCTCCTGAGCACTAGGATGTCTCTTGGTCAAGCCCCTTTGGCCTGGAAGGGTTTGCATTCCAGCTGGAGACCATCTCCTGGGCTAGTTTTGGCCCAGGAGACAGCGGCATCTTGCTCTGTTCACTTTGTGCTGTGCCTGAAGGACTTTGTAGTGAGTCAGTCCTGCTACCTATGGCACAGCCAGCCTGCAAGCCAGGGAAATGGAAGTATCACTGTGACACTTGTTAGCGGATCTGGGCTAACAGTCATCCAGGGAGAAGGAAAGAACAGGATGTCCTGCAAAAACTTTTGCATAACTGATTTCCATTGACCTGTACAACCTAGGTAATCAGCTTCTTTAGAACTAATCGTATTCCTGTATTACTGTGAGTTTATATGGATCATATTGCTGGATGGTTAAACCATATTTAACCATAAGTTAAAATAAAAAATATAACCCATTGGCTAAAAGTTACAAAATCTGCAGTGCACCACTCCTTAATTGTGAGAAAAGGAATAAATATACTTTCAGTGTGCTGTTAAAAGGTATTCTATGTATGTATTCAACTTCTGTTGCCTAACACAATAGATTTATTGTAGGCTGAAAGTCTGGCTGTCTGGCTTTTTCAGACTAATTCACCTTGCTGGTTTTTTGAGCTTATTTGAGTACAAGGGTTACATTCCAAATACATCTGGGTAAGGATGGAGTGACATGTAGGAGCTTCTTTTTGTGTTTCTATAAATCCCATAATAAAGCAAAGATGAATGGGTTCTAAATAACAGAGATAACACGTTCTTAATGTAAGAATAAAAACAACTGTAACTGGATAATGTGGCATTTTCAACATACAGCGTAGTATTTAATTTTTTTACAATGTACTATTAAATGTTTCTTTCCCTCCCCTCTTCAAGTCATCATCACTTTGTATGGCCGGTGTTCACGCAGGCGTTGTGTCAAATACTCTGGGTGGCCAAATTAATGTTGTAATCAGCAAGGGCATTCCGTACTATGAAGGCTCCCTGGCTAACAATGTCACCTCAAAAGTGTAAGTGTACTTCTGATGTTCTCCTTATCTTTAGCACCTTAGGTCTTGATAGTGTCTCATCACGGAATTAATTTCAGCTGGTAAAGCTACATGTTCCATGGACAGGTTCTCTTCTGTAAGGTTCTCACGATGCTTTTTTGCTAGTGTGATTGTTTTACCAGATATTTTTTACCTCTAGGCCATAAAGATTAATTTTCCAAATTCTGCAAGGAGGTTGCATCTTCCAAAATGCATGATGTAACCTTAAATTCCTAATGGTCTGTGGGAAAATAATAATTTAATGGCAACTTTTTAGTTGCAAGGAAAAGAATGTAACTTGTCATTTTATCTCAGGAGTCCAAAGAATTAAAGCAATTGGAGATTGATTCTTGTTATTATGATTAGCTTAATTTAAATAGGAAGCATTTTAATGAAGTCTTGTGTTTTGCTGGGCAGCTGTTTGTTTGAAAGCCTTTGACTCAAATAACTAAAAAAAGGATAGAAAAGGGGTTTGTACTGCAAGCACTGCAACTCTGTGACAGGAACTGTTAACTTTAATTGTGAAGTGCTTGTTTAGGCGTATGTGTATAGGTTTCAGTGGCAAGCAGTCAGAAAAATAAATTGAAGACAGTTTGTTTCAGTTTTCCTCACTGACTACCACAAAAACCATCTTCTTTTGTTCTCTGCAGGGGGCCGTTATCTACAAGTCTCTTCACATTTAAGACAAGCGGTAAGCATTATCACTTGTATTACATGTTGATGTTTTCATACAAATTTTGTGAGTAGAAATAAGCGTGTAAGTATTTTATTTCTTATTTTTTGTTATAGTTAGACATTTTTTTACTGCATTCCTCAGTAATTTATATGTTTGAATTGTTTTACTAGCTCATTTTGAAGATTAACAGTCACTACGTTTTTAGATACAGTCATGTATAAAGTAAGCCTTGCTTATCTGCAGAAAGAGATTCTTTCAGGTTATGTTCCTCTATTACAGTCTGGTTCGAAGTGACTTGACTCCCATACTTTAAATGCACCGCTAAAGCAGAGTTGGGCACTTAAGAGTTGCTCTTTATTTGTACCACCTGTGCATCCTAGTTTTTTTCCAGGTTTACTCCTTACGCTTTCCTTGCTGCCTGCTAAGAAAGCTAGCAGAAATCCCAAAATTATTCCTTATTTTTCTCCACCCACTTTTACTTTTTTCCTCCCATATTCTTGCAGCTGAATGCTATGTGATAAATTACTTGTCTCCCTTGCTCTGGAAAGGCATCTCTTGGGCCTTGCTCTGTGTGTAAGTTGTGTTCCTTCTTGGCTGCTGTGTTTTGTTTTGTAAATATGTACCAGGTTGCTGATTGGTATAACAAGTGTTCCCCTGCTTAAAGCTTTACTCCTTTCCATGTTTTTACTTCCTGTCATTTACCTGTTTTACAAATAAATTAGCTGTAGTTTTTGAAATGGAATCTACTTTTTCTGTAAGTCACTTTGAATGCCATCTTTGAGTGGATGTTGGAAGTATTGTGAAGACAGTGTCCTTTCCTTAGTCTCTTTTAATTGTTTTAATAACAATATAACTCCCCCCCCCCCCCCCCCAGCAAAACCATAATGTCTGTTTTCCATAAGGATAAAGTTAAAATAAAAGAGGGGGAAATCATACTCATACTCCTTAAAAGTAAACAAATACTTTTCCTATTATATAAGTAAAAGTGATGCTGACTGGAGATATAAAGGCAGGAATCTCATGGGCAGGAGTGTTTGGAGATGGAAATGTTTACAAACAAGCAAAAATTAGAAAATATAATCCACATAATATTAAAATAATTTCTATCCCAGACCTCTGCAAGAGCTGGAAGAAGAAATTGCATGTCTGGTGACCTTATGTATGCAGAATATTAAACACAGTGATCGAGACAGGGTTTGTTGGGGTTTTTTGTCTTTCAAAATGTGATCTGATGGTGTATATGAATGTAATTATGTGGCCTGGAAATATGAAGAGATAGGACAAAATGCTGATTTAGACTATGGATTTCAGTGACATATTTGAGAAATTATTGAATAAGCTAGAGACAAGATGCAGGTCTAGATTAAAATGTATGTAGTTGGGTGCCCTAGGAGTTAGCTGAAGGAAAAAAAGAGGACTCTGTAGAATGCTCAAATAAGGTTTTATCAGACTGTGGTGAAGTTACAAGTATGGTTTTTCTGTAATAGTTGTTTTCATGACTTGGTACAAAATAGAGGAGTGTGTTCTTAATGCTAGAGGCATGGTCAGTGCAGAGGAAGGTGTAACTATTTGTAAGGGAAGACCTGGCTGATTTTGAAACTTGAGTAATGGGAATTAATTGAAGAATCACAGAGCAAAAAGTATAAGGTTGTAGAGACTGAGGCATTTCTGCTTCAAACTGGCAGCTTGTTAGATGGAAGTGACAGGTGAGGGAAAGGATCTGGTTAGTCAAGTGCTACTGTGATCCCGTCCAATAGAGACAACGTCCAGTAGAGACAACAAACTATTAATGCCATCGAACAGGACATCGGTGAGGCCTTGTCTGGCATCCAGTCACACATGGGCTCTGCCCCCTGCACCTCCCTTGAGGGATGAGCACCTGACCTTGGTGCAGAGGAGGGCTGCAGGAGTGCCTGCAGGGAGAGGGGGAGCTCACAGCAAAAGGGAAACCTGGCTGGGTTGTTCAGGCTGCCTGACTGCAGGCAAAGATTGCTCTCTGCTGATCTGTCTGGGGAATACACGTGTGAAAGGGGGAAACTTTTGGTACTACAGAACAAGATTTTATAGCTAAGAGCAAACGGATATCAACTAGCCACAAGGAAATTTAGCCAGGAATTTAGGAGATGTTTTCTAGCCATCGGTAGAATGCAACATTGGAAGAAACTTTTAGTAAGAATGGTGACAAAAAAATACAACTAATTTCAAGAATGTGTTTGAGCTCAAGGCCAGGATTATGACATGGCTTTCTTTAGTGTATTGTTTGAATTAACATTGTGATACTGAGGTGAGCTTAAAAACCAAGAAATTATATAGATGCAAAAAAGAAATGAATGATCAAGTAGTCTGTTTCCCATTCCTGCATCAATCATACATGCTATTAAACCATGAGAGCTCCCCCAAAGCTTCTCTTCTAGTGCTCTGTATGGGCCGTGATTGAGAGAATATCCACATTACTGTTGAGCCGGCATAAATCACGTAATACTCAAGACCACAAATTTGGTTCCAGCATCGCTTTTAGAAAGCAGAAGACAGTAATTTTTGTTGGTAGTGGTGTTATGGAATAAATTTAGATGGCAGTTTAATATTTGCATGTAAAATTTTAAACTCCAAGGAGGTAAAATAATTGAGTAACTTGCATTTTCATTTTGAATCCTCCCCTTTCCTGTTGCTCAGGTTGCTATGGGACACTGGGGATGGAATCTGGGGTAATCCCTGATTCCCAGATCACGGCATCATCTATTCTTGAGTGGTCTGACCAAACAGGACAAGTGAACATTTGGAAACCTGAAAATGCCAGACTAAAAAGGGTTGGTCCTCCTTGGGCTGCCTTTATCAGTGATGACCATCAGTGGTTGCAGATTGACTTGAATAAAGAAAAGAGAATAACAGGTAAGTGAATCTGATGTGGCTTTTAAGCAGCATTCAAGAAGTTTGGTTACCGACATCCTTTCTTCCAGTGCTTGGTCTTAGATAAAGTCCAGGTAACATTTAATTACTGTTACAGCAAAATTGGCTCCATGTCCTAGCTAATACACTGAGGAGTTTGGAGTTAGAGTTGAACAGGTAGAGCTTCATGGTAGAAAACACCTCTTCCATCAGAATTTGTTGAAGTGTTTCCTGTGGTTTTATTGGATCCTTGATGCTTCCCCTTTCCTGCTGTTGGAGGTGCAAATCCATATCCTGTCAGCTCGGTCCACTGGTACCTCTGCATGTGTACTGACTTAAGTTTTTAGGTTTTTCCCTACTGCCTGTCGTGTCTGTAATGAATCCAACAGTGGAGACAGGAACAACCGCAGTGCAGTGTGAGACAAGCAACAGACAGTAAACCAGCTGGCAACCTCCCCTTCACCTCCTTGCCTGAAGTGGAACTTTGGCCGAGAGTCAGGGGTGGTGGGCTCCTCAGCAGTCTGTTGCACTTTCCCTCAGCAAACAGACCCAACAGTGCAGACCGATGCAGCCAGAGTCTGGGTTAGGCTCTGTTCCTTCACAGAGATTGTGATGGACCATCTGTCTTGATTTTACTAGCTGTGTTTATTTGGAGAGACAGCTGGAGGTGCCGATTCCTAATCCGCTCTGTATGGTTTGCTTCACATTTTGTGAGTTGAATGAGTGAGGTCATGGTTACCTGTGTCTGTTGATCACAATGTGGCCTGTGCCGAGTAGTGAAGCACTGAGGCATTTTGGGGTTAACCTCGGGTAGCCTAAATAGTAGCAGTACAGCTATTGTATCTTCTATGCTGACATTAGTGCTTTCTATTTTGATTTAATTGTTCAGAGGTGATTCGCTGTTCTTAATTGGCATGTTTTCACTGACTTAAATCAAAAATCAAGTGGCTTTAAGTAGAGTGCTTCATAGAGTTCTGGGCTTTAAGACTATTGTGAAACATCTTCCTTTTATCAGTTTGGGTTTGTGTGTCTCTCAAATGTGTGAGTTGGTCTCTGTAAACTCAGCTGCGCACACTGCTATCAGCAGCTCCGTTTCCTGTCATTAAGCAACTGGGGTTTACCAGCAGCCTTTGTTATTACCTCCCGGGGGGCTATTTGGATTTTACATTACTCCTCGAATTCCTGTGCTAATAAGCTTTTAGAAAACAGCTTTCCTATGTGAGTCTTTCTGCATCGCTGCAGTGTCAGCTTTAGGAACCGACAGTTCTTTCAGTGGTGTTTTTAAGTTGGCGGTACAAAAGCAGGGAAGTGTGGTACTGTCTTGGCACCTGGAGACAGGAGTGGGCCACGGTCAAATGAACAGGCCGTTTCCATCAAGAAATGGGGGAAGAGTGCTTAGCAAGGTTATATATTAATTAATATATTATGTATATATAATTAATAACCTCATATAGAATATATAATTAATTAAAACATAAAAGTACGTAAAATGATTATAAAGTTTCAGTCACTGTAGAAGGATCAGACCCTGGCACCATGGATAGATTTTTTGAAATGTAACTGGACCCGTGGAGATTCCAACTACATAACTCTGGATTCAAAAGCTGATCTCTTAATTTTTACAAACTGTTACCAGTTTTTTGTCTAACTGGGCACCTTCGTTTTCACAGGTATCATAACTACTGGATCAACCTTAGCAGAATACTACTATTACGTTTCAGCCTACAGAATTTTATACAGTGATGATGCACAGAAATGGACAGTATACAGAGAGCCTGGCATGGATAAAGATAAGGTAAAAATACCAGACAGTTTCTAGGTATGTTCTATGGAGATTTCACAATTGTAAATGCGACTAATTTTGGTATGGTGAGGAAGCGTTAAGTAACTTTCCTTTTCAGTGTAATTCTGAATCATAAACAGCATCTATGTGGAAGAAACTATGAAAATATGCAAACATGTAAGGATCTGAACAGTTCTGAAATGCACAGATTATTTTTATTACTATTTGGGGATGGGAGTATTCTATACAAGAAACTTCCATTGCCAGTGGTAGGCCGTCTGGTACGGCATATAATCAGATTTCTTTCAAATTTCTTTCAAAATAGGTTGTTTGTTTCAAAAATAAGGGTTTTTTTCTTATCCTCTTGTGGTTACAGAATAAATGTTATGGGTTGTATAATTTTCCATTGTTTATAATATTTCTGTTAATGTCACTGTTTGACAAAATACGGGTAAGTTTCTTTCCTGTATAATAGAACAGCCCTTGCAGAGGGGAGTTTTCTTAAAAAATGAAATGGTATGTTCAGATTGCAAATGCTTTGCCGCACAGAAAAGTTACCTAAAGTTAGCAGCAAGGTAATCTTATTTTCACTGTGTTGCAGTATTTAATAGACAGTAAAAATGGGAAGATTAATGTCCTACCTGGTCTTCCCAGTGGTTCAGATCAGATTTTCTTAAATAAATCAGAGGATTTTTGGTAACCTGACTGGAACTAGATTTTTTTTTTCCTTTTCTTAAAATTCTTGGATGTAATTTACCTTACTTCCATAGGCCTGTGGTATCACGTATGTGTAGTAGTAACGAGTAACATCATAGTAACTTTTTAGAAACAGTTCGTAAGAATGGTAACTCTTTAGCTGTACTTGGTTTTCTTCTGTTTACTGCAGGTTAAGAATGTCAAGGTAGGATGTAGCATCCTGTTGATGAAGTGAAAGGTTGAAGTATCTCATTCGTTAAATTAAGAGGTTTTTTGAACACTGAACATTATAGTAGGAAACTTTCCTGAAAGGAGGAGACTTTACTGTTGGGGCTGGTCCATCTCTTTGAACCTGCACGTGAACTAACAGACTGTTAGTATGAAGTGTTCAAAGGAAAAAAAAAATAATCCAGCATCTTTTGCTAGTTTTCGAGTGCCCTCTCCTGGCGATAAAATAAAATCTCAGCTAGAGAGCTGCCTAGATTTAGGCTTCGTGTTTAGTTTGATAATTGTTTTAGAAAACTTTTGCAGCTATTGCCTTTTAACTTGAGAATATTGTTTCTCTTGCAAGTTCATGAAATGAAACAAATTGTGGAGCTTGAATTTACAGGCAACAGAATTTTTTTGCACTCTTTGTATCATTAGGTACAATGCACAAAGAACCACACGTACCCTGGAAGTGCCAGCTGTAGTTAAATGACAGAAACAAGGGTTCTGTCAGGATCTCTTAGGCTTCAAAATAGCAGATTTTTCCTCTGGATGACATCGTCTCACTTGATACAGCTTTGCTTTTGGATGCATACGAGCGCAGGCTTCTCCCTTTGAGCCTTACATAATTGCATACCAGGCTAACCTGGAGGTGCTATTCCCTGTTTTTTTGAAAAATGTTTGAAATTCCTAACGTTGTTCAGGAGACTAGAAGCTTTTCCAAGGCTTTCCTGTAGTCCTCTTTGCCAATAGCTTCTAGAGATCTGTCAGCACTTAAGAAAAGCTTTTCTTAAAATTTTTATCTATGAAAAAAAGAATAAAATGCTTGAGTTTGGGAAAAATGACACATCAAAGCTGCAGTGCTGGAAAAGTTGTTTGACAGCACAGAGGCAAATGGAGAGAGTTTGATAACAAATTGAATATGACAGTTATCAAAAAACTTGCACTGTATTGATCTCAGAAGCGAATTTTTTTTTGTGCAAAAAATTAAATGAACAAAAAATATTGAGCTGCAGATGAGCTGCAGTTACCATCATAACACTTGACATGAAAAGCTTGACTAATAAAAGCCTGGAGCAAAGAACTACTGTTATCTTTCTTGAAGATAATAGTCAAGGTTAATGATTCTTATTGCCTTTGCTGTTACATGCTCAGCTTCAGAAACCTGAAGTGAGACTAACGTTCAGTGTTGGGCATCTGTTTCCCTAATCTGTAACTCCTGCATTTGTTGCTCGGCTAGCCAGGTGTGGCTTGCACCTTCTTTTAGTAGTGGGCACTGGCATGGCACACTGAAAACAAGGGTACAGTACAGCAGTTCGGGCTGGGCGCATCCCCTCAAAGAGTTACCCCTGTATTTTGCTTCTCATTTGCATCTTTACCAAAACAAGTAATTCTCTGGTGAGTTCTGTAGCTATGAGCCTGTCAGCTTTAAAAAAAAAAAAAAAAAAAAAAAAAAATTGCCCTAATTTAGGGGACAAGTGGCTGTAAATTGGAACTCGGTCTTCTGTGTTCTTGCTGTGTGTCATTAGATTGTGAATACTTGGACACACAAACTGTGACTGCTTTGTATTATTTCGAAAATAACACCGTAGACTTGCCCCTGCCTTCAATCTGTCTTCATTCATTGCTAGTAAATATATTTAAGAACAATAAGCTTAAATTCAGAGCAGGACAAATACCACCAAGAGCCGTGTGCTTGTAAATCTGCTCTGCAGTAAGTTGGGCAAGAACAGACACTGTACACTTTCAAGACAAATACCTTGGGTTTGCTTACCTAGATTTTTAGTGTCATGAATGGGTTAGCAGTTAGTCTGAGAGTGTTACTTGGGTACATAAAAAGGAAAATGCTCGTTACGAACTTAATGTGTAGAAAAAACTATACACTTAAACATTAAGTACTGCATTTTAGTTACCAAGCGATTTATTTTTCCATGCCTAACTAAATTACGTGTCTATTATTTGATCTGTCAGTGCTTTCAAACATGAAGACAATTAATGCCTATGTAAGGACAAACCAAAATTCTTATGCGTAAGTAACAGTAATGGGGCTTGTGTGTCTTTTAAGAGTGGAGACGTTAGGTACATCAGGGAGCCCAGGTGTGAGTCCCTTAAAGGTCTCTGAGGTTGTTTGGGATTTTTTTTGGCTTTTGAATGGATAGCTTCCTGGAATAATTGTTTTCCTTGAAATCTGTAGGGATATTCTAGTCATTTTGTTACAAAAACTTAAACACAGGAGTACAATACAAAAATATCTATCTATTTAGTGTGTCAAGGTTGAAACACGAGTGATCTGTATTGATTAAAGTGTGCTAAAAAATCCGCTGCTCTGTTTTATGCAGACCCATCAGCTGTTGCATAATACAATGCTTCTCCTTAAGACTGGCAAAAAGTGCTTTATTGTTTAACAAGTGGTATGAGTGAGCAGAAAACTTGCTATAATACTTATCTTTCAGGCAAGTGCCAAATTCTGTTCTGCATTACGTCCAACAGGATTTGCAATATCTGTATCAGTGCTTTAAAAACGAACATGTTAGTTATTGTCACCTCTATGGTGATGTGTTGCAGCAGCACCCAAGAGCTGCATTTGCAGTTGCAAAGCCCAGCTGCTGTGCGCTGACGTGGAGACACAGTTCACTTCCTATCTGAAGACATGATACCAAATCAGTCCTCCCACAGAAGATGCTGGGATGGCTTGCTGCGTTGGAGTACTGGGCCTAGTTTCTGTATTGTTTTAAGCAGTTCAGTGCAAAACCTGTAGTTGGCTGTAAGACTGTCAGTGTGCTTACACTGCATCATACAGTGACTGTCTGCTTACTGGTCTTAAATTTCAACCAGACATTGTCAAATTTTTACAAGTTCTTTGTGTGCAAGGCCCAGCAGCGACGAACCAGCTTTAGCTCATCCTTCATGCAAAGTCTGCGTCCTTCTCTTCCAGAACCACGTGGCTCCCAATGAGACTCTGAAGAGAGCGCTCGCATTCTGAACCTGAATCCTTTTATTTTGCCTGTGGTTCAGCCCTTGTAGGCACAACCACTAGAGGACAGTGTGATTACATATTTGACTGTGCCTCTTAATGCTTTCTAATAAACGCCATACCCAGTCACAGGACAGACTATGCTTAAACTATTAGGCTGTGCGAAGGCACCGCGTAATTTCTGCTTGCACATTGTCACAACTGCTTGCTATATGTATATATATTTGAAGAGTAAGTGCAAAATACTAAAAAGCACTGAGTTAGAATTATTCAATGCCATAAACGTGTGAGATGTCTTTCTTTAGCAGCAGGCATTGCCTAGGGAGCATCAGTAGAGTATTACACAGTACCTTTATTCTGAAGTTAGTAGTTGCGTGCATACACGTACACACACCCCCACCTTTATTTTATTTAGTTATATATTTAATAGGCCTGAGTGGAGATGTGCAGGCAGGCAGCAGCACAGTTCTGGGGTGAATTTTCAGTATTCTACCCCGCTTATTTTTCCTAAATAAAACATAAAAATTGGTTGTAGTTACTTAGTTGGTATTGCATTTGTGTAACATAATGTTTGTCTCTTCTTTTTTTTTTTCTTTTCTAGATATTTCAAGGGAACACTGAATTGTACCAGGAAGTTCGCAATAATTTCATTCCGCCTATTATTGCACGCTTTTTTAGGATTAACCCCTTAAAATGGCACCAGAAAATTGCAATGAAAGTAGAATTGCTAGGATGTCAGTTTAGTATAGGTAAGGCAACTGAAAACCATTCAACTGTGCAAGACAAGCAATGAAATAATTTGGCAAAGATTACATTGCGGGTATATTTTCAATGAGAAAAAATACTTCTTAGCTGCGTCATCCTTCTCTAACTGATAAGTGTGAATACCTCTGAATGTCCTCCAAAGTTATTACACTTAACCTGGAGAATACCCAAGTTTAGGTGTAAACAAGGTAATTTAGAAAATAAGTGTTTCAAAGACACCAGTCACTTGCTTTCCATGTTATTGATTCATGGGTGGTTTTTTTTCCCTCATTATATAACATGAAAAAAAGCTTTAGAGCAAACTGTTCCAGCTGTTTTCTCCTGAAAAGGAAACATGGAAAACTAGCACTTAAACCTTTTTTTATAAATTCTTTTTTTCTAAAGGCCGTGCTCCTAAAATCACCATGCCACCACCACCTCAGAACAAGAATGATGACAAGAATGATGACTTCATTCATTCAGTGAAGACTTGGTTGCAGACAGATAAAACAACTTTCACACCTGAAATAAAAAACACCACAGTGACTCCAAGCGTAACCAAAGGTACACACTGTTAAGCAGTAGATGGGTTTGGGAACTCCTTACAGTACTTTGGCATATATTAAGTGTGCTTTCTGAATTTAAGTTTTCTCAACACTTAACAGAGTATAGCAATACCAATCTTTTCTTTTTAGTATTTACCAGTTATTAAATATGCATATGATAAAAATGTACAGTTGCATGCAGAAACAAAAATCAATCTTCCAAGTCATACATACATTAAATTCCATCTTTCAAAACTTGTTCAAACTGAGTTCAGCTTGTAATTACTGAACAAATTTTGTCAGAAGGAGAAGTTGTGACCTGGACTTCCCTTCAGAATTAATCAGATGTAACTGCTTTGTTGTTTAATTTGATAATGTCTGAGGACAAAACACTTTCAACATAGCTTATCTTTTATGGAGCAGTCACGTTGGCACAAAATTCGAAAAACATCATCTGGCATCATCATTTTGTTTATGAAAGAAAATCAGAAAAGGGAGCCAGATCACTGCAGATGCAGGCATTGGTGAGGTGTCCTTTGGATGGCGGGGGACAGGATGGGCTCATGTCACAGGCAGACCCAGCATAGGCTGATTGTGATTAACTGTTAAAGTATCTGTGGTATTTACTCCTTATAGGAGGTTCAAACCTAAGTGGTTGTGTGTTCCTGGACTCTTTTGATTTTCCTTGTTAATAATAAAATACATTGTTCTAACAGAAACATCTTACTTATATTAGAATACATCTGTTGGTTTTGATGAAAAAACTTGCAAAAATACCAGCTGTGCATACATGTAGAAGAGCTAGATGTTAATTGACACTGTGGGAGCATCCAGTAGGGTAGCTTAGCTGGGGGATCTGGTATGATAGACACTATACGTAAAAACTGTGTGTTTTACCCAAGTAATTTTCAAATTAAAAATGGATTTATGAAAAGCTCTTCTGTCTGACACCACTTAATTTAATGGCTTTCAGATGTGGCATTGGCAGCAGTTCTGGTTCCAGTGCTGGTGATGGTCTTCACTACTCTGATTCTTATCTTAGTTTGTGCGTGGCATTGGAGAAACCGGTAAATGAATAGATTAATGAAAGTACTTTAAATAACTGTTAGCCTGGTGTGTGGGAATTAAATGCTGCATGTATCGCTATGGGAACTACATGGTCCACACTTGTGGAAGGATTTTTCCTCCAAATTGTATTCTCTGTGAGAAAATGTTCACTTGAATAGCGAGGACAGCAAAAGCAGCTTTTTGTAACTATTTTCATTAGACGTGCTTTTACTGAAAACTGGTTTCTCCAGTAGCAGCAGACTGGTGATGGCAAGCCAGGTTACTGGTGCTTATACTTTAAATTTGAGGACCAGTTACAGCCAAGGTGATAGTTGCTGAGCATTAATTAACACATCGTCTTATGAGCAGACTAGCTCAAATACCCCCTTTTTCTTTTTTCCACAGCAAGAAAAAAAGTGAGGGCACTTATGATCTACCTTATTGGGATCGTGCAGGTAACAAAATGGTTTCATGAAATCCTTTACTTGGCATTTTTCGTTTGATGGATATATTTCACATTGCAGTAACACAGACAATTTCTGCTAGCACAAGCTTCTCTAATGCTAACTCATGTAGGCGTAGCGACCACTGAATTTCTTTTCTGGACAGACTTAACTGCTTCATTCTCTGGTTTTTTGGTTTGTTTGTTTTTGTTTTGTTTTTTTTTTTTCAAGAAATAGAAAATACCTTGTTTCCTGTTAGAGCTTACAGCTCTGGAATTTTTTTAGTAAACAAAGTTGAGAACCTCTTACTTATGCGACATGAGGGGAAAAATAAGTTATGACGAATGTCCTTATACATTTGATAATCATATATGTGTTACTTTTTTTTTTTGTTTGTCCTGGAAAAAGGCTCTTACATCTTTGTGAAGGTCTGTCAAGTTTTGCCTTTCTTCGTTGCCCTAGTAAGCATATGGGATTGTCTGCAGCCTCTTTTAGGCATATTTTCTATCCTACTGTCTTGTGCCCCGTTAACTTGGGATCAGAAGATTCCACCAAGTGGCACTTAGCAAGCATCCTGAAAATGCTTTTGCTACAGCATAAAGGGCTGCTGCAGCAGCTGGGTTTGTACTGTCTGTATGACTGTGCTTCACTTCTCTGTCCTCATGTTGAAAATTTCCACATCTGTGTGTTTGCTCACTGGCAGTTTTCAGTATGCCTGATCCTTTAGACAAAAAAAAAACTTTTAATGACCTTATTTTTATTTATTGTCCATTTCTGATAGGTCACAGCACTGTTGTCATAGAATATTAGACTCAAAATGGGAGGGGAACCTAATAAAACCTGTCCTTCCCACCTTCTCTCAAGAAAATGTTCATGGCCACAGTCGCTCCTTTCATTTCCACTGAAGTTAAAGTCCTCTTTATTCAGGTTTTTGCAAATATTCACTGATCAACCTTTTTCAACAATATGTGTTAGAAACATGACATTAGCAGCCTGAAACCATGTTAATTAAATGTACTCTTAAGTTATATCTGACCTTGTCTAAAATTTTATGTAAATATTTGATTTACAAATTGGAATCATGGCTGACTTTTTACTATTTTCTGTGTTCTGCGAGTTTATTAATGTGATAAGGAGCACCCCCACTGCTGCTAATGAGCATTCAGGGATAGATTCACTGGATTGCAGCAGTTCTGCAGGTGTTTGAACGGGGAGCACTCAGGCAAGCTGGTTGGGTGAGAGTAACGCTGTCATTGCTGAATCTTCAATCTGCCAGAAAATGTTAATGTATCTTGTAACCTTAGGGTCATGCAAATACTGATAATGGATTGGTTTACCTGCTACAACAAAATAAGAGATGTGGTGTAAAACACACAGTATATGCAGTCTTGGGTGGTTTTTTTTTAAATCCACATGTAGGATGGTGGAAAGGAATGAAGCAATTTTTCCCGACCAAATCAGCAGAACACGAAGAAACTCCTGTACGCTACAGCAGCAGTGAAATTAGTCACCTAAGACCAAGAGAAGTCCCAACAATGCTGCAAACAGAGTCTGCAGGTACATTTTACTGGTTTTGTGGGACATGTAATATATATATATATGACATGCCAAAAATGTCAGGAATTTGGCTACATTTAATTACAGAGGAGGAATTAATAGTTCTGTTGGTAAGGGCATTTCTTAAAATGCAGGCTTTTTCAAGTCTGTTCTCGGAGTATCATAAAAGTATGTATTAAGTGACTTGTGCTGTGGACAGACACTTTCCCAAGTTAACACAGTAACTGAAAGTTTCGTTACTTGTACTTGTTCTTAAACCCCATAAAGGGTTGAAGGAGTTTTTTTGTTACGTTTTCATGCACTGGAAATAATCTCACCCCATTATCTTTATGCACAAATCTGAAATGTGGCACTTGGTTCCCTGCACTGACTGTATGGATTAAATCATTCTTTTGATCCAGAAGAGGAGGAGTTACTGATAAGGGCATATGCCCTTTCTTTGGTGAACCAGTCATTGGAGGAAGACGCCTGACTCTGCCTTTCGTTCTGTGCTTACGTGCTGATGGCAGAAATATGCAGACGTGCAGGAGTTACAGCTTCACAGCAGGCAGAATTACTTTCCTCATTTTGGCTCCTTGTCTGTTTTTACCCAGCTAGCCAGGTTTCTCACCTCCAGTTTTTGTAACTCAGGTTATCTGTTGAACTGAAACATCTTAGCTGACTGCAGGCAGGCTTCCCCCCTCAGAGGACAAAGCCTCTACGCCAAGGACTACTTTTCATCAAAGGCAGGCAGGATAATTTCATTTAATTTTAATTTTGTAGGGAATAATGTTTCAAAAAAAAAAATGCTTTGAGGCAGACTTACAGCATGGGAAATTGTAGCTCACAAAGGAAGAAGCATAAACCTGAGAATTTGGGATGTTGTGGCTATCCTAGTGGCTTTAACTATTGGGTGGAAATGACTTTTTTTCCAAAGCAATTGGCGCTGGCAGACAGAGACGGACCACTGGTTTGATCTAGGATAATAATTTCTGTGAAACTATTGACAGGTTGTATTTAATGCGATGCCACTGTAAAAAAAAAAAATTTCCATTAAATAAGTGTGGTTTATTTTGTTTTGTTGGGGCCTTCAACACAGAGTATGCTCAGCCACTGGTAGGGGGAATCGTCGGCACACTTCATCAGAGATCAACCTTTAAACCAGAGGAAGGGAAAGAAGCAAGTTATGCTGATTTGGACCCTTACAATTCACCCATACAAGAAGTTTACCATGCTTATGCTGAACCACTACCTATAACTGGACCAGAATATGCTACTCCAATAATCATGGACATGTCCAGCCATCCCAGCACACCTCTTGGCGTTCCTTCCGTTTCCACCTTCAAAGCTGCAGGGAATCAAGCTCCTCCACTGGTTGGAACTTACAATAAACTCTTATCTAGGACAGACAGCGCATCGTCAGCACAGGTGCTGTACGATACACCAAAGGGGCAACAAGGGCCAGCTGCTGCCAACGAATTGGTGTACCAGGTACCACAGAGCGTGGCCCACTCCACTGGGAATAAGGATGAACTGAGTCAGCTCACGAGTAAGGTAGAATGATGGCTTGTTTTTAAAAGCCAGTTCCATAAAGCTGACACTTTCATTTTTTTAACTGCATTGTTTTGATATTGTTAGTCTTAAATAATGCAATGTTGAACCAAAAGATGTGGTATGGGAGGTCTGGGAAACCAGTAATTCTGCCTTTCTTTAAGCTGTATATGCAACTACAGCTTGTCTCCTACAAAACCGTGGACTTTTTTATTACTACTGTACAACTGTCTGTCAGACATGAGAGAAGAACTCTTCAAGATTAGCTTCAGTAATTCATAGATGTGAATGATAAATTGGGAGAAACAGTTTAAAGTATGAAAGCCAGTAATTTCTTGCTAATGGTACTATTTCTAGGGGGGGGGAAAAAACCCAAACCCAAAGCTCCTAACTTTCGAAGATCTATATGTAAGCACTATAGCTTCTAAAATTCATTTTACCCTATAAAAGCCCCGCACAACTTTGGACTTTAAAAACTAGTCGGGACTGATGGGAAAAATGACACTAACTTAATGGCATAGAATAGTTTTGATTCTAAATTATGTTATTTTAGATTTTGTTCACAGGATTAGGAATCATCAGCTGTGTGTTCCTCAGAAGGTTCCCACCATTTTTGTTAGATCTGCTGTCTGTACAGTCAGTTTTCTGCCTCATCTCCTTAAGCCACTCAGTCTTGTTCCTTCCTAGGGATCCAGGAGGCACAGACTAAGTCATACAAGCAAACTGCATGACAACTGGTTTTACTTTTTTTCCCTACTAAACGAAGGCTACTCTGAATAGCGTCTGCCTCAAATTCAGACTTCCCTGATGGTCAGTGTGCAAGAAGCATCCAGGTGTCTGACGTGACTGAATTCAGAAAGGTTCTCCCTGCCCTACTTCCCCCTGGAGTATATTGTTGTGTGTTAAGATGTGAGCATATACAAAGATATGTATATACTTTTGTGAGTGCTTAAGGAAGCACACAAATATTCTAATGGTGCACAGTTTGTGTTATACACGCATTTAGCACATATGGTACGTTTTAGCACAACTGCAAAACTTTAGCCTTAGGGCTTTTCTTATGATTGTTCTTATTAGAAGTATAAAAGATTCCAAAACCTTTGCAAGAGAACTAGTACTGTTCCAAAGAGTGTCCATTCCAGAATGTTTAATGGAAATTGTATCCTTTGAATGCTCCAGTGTTCTCTACTATGAAAACATTGCAGTTGATCTTCTAGCTGGGATAATATAGACTAGTTTTAGCTAGGTAACCATGAAATGAAAACAATTTGGATGTCATAGTTGCCATTTTTTATCTTGTTAGAAACAAAGCACAGCTTTTTAGTCTAAAAGTAGTAGAAAATACCCACAATAAAAATGCTTTATTTTTATTGTAACAGCACTGTTGGGAGGATGATGAATTCTTTTATACATGTGAACCCCCCCCCCCCCTACCTACACATTAGCCCAGTTTTATGGACTTCAGTGATTGTTTGTTTCTGTGATGTAATTCAAGTGAGCCTTGTTTATTGCCCAGGGTCCTTAAACTAGGTGAAGAATATCCAAATCCAAACTAAAATACTTTTCAAGGGGGCTGCCACCATGTCTTTATACCAGTACGGTATCCTAACTTATCACTTGAAAATTTGTTTGCACAGGGGCTATATATAAACTCAGTAATCCAAAATTACTTGTGGCCTGTTCAACACCTAGAATATGCTATTACATACTCTGTGATACCTTAAAGCCTACATTTTTTTGGTCATTCATTCTCATTCATTGAGAATTATTTATTTTTTTTTTTTAGACTTGGGTGTCTAAGCCTAAATGTGAATGTAAGTAAGGGTGGGATACAAGACCCATTCATGAAAAAGAAATTCCTGCCTCTAGTTGTACTTTTGATGTTATTTCAACTTTTTCTGCTTGTTAAAGCTAGTCTGCAATCTTTGTAGTTTTGATTAAACAGGTGAGTGTTCTGACCCAACAGCAGCAACTATGACTTTGAAATTATCTGAGCTGATTTTTTGTGGGAGGTTATTTGTTTGCACCAAGATGTGACATACTTATTCCAGCCAAGTTAAGAAATCTCTGCATTCTCAAACTGTATCAGTCTAGGCTTAGAAAAAATAATCTACCATAAAAATAAATGGATGTGTTCAAGTCAGTAAAGTTAACACACTTGGATTTAATTTATACTGTAGGTCGGGTATGGTAGAACTGTGGATATACTGTAGGCTAAGATGGTGTAAGAATTAAACAGTTTCTCTACAGTGGGTTATTTTTTAAGCAACCGTAATGCAGTTTCATTATCTGAGCAGCACGAGCTGTTGACTGGAATGGATGTTTTTAAGAATTTGAGTCCCTTTTCTGATATAAATTAGTCCCAAGCTCTGCTCCCTGCTCTCAGCTTTGAACATGTTATCTTCTAGGGCTAAGAAGATAACTGAATATGTAACAGTTGGGTTTAAAATGTATACTACAAACTGTTAAACACTGATTCCGAAATGCAAGTTGCGTGACACACTTAACACTAGAATTCTCCTGTGTACAGTACAAGCAGAGGTATATTTAAGTGGCTATGTCATACATGTGAAGACATATGGATACAAAATGTATTTCAATCTCGTTTGGCTTGAGTATTCTCCCAGAATGTATGTTTTTACCTCAGCATGTATTGTAGTTGCTCAGTATTTGTATATGTTGCTAGAACTTAGACTGTATAAATAGCGAGGGGGTTTTATATGTATGTTAAAAAGTATTTTAAATAAATTGTACATACATATTACTCAGTATGTTTGCATTTAACACTTACCTTATGTCCAATTCATTTGTAGTTTGGAAATGCAAGGGTGATTTATGAGTTACCATACTACAACAGGGGTTATGCCCTTCCTCCAAGAGTGACATTGTATTGTTTCCTGGCAGTAGGTGTATGTGGCCATCAACCCACAGAGGACAGGTTGGTCCCTGCCCCATCTCACCAAGCATTAGAAGTAGTAAACTGGCACTTACCAGAGCAGTCTTTGCATCTGGAGTCTGCTGCAGGGGCAAGTGGTATTTACAGGAGGGAGCTTCCACGGAGTTACCTGCTGCTGGCAGAATGCCACCTCTGGAGTCATGTGGGATGAGGCACAGCACAGGCAGGTCCCCCCTGTTAGTGTAATGAGAAACTCAGGCTCCAGTCCAGTATTATTAGGTGCAGAGACAATACTGCCTTGCCGCCCCCAGTCTGCACACCACCGCTATACTGGTAGAGGGGCTGCTAGTTTATTCTTCGACTAGACCATGGCTATTTTCTAATTCCTGGAAAAAAGCTGCTTTTGCTTTCAAGGCTTTCCTCTTCTTTATCTTAATTCTAGCATTGCAGTTCCTAAAATAAGCAAATCATAATTACTTTTTTTGCAAATAGAGCATTAAAATTGGATCCTAAATGGCTTAGTCCTGTGTCTGTCAAACTGAAACATGCTTGTAACATTATAAGCAGACTTGGCTTCAGAAAATGAATGCCAGCATGCCTGCAAGCATCCCTGCTTTAGGTGACCAGTGTTCTAGAGGGACTGTTCTCAAGTGGGACGGCCATCTGGGTAAGGCAGAACACTTGCTGTTTCCTTATCTGTTTCTGAACCTTGCTGAACATCATACATTCTGCATGAAACATAGCTTACCTGAAATACTGCTGCTTGGGCTGTCTCAGCTTCATGTTTAAGGTTTTCTGCATCTTGGGTGATGGAGGGGAGGAAAAAAAATTGAAGCAAAAATGTATCTAGATCTCTAAAAATGTTGCAGGAGCAGAAAACGCCCTACTTGTACACACCTTAGCACGTAAAAAACCCTCCTGGCATACTGTTTTTTTATTACTCTGCCACAAATACTCTACAGAAATAGCGAAAGACCATGAGGAGTGCTTAAAAGGCCAAGTATACTGTTCACTACACAAATAGCACATTATTTCTAGGAAGGAAAGGTCCTGAAAAAGTAAAGCTTTTCATGTAAATGAATAAAATTTGTCCTTTGTCCCTAAGAATAAGTGTTCAACAACTATACTGGTTTTGTTTTACACTGATGAAAATAGAACATACTTATGCTTGCAGTAAACTCTCTTCTCCTCCTGTACTGGGAGTTCACGGGTGTCTCATTGCTAGCTGGAAGAAACTCCTGAAACTCTACTAGACACTTCAGATGTCTCTGAGCATTAAAACATCAAAGAAATGCACGTAATGGGCAATGCTGACATGGGAGGAGACTGGCACTAAGGAATGCTACTGTACATAATAGTCCAGTGAAAGTCAGCTTTGGAAGTTGCTGTTCAAACTTTTCCTTAAGTAAGTCTCAAAACAATTATTGTTCATGTAATCAAATATACCATGGTTCAAATTTGAGAGATGCACGACTATCACTTTTATGAAACTACATGATCGGTAACCAAATTCTGATCTAAAAAGGCAGGTAAAACTTGAAACTGGTGTCAGGTTTCAGCACAGCCAGAAGTTTATACCAACAGCTGTCTCTGCTGCCTTGCAAAAGGAAAAGAAATGGGTTTTTTGCACATGCAATGACAGTGCTGCACATGAAACTGGAAGATAGACTCCTACCTACACACACATTTAAATGGCAGAAGACTAGAACAGCTCTTAAGTGTACTTGCCTGCATGCTGAACTTCAAATCTATCGTGAAATTACAGTCTACCTAAAATTAAACTAAAAATTAAATAATGTTGGTTCTTTTCTGTTAGCTTTTTTACCTTTGTATGCAGCTTTAAGCAAGACAGAGTCCAGAACAGTCAGGATGCAACTGAAAGGGAAAGTAAAAATCGACGGGTCAGGTTTTACACTAATACAATGCCACAGTGCATAAAAATAAGCTTACCTAAAATAGCTACGCTAGGAATGATTGATTTTTCATGTGTTGAAGAAATTCTAAATCCTCTGTTGTGCATCTGTAACCTTTTATTCTTTATACTCTTTCTATACTCACTTTCATTGAAGCCTGGTTAGAAAGGAATGCATGCTTTTTTTTTGTCTAAAAGGAGGAGTTAGGCCAACTTTCTTACTACCAAGATGCCTAGCACTTGCACAGGAGAGGAAAAAGAATTCACTAAAATACACCTCTGTCTGAGAAGACCTCAGCTCACTGCACTGTATTATTAATAACCTAAAGGAAGTGAAATAGAACCTTCTGTCTTTTGTCTCCTTGTGCATGCTTTCCTCCCGACCAAGCTGGAGCATAATGGAAGGCTCATAGCTGAGTTCTGTCTGCTGCTCCGAGAAGTACTCACTTGGGTTTCCTTCACCCAGCCATCCACTTTTATTTTATTTTTTTAAAAAAGAACCAACCAAACCCCCAAAATAAAACCCCTAAAAGCCAGAAGTCTCTGCTTTTTCAGGTTTGGCTGAAATTAGCCCATGGCTTTTGGCAAAGGAGAGGGCATGCAGAAAGCCACGATTCCTTCAAGAAATTATAATAAAAAGGATTTGTAAAAGCTCCATAATTAGTCAAGAATGTCCATTAGTGCAAGCAAAGCACAAAAATGCAGCCTCTGTCAAGGCTTCTTATGAATCTGCTCAGGAAAGAAAAGCAGGTGGAGGCAGAGAAAGAAAGTGCAGTGGAACAACTGTCACAACAACTGTCTATATTAATAGTTTTGAAAAGCTGGTCCTGCTCCCTGACCTGTCAATGACTGCAAAATTTTGCAGTGCTGTTTTCAGTTGAGGTTTGTAGTATCAACTTCAATGGAATAGTTTAAAAGGTAAACGTTGTTTCAACAGTTAAATGACATCCCTTAACTGCCAAAGTAATGAAAAGGTGTCTGTTTTGCGTTTCATGAACTGAAGAGACAAGGAAAGGAGTTTTTTTCCATAGCAATTATTAGGAACAAATGAGGAATGGCTACAAAGAAAACACAGCAGAGGGAATTTTAAATGATGAGGACCTTTAGCATAGTAGTTTTTGTAGTTTTAAGATCAAAAGGCAGACAAGTTTCACACATACCTCTAAGAGGCAATAAAGAAAGTAATTAAGAGCCTGATGCAAATAAACCAAAAAGGTAAGTGACATTTTACACTCCTTCATGCTTCAAAGGGAGAGAAAACAGAACCTTTTAACTACTTTTAACAGTCATCTCTAGCACAGTGAACTTAATTTAAAGGAAAGATGAAAATTGGACAAACCACTGGAAAACTCCTCAGTACAAGTAAAAGACTTTTAAACCAGTGTGGACTGTCATACAAAATACACTATAAAGAAACTGGCCAGAAAAAATAAGAGCAAACATCTTTTAATATTATCTACATTTCAAATTCTACCATTCAAGCTAAGAAACTGGAATGTATCATTTACATTCACTGCAGTCTAGCAGACAACAGTACCTTAAACAGGAGTGTGTACAGACATGAAACTAGTACCTGTCTTAAACCTGTGTTTGATGTATTGTTCATTCTCATGACACAGCAGTGAAAATTTCTGATTCACAGGAATCTTGCTGACATTCAAGATTTGTTTTGCTCCTGCTGTGAACACAAAGTAATATTCTATTTCAGAGATAACAGCATTGTAAAACACACATAAAAATGTAAACTCATTTGTGTATGTAAAACAGCTATGATAGAATATATTCAGGATTCATTCAGGACTGCATTTGCAGAACAAAAATTAGAATAATTTTAAATTAGACAAAATACTGCAAACAAGCCTCTGCTTTTTTCTTCAGGTTTTACGATAACAATTTTGGAACAAAAAACAAAATGGAGAAAAAAAATTAAATGCCAAAGGAAGTCCCTAAGCCATTTATATTGAAAGGTAACTCACTCCAATGTCTCCTTCTGCCCAAGAAGACTGATTCATGGGGAGCAAAAACTTGCATTTTTCAGTAAAGCTCAAATAGATGTTTCATAACCTTATGAGCTTTCCCAGCCGCAGTTTCACACAACAAGAAAGCATCGTACTGGTCCAAAAAGTCATTAATGTAAAAAAAGGCAGCCAGAACAGGGTTCTCAGCCCACGTAAGTGCATTTTAGCTATAATCCTGGAAAGTCATCTTCCTTCAGAGAAGTGGACAAAAAGACCTCATGTTCCTGTCCTCAATTACTCAGCATCCTGTCTTAAGTCACATCTGGCACAATACACACCATATAAATAAGCATGCACCACATGCTTACAATATATGGCATTCGATCCTATTAGATAAATCTCACTATCTTAAATTATTCAAGACACAAAATTATGTCAGAGCTTCAAAGACTAAAATAGTTCATTAAGCACTAGTGAAGAGCAGTTTTCCAAATATTGACAAACTTCTGAGGTAGGCAAAAAGCAAGCTCCCCCCTCCCCTGCTCTTGCATCCATAAAGTTTCTAAGGCTTCACTTAAATGACACTTCTGATGAGGACATCCTCTCTCCCCACAGCAGCTAGATCCCCAACATAATGTTAGGTCCCAATTTTGCAACTAAGTTAATGTAGGACAGCTTCCATGTTGGTTTTGGTGGGGCAAGGTCCAGCACACCCTGGAATAATTAGGCCTTAGAATCTGCCCAGGCAATGTATGGCAGAGGCTTAACATAAACAGGCTCCAAGGAAATGCTCTTGTAACTTCAAAAGAGATTTTTTTTTGGTGTGCTTGCTAAGTCCTGGTTGGTTTTTGTTGATTTGTTGTTGTTTTTTTTTCCTGCTTGCCATGTCCTGGTTGTTTTTTATTATCACTTCTTTTATACCTACCTAACATCAATCCTTCCGTTACTAGCCTAGGTGGCCAGCTGCCTAGCTTATTATTTTACATTCCTGAGGGTATTTCTAAGCATGTATTACATAGCTATAGTAAACCATGGGGCACTTGGTTAACACCAAACACTTAAACCACTCCTCCAGCACCACGGACTTCCAAAATTTCAGACTTGTCTTCCAGCCCAGCTTTTTGGTAATCAAAGCAAACCACAATACAGTGGTTATTTTGACAGTTATTTTCATTTCCCAAAATCAAATGGTATCAAAATCCAATACTTTGATGTAAAGGAAAAACCCCCAACGTCTTAACAAAATTCCAGTTCCTAACAACAGACTATAACAAATTATGTTTTGATTATGTTTTCACAGCAAAATAAAAATAATTTATGCTTCTGTGCGTATTTTATAGCATTTTTTTCAACACAGTAGAGGAAGATGAAACCATATACACAAAGAACTGGTCTGCTACATAAAACAAACAAACAAAAAAAAGCTAATTATTAAACCAAACTTCTCTCATAAAACTAGACCTCCACTGGCAGTAATCCCAATCCAAACAGTGGCAGATACTAAATTTGTCAGTATGAAAAGACCGAAACCATTATTCATTATGCCAAAAGTTTTAACTTTTTTTGCATCTGTATCAGATTTTAAACTCATAAAATAATGAAACAAACAGCCACATGATATGCAGTACTAATAAAGCTGCCTGGAAAAATGAGTTCCCACTGAGTTGACCTCAAAGACAACTTGAAATACAACTGTATTACTATTTTCAAAACCTGTCCATATTTCTAAATTTGACTTCTTATAAGGCATGTGTATGACTGAGTTAGCATCAAAGAATTCCAAGAATATTTTTTCCATAAGTCACAATACCAGCCCTCTAATAAATTTTAAAAAGATATCCGCCCTTACTCTCAGCTGTAATGATGCTATTCCCTTTTTGTTTTCTGTAATGCCAGCAGAATTTGGACACCAAGAGACTAACATATATTGGTATGGGGAATCTTTTGTTAGCATAGCTAATCTTTTTCCTTAACATATATCTGTGCATTTGAGACATTTATTTTTCTGTCAGTATCCACCACCAATTACTTCTCTGATTTATCAGTCTGCAGGACAGGTGCTTGATAGTTGGAATGACTAGGTCCATCTATATACCAGTTGAATCCTCCTTCATAAATGACAGTTTAAAAACTTTCTCTAGCGCTGATGAATTACTTTGTTGGTACAGACAGGGATAGGAGGAAGCCATTTTCCTGCGGGAACAACACTATTATACTTTAATTTAGGTGGGTTTTTTCGGAAAAAATTAACTAGTTATGAAATGTCAGACTTCTGCAGGATCTTGGATACAGGACTTACCTGGCATTCCTTTTTGCATCTTCAAACTTTGCTTGAGTATAACCTCAGATGGTTTGCATGTCCTTCTAACCATGAAGCTTCATATAGAACCAAACAGAAATTTAATATTAAAAGCTGATTTTCTTTAACTGATCATTTATCTATAAATATAGGCACAAAGAATGTATTTAGAATAATCTTTTATATAGTTATATGCTATATGTAGTTCTATTTCAAGATAGCGTTACAAAGTTTCGCAAAATAAAAACAAACCCTTATTCTCACGTAACTTGAGGAAAAACAGCATGTGAAACCACACTTTTTTTCTGTACAAACCAATTATATAAAAATACCACTGTCTTAATCAGGTTTTCTCCAGTACACTTGCAAGCCAGTTTTGCCATGAACTGAAGTTTATTTCTTCATAGCATTGACAACTCCACGAAAACAAAACAAGTGGATTGTATTACCAGCAACTTTAAGGTTGATTAGTAAAGTAAGACCTTGACTGTATAATCTAAATATGCAATGATAAATACTTATAAAAATCCTACTGAGTCAAACTTAAAAATGCCTGACTTCTGAGTGTGTTTCAGCTTTAAAGTTTCAGCTTTAAACATGAAAAATAAAATTTTTGCTTTCATATCAAGTGAGGTATTAGTCAGCTCAGAACATCAGTATTTACACAAAACAAGCATTTTATACTTATTATTACAAGACATTACTGTACATCTTTTTATTAGCTACTTTCAGATGAAAACTACTTTCAGATGAAACAAAAGGCCTCAAAAATAAGCAAACCACAGACTTCCTATTTTTCCTACTAGAGAGGGAAAGTGCTAATGCCTGGCAAATGCCAGGATCAATCCAGCGTTTTCCTCTCAAGCACTTTATTGATCAGTGAGGACTATGCTTGGTATGTGTGAACTGAGTTGGAGGGAAGCATACGTTTTCTTAGGCTTACAAAACAAAACAATTTCCCTGATTCTGTTCTAGTAAAAAGTAAGTTGTGTCCAAATGTGCCTCTTTCGTATAAAGGCATCTGGAAGAGCTGAAATGGTTTAGTGATGTAAATCCGAACCTTGGAGATACAAGATTAGACATGGTGCATTGCTTGAGATGCAGTTGTCACATCGTATCATCTAGTATTTGCCTTGGTTTGACTCTTCCCCAGCTGGCGGCTGGCCCTGGAAGACAGTACCATGCTAGATGGCCCCACTCAAGATTGCTCATGTTACTAATTTTGCCCGGTGCTACCTGTGATTTGGGAATCTCTGGGCTTGCTTTCGCAGAGGCTGTTTGTACACAGAAGGCCCAAAAAAGCTGTGTTGTCTGACCACACTAATAAACACAAAAAGAAAGAAAAGAGAAGGACCCCATACTCTGTTTGTACAGACGCAGTACCGAAGCAGGTTTGATCCAACACTGGGATCTCTTCTAAGGCCACGACTACCGCAGATTTCCGCGCAGGAGACCTGTGAGCCCTGGTACACCGGAGCAACGCGTCTGGCAGGTAACGAGCACTCCACTGCAGATTTCAGGTGAGGCCCAGGCTCACAGCTGCCGGGCGCGCCGCCGCAGGTAACACGGAGACCACCAGAAGCACCAGCTCCAAAGAGCGCTTTCCGGAGCCAGCGTGACGAGGCAGCGTTTTCATACAGACCTGTCCCCACAGAGAGCACGGCAAATCCCCCGGGCCCAGCCTCGGCCCTGCTGCCACCACAGCCCCTCCCCTCAGGCCGGCCCGCAGCTACGGCGCAGACGTTACGGCGACCGGTAAGTCCCACCCCAGCCCCCAGCTCCTCGGGGCTCCATTGGCTGCAACGAGCAACGCTCCTCCCGCCCGCTGCTCGCCGATTGGCTCAGGGCCCCGCCGATCAGCGCGAGAACGCGACCGCTAGGGTGAGCGCGGCGGCCGGCTGGGCCGGCTAATGAGCCAAAATAAAGATAACGCTGGCCAGAACGGCGGGGAGCAGGAGGATGGGAAAGGATCTACTCAGCGTACTTTAGTCTAAAGAACAAATATGCCAAAGACTTGACTACTAAAGACTTGCATTTTCCATCAGTTTCTAAGGAAATCATGCTCTGCCTCTGCCTGTATCCCCCCAAAATAATTTTTTGAGTAGCATTTGGCTGAGGAAAACCTGCCAATGTGTCCACAATATTACAGTTGTTACGAGTTTTATGAACTCAGAAGGGAACAAGAGAGAGTGCAGACTGTATTACAAATACACAGCTGAGGCTACCTTTATATAAGCCTCCTTGCTTGAGAGCTACTGGTCCACCTCTTACAAAAAGAAGAAAAGCCCAGAATCCAAAATGGGAACAACTCAATTAACTTTGGTATGCCCCTGAAACTTTAAAATTACACCCCCCCTGCAGGAAGGGAACATTTCCCCCCTCCCCCCCCCCCCCCCCCGAACTCAGCATTATTGAATTGAAGTTGTTAGGGGAAATAAGCTTTCAACAGCTGAGAACACTTAAAATTACACCTGACACTCATACTTCATTTCTTTCTACAACATGATCACTATCACCTGTTAAGCAGATATGAGAATTTCTGACAAAGCAAGTAAGTTTCAGGGCAAATCCTAAATTAAAAAATTTAGCCTATGTAGTTACGCTGTGTGAGACATTCCATTTCAATCAAAGCCCCCAAAAAGCCAAAAAGTATGAAAATGCCCAACAGGCTTATGCCCTGCCTTCTAATTTTATTACCTCTCTTTGAAAAGCAACTCTCGACCTTTTTAGTTAAGACTTGGCTTTCCACTGGTTGCCTGAGGTGAAGTTACAAACTTAGAAATCTGAATAATAAATTCCTCAAGCTACAGCCTAAAACCCATTGGCACAATTACAGTTTATACATCTGTTAAGCCATTCTTGTATTTAATTCAATTTATCAGTAACAAAAATATGCAGAGATAAAATCTTATCCATAGTTTGACTTCTTAGTTCATCAACTTCATTCAGGATCAATGCCTTTTTTTATTTTCAACTGCGAAGCCAGAAATGACAGTGCATGAAGAAAGCTTATTCAAAGACTTTCTGTGATCATTACTGGACCTCACGTGAGACCCAACAACAGCGAGCTTAAAACATGGAAATTTGACTATAAACACTGGATTTTTTTGTACCAAACTCGGCAAATAAAAACCTGTGCTTTGTTTTGCTCAGTCAAAACAGGAATGGCTGACACCAAAATTACATGTAAACACCACTGATGTTTGTCAGCCCCGGATTCTGGTGGCCGACCTCCAGCCATGGCTTACTAGTCATCAGAATATAGTACTACGAAAGACCTTAGATGCAGAAACTATCGTCTGCTTTATAGGCCTTTTAATTCTTGTAAGGTGTAGCTGATGACTCACTGATTATTCTTTTATTAGTTTTACTTTTAGTGACTTTAACACTGCTGCAGTCAAAGCAACACACTGAGCACAGGACAAAGGTAAAAAACTGAAGCAAGGCCCCTCTTTCACAAAACTGAGAGTACTTCAGAAGTCGCTTACTGTCTAAATTCTCTTTGTAAATAAAATTCCTGGGATTTGAACTAAGACAGATAAGCAAAATCACTCATGGCACTGCTTGATTTGTCCATGGGCTGCTTTTCTTACTGACTACCTCATTTCATCAGCCTCTAAAATAGACAAACTGCACACAGCACTACCTCAGTGCTCTTCCCGCTCCCTTACCTTTTCCACATTTCCATACTTTAACTCTGCAGGCAACTCAGACCACTACAGAGGTCAGAAGTGTAGCAAGCCATAGAGACGTCCTGGCAGCGCACGCTGCTTTCAGCAAACACCTGGGAGGGGGCTCAAACTCCTGGATGTCCCACATGTGGATGGCACAACACAGGCCAGCAGAAGCTAGTCCACGCGGGGACTGTAACCTCATTACATGACTACGAAACACCCTGCCACCCACCAGGATGAAGCACTGCCGGCGCGTTTTCTTGGCGTCCAGTGTTAAATCACTGACTGTTTCTGCCCAGCGTTGGGGGACGCAGTCCTGTTGTCCTCTGCCACCATGACAAATTTCTCAGCACACCCACTGCGGGGAGGAGTGTTATTAACTGCAGATGTTACTATTGTCCTGAGCTGTTGTGAAGCCTCTTTCTGCACTGTCAAATAGCTGCTACATTTTACCTCAGAGGCAGTGACAGAAGCTCAGTATATATCCCCCAAACGTTAACTCATTATGACAACTGGGGCTATGGGCAGATACTACTTCCTTCCCTTTTTCTTTTAACCACTCTGGGTTTTTTTGACACATTTCTTTTCCTAGTGTTTTCCGGTTCATTGTCATTAATAATACAGTCCATAGAAAGCCCAGGGATTCGTACAAGAAACCTCAAGAACTTTAAACCTAATCTTAAACCCTGAATCCCCTACTACTATAACTGAGTTAACAGAGCTGTTAATGGAACAGTTTCTCATGACATGCAGGAATCATCATGGGGAAAAAGGCAAATAACTTCAGGCAGCTGGGTCTGACGCAGTAGAAAACCTCATATTTTTCACAAGTGTTTTTAATTGTTTCAATTTGAAAGGGATCATTTTAGGCAGTTTAATGCAAAGAGACAATGGCTGCAATTGAGTGGGAGTATAACTAAACAGCCTTTTTTCATCTTGTTTCATGCTGTATATTTGCCAAGAGAGTACATAGTACATACTCAGTAGATACACAGATATTTTTATTAGAGCTGTCTGAAATATAAGCTTTCCAATGAGCTATTTTGATTTCTTTACCCATGGCAATTACCATTTGCTATTATGTAAATATTGCCTCTACTTGCACTGCACCAGAATCAGCCCTATTGTCCTTTTCCTCTCCTAGTTGGCTATATGGGGAAAGGGAGAAAACTTTTTTTCAGGCATTCATGAATGTAAGCAAAAGCCAAACAAGCCCCACTCTTCCTCTGCCTGGCTTTCCATAGCCTGGGGAGAAAGAGCAAACAAAAACTGCTCAGCAAACCCTCTCTTGCAAACAAGAGGCCACCAAAGCAAAGGCAGCTGCCCAAGGCACTCCCAGCTCATAACGAAATTGTTCTTGGTATTGTAGGGAATAATGCAATTAAAGAGAACTGAGTCAAAACACCTTAGCTCAAAAACTGTGCACCATAGTTCAGAGAGTCTCTACTTTCCATTAAAAACTGGGAATTTTTTTTTACTTAACTTGGCTGCTCTCCAAAATCATACGGGCTTTCCAGATCACACGTCAGAATACACTATCATCTTAAGCAGTTCAGCCAAATTTCTTTGCCTCCATATCCAAGAGCAGAAAAAGTACTTTGCCCCTTCCACCACTCACCCTCCTTGTGCGATTACTGTTTATTCTCAAATCAGCTCCGTCTCTCATACCATACTACTCCCAACAGAGGAAAAGAGCACCTTCTTATCATGTGATAAGCAACCATGTCCTCCTATTTTAGATCTAAACTTAAATCCAAATTGGTATGCAATCTCTCTTGACACTACCAAAACTTTCCAAGCCCTCTCTTCTCTGAACTGCTGTCTTTGACTTTACTTTGCTGTTAGACTGATTTCTCAGAGGAAAGAGAGAAATCTTTTACACTGCAATGCGTCATTAAAATAAATGGCACCCCATCCAAACACTATTATTAATAATCTCCATGCAACACAGCTGTTTATATAAAATAGATGCAGCATGTAACTAATTTTTCCAGATTCTATAGGTCTGTGATCATGCAAATCTGTTTCACATGAAGGACTCATCCCTTTATTTTTAGATGAGTTAAGGAAATGTCTATGTTTAGAATACAGAAAAACCAAGGCAGACAGATATGGGACATATATGCATGAAAGTGTAAAGGCTGAAAAAGACTTGGAAAAAGTCTGTAACTGAAATGCTACTGAAATATCCTGTAACTCCTGCTTGACTTTTACGTCTCTATATATAGATATACATCCCACTAATGAAATTCAATCCTAAAGGGAGCTGGCAACCAAAAGCAGTACAACTGTTTTTGACATTAAAATACAGTGCTCTCATACCTCCCTGTAATTTAGAAATGAGATTTAAATTGCATATTTTTTTCATAATAATGGGTTATTTTCACCTTCAGATATTTTCGCCCCTGTTAAAACTGATCTCCCATGTGTAATTGTCATCTTCAAAATTACAAATGAAAACATACATTAAAAAACCCCAAACCCTAGAAGCATATATCCCATATAGCTCACCTGTTTTAGTCCATGTTTATCATATAAATTTAGATTACATCTACTAACAGGAATCCTTTGTCCAGTTTTACATTTAATAAATATCCACTCCCCAAAAGAAAAAAAATACCAATAAATAATGTCCTCCTTTACTTAACTGTTCTAGAAAAAAGATGGGGAAAAGAAAAGAAAAAAAAGAAAAAATGCACTTTCTAGTACTTCAGGCATCTATGATCTCATTAATTAAACCCCATTTCTGACATGCATCTTTCTTTTTTTGAGAGTTAAGGAAACAGGCAAAGTTCCATCACCTCAAAGGGACTGAATACATGGCAATGATGAGAGAGACAAAGCTTTAACTAGCAGCAACAAAGGAATAAGCATTTTCCTTTGAAAGCAAAAAAAAATTTTTTTTAGTATTACGCTCTTTTCTGAAGTGCTGGCATCTGTAGGAAATTTAATATTTTTGATATGCCAAAATATTACAAATAATGGCAGTAACTCTTTTATGCCTTAGTGATGTAGCACTCACAGTGGTGCTGTTGACTTACACTTTCCAGGTACAGCTCTGAATTTTATTCAGCAACCTTAAACTGGGACATCTTTGTTTTGAATTGACAAGTCTACATAAGTTAACCTCTCATGTAAAAAGGCCCACTTACTCTTGGTGGATGTATGCTTGACAGATAAATGAATTAAAATTAAATTTTGAAACATTTTACAAAGGCTTTTCTTTTTTCTTTACTCAAGACACATAATCTTAATTCATAAAATCGAGTGTGCAAGGCAAAAGCAGCGCTGCACCAAAGGCACTGCATAGGTCATGACACTCCAGGTATTTTAAAAGCAATTTGTACCTCAGTAAAAGTGCAACATAATACTTTTTCTCTCCAAATCTCAGTATGCTTTCCCTAATCAATTTGACTTGACGATCTCCTAAAAGCCAGAATAAGTTAATTCAAAATCACACTGGGTTTTCGTCTGGAATCATGTTTTCTGCTGCTGACAGCAGCTGACAACAGGTGACAATCCCCACAAAGACGCCACGATGAGGAGCAGCTGATGATAGTTTTTACTGTCTGTTCCATTAGGCCAGTCCTTCAGCCAGGGCTCTCACTCCTGTTCCAGGCCCTGCACAAGTGGGGAATAAGGCAGCAGCAGCATAGAACAATTCCAATAAACACTTCACATAGGTACTATTCCTCAGTGTAGGCACTGAGGAACACATCTACAAAATTTTCTTAAAAAGGCACATTCATGCAAAGTCTGGCACAAGGGGCAGACCAACAGCATAGCTGTGGCACTGGCACAAAAGGCGGTGTAAGGAGGTTGCTAAAACTTTATTTTCCTCCCTTTTGAGCAAGGTAGGTTCCATCGCTTCATCAAAATTGCCATTCCTGCTGCTCCGGTCTGGGCAGCACAATCCCGAATGACACTACAGAGCTGCTCAGAGTTAACAACAGTAACTGCCAGAGCTCAAGCAGCCACTTCCAAGGACACTGCTCAGAGGGTACAAGATAGATGTAAGACGTGTTTAAAGCTGGGGTAAGATGAAAAAGAACTTTGGGTTTATAAACAAAGACTTAGACAACTTCTGGACTAATAGAAAGAGGAATCATTGAATGGTTTGGGTTGGAAGGGACCTTAAAGATCATCTAGTTCCAACCCCCCTGCCATGGGCAGGGACACCTCCCATTAGACCAGGTTGCTCAAAGCCCCATCCAGCCTGGCCTTGAACACCTCCAGGGCTGGGGGATCCACAGCTTCTCTGGGCAACCTGTTCCAGTGTCTCACCACCCTCAGAGTGAAAATTTTTTCCTAATATCTGTTCTAAATCTACCCTCTTCCAGTTTGAAGCCATTCCCCCTCATCCTATCAGTACATGCTCTTGTACAAAGTCCTTCTCCAGCCTTCTTGTAGGCCCTGTTCCAATACTGGAAGGCCGCTATGAGGTGTCACCGGAGCCTTCTCTTCTCCAGGCTGAACAAACCCAACTCTCTCAGCCTGTCTTCATAGGAGAGGTGCTCCCACTGATCATTTTTGTGGCCCTCCTCTAGACCCGCTCCAACAGGTCCATGTCCTTCTTATGTTGAGTGCTCCAAAGCTGGATGCAGTACTCCAGGTGGGGTCTCATGAGTGGAGTAGAGGGGCTGAGGAAGGTTTGTTTGAAGACAGGTTTTCCCTGTGGATGGGTTTGAAGACACTGTACATTTCAAGAGAAGAGGTTCTTGCACAAACCTCTGGCAGATAATGGGCGAACTCTAAGTGCTGTTTCCTAGACTCTGTTTTCTAAATAAGTTTGTTTTTTTCTGGAAGGCATTGACTCACTGAAATACATACCTCATTATTCAGTCTCCTTTTACTAACATTTTTACCAGATACTTCATGAAGAAATAAAATCAGTGACAGTTGCACTGTGGCTTAACCACCCAGATGACATATCATTTCCTGAAAGTCAGTTTCTCAGAGGCTTTAAAAAAAAAAAAAAAAAAAAAAGGAGAAAAAAAAAAAAAGGCTCCTGTGGTCTGTTTGGAGCCAGAAATCGTAAGTTCAGCTTTGGCAGCAATTCCCATCAGGGCTTTCCAGAGGGCTGCATGGGATTATATTTTCAAAAGGACTTAAAAGGTTTAGGAGCATGTCTCACTGTTAAAAGTGATTTAGACTAATGAGCTTAAGCATTGCTAAATGTACTGCTTCATGCTCTGTCTTGTCCAGTCCTGTGAGGGGTAGGGTTCTCTCACAGCTCATGACAGATTTTGATGCAAGGGCTTGAAATACTGGAACTCCATTTCTACAGCCTTCTGATGGAGGTGACCGGCCCCGACCAGGAAAAGCAGAGGGGGACGCGCACCTTAGCCCAGCAGGTCAGCATAAACCAGCGACAGACCGAGGCTGTACTAAACTTGAGCAGCACCCCGTCTGCGGCTCCTGGCACAATTATGAAGCAGAGATTAAAGGGAACAGTACCTTCTGTGGCTGCAAACAGATTCACCAGAGACCATCTGTCAAAGGCCACAAGCTCCTAAGTGCCTGAGACACTTGTAAAAGCAGACGTGGGTGCCCTTCACAGTGGCACACAGCCTCCCTGTGCCACATTCCCTTCTCTTGATCTGGTCTGTGATTTTCTTGGTTTAGTGTGGAGGGTTTTTTTTTTTGTGGGATGGGGGTGGTGGTGTGTAAGGCACACAGAATACTTATCAAAGGAATTAAAGTGTTTTATTCCATTTACACTTTTGCAACAGAAAAATTATTTTTAAAAATTTGGATGTACCATGGTATACTTGACCTAAATTCTTCAGTGCTGTTCCTACATTTTGTGAGAGACTGGAAATAACTCCTAAATGTGTAAAATTTTGAACATGAAACTTGATAAGTCTATTCACAAGCTGCAGTGTTTACTTTCTGAAAATGAAGTTGACAGATTTTCTGATGCTTTGTTTTCTATGGACAATAAGTCACCACACCACAGAAATGGGGGCTTGAAAGGGGAAGACACATTTCATGTCACATAAGAGTGTGAATTTTTGTGTGGAAGGGTGGGGTATGTAGGAGTGCAATTGTGTGGCTTAATAGTTATATTAGGTAGATGTTTCTGCTAAAATGTTTAGCATTAAAGGCGTTTTTAATTTAAGCTTTCTATTAAATCATAATTTTTAAAATGTAAATCGGTGTTTTGAGGCCCTCTAGCTTTGCAGGTTAGTTTTAGTACCTAGATAAAACCAATAAAGTGGGTTTCAACAAACTCCAAACTCCTAAAAACATGCCCTGTATTCAATCATAAATCAATTATCAAACTGTGATGATTATACTGCGCTAAATTGGTTGCTTTTTCAGGATAGCCAAAAAAGCTATATAAAACCTAAGCCAAGCCACTCAGCCCACACATATGCCCACAAACAGACTTTAGCACCAAGTTCTACTGAAGCTTTTTGTTGGATCAAGACCTCACTTTTTACCCATCCAAAGCTCCATTTAAGTCAAGAGAATTATTGTCTGCATTAAGGGCTGAGTAAGAAACGAATATGGACCCTTACGTCTGGCCAGACAGTACCATATAATTTCTTTGCCATTGCAATTCTACCCCACTACGCTATCTGCCGTTTGAAGCTCATCTCACTACAAGTTTCCTAGGAAACAAATTTAGGAGCACGCATACATTAACAGGAATGCAGCCTCAGGTAAGTTTGGTTTTCGATGATGGAATAGCACAGTCCCTCCATTTGCTTACGTTCACCAAACCTGTTACTGAAACAGATCCAGAGCTCAGGGGAAAGAATGAAAGGTCTGTGCTGCATGTTCTCCATTCACACCACACCTTTGCCTTTGTTCAGAAAGCCAGGGAACCTTATTACTTCTGAAAGTATGTTTTCTTTTTTCTGAGCTTTAAGTGGATGGCAGTTATGACAAAACCTGTCAGGGTTGCTGCTGTGCCAGTGACCACGTAGGCAATTCCCAGGAACGGGTTACTTCCTCCGCTCCATACTACGGTTGAAAGAATCACATGCTTCCTCCCCTTGAATTTGGTAACAGGGAAGTCTGATGAAAGGATGTTAAGGTTTCACTAACAAAGTTTACATTCTTTCCAGACGGAGAAAAAGTAGTGGTAAATGCGCAAAAACCTTTCCAAGGCATAAAGAGTATGGAGATTTGCATTTGCTGTAAAAATTCCTTTAACTAATCTGTGATGTCTCTAATATTCTGGGTCCAAAAACCCAGTAGCAGCTGGTGGTAAGAAGTCCAGTTATTTTAGATACAGTCTCTGTGTGAACGTGGAAATACTTTTTTTTTTAACATTATACATTTCAGATTCATAATTTATGTAACTGCTATTGTGTTAATTTGCTATGAAAATGAGCCTTTTGGGCAGCTTACCATGATGATACTCCACATATTCGCACTGAGGGGAAGTGCTCACCTCTACCTAATATGTTGCATACCCAGAACGTTATATGATTTTACCTTTCATCTCTCCACATGGAAGCTTTCTGAACAGAACTGTGCTATAACTTTTAAAATCATAGCTCTATTGGCTGAGAGAGAAGAGAAATTTATAGTCATCTTGACATAACTCCTGCTGACAAAACAAGTGCTTTAGTCAGCAAAGTTCATGCTGTTCAGCGTGAGAGGCATTTTCACCATCACAAAAGTTCCTGTCAGCACATGGCCCAAATCTGCCAGAAGGATCTGCTGACACAGGCATCCCGCACAGCTCTCAACGGCAGGGAAACCTCTGGCACTTCCTGCACCCCAGTAAGGGTGTCTACACATCTGATTAGGCCGCTATTAAATATTTCAGCTAAAACAACATCTTCAACCATCTCTTCCCAGTCTTCAGTTTTACCCTTTGTGTAAAGCTCCCATGCGTCGTCTCCAGCCAAAAGCAGCCCCCTCAGAAGTCAAATCCAAAGTCACGTGCTACCATTTGAGTAGCATGTCTTAATTCCACCTGCACAGAGTAAAGAAAATCCACTTGCAGTGTCTCATCACCCTCAAAACTAGGTCTTTTCATGGTGATTTAGTTTGGGGTGTTTTGCTCGGTTTCTTTGCCATTTTACTATATAAACCCCATCCACTTCTATCTCATTGTAACTATCTAATAGTCTTGGATAATATGAAAGGATACTATAGGAAATATGTAAAGTGTAATTCCCTGCTGGGAGACCATCTGTGAACTGCCTTATCCGTCTGACACGACGGTAAAGATTTCTGAATGTAGCAAAAGCTGACACTCGCATCCAGATAATTAAATCATCATTTACATAACCGTTGTTCCTTTCATCTTCCTCGTCTAACAGATACACTGGTTTCTGCCAGTAAGGAGGTCTTGCTGTCCCTGATGAAAAAGAAATCAGGAAAAGGCATACTGTCAGTAAAAACAGTGGTTGGTGACTAACTTCTGGGCCTACTCACAACCAACAAAGAATATAAGATATCAAAGAGACACAAGACTGTCCAGTATTGAAAAATTATATAGGCTAGATAACGCTTTTCACCCAAGCATCTTCACTCACCTCAAACATGAGGTTGCTACACATTAGAAACTTCAAGCACAGGAAAAAATTAGTGATTTGCACAAATGAAAATACTGTTTTTTCTGGACTCTTGCCTCTTCAGCAAGTAACATGCTCTCTATAATGAGGAGGTTGCCTTCATTTCTGTACATTAACTTACTCCTGTACAACCAGAAAGGCATCTTTTTGCAGTCTAACAGCACAGCTGTTATTTAGATATTTAGAATCACAGTCATATGAAAACTACTTAGATAATTATCTCTTGCATACTGCATCCAGCACAGCACTGCCCTGATCCAGAAGAGGGAGCTTTTAGTCCCGCTTCAATACAGATCAACCATAACAAGGAAAACAGCCCTAGGAAACAGCTGTTTGAAAGAACTAGTGACGATGGCAGCCGCACTTGTCTCACAACTGCCTAAGAATCTTGCAAAGGCAGGAAGGAAGATGTGATATGCATAGATTCTTTCAACAGGAAAAAATAAAGTGACTGCATCCTTGCTTTCTCTGGACAGATTAAGTGTTACAAGAAACTATACAGAAGGGTGTTGTCGAGGGCTAACTTTAGTCTTCCAAAATCACTTTCTCCCAATTTCTACGGCCAGTGATAAAATAAAAGTGATATTTTGGCTAAATCTGTCTTCTGCTGTCAGTCACACTCTAAAGCTGCTTCTGCAACCTGCTTTGGGATGTATTTCTCCCAAAGGCAATTTGTCTCAGAAGGGGAGACCCTCACACACAGGGGGAGGTAGGGAAGCCATTGAAAAATAAAGAATACCAGTGGAACCATTCTTACCTGCAAACGCAGAGGAGAGATTGTATGATTTTGGATTGCGAAATTTCACATTTTTATCTGTCCACCAACTGTTTCCAGTCTTCAGCAGTGGTACTTGAATAACAGATGAGTTAAGGTTGTAAAATAGATCAATACTATCTGCAGGGAATACAAGAACAATACGTATGAGTAAAAGACAGTCGTTCTAATTGCCAGCATGACTGACAAAAACTGTCACACTGAAGCATCTTTCAAGTGAATAGAAAACAAAAAAAATCTTGGGAAAGGTTTCATCATGACCATGTAAAGAGCACTGTACACTCCACAAGAAGAATTAAGGTTCCAGAGCCTTAGAACTTCTGAACTTTTAAAGACTGAACATACTCCTTCCAATAATCCTATTGAATCCCTGTGTAGAACTATGTGTGATGAGTATATCATGTGTGTATATCATGTGTGAGTATATCATGTGTGATCAGCTCCTGTGTGACTAACTTCTTCGCAAATCACTTTTGGAGCTCTCTAGCTATTTACAGAAGTTACTCTCCTAGTCCGCTTTCCCTGGCACTTCTTTGACACTTGTCCTAAACTGATTGCTTTGCTATATATAATGTGTTTCAGGGAACAGGTGAAAGCACACTCAAGGGAATCCATGATCCTTTGGAGAAAATTTTCGTCTAGTTTTATGCTAATTAGATCTTGTCTACCAACTTGGACACAAAAACTTCCTTAAATCAAAAAACATTTAGTTAAAATTGTGCCATCCTGTTTTGGTGGGCAAAAATTTTTTATCCATTATATTTTTCTACTTAGATTAGTTTAACATAAGGCAAAAACATTACAGGTCTCATTAACATCTATGTAAACACCTAGGCAGCCGATGAGATGACAGGCAGGGATAGATGATACAGATGGGGTGGGCCTGCTTTTTAGGAAACATGAAAAACACAATTCAACTGCATAAGCATCAATGAAAACATATTTTTTTTTTATCCTGCTAGAAAACCTGTGTTCACATGGCTCCTTAGAGGTCAGACACACTCTCCTGCTGAGTAAGTGATCATTCTGTGCCCCACTACGCCCACAGCTGTTTGTCACTGGTTTATTAACAGGAGTTGCTATTCTCTGAGCTCTGCCTGCTTAACTGCTTGTCTGACTGCTCCCTTACCCGCCAGCTTGGGTTAAAAACCTGTCTCATGGCAGGAACTTGGCCATCATCTTTATTTTAGAAAACAAGATTAGGGAATAATTAGACAACCAGCTAAACTGTCAAAAGTGAATGGGAAGCACCTTCTTTCACAGCAGAAGGACAGGAATGAGCTACCAGAGGGGGGATTCAGATATCACCCCCTTCCCTCACATCACCAGCAGCTGGAACATTTCATCACACTGCACGCTAAGGACTGATGCAAAGGCAGACACTGGGAGGTTTACCCTCAGCATTTTAAAATCTTACTATCCCTAGTTCTCTGCAACCACACAGATCCAAAGGTGCAAACCAATGTGAGGAACATGTCACCTCCTTCTAAGCGCTCCACTGTGGGAAGGCAGAATCTGGGCTCTCCCATCACTGTACAAGAACGTATTTTTTAGCAAGGAAGTACAGTACACCTGTTGTATCATCATTCCTTATTTCACCAGGGACTCAATTCTTCAGTTCTGTCGTATATTCACATTGAAGAGGGCCTTAGTAAATGAAAAATCTTCCTTAGTTTCAAAATGAGGGGCAAGTTACTAATCAGTAAGAAGCTGAGCCCCATACTCACCACAGCAGCACTGCCAAACAAAACCTTTTGTGGGAGAAAGACAGAGATCTTGCAATATCAGGACTCAGCTGGATTGGGGTAATGGAATAGTTTCAAGTGGAAGTTAGTAAGCAGATATGGAAGGTACCTACTTACCATTGAACATGCTGTTGGCAATAGCACCGCATGGAGCCATGGGTGTCCCATTTCGGTAGGTAGTGAAGGGTGCGCAGTAGCTCTTCTGAATCTGCATTCAAGGTCACAGAACAATCAGGCACAGAACCTGGGGGGTTTGTTTTGGCTTGCTGGTGTTAATGTTCTCCTCCCATTCCTTCTTCAGAAAAGCCACTGAATAATTAACTCTCCAGTACTTTTTGGTCACATTAGAGATATAGCCAAATGAATGGGTTGGTAGTTGAAGAACACCTTCCATATCAGGGTAAGTAAACTTAAGGTCTTCACGAAATTCTGCTGTGGACTTGCAAACTCCAGACTACAAAAACTCATTTGGGAATCTGCTATTGTAGCATAGCTACAATTTAAAACATTCCCATGAAGCCCCGGCTTACCCTAGAACATCTTATTTTTCCTTCTTTTTAATTTTGACCTGGACTGCTTCAGTGGTGGACAGCAGCAGATACAGTTAGCCATATTACTGCAGTTCTGTGTGGGGAAATCTTAATGTATGAAGACACAGCATGAAAAACAAAAATCACATTTCTCCTATCCCAGTTCATGAGAAACCATAAATCTTCAGATTTAAACACAGGAACATTTTCAAATAACTCTAAAAAGCTCTGTATCTGATTGGCACAAAAGCCAAAAGTGGTTGCACCTGGATGCAAACAAACAAGCTGACTGGAGACCTGGAGAAGCAGATGTATGGGGAACATGTCTTGAGACTTACAGGAAGCATTTTATAAAAACAATAGGTTATTATGGCACAATCATCATATGTACTGAGAGGATAGTGTGTGGACTGTGTGTATATCAAGAAATGCTACTTTTAAAACAAAGAAAACATGTTATAGATTTGTAAGTAATAAAACTGAATGCAATGACTGCAGTCTCCAATTTCCTTATGCAGGTGACGCTCTCTAGCCTCCTCTTTAGACCTCTAAGTTGCGTACTTCAGAATGCCACATGATCACCTATTTCACCATAAACCTCTTCCTGCTCCTTGTCTGCTTCCAAAGCCAGATGGCAAAATGAAAGACTTAGAATAACTTAATTCCCTAACACTATAATAAATGCACAGCTTAAAACATTTCCGGCTAAGACGACTGAAAACACCAGAAGGAAAAGCTTTCTGTAAATTTATTTGAAAAAGACAATGTCTTTTTAACCAGCATCCCTCCAAGGTGCAGGTTTGAGAATTGCAACACTGGACTGAGATCTTTTATTTATCCCCTCAATCTTCCTCTCTTATTAACTTATTACACATAATGGTCCTAACAATCATAAAAGCAGAGACCAAACACTGAAAATACGTACCTCCTTATTATTCGCTAGAACTATCTTTTAGCCTGGAGAAGAGGAGGCTGAGGGGAGACCTTATCACCCTCTACAACTACCTGAAAGGAGGTTTTAGAGAGATGGGAGCTGACCTCTTCTCCCTGGCGACAAGTGATAGGACAAGAGGAAACGGGTTCAAGTTATGTCAGGGCAGGTTTAGATTGGATATTAGGAAGCATTTTTTCACTGAAAGGGTTATTAAACATTGGAATAAGCTGCCCAGAGAGGTGGTGGATTCACCATCCCTGGAGGTGTTTAAGAAAAGGGTAGATGAGGTGCTTAGGGACATGGTTTAGGAGTAGTGGTGTTTTTATCAGGGTAGGTTAATGGTTGGACTTGATGATCTTAAAGGTCCCTTCCAAACTCACTGATTCTATGATTCTATCTTAACACACTTACAGTTATGCCTAGTTAGCTCTCCATATAGTCAAAGATGCACCTAATGGAAATACTGATGATCTCATAATATAAAGAAGAAAACTTACATTTACATTTCGACCCAACAATTGTGCGTCGCTTCTCGATATCACATATCGACGATGGTTTTGATAGAAGTTTTGCAGACCATAGTACATAAACACATCACCCTAGAATTCAAGGATAAATCTCTTCAATAAGATGAGTTCATGTAGACAGAGAAATGCTACTACTTGCTAAAAAAGAGAGGGGAAGAGAGTACTCAATTCCTATTTAAGTGTTGGTAACTACACTCTAAGCAATTACTTCAGCGGATACTAGCTAGAATCTAGTGTTTACCTCAACTGAAAGTTTTAGCATTTTGGCACAAAATGAAACATACTTTAAATCACCAAATGAAACCTAAAATAAAAATGCCTGATTATTATTTTACTCAAAATGGCATGGCTGGCTGTAAACCTGCAATGACTATGAATAATTTTGTGGAGACAAGACGCTTATTTTCCATAAAAGAACATGTACAAAAAACTTCAAAAAGTACCCATTAGCTCCTAATTCCTGCAGATTTTTTGAAAAATAAGGCTGCTTCTCATCAATTATTTGAACCCTTTGGAAAGTTTAGTCCTGTAATTAAAAGGAGAATGCTAGGCAGGCAAATACAAGCAAAAAAGAGGATTATTAAACTATAAAAAAAATTATTCAGTTAAGTAAACTCATCTGAAACATCACTGTAATCTGAAGAATTATTGGAGAAGACTATTGAAGAAGAATTATTATCTGAAGAGTATTTTAACAGCCTCTTCAATACTGAATAACCCTAAACTGATTTTATAATTTAAATTGCACTGTAATATTAAGGGATCATTTATGCAGTAAGAGAGAGAGTTAAGAGATCTTAAGCATAAGATCTCTTTGGTGGAACATGAAGCATTTTAACAGTCTCAGCAACATGACCCAGTAGTTTAGGACAGGAAATGAAGGATACTTTTCCCAAATGAAACTGCAGAATGACATTGCTAGGCTCGAATTATTTCAAAGACCTTGGGGATTAACAGCATAACCCTTGTAAAAAAGACCACAGGGGTTTACTTATGACAAGCGGTCAGAGCTTCAGATTTCCTTCTCGTTTGAGAGCTTAGCAGCACGGTACCAACTAAGCCCAGGCCAAGGGCAAGGGTTTGCTACTGACTCAAAGAGATACAGAGAGAAGCCACCTCCACAATCAAACACTATTTCCTCCACCCCCATCTTCTCCTTGGACATCTCCTAACCAAGGACAGAGGTAGCCTGACCTTGGTTATTATTAACATGTGCCAAAATTAATAGCAAAGGCAAAAGTGTAAAATTTTGAGTATTTCAGTAGAAAGAAAATTTAGTCAGGAGCTCTACAAAGCAGAATTAGTCTATTTTATCATATAGGGATATCAGTAACAGGAGGTACTAAGCAACTTGAGTTGGTTTCTTGCATACACTTACCAATATGTCTTCCTTTAGCATGAAATTAACAGAACACTGGCATTCCTTATTCCAGTTAGAGGAATTTTCACGGAGTTTTGAACAATCTGAGCATTTATCTGAATAATCAATCTGTCAGAGAAGTGAACAAGCAGAGGTATTGTAATAAAGGACAGGCACACAGGAAAAATAGTTACTGGTTTAGCTCCAGGACTTCTCAGAGCAGTTCGCTCAAAAGTGACTCTGGACTGCCAGAAACATCGTTAAAATTCAACAGAGAGAGAGAAAGAGGACTTGGCCTCAATGAACATTCACAAATTTTATCCCTAGTTTAAAGCTGTTTTAAAGCCTTTTGATGACTGTTGCAGAACCTCCACATCTGCTCCTCAGCAAAGGAGTGCTGAGTGAAGAACTCTGCTGCAGCTTGGTCTGGCTGACCAAGTAATGCCTGACAAATCCCCACACGCGTTATGGCCCACCCCTCTTGAAGAGCCTGGATGTAGTGCTGAGTGCTGGCTCCAACCAGGAGTCCACTAACACGCCCCCGGGTCTAACCAACCTTGCCTCCAGGAGGCGTTTAAACATAAGGGCTACCTGCATTTTAAGATTTGGCCCCAGCAAACATGTATGTCCTTCTAGTACCAAACACTATCAAGGGATTAGTTTATTTCCCTTCAAAAATCCAGGAAATAATGACAACACTTCAGATATTACCAGCCAGTGGCAGTAATTACCACCCATATTTCAGATATTACCACCCAGTTAACCACCCAGTACTCAGATTTAATCAGCGACCAACTATCTATGAGGATTTTCACAGGAATACTGGCTGCTGGACACATGCGCAAGGCATGAAGCCATTGCTATCATCTTTACCCAAAAGCAAAAATTCAAAGTCTTTTTCCTCCAAATGTAGCCCAGTTTCTGCTTAATAGAATATCTAAGAACACCACCCCCACGAACAAACCTGGATTTCTCTGACGCTGTTTGCAGACAGTATGAGGCAGACTCCCATAGAAAGGCAGAACGTGCCTATGATGAAGAAGCTGGAGAGCACAGACGCAATGGTAAGCTGAGGCTTCCAAGCTGGTAGCTTCTGTTGTTTGAATGCACTGTTATCTGGACATCTGGAAGGACGTGCCTCCCCTTCTTGTGGAAGAAAACTCGTCTTGTTTTTCATTTTCTTCTTGGTGAGAGGAAGGAATAATATGCTTGTGCTGGAGAGTGTTTAAGCTAAAATACTGTCCTTACTGTTGGGAGACTGTATTGTTTGTTCAAACTTGCATTATGGCCAAGAATTACTTATTAACTAGGTCTCTCTCTTCCTCATTTTCTACATTTGTGCCTGGATCCCCATGATCAGCGTGTACCGATCAAACGATTGTGTACTTTGTTCAGGGTGTCCAGCTCATGCCTCCTGGAAAAGCTTAAATAAATGCTTTTTTCTGCCCCACAATTCAGTAGGATTTTTTGTGTCTTACTGATTTGCAGGGATGCTGCCAGCTATACCGGAACTTCTGTGTAATCTCAGATGCATTATTTCTTCTCCATTTCCATAGCTGCCTAGCTAACAGGCATGGCATACAATGAAAGGACCTCTGCTCCAATTGCACCGGATGCCATTGGGGAGGACTGCAGGTGTTGACACAGCATTGGACAGAAAACATTGCTTTAGAAGACCAAGTCAATTTTCTTAACTTACTACATTCATTGCTATTGATTCAGATGCAATTTAAAGTTGTAAAAAGGTTATGTGTTCTTTGCCACAAAAAGGCAACTAATTCTCAGAACACCTGACTTGGATCAATGGCTTTCCAGGATGCTTGATGATTTTCTCACCTGTATTCATCTTGTCCTCTGAAAAAAATCCATCCATTCCCTACTATCCACAATGACAAAAGAATCACCCAGAGATCATCTCTTTTTAATTTAAATGGACAAACAGAAGAATATTTTTTGCACACTTCAACAGTTTAACCAAAATGAAGTCTCAATATACAGTTAATTTATCATGTAATAGCAAAAAATAGCATTTAGCCAGCTCTAGAACAGAGAGGTGAAAAATACCTTTTTGACAAATTACTGAAACTCACAGAACGATTTCAAAGATGCTTGAAGGCAAGAACTAGATTACCTCTCTCATGAGAGAAGTAAATGTCTCCTTTGGGACAGCAGAGGACGATAACAGAGAATGGAGTTGTACAAGGAGTTTCACACCCAAGTTTGCTCATCTTCAAAGTCTTAGAAGTGACATATAGTAGTAAATCTAACAAGTGAATGCAATGTAACTCTAATTTCAGTATCACATTGTTCCTGTAATAAATATCATACTAAAATTATAAACAAAACTTCTGTTTTATTATTAAAAGAAAAGGAAACTCAGAAAAAGTTGCAATGTGCATTCTTTCTGTATTGATAGAACTCTGAAAAGTCAAAAATCTTGATTCCATCACCTTTTAATCATTTGCCAATTGCAGACAGGATAATAGTAAAATGCAGCTGCAAATTAATTCCTTGTTGGTAAAACCATCAAAAGAGTCCCAGCTTCATAGTCCCCTCTCTGCACAGCTTTATAACACTCATCTCCAGTAGGTCAATTGTTTCTTTCTTTATCTGAAGAAAACAAAAATCAAAGAAAGCATCTAAAGTTACTGATAATGTTTTGGCTAAATACCATTATTTATTTACTCAGGCACCTTACTATAGGACTAGAAATCAATGAATAGGCTCCCATACAAAGTCCTGAGCTCTAGAATGTTTCCATTTTGTAAAACGTCTAGCAGTTTCTCTGCAATCCTAAAGTACAACTACAGCTCATGAAGTCCCATCTAACATGGCTACAGAAAAGTTTAGAAAAGTTTTCATTGGTGTGGAGTTGATAAAGCATGCTACAGCAAGAGGTCCATCCTGAGCTGCAAAATCCCTACAGGACTTTCCAGAGTATTGAGTTGTATCAAGTAGTCCAATGGTGGTACTGCACTGCAACAGCCACAACGTTGTCTGTGGTCTGAGACACCTGAATGAAAGCGAGCATGAAGGTCAGGTCTACACGTGCTGCATACAAAGCACTTTGGTTTATAACCCAGATATGGCTGTAGCTTATTGCTTATCTAAAGATAAAAGACAAAGGTACTTGAGAGTAAATACTGACTACATAGTTCAGCAGGAACACAAGATTCTCTATCATCATGGTTAGTCCAGAGTCTCCTCAGAGCTTCCTCTTCCCACTTACGCATAACTACACCACAAGTTTTCTCTCGGGATCATATTCTTCTGTGCCTTCACTTTGCACAGGAATAAATGATGTGAGAAAGTCTGATGAGTCTCTATTCCACACTGGATGTGAGAGTGAAAACAGTTGTCTTTCTATCACAAGTCCATTTCTTACAAACCTTTTTCCTTTCATGAAGCCTGAAACTTAAATTTTCTCTCTTTTCAAACTTACTCAAGGCTCAGTGTTTGTATTGTTTGCAGACAATATTGTTTTTATTGAAAAAACTCCATTTGAATCTTACAAACAAGCAATTTGAGGAGATGAGACAGCTCTCTATTGCCATTAACATCTACACACAAAGCTTTCAAAGTGGGAAGCTTGTCCTTTGGTCAGATCGGAAAGTATACAATCATTTTTTATTTAAAGCTTTATGCTTTGGTATAGCTCAAGTGTGCCAAGACAGAGACTGAAAAACTCACTCACCCCACCTCTGGGTTCTTTGTGAGCTTTCTTTTTATTTTCTTCTCTCCATTGTTTGGGATGAATGAAGTGAAACAGAGAAAACACAGAAACAGAGAAAAAAATCCAACAGCATTAACTAATGAGATGTTGAGATAACTGAAAGAGTACTGGATCAGGGCACTGTCCATTATGTGGCTATGATGGGATGCAGGACTGTCATGTGGGAAGATTCATGTGTTTTTAAATTCATATATTTATCAGAATATTCCACTGTGTGCATAATGCTCCACCGAATCTGGTGAGTGCAAAACCAGCAAGTAGAATGGACACGTGCTTCCAGCTGTTCTTACTTCCTGGTGTAATTACAAGGAAATTTACCAATGCAGCACCTTAAATATGCAAAGAAATTATTGACAGCTGAGGTTTGCACTGAAAATGGGTCAGTATGCTTCATTTCCAATCTTAAGGGTACAATTTTGCTTCCACAACTAATATGGATGAAAGAAAATAGTACATCAAATTGCCAATTCTCTAAATTACCTTTTTGGTACTACACTTCCTTTCTTCTTTGAGAAAACTTATGACTATTCTTAGCATGTATTTGACAATTTTTATACAAGTAGGAGAGTAAGATCCTCTGCTTACTAGATTGTATTCCATATTTCAAGTCTGCAAGTTGCCAAAACATCCCCTTGATTTCTACTATATTAAGATGCCTTACCTCAAAAACAGTACTTGGGTATCTTATTACCGACATTCCTTACAAACAACTTTCAGGAATCTGCCTGCTATCTGCAGCAGGACAAATAGCTGCAAGATGCTCTCCTTACATAGCTCAAGATGTCAAAAACCTTTCGGTATGTTGTGCTTTGTCAAGTGCAGGTTTGAAGACTTTTCTATAATCACATATTCACTGTTCTGTAATAACACATAAATATTCCTTGTGCTGATGCTATATATGACAGTGTAACATTCTTTCTTACTTTGTTTCAGCTTGAACTGAGCTGCAACATTTTGATGCTAAAATAGCCTTAAGATTTTCCCTTGATAAAATACATCTGGACTCACAACTTTTGGCCTATATTCCTGGACAGACATGCAGAAATGCTGTGATGCTACCTACACTGAGCTGAAAGGGACAGTTCAGGTTTTCAATAGCCCAAAATCAAATACGAGCAATACAAACTTCAGGTTTCTTGAGGTCAATCACCTATAGTCTACTGTACGTATATTTACTTCAGGTGACTTAAAAAACCCATCCCACTGCAACCAGCACCTTTTGTACTACTGTCTGTGAATTCATGTTCTCTGTTCTTTAAAAAACTTACAGGTAAGTGCAAGCACCATTCAAAAAAGCCTTATGTATTTACCACAAGAGGGAGCCTCCTTGCCTCAAAAAGCAAAGCTGTTTTTTTGCTACTTCATTTCTGCAATGTATTTTTTTCGCGGGGCGCTTTATCCAAGATTATTAGGAACGTGTATCTTTGTGTATGTGGGACTGTAAAATACAGCACATTCGAATACACAGGCAAGTGCAGAGAAGGATTAATGACTGATAATTGGTTTCACTTGTGAAACAGCTTAATGTTTATATGCACAAAAAGTCCTTTTTCCCTGGAGATTCTGCATATCAGCCTGCTCTACGCGTGTGAAAAAAGAGGAATACTGTGCAGGAAGCTGGGAGCTCTTTAACAACGACTGGTGGAAGATTCTGCCTCTTTCACTCTCTGCTGGCTAAATACCAGCTGATGCCCCACAGCATATGGTAAACATGCCTTGTTACAGCAATAAATGTGAAAGCTGGATTACAGAATTGAAAAGAATGGGGAATTATCTTAAAAGCAATCTACAAATGATGGATAGCTCTACACAGTTTGCACCGTAACCCTTGCCAAAAAAAAAATTAAAAAAAATATGGAGAATTGTCTGTAGATTTACTCACAAGAAGTTATCTTACTCTCAGATAGAGACAAATAAATGCTTCTCCAAAGTTTTATTTAGTTTTTGAGGAAACTTTTGCACAAAGTCCTCTTACTGAGAACTTGCTAGGAACAGGTAGAATAAGCATCTAGCATAAACAGGAGACATTCACAGCACAGCCTCAGAAGTCACAGCTGTGACTTGCAACAAAAGAGGAAAAAAAACCTTCCTCAGGAGGTAATTTTGAGACCTGAAAGTACAGACTTACCACAGTCAAATGTTGACTTCTTTGTGTTTCTAGACCACTGAAGTCAGCTTTACAGAAATAAAACCTTACTGACCAAGATCTGGGCACTAGAATCAAAAGTAATGAATACACAGAATATAATATATACAGGTGCTTATACAATACCTCAGGGATATCCATCATTCTCCTTAGTTTCTGATCTCTCCAGTTCCAATCCAGAATCATATATTTTGTGGAGTTCAAGCACAGGCCATCTAAAAAGACAATATAAATTTTACTACTGAGATAATATGACATGTGCTTATCAAAATGATTTTTGGCTTTTACATCTTTTGTTGTCTGTTGCCAAGGAACCTAACCTTTGAACACTTAAGTACTACATATGCTGGTTGGAAAACTAATGCAGTGACACTGCAAACTCCCTTAACCACATAATCCCATGCCTTTTTGGAAGATAAACACAAAAGCAGAACAACTGCTGTTGCCAGGCTGTCAAGAGCTAACATCCTGCCAGAAAATAATTCCTCAAGCTTCCTCCTGATGAAACCGCAGGAGTTGAATTTCCACAGCTGATGAGGAGTTGGTTAGTTACAAGGACCCTAGCCTGAAAACTCCTGTTAATGGGAACTGACAACGTTTAGCAGTTTACAGGACTGGGTGCTATGTGAATGTGAGTCAGGTCAATGGTGCTGCTGAAGAATTCCTTTATCCTCTAAATAAATGGTGGTGAAAGAAGAAAAGATCCTTTCTGAACTGGCCCGCCAGCTCTTCCCCGTTTTTTTCCATGGTCTTCTATACGATGCCCACAGTTTTTCATATCAGTTTTGATTCCTCTCCATTCTGTAGTGACCTGGCACTGCAATGTTAAGGTGTAAGGAAAGGACATGGCAATATGCTGATACGCTGAGCACTAACTATTTAATGTTAGTGGAGGGCACAGGAAGCAACAAAATTATGCTACTCCTGTACCCATTTGGAAGGTGTGGTAGAGTCTCCGTCCACAGCCAGTCCCTGATGAACAAACCAGAGTTGGAGCAAAGCAGTGCTTAGGAAGAGGAACGGAAAGAATCACCTTATCTTGTTATTTTGTTGTTTGTTTTTCTTTGTAAACATCACATATATTGAGTAAGTAAAACTACTCAAAATCTGGGAAAAAAAGACTTATATAGAATAATTAATTTCATCACAGGGAACTCAGAAATAAAATCAAATCAGCAAGCAGACCTTCATCTACCCCTCACAAAAGTTTACCCCGAGCTCAGAGTGACATATAATACAATGACTTATGCCATTATTTCCTCTTGATTTACTTGCAGTGTTTGGTTTCCTGGAGCTTTAAATCTTACATCATGGTTTTGCAATCACTTTCAAGTCAGCATAAATCAGTATTCCTGCCAAAAGAGGAAGTCCCCCACCTCTGCCTGCTCATTGCCTGATTTTGTGTGCACGCTGGTTTTGTTTTAATTGGGATCAGTTCTAATTGGGATCAGTTCATTGAGCTGCCAAACAGACTTTGGGTTAGCACAAGAAGCAGGAAGGGGGAATAAGTGGGCACTGACTGGGGGGACACGGGGAGGGGAGCAAGTATTACTCTGCCTTTCTCTGGTAATAATGATTTATGCCAGCTTAAAGCGATCATAAAATCAATGCCTAGAATCTTGACCTCATTTTGACTGACATAGTAGAAGCGGAGTACTACAACTTAGTACCAAAATCCACAGATTCATGTCAACCTAAGCACTTCAAAAACAATTGAAGTCTCGCTTCTCAGGAGACCAAGAATTAGATACCTATGGAGAAACCCCTCCTTGTTCTTTTACCTTGCTCCACTAGTGCTTTTACTCTCCCAGGAGTTCCAACCCCAATGTGGAACATGCCTTTCTCCAACATATTCATCTGTTCTTTGATCTAATTTGGAGACAGAAAGACAAACCACAGTATAACCACGACTGTCTTAAAATTTCTTCTCAAAGAGCTGGAAATAAATTCAAGATCTAGAATACCGTCAAGTAACAAATACTATTCATCTGTCAAACTGATATATCTAGGAGAAAGTTTAAGAAATATAATAGTCAGCTGGGCATCACACTTCTCTAGAAGTCCTGCCATTTTCAACTTTGAAAATCTGCTATTGCGCCAACTACTTCTGGAGGTGCGAACAGTATCCTTCCTTCAGCATCTAAACAAATTCTCTGGAAAAATCTGGAAAAGTGACAAAGTTGAATTAGCTCTAAACTCCTTCAAGATGAAGACACTGGAAAAACGGTGAAATAACGCGTGACATTTGTGTGTCTGACAGTATTTGTATCAAAGGCCAAATGTCTGCTCATTACTTCCAACATCCCCATAATTTGTGCTCTCCAACAGGTGTGGATATTGGGTATTCAGGCATCCAATTCACAGTATCACAGTATCACAGTATGCTAGGGATTGGAAGGGACCTCAAAAGATCATCTAGTCCAATCCCCCTGTCGGAGCAGGGACACCTAGATGAGGTTGCACAGGAAGGCGTCCAGGCGAGTTTTGAATGTCTCCAGAGAAGGAGACTCAATTGGCAGAATGCAAATATGGATGTTGATACAGTTTGCTTCTACAAACCTATGTGTGCGAGCCTTCTATTTAAACAGGCAAAAGCCATCTGAATGAGCACCTCAAAGGAATGTGGAACATCTTTAAAACATAGCACATGCATAAAGCATCTGCATTCTGCATAGGATTGCACCAGAGCCACTGGAGATGGTGTTTGTCTGGATTCCTCGAATTGCAACAGTGGGTTACCAAAGGAAGTTTTACATAGAGAAAGGAATGCTATAATGAAAGGTGCTATTGCTAAATGCTTTAAAAAGACAAGGGAATGACACTAGTAAGTGGTTTAGTTGTCCTCTCAAAATTCCCTTGCAGCTTTCTTACCTTGATGTGCTTTGCAAACAACTTGAGAACTCTGCAGTCCCCTTTAAATGCTGTCATCGACCTAGCAATAAAAAAATTGAAAAAGGAAATGCAAGCATCAGGGCTGGGATTAAGACCACACAAGAGGAAAGCAAAACTAGCTGGCATTTCTCAATTTGCTTGAGACACACAGTTCCCCAATGACCCCTGCTTGTACTTCGAACACTATGTACGATCTTGTTTGCTACTTGATCAACAGTGATCAACAACTGGACAAACACAATAGCAGATATCAGTAGGGGGCAATATTGTTTAGACAGCTTTTCAGATAATGTTGAAAGGTTATGGCCTGTGCTTTCACAGCTAACAGCTCAAAACTGACTGATCACCAAATTCTAATTAAAAAACATCTCAGTTACTGAGATACAGGCGTGAATGAACATGCGTGTGTGTGCACAACAAATGAAAGATCTGTGTATGGACCAATCTACATTTTACAGCGTCTTCCTGCAATGTGGCTACCAGGAAAACCTAGGCTACCACAGCTGTTAATGCAGAGATTGCTCAGAATCCAGTAAATGCAAACTAATTTGTCTGAAAACCTGACTTGTTTTTCTGATGCTCCATTTTGGCACACACTAATTATTCTATGTTCTGTATTAAACAAGCAGGAGACCCCATATTCAGTACTTACTGAATGTCATTCAAGACAGCTTTCTTTGCATGTCTTTTTGCAGCGTGCCAAAATTTCGATTTTCTCCTGTGCAAAGCTAAAGGTTTATATACAAGTATACGTATAAACCACCTAAGTCTCAGATGGTAATCCCTACACCCAGGGGCTAAGCGCTACTGGCACATCTGCCATATCTATGCTTCTATTTGTGGCATGGAGTCAAACTTCCCAACTCTCCATCTCATATTGTACTGATGGATAACCACAGGAAACAAGGTCAAGGCACAAAAGACAACCATGAAATCTGTGAGGTACACATTAATTCATCAAAGTCATCAAGACTTCTGCAATGAGAAGGGGGAGGGCAGAGAAGGGAAAAAAGAGGACAAGGAACACTGAAAATCATCATCTCTGCACAGCAGTTTTGCCAGCCTGAGCGAGCTGAGAACACAGACACAGACTTGGAGGCACTCAGGCCAGACACACTGGTTGGCACTTGAGGCCCTGGAATGCCATGTCCTCATTGTCTTTGGTGTGAAGTCACAATTTCTCTTGGTGGACCACAATGCTTTATGCATTTACTCTGTTCCCAAGTATAACACATTGCGTATTTCCCCAAGACCAGTTACACTTTATTTTTGGTTTTAAACAAAAATAGCACTTCCACGCAACTCAAGTACTAAGCGTTACCTCCACCTAAAACCAAACACCACACTCCCACAGTTTAAAGAAGCAAGGGATATTGCATCAGTTCGAGCCAATGAATTTGTTGGCTAGCAGAGGACAGTGTCCCAGTTTTGCCTTTATGTCTGTGGTTCCAAGACAAAACCTCTGACTGACTGCCAACCTCAACATAACATTTGCTGTCGACATACTTGATGAGTTCCAAGGAACGAAGGGCAGAACTGCAGATAACCAGCATCACCACCGACTTCTTCTCCTTGTGGTTTTTACGGAGTTTTGCCCACTTAGGACAGACTGCAATGAAAAAGCCCATGTACACACACAAAGAAAGTACTACATGCCACAATTTTAAATTACAGGAGTACATGATGAATGGTAGCCAGCAGCAAGAACACACATACTAACTTCTATGAGGTCTGGATCTCTGGCAACACTTTTACATTAATCATGGCTGAGAAATTGGAAAATAAAATGCCCAAAATAAATAAAGTACAGAAATATCACATAACTGAACAAATTAGATAAGCATTAAGAATCTACAGTTTATAAGATGACAAGCCCATTGTCTTCATTTGCCACATATGGTAATTTGTATGAGAGAAAACCAATTCAAAAGATATATTTAGCAGACAAAAAGTTCTAGATAAATACATGTAAAAGAATAAAAATTCTTTTGGTTCGTGCCAGCGGACAGCTGCAGGATTTTTACTGTAAGATAATACATACACCTACTATGAAGCCATAATAAATTACTGGCAAATAATCCTTAGCAATTAAAAGAAACCCTAAAACGTTTTGATACAAAAAAGTGATAAGAGTAAAAAAGAGCCAGAAAAACAAGACCTGTCATGAAAAAAAGAAAAAACCCTTAGAGTTATTAATATTTCATAATTAAAAATATTTTCAGGTGCAGATAAAAACTATAATACTATTGCATTAACAATGTTTTTCATACAGCTTTCATCTCATCCAACATTTTAACTCACTCTCTTTCAGGTATGAAGAAAAACTGTGGGTGAGATCATTGGCTGGCAAAAAACAGGAATCTGAAAACATAAAAGGAAAAAATACTTTGGCTGATGTATTTTTAACAGTAAAAGGAGCATATATGTTTGCAGTATAACCACTAGTTATATTGATGAAATCACAACTGTGTTAAAATCCATCATCAATAAATTACCATTTGTGAAACGAAGATTAATGTACACCTCGTGTACAAGAAGCTTTATATTGGATAAATCAATGAAGGTAACATCTCTCAACTCAATTGCAATTCATTTCTTTTCTCCCACCCACCATGAAACCCTGAATACAGGGCTACACAGGTATGATCACATACTTTAAAACAAGTTTTCATATGTCTTTGCCACAATCAATCAAAAGTCTTAGCCAAATGCCTTACAGTCAACGTGCTAGACCGTTCCTCCAATCTACCTATGATGGGAATACATTTGTAGAACACCCAAACAATTCATACTGTGTAAATGCAAGGACCTGCCAACAATCTACCTGTCAATAAGTTTGTTCCTCTTTCTGGCCTTTCATACTGTGGTAATCTACCTAATTATATTGACCCTAATGGTAATAGGTACACTGCATTTTAATGCATTCCTCTTCCTTCATTTCCCACTGAGCACCTAGCTTTTACCTGGTCACTATGTTAACTAGTAAGTCTTAAAAGCACTCTGTGGCAGACATGCCATTTAACTTTAAGCTTCATATAGAGGCAATACAGAAACATAAGGTCCAAACAAGTTCTTTGGAAGGCCTTTCCTTTCTCCAGTGTCTATATAGAAAGTCTAATTTCTTAAAACGGTGATTAAAATTAGATGGTCTAAAAACTTCCAGTCGTTGTTAGGAGTCCTTTGCCTGGTGGAACAATACTGCTCCGGCAGAGCATCAACAACTCTGTCCGCAGGGACCCACATATTTGTTGTCATTCTGCATGAAGTACAGTACCTCAGAGTGCCTGTCTATGGAATGAGATGTTTGCTCATATTTTAACTAAATTACGGAGGTTTCCTTACAAACGTTATTCAAGTTCACAGGGACGGCACACTGTGCTAATGCTGGCAGCGTCAATCCTTGACTTCCAGTGGAACAGACAGCGTGACAAATGTGGTTTGTAGCTGATGTCTAGCTGAAGTCCTGCCTGTGTAGTTTCCCTTTTATTAAATCCAGAGATTGACATTTATTGGGACATGAGCTCCAAAGAGAATGAATGTGTACAACAAATGTGTACAACAAATCATCAGCTGATTTACTTTTAAAATCACATTTAAAAGATGCACTTGATGCTGATGGGGAAGCATCATCATAAGCATTTTGTGGTAATCGGAGAGCTCTTCACTCCCACCATGGTCCTTTCCTCCCAGGGGTGAAATATCTTTGCTCTTGTTTTGCTCTTCTGAATACGTTGTCTCATTAATGACCGAACAATTCAAAAGATGGTTTCTAAACAACACAAGCTTCAGTCACTGGCTTTTCACCAACAGTCCAGCAACACTGGAGTATTAACAACAATTTTAAATGACAGTTTCTGAAAGGGGGAAAAAACACATAGCTCCAGACTGCAGCAAGAGACCGTGCTGACTACAAACCTGACCTTCTGCACCGTGTCAGTTAACAAGAACACACAACTCCAAGTAGTTGCTTGTTATTTGTTCAGTGCTTTGACATGAATGACTTGACAGCTGTAGAAGTTCATAAAATCCTTGGCACTCTAAGCCTCCAAGTCCCAGCACAAAAAGAAAGAAAAAAAAAAATCTCCATCCAACCCAAGAGCCAATCCATATGGAAATGGGTCACTTCATTAGCCCAAAGGGCTCTTTTAATAAGAAAGAAACCAAAGCAATTTATTATTTGCTAAAACCCCTAAAGATCTGAAAATATTTTACACAAGCTTTTCAAAGCAATCTATGTGGGACTTCCCCAGGTTTTTTTGATTCAACAAGAAAACTGAACTTGCCCCATAGAAATAAAGAAGGGTCAACCTAGAATCATGGATGTTAAGGAGGAGCATATTTATTTAGAAAGACAGGCTTAAACGCGAAAGAAAGAAACCACTGCTGGGCTAGAAGGCTCCTATATTAGCTATAGGTCACTGAGAGTTCAAGGACTATCAAAGGTGTACAGTTAACAGGCCGTTTGCTCTTCATGAGCACTACCAACAAATAATGAACAGTGCCTATAAAATGACAGTGCCTCTTTATCTGCAAAGAGGCAGAGAAGTTCAATGTTGTCTTCATCTCTAATGCAACCACCAACTGACTAAGCTAAACCTGTTCTGTCCTGCTTTGCCGTTTCTATCACTGGCTTTTAACTGGACACAGAATACCAGAAACCAAGAGGATCCTCATCATGGTTAAAACTTGGTCACTTTACACTTGGACCCAAACTACCATCTCATTTCATGCTACTCCCTGAAAAACCATTGCATTCAACATCTCACAACCACGTCAGAGTGACATCTTACTATTTCTTTGTCTACTCCTGTCAGCCCTCCTATTATGCATCTGGATTGCCTTGGATAATCCCAGACACAAAATACACTTTCACTCTCTCATTTAGCATCTTGGAAACTATTACTAGGAATCATATGATTTCTATTAGAAAAGTGAGCTCCTGAAATTAATACTCTACAGTAAAAAGACACATTTAAGCAATGTTTCTTTTCATTTCCATAACTCCAAGAAACCTCACATTTATTCTTAACAAACTAACATCTCTACTTAAACAGCAAATTAATGTACAGTATAAGAAAATATTTCCGTTAAAAGGACAACTCAAGACCTGTGCCAAAAATCCTTTCTTCTGCAGAAAAAGAATGCAACAGTTCATGAAAAAAAAAACAAAACAGTATTTATCTATTAAATATAGGATAAGTTACCTGACAGCTTTAATTCCTCTATTTCAATCACTGAACGGTTTTCACCAAAATGTTGACTAAGCAGATTTTGTAGATCCGCAGGGACACCAGGTTTTGGAGTGGATTTTTCCAGAATATCAGAAATTTTCTTCTACAAAATCAAGCAAAATGGGTAAGTATGGCATTTCTTTAATTTCTGCTCTTCAGCTAGCTAGCAGCACTTTAAATAAATGTTCCTCCATAACTTTATACAGTGATATTGGCTTAATTGCAGCTTAATTAGAAAGACATCTATCTTACAATGGAACAAGATTCTCTTCATCTTTAGTGGGAATGCAGACTTCAGACACAAATTCAGATACTTCAATGAGATGGTCTGTGAGCCTAGAACCAATAAAGTCTTCAGCACTCACCTGAAATGCCTCTATAACAAAAACATAACTGAAAGTTGGTTTTGTGAGTTTTGCTATTGTTACACTTAAGTACCACTTTAAAAATTCAGGGGTATTTCCATAATTTGTTCTAATTTATTATTCTTAAAGCATAACAACAGTAATCAAGGGGTTATATAGATCTTGATTATATTTAGATTAAAACAGGGTAACTATATCTATTTTGGAAGGAAAGATGGTTAATTATGTTCACAGAATACCATGCAAGTGTGATGAAAATGAGTTAAAGGCTCACAAAACCAGAACGCAAACAGAAGGAGTTCAGCAGCTGCTTTGTTCTTCCAAAATGTAAAATTTTTAAACCAAACTACTAATTTTTAGAGCCCGGACATGACTTCATAATGATTGTGTTTTGGACATGACTTCATAATGATTGTATTTTACACCTTAGGAATGTTAGCAAGTAACAGGTCTGAATTTTCACTGAAGTGAAAGAGTTGCTGTATTTTTCCCCATAATTAAATGGGTTATGCAGGCAGAATAGCCCAGGGTTCCTGTTATCTGGATGATCTGCCAACATTTAAGAAAACAGCAGATTTGCAAGGATAGAGCCAGCCCCAAGAGAACGGCAAGAATGGGAAGCCTCTCTTGCTCTCAGTGAAAAGTGATTCATTTGTGAAAGGCCAGCTCAAGGTTTCTCAGCTGCGTAAGCCGAACTGAACTTGCCATCATGAGGACACATGGTAGCATAAGCCGAGAAGGGAAAAGGAGCATGAGGGTATGGTTACGGTGGAGCAATAGAGTATGCATCTGCGAGACAAAGAGATTTCAGAGAGATGAGGTGGGCCTGGAAGCATTTTTGGCAGCTTTGGAGGGGTGGTGGGTACCTTCAGTGCAAGTTCAGCAGGCTAAGGTCTGAGGCAGCAAAGATCAATGGAAATTTTGAAGAGAGCTGTAGCAGGAATTTTAACGTAGGGAACAGATCTTCTTCCATCCCTCTTTCCCTCACTCCATCCCAGCACACATTCCTTCCTCCTCTTCCATTCCCCACCTCTCCGTCTCTCCCTCTTGCCCAATACACCCCAAATACTCCCATAACGCCAGCATAAGGGGCAGAAGGCTGAACAGGGGAGAGCCATACGGGGGCTGCTGAAGCCACTCCACCCCACAGCAACAGCAAAGCAGGCAGCTGCCTCTCCCAGCTGTCTGCCACTTTGGCCACTGCCTGTTTCACCTCTGCTAAAAGCCAGCTGTGTGTTTGCAAGACTCCAGCTGAATCTTTGACAGAGGGATACATGGAGATGAAGTACTTATGCCTTCCTCTCAGTCTACCTTTGGCCTCGTGCAAAGCCCTCTGCAGTCCCTGGAAGACTTTCCAGTGGATGTCTGGCTGTTTGGCAGGTTTTTGCGGTGCCTGAATCCGCAGCATCCCTTCCCAAGTTTCACCCTCATTTGGCACCGTTGTATTTTTCTGCCATGCAACAAGTGTCTTCCCAAAGAATGACCAGAGGCGGCCTGCAGTGCACACAGCCTTTGTGTAAGGCCCACAACTAAACCTCTTTGTGGTTCTTCCCATCAACCACAAAAGCTCTTCTCCAGCCCCAGCCCCACAACCTGCCACTTAATTGACCCATATTTGGGAACCTCTGATTTAGCAGACAGCATGACAGAACTATCAGGTTCATTTTACTCGGTAATTCAGCCTAAGGTGCTGGTGCTGTTCCACAGGACCATTACATCATTCATTGGGCCACTCAGTTCCTTTAGGAAAATTATGGCACTCTGGAGGGAAGAAGTCTGATACTAACGAGAAATTCCGTAAGAGCAAGAGCAAGGACACCTGAGCAAACTCTCTTCCTTCAAGGAGAGCTGTGGGGATACGTTCTTCATGCAGGAAGTTTTATTATTTTTCTTCCAATTCATTCCAGATGCTTAAAAGCAAAGAGTTCCCCCCCCCCCTTTCCTTATTTTTGGAGAGAGCACTTTGTTTGGAACCCATAGATCAACCTGATAAATATTTCCTGATGGATTTTTTGACAGGCTATGTGTGTCAACTTAGTGGCCTAGCTCCACTGAAACCAAAGGTGTAACTAAGAGCCTATTGTTTGCCTGAGAATGGGGTCTCTCTGTTAGGTCTAGTTCACCAATCTCTGTCGTGGGATGCTTTCGATCTGGCAGCAGTGGAATAAGCACCGCGGTGCCTTCTGCCAGAGCTGCATTTAAAGCTAAATCCCACTCTTCCCTCTTCCCATTCCCTGGATGATTAAGAGGCCTGACATAATACAAAAAGGCCACCTCTCAGCCTTATGAGGGAGCCAACTATTTACAGTCTGTCCTGAAAGACAATTAAGTTGCCTGGTGCCGTATAATTTCCATCTAGACTACAGAGTGTGTTTGTTGTTGAGGGTGTGGATGGAGCATGGCCAGAGGGACAATACAGAGTATTTATTTATATACTTATGCTATGAGGAGAAGAATGAATAAGGACAGTTCTTGGCTCAAAAGGTGTAACAGCAGCTGGAGCCTGACCGCACTGCTGAAATGGGGCAAATTCTGCAGCAACTGAAATTCCACCTTTCTTTCATGCAGTTACATTTTCCTAGTGTGCAACACCTGCAAGTGGGGCGTAGACATATACGACCCTTGAGCAGAGTATCAACACAATGTCACAGTTCAGGTTGGGAATGGGTATTTTGAGTGAAGTCAAAAAAGCAGGAATTTCTGTCCTTCTCTAAAAGAGGCTGCAACATTAGGACGACATTACTTCTCATTGTCACAGGGTTGTCCCAATTCTGAATCTTGTAATGGCACATACACCCACTGCCCAGTCCCCAAACACACTCTAGGAGATTCATACCTTCTTTCTCTTCTTTGCCTTTACAGTGCTCTCTTGTTTTTCTTCAGGCTGACTTAGAAAACACTCTGTAGGCTGCAAAGCACATGGTAAAAAAAAAAAATAGTAAGAAAAAAAGATACAAAATCAGATATCTGATCACCTGGGGGAAAAAAGTCACCAAAGGGAGGCAAGAGGGGATACATAAAGTATAATGCTGGGTTAGGGAAAAACAGACAAAACCAACCTTCCCCGCCTGTAGAAGGGATCAAATTCTTACAGTTACATATATCTGGAGTAATTTTGGAATTGAGATCTATGTTGCTTTAAGCAAGAGGGGAATAAAAGAACAGAAAATGGAAACATGTAGGGGGTAGTCACAATTCCATAAAATGGTGAAAAGCAGGTTTCAGGTTTTCATATATTAAAAACAATCAAGATGAAAAAATAAACAAAATCTTTCACAAAATTTATATTTTTAATCTATATTATTGCGTGTGACTTTTTTTTTTCCTAAACTTAGCCAATAGTGCTCTAAAATAACTGGGTCTAAGGTGAGCATCCAGATGGCAAAAGATACCACCAAACTGGGCAAGAATAATTGGAAACAATCATGGTCTGGATTTCCTTTTACATTTGCAATGCAAAATTTAGGAAAACATGTTACGAATTTGTTCTGCCCCATTCTTGCTTTTTCTCCTCATAGCAGACAGGGTCAAATACGCACAAGAAAAATGCATGGTACATTGCAGAGTAATCTTCAGCCAACATGTGTTGCTATTATTAACCCTCTTTTGTGCCTGAGAGAGCAGATTGAATCGGTCCATTTGTACCACAGCCTCAGTTCACATGAGCCAGGGTTAGGATTTGTCCTTAGCCACCTAAAATTATCCAAAACAGAGGAAGAGAGGCAGAGGCTATCCTTGTTTTGAGCATAGCGATTCTCTTTTCTTTGCCTTCTTAGGGACTTCCACTTCATGGAAACGCAAATTAATCTACATAAATGGACTTTAGAGCTTACTAAGTGACTTGATGAAGAGCAATGGGAAAACAGGCTGAGCTGCAGGAAAAAGCTCCTCGATACTAGGATGCATTTGGCTGGAAAAATTTGCTCCTGTGGGAAACCGTGGAAAAGTCTCATCACATGGAGCGTTAAAAGCTCAGGAACAGTAAATCCAGTGGTGGTCCCTGGGGAAAGCCTGGAGAAAAAGTATCAGTAGGAAAGGGAGCCTGGTCGAAAGCCAGAGAAGCCGCTCCTTTGTTCCTTTGTGAGGGCAGCTTCAAGAGGGCCAAGAGGGCCAAAGTAAAGCTAACAGAAGTTCAGAGTATCTGAGCCTTTCTGAGCACTCCTCACACTGCGCTCGCCCCCCCCCCTTAACAGGAGGACACTTCATGACAACCGGTACTACTTGACCATACCCAGCACATTTGTGCCTTTCCAAGCCCACTCTCATATCCTTATCAGAAGCATTTTGCAGAGTTTAATTGTTCATATTGTTATATTTCCCTTTTTCTCCCCACTCCCTTGGCTAATTTAGCTATATATATAGCTAAATATATACATATAGCTATATATTTAGCTACAGAAAACCACAAACGACCTATTGCTTTCTCCTGCTTTCTGTGCCGTGATGCAACCACAGCCATTGCACTTGTAAAGGCAGTAGTTCTGTATAGAAGTGGCCCTGAAACTGGTTGAGTTCGATGATGACGATACTGAGGAACTACCAGAGAAGATTTGGCTGGGGACTACTAGCTACAGCCAGCAAAGCATTCTAAAACTAGGGCTGGAATATAACGCAGCCTGTATCAATACCCACCCATGAGGAGTTATGATAGGGATCGTATCTCACCTCAGCAACAGAGACCTGTCCCTCTGATTTTCTCAGGTGTAAACAGGTATGATTTTCACTAGAAATCAAGGAATGACTGCAAGTAGAAACTCAACAAAATTGTTCCAGGGTTAACATAAGCTTTTTGGTTGTATTTTTGGATTGTTTCTTTTTTAAAAATCTCTGTCCTGACTCCGATTCAAGTGCTTTTAAAACACCACGATACGTTTCTTCATTCCTATCCCTACTGTTAGTGTTTCCAGACACTGAGACTGAAAAAGACTTACCCTCTGCCTTCAGTTCCTGCTCTACCCTTACGCATCCCAGCTGTCCGTAGATACTCAAAGACCACTTGCCACATGTTTTAATCATATATTCCATGTTCAACATTGCATTTTATGCTGAGAACAAGCCTTTGGATTGATTTAGTCAAGGGATACTACCAAGCAATCAAAAAGCCAGAAAGGGGCAAACCTGAATCTCTTTCCTCCATTAGAATATGACGGTTCTCTATCCTAGAACTTGCTACCACTCTTTCAGCACATTGAAAAACGCCACTCATTCACTTTGGGCCCATTACTCTCTTCATGTACATTGTGAACTGTTTTACATAACTCTGCAAAATGCTCCCAACTGCATGAGAAGAGACTAAACCATGCCACAGAGCTGAAAAATTTTCTCCAAGAGAAACAAAATTTTCTCACTGATAACCCTTCATTCAGATGTTTAAAAGTATCATCAAATGCCATGGCTTCTTTTATGCAGACAGTATGTAGCCCTTTCTTTCAACATCAACAGAAGTACACAGCAGGCTTGTAGTCAATGCCTTCCTTCCTCAGAGAAGCATATTAAGATTAAAAATTACCTCCTTTACAACAGCATATATATATCTAGGCATGGTATAGTATTAGCCCAGCAATAAGTCCATTTTATTCAGACATTAAAAATAACGCCATAACAAAAATTTCATGGTGGTGAATGGCTGTATATTTATACCTCTTTGATGATCTGCAGTCTAAAATATCTAGGCACCTGATCTAGACTGAACTTTTGACCCTTATCCAAATGTTAGTTGCCTACCTACGCATGCAATAGCTCTTTGCATGCCGCCCTTAAGAAAAGGTCATTTGCATGTTTTTCTTATGCAAGACACAAAGCAGACAACCTACTGGTTTTTGACATGGCTCCCTTGTGCGCTATGTTTTCATGCTATTTTTACATGGAAGTTCTTAAAATGCAGAAACCAGGAAATTTATGCAGAGACCATTGATTTATGAACTAAAATATCATAAATTCCTTGTTTATTAATCATAGGCAGAACATAAAATATTTCCTGTATTGTATTTCTAACAATATTTTTTTTCTTTAGGCATTGCCAAGTTACTGGAAATTCAAATGTAGAGTGAAAACATTCTTGCATGTGTGTGAAAGTTTACATTCTAGGTCAGACATATACTCTGACTTTTGGAGTTTGTGACAAAGTAAACACATCAATGCACCATTCAGATTGGAGGCAAATTATTCATTTCATTGTAAGCCTGAGGGCAGCCTGCAGACTAGAAACATAAATGCTCATAATTCTATTTGGTTGTTTCCTGACTGATTTTAAGGTGCCAAGTCCATGGCAGAATAGCTTCCAGCCTGTGAATAAGGCAGGGATGAGTAAAATGGGTTATGTTATATGCACCATAACTATAAACCTACTAGCTTTCCATAAATACATCTGATTTTGTAAGTATATTGCTCTAAAAGACATGCAATAATACATCCATGACTTTGATCTCCTGTAAAGCGTTGCCTCCTGGAGTTTTGTGGCTAAACATCCAATTACCTGATTCCAAAATGCAGACTGATATTTTTTATATGACAGGAAGAGCTGTGGCAGGTGTTATGCTACAGCTGAGCAGTCCCAGTCCACCTTGGCAGGATAAGCTGCGTTTGTTATCCTTTCTAATGTTCTCATAGAAAGAGCAAAGCAACTCCTCCAAATGAACTGTCTTAACTTAGTTCTAAATCTTTAAGTGAAGATAATGGTGTTAAAAAATGGCTCCATAGGCATCCTTGATCTGTGTAGAGGATGTACCAAGGGAATACCGCTTTCTCCTGCATTGCTCAGTCTTCTCTTTCCTAATCAGAACGTGGAATGAGTTCAGATATTTGGCTCGCTTCACCTTTGGCCTCCTTGGAAAGACACCCAAAAGCACAGTAATTGCTACTGTGTTGTTTACTTCTCTGTTACTAAAAAGAACATCCCTGCAAATGGTCTTCACTTGGGCAACTGCCTAGGCAACACACAGAGAACTTATTATCGACTTAGGGCTCAAAATTAATATCCATAACCTCAAGGAGAGAGCTTCCAATGCCATTTCAACTCTTTGACAGCCATTCAGTTGATTCTCCTTTAGGGTATCGGGAAGGCAGAAGAAATCTACTTTAAAACGTGAGACTTCTTAAAATCAGCTGACCTCTAGAAGACTCTTTTTTGCTCAAGTTGGGGTGATGCTATGTGTCATAGACTTTGCTACCTCTTCCTTGGCATACTCCATGTAATGCAGACAATGCAGTTCCTACTGGTTTTAAAAGAAGCTTTTAGTAGTGCAAGGCTATGAAAACATCGATCCACATAGACCTAAATTCTTCTTCACTTGGACCTTGCACTGGGGACGTGCTTGGGTAGAGATGCTGTAGAATATTTAAATATAGCTTTCAAGTCCTTGTGTGTACAGGGAAAGGGAAATGATGAGAGGGGAGGGCACTCGGTAGCATCATCCAGGCTTTTATCACCAGATTGTCACTTTGTAGGAGACAGGCCTGGCAATCTCAACTTACATGAAACAAGACTGAAGTTATTATTGAAATGTACTGGAATGTGATCACTTCCAAATAAGACAAAATAGTTTAATAAAACAATCTTATTACATGAACAGATCAGACAAAGAGTGAAGAAAAGCTTCTCTTTACTGAACGAAAGGGGACTATGCTTCCCTACGCATTATCATCTCTGTGCTCTACACAATTGCTAAATTTACAAACCTGCTTTCTTTTCTTTGTCACACCAGCTTTGGAATCTGAATCTTGATGTGTTGCTGTCCTGTTATCACTTGCTTTCTCAATAGTTTCATCATCTGAAGGATCTAATGAGAAAAAAGAAGAGGTTTTGTTAGTGTTTTTCAAATCCATCTCCTATCTTTGCATTCAAAAATAGGGATAAAATCTTGAGCTGAAAGCTTGTCACAATACTACAATCTCAAGACTGGCAATAATACAGCTGTAATAGATTTTTTTATCATTTTAGAACACTGGTATTTGAAATCATTCTAAGAAAAGTTCTGGGTTTCCTCTCCTCTTCACAGTATTATATCTGGTAGGAAATATATTTCTCTATCTTTCTGGAACGCTGCACAGTTGGTGCCAGCTGCAGCATCACAGGTAGAAATATCTAATCTTTCCAAAACCTCCCTTGAATTAAGCTAAGCAGTGAACAATGGAAGATGATGTTTTTAATGAACTACATCTCAAGTCGTGTGACATCCCTCCGCAGTATTTCAGAATAAATAAAACATAATCTTGGATCCGTAGCGCTGCGTTCACCATATATAATTACAGGCCTATCTCATTAGACCCTAAAACAAGCAATAGCACTGGTACTGAAGACTAATGGCACTACGGTTCATAGGATCACTGTAAAAATACATCTTTCTTGCTAAGTTTGCTGACACTTCTTTCAGAATAAGTCACCTCCTCCTACTAAAACAAGACTTGCAGACGAAGGAAGAAAATAAATAAATCAAACCGAACACACACAAAAATGCACACAAAACCACCTCAGCCTCCATCTAAAAGCCTCAAATGCCTTACTGACACCAATTACCTACAAAAGGAGAAATTACAAGATTGGTATAATGTCCTATTGTATAAAAACATATGCAGACATTCTTTGCAAGTACACTTTAATTGTGTGTCTCTTACTTCAGTAACAATTGGGCAAAGGCAGCATTCCCAAAGTTTAAGCAGAAGGTCCACAAGACTAAAAAAGGCTTATGTTTTGAAAGAAAACTATTTAAATTAAAATGTTTCTACTCGTTCTCTTCTTCATCTCTTATCTACAGAGAGACTGTGGGGGAAAAAATATCCACAGCACCAGTTACCTCTAATACTGCTATGTTAGTGCTCAAGATGTTGTATTCAAACACAGAAGTTTCTGCTGGGGACTCAATTACTTCCATAATCATTGCCAGAACGTATCAAACTGAATAATTAGAACTGAATAACTTAGTTTCTGTATCTGGAAGATTTCCACCCAACAGACACTTGGTCATTGTTGCAATCTCCTGTATTCTGAAGCTGTAGATTGACAGCTTCAAGATTAAGTTATTTATTTTGAATGAAGAGGAACAGTACAATTTCTTAAGCATCACCCCAAGTATGGCTGATATGAACACATCTATGTAATCTTCAAAAGTAAAAGCATATGAAAGGGGAAAAGGAATGTTTATCCATACACAAATGCAACATTATATATTATAGGGCAATAAGGCAGTGGCTTTGAAAATCCTAATGTGACAGAATGGGTGACAAAATGGGTACCTACTGGAAAGATACCATCTTGTAACTTCCACTCCTTTTCCCACTTTGAAAAGCTTGCGTAACAGCTTGTGTAACAGCATCCTAAAGTTGGGTCATGACAGCTGTTAAGAGTTCAAAAAAGTTTGGGAAGTTGAAAGCTAGTGAATGTTTTAGCACACTGGATGTCATTTGTCATGAAATCTTACTTTATATAGATTAGATTCTTGGCAAACTGCAAGAGCTTTAGAAACAGAGCAGCAACTGAGAAGTGAATTTGTTTTCTGTCCAGTACAACTAAGAGACTCCTAAGTGAAGGATAAAAACGTTAACAAACTTAATTCAGACCAAAACGAATGCCATGGAAGAAATGGCAGCACTAGTTTGCAGGATGAGACATATTCTGAAATCTTAAATGGGAACACACCAAGAAAAGCCCCTGCCATCCTGATCTAGAGTAAATGCACAAATGTGTGCTCAGCTGGCCTGTTTGCTTCCTTCTCTTTGCAGACACAGCAGCTGAATGGGCTGTGGACCATATGAGTGCTAGATCTCATGTGGGATGAGTGGCTGGTGGCAGGGGAAGAGCAGGGATGTCACTCCTGGCAGCCCTTTATCATAAGGTAGCTGTAACATTAAGCTGCCCCTTAAGCTGGTGCTAAGTCAACCTCAGAGGACACTAGGTGGCCATCCATTCTGGAATCTCTTCTCAAAGGACATAAGCAAGGGAGATGACAAGTCTAAATCTCTGGCTTACTTGTACAGTAGGAAATATATGGCACTGATCTCCATGAGCTGTCCTCATGAGCTTTTTTCCCCTCTCTTCTGAGAGACAAACTGAGACCTACTGACTCTTCTTCTGAGCTGCCATTTGGATCACGAGCAAGAAGAACGAGCAGCTGTCCCCAGTATGACTGTCACTGTTACTGTCCCAAGAGTGTTCATCAGACATTGGCTGAAGGTGAAAAGTTTTCTGGGAAAGTTTATTGGCCGCCAGAAGTAAAAGGACAGAGTATTCCAAAGCCCACTTCTTTTTTTTTTAATTTCTTTTTTTTTTTTACCCTCATCAATGGTGATACATGTTTATTTTACTATAAATTTATTATTAATGCACAAAAAATATATCTAGTCCTGTACAGCCTAACACGTTCACAGCAGGTGAACGGGGAAGAGAAAAAGCTGAAGGTTTGCAAGACTAACAGATTTCTTCCTTACATTACAGCTCAAATATCTGTCAATCTACCGAGTTCTTCCTTTAAATTCTCTTGAGGATGTCTGAGTGCTTCTGCACCATATGCCTACCCCTGCACACCAACAGCTCCTTCCCTGGCCTATTTCTCTCCAAAGTCACTAACCACTTATGTCCTCAGGCCACTCTGGAATCTCAGATATAATGAGAACTAATCTCCTCTTTGTCCCTCTTGCTGACAGTGCTTGAGCCCCAAACACCTATTCCGGAGTTATGTGTGCATGTCTCACGGAACTGAATTGCTCCTTCTCAGTGTACTTACTTCACATTGGAATTACACAAGAATTACATAAAATAGATTCAGGGGAAGCTGCCTGTGATCTTTAAGCATTCCTTCTTAAATCCCACTTGGCGTGCTCTGAAAGGCAAACAGGAGTCATCTAAGTTTTAAATAACCTCTTCTCTTTCTCATAACTAAAAGACACACTGCTAGCAATAGCAATCTAAATCTGGACAAATGGTTTCCATGATCTGAAATAGCCTGACAAACAATGTACCACCTGTTCACTGCCCATCTGAGTTTCAGACTGCCCTTCGTGATGCAACATTCTCCGCTTTCTGAAGCGAGAGAAGAAGGAACCAATGTCCAGCCCCAGACTCAACAAACATCTGTGAAAACATCAAATTCGAGCATCTTTCTGCAGTACCTGGGTTTCTTTATTTCATACAAGAGGAGAACTTTTTATCTGTTCCAGAAACCATCACTCACATCCCAGTCGAGACAGCAGCTGGTTTCGAGCTGTGATTGTGACACCATGTCAGCTCCTGTGATGGCAGGAGTGTTTTGTTGTGGGCATTGAAGTACCACAGGCCAGACTCTGCCAACCATGTTCATATTAAACAGTGTACCTTTCTCTGCAAAGAGTTACCTTGATGTCAGGGGAGTTATTCGCAAAATAAATCATAACTTGATGCGAATAAATGCAGAAACACCCAGCTCACAGATCCCAAACATGTCTGTATCAGAGCAGCACTGCTTGTCCTGCTTTGAGGTGTGAGGCTGCCAGAACATGTGAGAGCACAAATCCTTCCTTAATAACAAGTTGGTGCAAATACAGAACCTAATTGATTAATACAACGTTGACTTTCATCTCCCTTGCGGTGCAAATGAGCAGGCAGGCGGGCGCTGATGGAATTACACTGCTGAAGGGGTGATGTTGTTCAGCACAGCAATCCTCTGCATCTGCTTTCCTGCGATGTACAGACCTTACGCAACCACAAGGTCATCAAAGACGTCTGAACAGTCATGTGATGCTCTCAATATAGATAAATAAATGTGAATTCCACAGCTTGCTTTTTTTTTTTTCCTTTGGTATTACATCAGTGGCATGGCACATACTAACAGGCTTCCCAGTCGTTAGGTATTTATTTTGATTTTATTTTGAACCATGCTGAAATGGAAAAAGTCATTTATGCTTAACACACACACACGTCTATATCAATTAGACTTTCTTATTTATGATATTGATCACTATTCAAAATCATTCAGTGCAACGGTTTCTAACTTCTTTCAAATTTAATATTGATACATACACATATGTCTAGGTACATCAATGTGTGTACTAAATATATACATATACACACCTATACTAATACATACAAGTCTGCATGTTTGCACACATGCACGTGAATAAACAAGCACACAGATATTTAGATAATTTAACATGTTGCCTTTAATCATCACCTTTATTAACTAATATATTCACAAAGAATACACATTTGCTTGGTTATTTACACTAGTATTTTTAAAAGCAGACAAGACCTTCATGATATAGGAGGTAATGACATGTGCTTTGCTGTGAACGCAATTTGATCGCACAAAATAGCTAATACATACAAATTTGTGTTTGCTAGGTTGATTCACCATTTCTAAGACTTCTCACCTTCACATACCACTTTTCTACTCTAAAGTGTTTAATAAAGGAGTTATAGTGACCACTACATAAATAATTAATTCTTTTTCTCTGACTGAAAAAGTGAAACTCCTGTAGGCAGCACACCTCCGAATGCCCCCAAATAAAGAAAAAGTTACAACTGAAAAGGAACAGAAAATAATCTTAAAATTCTTTGGAAAATGCGACTTGTGGTTCTAGCCAGCCTATGACTGAAATAAAGACAAAGGAAGCTCACAGAAATGACAGCAGCTATGGGAAGTTGCTCACAGGAAGAGAAGATGAAGAGAACACAAGGATTTTTTTGAGAAAGGACGGAGCCATGCTGCTTACAACTCTTCATAATATAGGAACAATGAACACGTCATTAAAAAGAAAGCTCAGAACAGAAAAACATTCTTTTGCATACATACCCAATGGCAACTGAGGGAATAATTTCCACTAGGTTTTTGGTTTTATCTGGAAGCTAAATGAGATCAGATATCTATTTGCTATCCAGAAGACCCCCAGTAACACAGGTCAGTAGAGGGCAAGTTTAGTTCTTACTGTTAAAGTAATGTCTGTGACAGAATTTTGAGAGAATCTGCCTTATGTGTCCATGACGGAGACTCCCTCAACTTTTATTTGACGTTATCTGGCACTGCCCACAGTCAGAGGCACACTCTTGGTCAGAAGAGTCCCTGGGTCTGAACAGAAGAAATCCCTGCACTATCCCTTATGCTTCCATCAGGGCTACGTATCAGTACTAAACTAGAATTACTTACATGAAGAAGTTTGTATGTAATTTATTATTGCCAACTGTATTCCCCACCCCCCCCCCGGCTTTCACCCTCCCCACTGGCTTCCATCCTCCTATGACTGTTCTAAATTGCCTCATATCTGAAAGCAGACTTTAAATAGGGCCTGTGTTTTCTGATTTTTAACAAAAAAACTGTTCGCTGTGGAAATAGCTTTTATAGCTATGCTCTCTTTCTAGTTTCAGTTACGTTACAGGAAAGTCTGTGCTTGTCATTATTCCGTAAGTGGGCATAGTTCATTCAATTTGGGCATGCTATGATGGATAAATTCAGGCTGCTTTGCAGGCTGTTTTTATTTATTGGTTGATTAAACAGTACTGATCTGTGTTCATTAATCTGGGGGGAAAATATTTCTCAGGGCTCCTGGCTTTAAATTCAGCAGACTGAAAAATATTTGATGCAGAATAAAATGCCAAGTGTGTTGGGCACATATCTAGTTTTTTCTTAATTGCCATTCAAGATTCCTTTTCTTTGGGAGGAAGGGAAAAGATAGGCAGGGAGGAAGTCAAGGAAAAGAACAAAATTCCAACTCTGAGACTTCCTTATTATTCTCATAGTTTTGCCATTGAAAACTGGCCTAAATCTTCCGTGAATCAGATTAAGTAACCTTAATGCCAATGCACTACTTTGAATTGTTCTCCATGCATATCCCCTGCATGTCCCATCAGGTACACACAGTGCAAAGTCAATTAATTTTCCGTAAAATGTAACGGCTGTCAGCAAAATTGGCTCCCAGGTCCTTGTTCATCCTTGCTGGGTTGAGAGGCCTCCTCTTGCCACCACAGTTGTGCTGATCACAGCAATTGGGCTAAAAGTGGTGATGACAGTATTTTAACATACCACTGCGGTATCACTCCTCAAGGCTGCAGGAAACACGAAGCTCAGGCGGGTCCTGCCGTGTTGAACCTTAAAGATCATTGAGTTCCAACCCCCCTGCCATGGGCAGGGACACCTTCCACTAGACCAGGTTGATCAAAGCCCCATCCAGCCTGGCCTGGAACACTTCCAGGGATGGGGCCTCCACAAGTTCTCTGGGCAATTTGCTCCAGTGCCTAACCACCTCAGAGTGAAAACATTTTTCCTAGTATCTATTCTAAATCCACCCTCTTCCAGTTTGAAGTCATTACCCCTCATCCTATCACTACATGCCCTTGTACAAAGTCCCTCTCCAGCCATCTTGTAGGCCCTGTTCAGATAATGGAAGGCTGCTATAAGGTCTCCCTGAAGCCTTCTCTTCTCCAGGCTGAACAACCCCGACTCTTTCAGCCTGTCTTCATAGGAGGTGCTCCAGCCCTCTGATCATCTTAGTGGCCCTCCTCTAGACATAGCAGTGGGAGAAGCAGGTACGGAAGCCAGTGGTGCACAGCAGCAATAGGCAAGCAGCAGTTCAAACTACCACCTAGACAGATCCCAAATTACTCAGCTGCATGTCACCAGGATCTCTTTCATGTCTACCAGAACAATACTCTCTAAGTTCCCTCTCTGTAACCAATGGACAGCTTTGAATTTTCCTCTTGAGAAGCCTAATAATAGCTCAGATACCCTGGAGCCCAAGGTGTAAAGCCAACTGGCCAAGCAATAGCTCCCCTCTTTCAGGGATCTCCAGACCAGCCACATGGAATGGCTAAGCAAGCAAATTTTATTATTATTATGGTTCTTCAGACCAGTTGCTGGCTATTCACCATGATGCTACTTTAGAAATTGCTAGTAAATGAGGTAAAACATGAGTTCGAAAAGTAATCTGTCCTTGGGAAAGATCGCCACATAACTACTGCATCAAACAGTGCCAGTACCCTCTTCATTTCTCAAATTGCTCTGACTAAATTAGAAAAGGTCCGCTGGCACCTCCAGAAAGATAAATAGTTCTCCCCATCATGGGCACGTATCATCTGCAGTGTCACAATTAAGAGACCCAGATGACAGATTAAAAAAAATCATAAGGATTAGCTAAATCATTTTAAACAGTATAGTAAAAGAAGATTTAGTCTTAGAAATCAGTAAAAGAACACATGTACTGACAGGAAATGAAAAATGAGTATTTAACTGCATCAAAAGCAGTGGCATCTGCCTAAGCCTGTGGCAAGCCAGAGTTTCTTGCAGTTTGTAAGACTTGCATGTAATAGCTCCTAAGTACTGGCAATAGCTTGTACTACAAAGACAAAGTTAACATTCTTACAGAACTGTAAACCCCTTCCCTGGGCAGTTCAGAAGGCACATCTGCTACAAACTATTTTTTTTCCCCAATACATCTGGTGACGGGATATTCGGTTTAGGTTCCTCTTTCTTACACTGAATGGCAATTTAAAATAAAATCATTGCCCGTTCAAGTGAAAAAGAACAGGTCTTAATGGAGTAATATCAAATTAATTTTCAATATGCTGTGATATGACAGGAAACTTTTAGCACACAGACATAACTATCTGCCATGCAAAGGATCTCCCACAGAACATTTCTAACAACTACCTCTCCTTGCTTCCTTATTTTTAACACATTTTCTTTAATATTCAAAAGGGGTACTTCCAAACTCATTTTTGACACATCTTGACTTGCTGACTCGCAGTGAACCAAAAGACAAAATAAAGGGCATATCAGAGAGTAAGACCAGAGGAAATCCTCTGTTGTACACATGTAAGCATAGAAGAATAAACTGTACATGATCAAGGTTAGGCCTAGCTTGTAGCACAGCTACAACCCAGGCCTATTCATAATTTGACTTTTTCATTTTTATATATTGCCTTATAAAACAAAAACATTAGAAAAATCACAGAAACTGACTGTTTGGATGTAAAAGTAGCACCCTTCTTCAAATACAAATATCTTTTTCTCCTGCAAGAAAAGGGTTGAATTTGACATCCTATCACTGCCTTGCACAAGGAATAATGGCATCGCGAAGATAAGAAGGAAGAACTCAATATTCATTTAGTCACTGTAGTTTTAAAACCCATGGTAAGCAAAGGGCAAACAAAGATTTGACATGTTAGGAATACAACAGGCCCTTTTATTGTTTGCCATCCAACTTAATTTCTTCATGACAGGCCTGCCAAACAAGAGCAACCAGAGCCTGAAGACAGACTAATACATCCGCACAGAGTGCAAATCAGTTCTGTTGTCTGGTCTAGTACCCCTCATCAATGACACCATGAGTGAAGGCTCAGATCACATCCACAAGTTGCTGCAGTCTGCTCATTACTCTTTCTTTTGTTCTCTCAAAAACGATCCCTTATGTTGAAACTTCTGACAATCTCCCTAAATCTCCAAATTCAGTTTAAAAGCGTATTTCTAGAGAGGCAGGGAAGCGGGAGACTTTCATTTGTAAGTAGCATCAGTTTTGGCAGTTTACAAATCTACTGGATGAACATTACAAAACTGAACACTTAACCTTGTAAAAAGGGCTTCTCCTCTCTGGACAGATGCCAGGCATTATATACCCTACAGTCACTTTAGAAACCACTCAAAAGGATGCCAGGAATGCTGTGCAACAGTTTATGATAGTAAAAGGACACTCTATCCAACTCTGACAAACAGGGGAATGGGGCAAGCCAGAATGCAGTTGCCCATGTTGGAAATTGGCCGAGGCATTACGGTTCACATATCTCACTTTGTAAAATGCTCAATGGGATCTTCAAACAACTACAAGTGCCTAGGAATTTGGGGTAAATCAAAAGAAAATCAGTTCACAAATCCTGGTTACAGAACGCACGACCATATTGGGGGAACCCTACAAGGCTGGCTTGAAATAGCTATCAATCCAAAAAGAGGCATCTGAGAGAGGAAACAGCCTGAGGCCTGGAAACCCACATCATTCCAGAGGAAACACTATCATGGCAGGCTGGGTAGTCAAAGAGAAAAAACATGAGGAAAACACAAGTTATGAGCCCGGGAAAAGCTAGGCACAAACTAGAGCCTGACTCTCTACTACATTTCCCACTTGGTGGTGTGGAAACTCAGGCAAAAGCCAACCCAAATAAAACATGAGTGTATATAGCTGTCAAACAAAATATTGTTCCATCCATCTTGAAGAATTAATACAATCCCTCTTAAAGCCTTTTCCCCTCCTTTCAGGTTTGCATTACTGGGGTTGGTCAAGCAACATTTACAGCCCTTTACACACAAACGACAGTGCTCTATAAAAGCCTCCCCTAAAATTAAGATTCCCTCCTCAAAGCCACCCAGGCACATTATTTGTATAAGCAAGAAATCACCCCTTCTCCAAAATCTTCATATAGGGAAAGTGCATGTCACAGCTCCTGGCAAAGTCCGACTATTCCTGTGTTTTAGGACCCACCAAGCACTGTGATTACTTCTTTTTCTAAGAACTACCAGTTTATCGCGTGGAAACTGCTCCTCCAGCTGTTTGCTGTGGAGAGTGAAGAGTACCAACTCACACTGTACATCTTCCCTCCCTTATCCTCATCTCCTTCATGCTATGAATAAGGGGATCTGTGGCGATTTCAGTATCCCAGCACTGGCAAGAGGGGCAGAAGCAGCAGTGGCACCGTGGAGCTGGAATTGGTTGGGTTAGTCTGGATCACATCAGGGTACCACCCTGGAGCGAAGATAACATGATGCTATTGGTGTTTAATGTTGGTATCATGTACATTTAGAATTTCACTACTTACACAGTACTAGTATCACAGTATCACAGTATGCTAGGGATTGGAAGGGACCTCAAAAGATCATCTAGTCCAATCCCCCTGTCGGAGCAGGAACACCTAGATGAGGTTGCACAGGAAGGCGTCCAGGCGAGTTTTGAATGTCTCCAGAGAAGGAGACTCCACAACCTCCCTGGGCAGCCTGTTCCAGTGCTCTGTCACCCTCACTGAGAAGAAGTTTCTTCTCAAATTTAAGTGGAACCTCTTGTGTTCCAGCTTGAATCCATTACCCCTTGTCCTATCATTGGTTGCTACTGAGAAGAGCCTGGCTCCAAGTATATCACTAAACATTTGTATATTATATTAGTATACTACATTAGTATATCACTAAACATTTGTCTATCTGGAGGCAGACTCATTCCTTTTTCAAGTCCCCACTCCAAAGTCAAACATCAGCATCCTTCATTTGTTATAATATTGACTCCTAACAAATGTATATTCTTGTTAATGGGGAAGAAATAGGTAAACTGGGAGGAAAGAAGAACTTGGATAAATCCATAAAACTACTTAATGGGTGGGCTCTAGCCTAGCTCTGACTATGAGCAAGTTTGGCCCAGGAATGTAGCATGATCCCAGATGTGATGTCTCCCTTAATAGTGCAGGAGATGCATATTTTCTACCATTCTCTCACTATCTTGGGAAGCAGCTGTGTCTCACAGCTCTAGTTCTTGTGAAGTTAACACAGAGTCTGACTGACCCTGTGGACTTCAAGCCAATAGATCATGATAAAATTACACAGTGGAACTTGCCAAAAATAGTAGGCTTCAATTAAAAAAAACATATAGCACACAAAAACTTAACAGCCCAAATTACCGTTCATAGATACACATTGCCGCTTGACTCACCACTGATATCATACATGCCTTTTTGGCTCATGCATATTTTGCAGACATACACATCTATAGTATGAGGTTATCACAGTCCTGATGTTTTCTCAGATTTTCCCTGAATACTGAAAATTGCAAGAATGCATATAATGTAGCACACACTGAGATATATGTCACCACCAACAAATGTATCCTACTGAAGAGCAATATTGCAAACAAGCTTTTATCCCAACTCTCCTACATGTCTTAACACAGAACCTGAGAGATGACATTTTGAGTTGCTCAGATTTCTGCAGCTTTTTTTATTCAGAAGTCTTCATATGACATAGCAGTGTCAGGTCCCTGTTTGACAGAGTATCAGGTTGACCCATATCAAGTTAAACTCTCCTTCAGGTTAAGAACAAAATACCCCGACATGTTGCTACATAGAGTTAGAGTGGCAAATTCCCCGGATTATAAAACATCTGTTGAAAAGCAGTTCCCTATCTAAGGCCCAAGGGTTATGTTTCTATGCCTCTTATTCTCTTACTTCCTCCTCTACATATACTACACATTTCTCTGCAGATTGGTCTCTGATATTGCAGGTTTTACTGCCCTTTCAAGTTATCCTAGCATCTCAAATTTATACAGTACCAGAATATAAATTTGTGGATTTAACCCACTTTTCCAAAAAGTCTTACTATAAGAGCAAGTGAATGGAAGGACAATCTGTTATAGACGAAAGCTTTTAGGGAAATACTACACACTCTGCTGTGTTAAGGTTTTTGAGAGGAGGAAAGGTGACAGGCTTTTCATCTATGTCAGTGCTCTCCTTTTTAAGACTAGCAATCACAATGCAGTCTCTCATCTGTCTAGGCCTTTTTGTGAACTGGCATGCAGCTCATTTGTCTAAATGATCAAATAAAGCACATTATGACTCGATCAGTAGCAACTATCACAAAAATAGAGCTCATACCTACGTTCATTTGCTGCAAGCAGATGGCTGATTGCTTTTCTGTCCTTTTATGTTGCAGTCCTGTTCCCTTAGATCCTCTCTTTGTAGAGAGTGACATGCTGGGAGGTCAGTTTTCTGACAAGGTCATCTGCCTTGAGAGTATGAAGAGAACTGCACGGAAAGTGGGTTGGGCTATATTTAGAGTTTGGTCCAACTCCGTGCCAAGGTCCCCCCGCTGTCTCTCTCTTGCAGCACCGTCTCAGGTCTATTCTTGCAGATTCTCAGCCCACACACAGAACACACGAGGAAAGTCGTTCTGAGCTACTACTGGATCGAGGATTTTGCAATTCACTGAAAACAAGTGGAGCAGGAGCTCAGATGAGGACTCCTTAAATCCCTCACTCTTCTAGTATTTATTTTTCTTTATTCAAGTGGATTTTCCCTTTTCAAGTGAATAAGGAGAGGAAACTGCCCGGGATACAGCAAAAAATAGTCTCCTGAGCTAAGGTAAGCTTGCTTCATTTTCCTGCTGTCATCATAATTAGAGAGCAATTGACGATGACTTGGATCAGATATGCTTTTTCCTGTGAGACCAGATCTGCATGTCAGCACTACGGGGTTTTTTGGATAATGAAATTCTCAATTTCAAGACATCAATTTTCATTATCACTGCCTAAAGGAAATGGGAAAATAAAAGGATATCAGCATGTGCAATAGAATATACATTTTCTGATTTTACCTGTTTAAATTAATGTAAAAAGCACACAGCTATGCCAATAGACTGTATAATTCTGAAAGTAAGAGAAAAACAGATGTGTGACTATGTAGATAATGATTACAGATATAGATGTGCAATTACATGTGCTGAGTGATGTTTTATCCACATTGTTTTGTATGATATGAGAAATTATGGCTTCAAGCTTGCGATATAGGGCTTGCTGCAAATAGCACAGAAATATATGTTAAAAAAAATTAACAGAAGAACACATGCTCAAATCCCTTTACAGTTCCAAAGAAGTTGCTCAGCTTCAGCCAGAGTACAGGCAGGATTAAAGATCGTATTGAATTTGGTCTCCTTTCCACTGAATGCTTTACAATGGTCCTGCATTGTTTCTGCTTTTAAAATGACATATATGGCTGAACAGTTTTCCTCAGCACCATTTTAAACTGTTGTGATTCTTAAGGGGAAAAAAAACCTGGATAGAGTACAGCATGGCATGCCTGTCTGTAAGGAGACCCTAACACACTTCAGGTCACATGGACATCATGATACTGTGGTATGGACTCCAACATGAGGAGAATGTTAATCAAGCAAAGCCACTCTGGAGCCATGGATTTACAACTGGCACACACACACATAGCTTCCTGCAATGCAAACACACAGGAATGGTAACCTGAAGAAATAGGGTAGAGCGTTCCACTTGACCTGAAGGTCCAAACACTGATGCAACAGCACCAAAAAGTTCTTCATAACAGAAAGTTCAAAGTCTCAGCAGAAACATCTGAAGAAAGGCAGATGGGTTCTAGATTAACAGTAAGCAACTCACTGGGAGTTCATCTAAGCCCCAATAACTGCGTGAATTCCTGCACTTAGATGAGGTCATCTTTTCTTAACATATCTGCTGGTTAAACAATGCCATACATCAGTTTGAAAAAGTAAAAGATTACAAGGTAGCAAAAGTCTTACCTGCTGAAGATACGTCTCATTTTGGTTGCTCTCAACTCTGTCTAAGATCATCCCATCTTCCTTTCCTTCTGATTTTTGTTCTGTAATTTATGCTCGGAGTCATGAGTGTTGAGTTTATTCATTTCCCAGAAAATACATTTCTAACAGTTCTAAGACTAAGACTCTTCAACAAATAATAACTAAGGCAACTTGCCATGGAGCCAACTTGGGCCATGACATGATAATTCAGACACATCCAGAAGGATTCTATTGCAAGAACTCAAAGAAGAGGCTGTTATGGGAGGGTTACTTAAGTACTGTGAATGTACTCATCAAGTTCATCAGCAATTAAAAGGCTTCACAGTTTAAAAGCAACTAGTGCACCCTAAGATTGGCAACAGCCTTTTATAAACAGTTGTTATACACTGATAGAAAAGAGGAGAAACAAAATACTACTTTATAAATTTTTAAGTGGTCAGGTTACGCCTAAAGTTACTGCTTAATGAGTCAACTTAGGTTTTGTGACAATGTGACACCAATACTCCACTTGTGTTTGAGAAAATGTTATTTCCCCATCAACATTAAAGACATTAGGGGGGTGGGAGGTAACTTAAAATAAAGCAGTATGGGTGTGACTGTAGCTTACAAACACAGCATTCACAAAGACTCCCCTGGCAGAGAGGAGGGAGCACAGCTGCATCCCAGTGGCAGCTGTGGACTGGCTCATTTTGAAGGGTGGGTCAGCACATCTTCCCCACAGGAGCTGAGCCTTAAAGGTCTCTGTCACCCAAACTAGTGGCAGATTTGTTGGCATACAGATGACAGGACGACAGCAATGGAAAATGGCAGTACTACCGTGTTGATAAATATGTGCATGGCATTAGTGGAAGAAGTTACGGAGAAGCATATCTGAATGAATAAGTCTCATGTTTTCATGTAGAGAAACCTGAATCTGCTTCTAACCTCTTTCTGGTTGGGGTCAATCCTGCTTGGTAGGATCATCCTCTTCCTATTCTCTCTCCTCCATTATAAATTTCCAGTACTGGCACAAACTGGCTTCATTGCGCTAAGGTACGACCTCCAATGGGCACGATGTGCCCACCCTAGTGGAGTAGTGGAGACCACCAGAGAAGGGGGAAAAAAAGGGAAGAAAAAAAAAAAAAGAAAATTAAAAGGTGGAAAGAATCTTTATTCCCTCCCCTAGTGAAGAAAAGAAGGACTGAAACCCTTGGTTTCTATTAGAGGGCTCAGATGGGGCTCCTTCCTCACTGGGGGTGGGAGAGCATGGCTATATGTATTGACTGACCTCTGCCTAAGGTTGTAGATGAGGAGGAAGATGAGGCTTGGCTGATAATATATGCTGCCAGCTGGCCAGGCAAAGCTCCAAAGGGACATTCACAAACTCCTGCCATTGGCACTGTCACCCTCAGCTGACAGGCGTAAGCCAGGCCAGAGCCAGAAGGCTAAATCCAAACAGCGCCAGGGGGATGAGTAAGTCCCACCAGCAGTCAGATCCCTACTACGCCTCACCGTATTTATGTTCCTACTTGGGGGCTTTCTCCAAACAACAAATGGTGTTGGGATTTTCCTCCTTCCCTGCTATCCCTCAGACAAAGTGGACTGATGGAAACAAGCTGGGGTTTTGAGGGGAGTCAGAGTTTACCTCAACTCATCCTGAAACAAGAACCTTTAGCACCTAGACAGCCAGTCCAAGAGTATTTGGGTACAGTTCTCTGTGCATGTGGCTGCATGAGGAGGTAACACGATATTTGGTATGAAAATACCATAGAAATTTCTGCATAGAAATTCTCTTTCAAAACCTTTTATGACTATTGACATGAATATACTTTCCAGGAAGGGACAGAGGATAATACGTGCTGTATAGGAGAGAGAGAGAGAGATACTTATGGGCACAGAAAAATCACAAAGCTATAGTTAAGCAAATAGTTAATTAAATAACTGTAGTCGTTCTGCTAAAGAATATTTTCCCCTGAGACTTACCGGTAACAGGGAAGGGGAAGGAAACCAAAGTTCATACTCGCAACAAGCCCCATAGCCCCAAGCTTTGCCTGACCCACTTTCACAAATCCCCAAAATAGGAGGAAAAAACCCAACAACAGAACTTTTCCATACGGACCTCTGCTGCATTTTGCTCTCTGTGCACCAGAGGTATAGTGATACCTCGTTGCAGAAAACAGTCTCCTCTGAGGTGAGGAACAGCCTCGGCAGTCTGCATTTTCTTTCAGTCTGATACAGTGTTGGGACTAATGGAAAGATCTCCAATGCTTTGCATTAGAAAATACTAATTTAACGCTTGTCTACCCAAAGCACAATAAAACTTCATGCTCACATCGAAGCAGAATAAGGCACAGAAAAAAAAATCCACTTGCAGATCTAGGCACTCTGCAGGCCTGCAGTAACACACTGCTTTGCAGCTGCAATTGCCAGCTCCAAACTACTGAAAACTGCAGGCAGACCACTGGCTGCTATGCTCGGTGTCTTCCTTCTTGCCCAGACATCTTTGTGGTCCCACTCGGTAGAGTCTTATGGGTCTCAGCCCCTACTTCAGTGATTATTCGGGATCGGTACACAACCCATTCACGTGAGATAAGGTCTGCTGTGCACGGCCTCCCCAGAAAGAGAGGACCTTGGGGTCTTCTCAGTGCAGGGGAAAGGCAGCAGAAGGAGCGGCCCCACCTGACCTCAGAGATTGACCACCAGTACAACCGAGGATGTATCGGATGCGGCCTGCTTTCCCCGGTCACATCTGCGTATCTCTCTTGCAGTCACACAAATGTATATACATATGTACACAGTTGCATACAAATGACAAAGTTGCAGGGGGTGAAGACCCACACTCTATCAGTCAACAGCAAAACACAGTATTTTAGGCTAAGATGAAGCATGTCCTTTGAAAAACACATTCATTCTACATGGAATTTCAGTTTGGCTAGATGAAATGGAGAGGAACTATATCAGCTTTGCCTAAAAATGATGATGACAATGAAAGTAAACAACTGAAAGTAGTTTGTGGGGAATGTTCTAAAACAGCGTGCAGGGGTATGAGACAGCATGTATATACCCAGGAGCAGTGGTGGTTATCTATACTTGAAAATGTGCTTTCAAAAGTATTTAAAAATTGAGGACATACAGCTGGCCACCTGCACGGATTGTTTTCTCATTTTCATAGAGCTGTTTCCAACTCCGAATTTAGTGACAGCTACAGAAGTAAGCTGAAAACAGAGCGCTCCAGTGGAGCACACGTTTCTTACAGGAGCAATGGAGGTACACAGCGTGGTCACGGAAAGACCTTTGCTTCCTCAGTGGAGCTCAGCAGGAGCTGGGAGCCCGGGAAAGCACCAGCACAGCAACGGCTGTGCTTTGCTGAAGCAGTTTCTATATGAATGGTGCACGCACGGCTTTTTGCTGCCCTGTGACAACTGCCAAGGAAAAGGATTATATGCAAGGCTAGATTGTGTCAGTACATTTCTTTGAAGATGAAGGTGGTTAACTTCAAAATAATTCCCATTGAAAATCCCACCTATACAATGCGGCATAGTCACGCAGGGAGAAACGTTTAAAACTGGGATTATACAGAACTCTAACACAAATTTCTTACCTTCCATTACATAAGCCTAAATTATTTCAATTGCAGCAGATTCACAGTGATCGCTACTGGGGCTAAAACACCATAGAAAGTAATCCAACAACACTGATATTTTTTTTTGTCTTAAATGTCAGAGTGAAAGTGCGTATGCACAACTGCAAAACTCTAAATTACAATTTTACATTAAATGAAACTTGGACTAAACATAGTCCTGTTAAAATAAATCCTTAGAGGTGAACTTCTCATTTTTCACTCATAACCAGCTTTTTTTTTTTTAGTACACCAACCTGTTCCTCAGGCATTAACTTGAACAGGAAAACAGTGTCCCATCTCTAGCATGCAAATAACATAAAAAAAATAAATCAGTATTTATAACATGTTTGTATTTAACGCAGTACTCATGAAGCTTTCTAATCACTAATAATTTGCAGAAGAATAAAAAAGCAAACGATAAAAAGAATGCAAAATAATCCCCAAATGCGTGACAAATATACTCTCCCTAAAGAGGCAATTTAAAAATCATGTGCAAGATACAGTGAAAAATAGGCATTTTACATCAAGTCTCGTCTGTCTTTAAGAACACTCAATTTAAACAGAAAATGAGTGGCAGCCATTCTTCCTGCTACTATGTTTTATTCTGCTAACATAATGGTTAGAGATGCCATCCAATACAACTTGATGCGTACCATCGTTATGTTCACTCACACAATACCTGCTAAGACAAGGAAATCCCACTTGGGAAGGTAGCGGGGCAGTACAGGATGAGCTTGTCAGTAAACAAGAAAAAGGAAGGGTTGAGATGACGCATCAGGACTTGCGCGCTCAAGCACGTGCTGTTGCTGTGCAGTTTGTTTCACACAGCCAAGCCAATGGGCTGCATGTTCCCTGCTCTAAGTTCACCCACCAACCAACACCGGTCCACTCAGAAGACAAGACGGCTAAGTTTCTTGAAACAGAGAAGGAGACACCAAGAGACTGAAACAATACGACCTCTCAACTCTTTTGCAACAGGAAATTTGAGACTCTTGAAGAGGGAAAACCAGAGCATTCGCTCCCCCTCACACCAACTTTCACCCAACCTCCAGCTGTCTAAGGAGGACAACTTGTAGTCTAATTATAGGTTTCTTGAGTCCTCCTAGAGATTGTCCCATTACGTGGGTAAAGGATCTCACGAATCCCTTTCAGAGCACAGATCGTCCTCCATTTTAGACCCTTCTTCTGCCCTATCACAAATGTGCAAGGCAGGTTTCCTCATCAAGTTTGCCCCTCACCAGTGGAAAAAAAAAAAAAAGGAAGAAATGCCAGGTTTCATCAAGAAATGCAGGGTATGGAGTGATCACTGGAGAAGACATGGCTAGCTTCTTCTCTACTGTCCTTTCCCATGACGTGTCACTTAAAAAGAGCTGTTAACACTGAAGACATTTTTATTATTAAAATGCAAAGCTACAGCATGTACTGAGCAGTTTCATACTTTACAATTGTTGAGGATGTACTACATATGAGTTTATACGCCGTGTTTTCTTTGCACTTTGTGTACATACCCACTACATGTGGTCAGAGGAGGGAATCTTACAGGATTTATCTGGACGGAAGTCAGGTGTGTGCATGTGCTTTGTTATATTAAAGACCTTGGGAGTATGCATTTCTACATCTGATAAGGACTGTTTAGCCTTTAGCAAATCACTAGCACTTCTTCCATCTCAATTTGTCCTTCTGCAAAAAACAAGATGCAGCAATATACCTTAACGGGGTGTTTTGGAGCTATAGGATTCTTGAAGAAAATGCTAAAGTAGAATAAAATAGTAGCTTTTTATTATACTTCACACGGAAGGGACATGAAATCCCTTCCTCTAACCCTTGAAAAAGCATGTGTTTTTAAAAATATTTTTGAGAATTCAAGTTGCATTCAGATCATTAAGATGAAAAACAAACTTGGGGCTCACTCTGTCACTGAGACACAGCGCAGTGGGATCCCTTTTAATTTGGAGTTACAATTCTCCAGTCTCACTATCAGCCACAATGAAAGGCTTCTTTGTCGTGACTTTGCTATTCAGCAGCCTCTGGGAGAGTGTCCTGACATGAGACAAGAGAATGATAAGCATTAGCCCTATCCAAAGAGTTTCACTACCACATCCAGCTCAAGGACAAACTGATGACAGACTATGCAAAGCTGGGGTGAGAATATAAATGGCACGGAAGGGACAGAAGCAGTGCTTCATCTAGGCCCTGGGGTCTCAAGTCTGGAGACAGCCTCGTAAGGCAGATGTCCTCCGGTATCCCGTACAAATTCACATGCTACAAATTCTTCATTTGAGACCCTGCTGGGAAACACAGTCTCCTCCTGCTTGATTTACTGCAGAATTGCTGATAAGGAAACCCTGTGCGCTACCAGCAGCACAACAGGGATGAGATAGGCAGCACATTTGCAGAGGGGAGATCAGCGTCTTAGCCAAAGTTACAGAAAAAAGCACTTGTAAAATAATCCAAGTCTTACAATATGGAAAACAGCAGAGCCCTCAAATCAGAGAGACTTCGTCTCTTACTGTTTGTCTTTGGCAGCAGGAAGAATGGCCATGTACAATTAATACTATCAAACAGAGCCCGGCAGAGCAAGAAAAAAAAAAAATCCTAGGTACTGTCATGGTAATTTTATCCTTCTGTTTATTTCTTTAAACTGAACTAATTACTTCGCTCAGCAATGGTCGGGACTGGAAGGCTGCACCAGGACTGTAATGAAAGTAAAACCCTGGGGAACAATTTTGATTATAGTGGAGGTTTCAGCTGACTACATTTTAATTAATCGGAGTAGTACAGTACTCTGAATTCCCAGGTATCCCATTTCAACCTGCAGACCAACATGACTTGGTTTAGGGCATATTTTAACATTGTTCTAATAAATTCTTCAACAGTTCTTTTAAGTCTCAGAGGTAATCTAATTTCTGTTTTATTATGGAGGCTTTCAAGGCATTTCAACTATAAATCAGTAAAATGATTTGGCTGTGGAATGCCAAAAATAGACTCAGAAACCAAAAACCTCTTCAATACTTGTATTAATTAAAAGCACAGTGAATTGTCTAATTACAAAACAAAAGAAGTTTTTTCATATCGATAAAGCATTTTAATTTAAAATATGTCTCTATTACAATAAAGACAAGCCACAGTAGCATTCAGTTAAAAAGCTGGGCGGTGAGCCAGCATAATACTGGATATCATCTGCTATAGGATAAACACAGAAGTTGTCAATAACAAGAGAAAAGCAGGATGTTCAGGGTTCAACACATGGTGCAGTGTCTACATTATCTGTATAATCCAGGCTTAAGTGAGCCATGCTTAACGATTGACAAAACATGTGTAGTCTGAGAAATATGTGGCAAACGAAGAACTAGACCCCCAAAATATGCAAGGTTTGAGCTAACAGATCATAAGACCCAGCAGAGATGGTGTAATTTATATCTTTAAAATCACAAAGCACATAAATTTTCCTTTGCCGCCTTCTCTGCATCCTGAATTCACCAGGGTTTTGCTGCAGTATGGAAAAAAGAATGTTAAACTGCCCGGGACTCTCCCAGTTTCTATTGAGACACTGTGGTCCCCAATATCAGTTAAGCGTGACCTGCAGACGTGGCTGTACACTGCCTCTACCCAGCAGCAGCAGTAGATATCAAATTGTCCTCCAAGAATGATGTAAAATCCAGAAAAGGATCCAGATGTTATGAAAGGACCAGGGGAAAAACCTGAAGACAGCCATCAAGCAGAGAGGGCTAAACCCAAGAGAAGGGCAGAGCGCACCACTGAAGCTAGTGGCAGTAGCAACAGGAAAGGGCATGAGGACAACAGACGTGGAGCTCTAGCTCCAAGCCAGTACACTTCTTGATATCCATCGTGTCATAAGTGCTTCGTTTTCTGCAAAAACAACCCTCTCCCCTTCTCACTCAATAGGGTGAGCCGCTGCACCCCCTGCTCGGTGTGTGGGAGGCCATGGAGATGTTCCTTGGTCCCTGCATGGGGGAACGGTAGAATGGGTGACTCCTACTGCCTCAATGCACTGTCTGTCATACAGTTGTAGAAACACACTTGCTCCTAGTAGTACCTACCCCTACAAAGGGGTGACGAGCCCCTACCTGCTACACCACTAGCAGAGATGTTGCCCACCTCTGCAGCTGCCCACAATTTCACTACTGAAAACTTGAGAAGGCACCATAATCATGACTTTTCCCCTACGTAAGAAGAGGCTGGGGGCAAGAAAGAGTAAGTTGCTTCACATGGTCCTTTACCCCAGCGTATCCATAAAGCTGCCAAAACATAATACCAATTAGATTAGTTTTCCAGGGTGAAACTGTTCTGTGTAGGATTAAAAAAAAAAAAAAAAAAAAAAAAGTAGCTCACTTCTGTGTAGAAGCAATGAAGCAAACGTGTTTTAAGAGAATGATAATGGATTTCCTTTTACAACTGGGAAAGGTACAGAACTAAGCTCACATCTCTGGCAAGGCACCTAGTTCAGCAATCACTACTTTCCTTTAGTTTCTGCTAACCTAACAGTACTACAGATATTCTATTTTATAGTTGTCATTACCACAAATATTACAGGAATAATTTGCTACAGTAAATAATCACTGAATTGGGTAAAGGCAATGGCTTTCTCAGAAGCATGTAAAATTATTACAGGCTGGAAAACCAGTCGTTTGTGCCTAGTGATAATTGATTGTGAAACCAATGCTTAGAGAGTTTGGACTGAAAACCTCAAAGAGGAAAAAGCATCAAATTATTGCCACAGACCAAGGCACAAAACCTGACTTTTTGATTTGGAGAAGCAGTTTCTGCAGAGATTTGCAAGCTTGAAGCATTTTTTTAATTCAGTTTTTTTCATGCTGAGTTACCAACCGAGTACTTAGTTCAGGTTTCAGAAGAGCTCGAGTGATGTATTTAACACCCACTGGGTACATCACCACCTCCACCGTGTTCAAACCAGAGGGAAAGGAACAGCTGCTATCACTCTTCCTGCCGCAGATTAAGCACCAGGAGTGGCAATCCCCCACCAGAAGTGTGTGAAAGCACCAGCACTCACACGCTGCAGCCTCCAGTGATCTAGAATTCCCCTCCTAATTTTCTATTCTTCACTCATGCTTTGTCTTTTAACCGCATCCAAAGATGAGCAAAGGTAAACCATGTGGCATGCTTTACCTGGGGCTGACCCGAAAAGCCACTTCAAAACTGCAAGCTTGAACAGATCCTAGCCAGGATCTCTGAAGGGAGTCCAAAAGAGCTCGAGCCTACAAAGCCTTATATCACTCCATGGCTCCGAAAAATGCTCTGGCTACTAACCAAGCTCCTCTGCAATATCAAGAGCCACTAATGTCCCAGGATTTTTCTACACCGCGGTCATTAAGAAAGTTAAGATAAATTAAAGGAGGCTGGGAAGCTGAAGCATGCTGCCCTCTGGCCTAGGTGATCTTGACAGAAGACAGTTTTTCTCAGGTCCCTTTAAACTCAGAGCCTCAGAAAACATACCCTGGCAGGAGGTCTGTCCTAAAAAACATGTTGCAGGTAAACCCATGCTTGTGTTAAAAATCACTCACCTGTAGCTACTAGCCCTGAGTTGCTGAATGCAGGAAGGGAGGTGGCATTATTTCTGAAAACAGGGAGGGAGAGCTGCTTCTATGCAGAGAACTATTTATTCTGTCTTTACCCTTCCACCAGTAAGAGTACCAGTGCACCAGTAGAGTACCAGCACACAGCACCAGTGCTTTATGAACACGTGCAATAGTAACAAAGATGCTCATGACTCCAAACTGTATCTATCATCTCTTTAGTGGTGGACTTAGCAGTGTTCGGTTAACAGTTGGACTCTATGATCTTAAAGGTCTTTTCCAACCTAAATGATTCTATGATCATGAGAACTCATGTCTCAAAGAGGAAAGGGACAAATAAAATGCTGCCTTCGTGCAATCATTGGTTTTACCGGGTTTGGTTTGGTTTTTCAAAACTAGAGAATCTGCACATCTCCTCCTTAAGTTGCTCATGCACGTGTTGGGAGTGGAGACTGTGCATCTGAAATGACAGAATCACACACATGCCTACCAAGTAAATCTTGCAGGGATGAGGGTGAAACTAAATGCACAAGAGTCTTCAAGCTGCCTACACACGCAGCAGCTGTCTCCCACAGGGTCACTGGAAAAATCCATTCAGCCATTCTGATCGCTTTTAAGAGCAAGGAAAATACAGACAAAAATACAGGGTACTGGGGGGCGAAACACATCTCAGACAAAGCAAGGCATTTTTGGATAGGCTCAGACAGCTTCTGGCCTATTTTAACACCATTTAAGATTGGCAGAAAGTTTGTGGAGGCAAATCATTGTTGTCTCCACCATTTGAGGAAGATGAAGATTATGTCTTCATTGCACAGACCGGCGTTGGTAGAAGAGTAATACATAGGGTGCAAGAGAGGTAGGTCAAAAGTCTCCGACCTGTGCTCAACACAGAAGGCGTTCAAGAGATCAAACAATTCTTTTTTAAACCTCCAAGTTCAAAATGGGAAGCAGAAGTGACCGCAGAGGATTTTCATTCGAAAAGCAGCCACTGTTCTGGTCAAGACTTCTGTTAGCATGTACTTCAGGCAGATTACAGTACCCTTGTACTCGGCTATACAACTAGGAAACAAAGTTCCTTCTGCTGTATTCCTGTGTTGAATTACGGGGTCATTTTTCAAAGAGAGTTTTGAAGTGTATAGAGCTAGGAGTTGGACATGATCAGAAGTCCATAGATCTGTCTGCTGCTTTCAACACAGTCGACTACAAGGTGTGAGAAACTTGCCTGCAGAACCAAACAGGAGCTGATCTGAATCTGTCTCAGATGGTTCATCTCATTCCTCTCATGAGGCCCAAAACAGGCAGCTGCTCCTCCTCACTAGGAGTGCTTGCCATGGCATCCCAACAGATTAGGCTCCATTCCCCATGAAGCTATACATTATTAATCTTATCTGAAGCAGACAGTGCTGACACCCAGCTTCCTCAGTGTCTGGAAGAATACCAGCTGTCTCCCGCTCATCCCGAGTAAATAGAGAGAATGTGCACATGTATCAGGAGGAAATATTTCTTAAAACTTTGCAGGATTCAGAATCCTTCCCCTCTTCTTTTTCCTATGTGCTATCACAGCAACTGCCTGGGATTCATACCTCAACTCCATCTCTCTGCATGCCCAGGTGCATGAGACTCCTTTTTGTACCTTCTGCTTACAAGATAACTATGCCAATTCCTCTCAGACAAGGACCATCCATTTGTTTTTTGTTTCTTTTTTGGATGGGTTACTTCAAGGCTGTCTTTATCAGATCAACAGAAGGAGAAGCCCAGATATGCAGCCAGTGGAAGATATGGCACCACACCTCCCAAAGCACAGGAATGGATGCTGTAAAGAAAATTACTGTACTCAACAGTTCCTTAGCTTTTACCTCTTCGAAGTCCTTCATGGCTTTGGTTCTAAGGCTCACCAATCTCTGTGGTCCTTTTTCTTGCACTTCAACCAATAGATACCACATAGTTGCTAGTGTTGTGAATAAAAAAGTTGAGGAAGAACTTTTTACCTTGAACTTAAGAACTGGTCCATAAGGGGTACTGGATAAGACTTGTATTTATCAGCTCTTCTTAAAAGTGGTCACAATCAATTGCATGGCGAATTACACAAAATCCAGGAAGGAATGGATCTTTACTGACTTACAAACCTTTCAAAGCCTCTAACAATCTCGAAGATGTTTTAACGGTTGTGTAGACACAGCATAGACTGGTGCAATACAAATACATGGCTCGACAGGTAGATTAAGCCCTTAAAAACCGAAGAACGCTAAGCACTGTAGCTAATTTTGCACCAGAAACTTGTTTCTTGGACCAGTTTTACATTTCAGGATGCAGTCTAGCAGTGAGTTGGTTTATGAACAGTCACATCAAGACACACATATCTTGCATATCCCACCCTCTCAAGAAAAACAGGGGTCTCTACTGTGGCAACATTACATGTGAGGAAGAGCTATTTTTAAATAAAAGACTTTCACTCTGGGGTAAAATGATTTCTAAACAGCTTTTGATCCCCTAAATCAGGGTCCAAGACTTTGCTAGCAAGTGGGAAAGTGTTCTACAACTTGAAATGTTTCAGCTAAGCTGGTGAAAGATCATTCAAGCAACCTTAACGGCTCTCACACAATCATTTTTACTGTAGAAATCGACACACCGTGTTCAGGTCTAATAAAACCACATTATTTGTTATTATGGAAAATACACTAATTCTACTCACTATTTCCCACAGGTTTACAGCACTAATAAATCCAGATTTGTGTCATTAATCTCTAGAATTAATGACTGACTACCAGTAAGAGTGCAGTAGGTGGTGATTAAAGCAATAGAAATGCTCCATAATACAGGTGTTATTGCTTTTGTATGGGGAGGCACCATGTGGTAAGTGAATATTAACTTCAAAGGTCCATCTTATTTTACGCAGTTGGGTTCTCAGATGGAAGTTGAATTTGGAGTATGTTAGTGTAATAACATGCTCCCAGGATTTTTTTATTTTTTTTTAAATTGGTAATTATAATGAAACACTATGGCTGAATAGTATTACCCTCACCCACTTACATCATCAAAACAAGATGACATCATCACTTTTACTTTCTAAAGCTTGTTTTTGGCAAAGCAAGTCATCTGTTCTCTCAGGTACTGTTTAGAAAGCAAGATTAGTAGATTAAGCCATTTACCTCCTCAAGTATTGTGCTTTTTACATTGCCATATTTACCACATAGCTTCAGGCGTGGCAAATAAAAACTATCTTAAACCTGTGATAGGCTCAGAGCTGTTTGAAAGGGCTCTTTATGCCTCTTGGAGTAGGCCGATAATTTTGCAGCATAAAGTCCCAGGCTTAATCCTGAGTATAATGCACTTGAAAAAAAAAAGATTTCCAAGTAGAAGCCTGCAACATATTACACATCCATATCCAAATTCCACACGGCAAACTTACTCATCCACAAGGCAAACATATTCATATATATTTACCTGGAAAATATGTATGAGGGTGTTTGACTAGCTCATCGTAGCAAAGGAAGACTAGATAAGCATCTACAGCTCATCAAATTAGCTATAGGTTTCCCCACACTCATATCTGGGTTTAACCCTTAAAGTCATCTCTGCATTTCTATTAAGACACATTCACTAAGCCTTCGTCACCCCACTATGGCAGGGGGGTTGGAACTTGATGATCTTCAAGGTCCTTTCCAACCTAAACCATTCTATGATTCTATGACCACAAGGCAATACAATTAGTTTCCTCTAGTACCTGATTTCCAATTAACCAGTGGTCTTAAGAGTCTGATCTTCTCTCACATATTAATATGGAGAGTTGGGCCAAGATCTGCCTGTTTATACAGGACAGAAAGCAATTTCAATATACACTAATTGAGAGAGTTTGATTTTAATTACATTCAACACAGTATTCATCCAAGCAAAAGCACAAGGGGAATACATTAAAAAACAAAACAAAATACCCCCCCCAATTTGGCTGTTAAAAGAAAATTATGGTCATATCTCTCATGTAAGAAATGTTGATAAAAGAGTTCAGAGCTGCTGCCAAGGTTATTGTCATCTCGAATATGTATTGGCTGTTCAGACACTGGTCACAAGATTTAAAGAATAAAACAACATTTAGTTTTGTATAGATCTGTTACTTCATGTAAAATTAAACAAGTTGTTTGCTTTTTTTGTTGTTTTGTTTTGTTAAACCCAACCACCATTCAGCATGTGTTTAGAAGAACACACATCTTTCAGGAGTCTTAATCAATCACAGCAATTTGTAAATCCATTTCAAAAATAAATATTTAGAGGTCATGTAAGCAATGAACTCAAAGAATGGCTTAAATCCAGGCATTGTGTAAACTGAATGATGTGATCCTCCAGACATTTTTCTGCCCATGTGGTGCCATCAAAGAATTATTATTTTTTTTTTAAACAACATGACAAAAATTAAGGAAAGAAAGAGACATATGAGGAACTGAGAACTGTGAAATGAGACAGGGGTAATGCAAGAGGGATCATATCCCACCACTCAAGCATGAGCCAGCAGAGGAAAGGAATGAGGTAAGAAGAAAGGTCAGAGCAGGAATGGTGGCCAGATCTTTTCTTGGAAAGAGTTTAAGAATAAAATTAAACCAAAACACAACTCCCACAGTTCTCCTCAGATATCAGCTGCTCTCTGCACTCTCATCTTCTTACTAGTTTGGATAAGACTCTTCCTAGACAACCATTTTTAATTGCCCACTTGAAGAAAGCACTGAGGGCTCAGCTGTCACCCCAGCATTAAGGGTGGTTGGCAAAATACTCTGCTCCACTATAGTTGTCTTTCCTTGATCAAAGAACTTCCTGGGGGTCAAGGGAAAGGGAAAGGAAAAACAACACCTCCCTGCTGAGAAATGATCTTCCATCTCAGACCACAGGAAAACTCTCCAAAAAAGTGCTGTCTCTGCTTCAGCTCAGCAAGAGCATGAGAGACTGAGGTACCTTCTTCTGATTTGGACAGCCATGCAAAAGACCATCTTCCCTGGCCTCGCCACCAACCATGCCAGGTCTCTGTACCAATTTGCAGCAATACGCTTCATCGGGCTACTCTGCTAAATTAGTTGCAGATGCCTCTGTAGTACATCTTTTGATAGTCGTGGGCTTCAGAAAAATGAACTGGAAAAGTCTGCTTCATGGGCTCCATATCAGCCACAAAAAAAAAAATAAAATGCATGAAACCATGAAGTCAAGCCCAAAGCCCCCCAGAGAATTCCGGAGCACTACTGTCACATCCCAATTTTCCAATTTTATCCACTCAGCTGAAAGGATGTTTAAAACCAACATTGCTGGGGACAAAGAAAATCTCATTTCATTCTTCTCTCATTATTGAAGTGTGGCTGAAATCCTCTATTCTCAGAATAGTCAAAAATAAATAAATGCTGGTACACATAGGGAAATTTTAGCCTCAGAAGTAGAATTTCTCACAAGAACTTTTGAGCAGCTGAAGCTGTGGGAAGGGACACTATTACTTGCCCTCAGCTAGAGCAGTTGCTAACATGATTATATGGGCCCCCTTTAAAGCCCGTTTCCACAAAAGGAGGCGAGTCTGTCAGTAAATAGCAGAGTAATTTATCACTGCACCCACAAACCTCTCTTCCTAGAACGGCCATATACCTAAATATCATCCATAAAAGGTGAATGCCATCTAAGGCCCTCCTGTAAACTCAAGCTCTGTGTCAGACCCTGACATGCAGTTCCTTAACAGCGTGACATAGGCCATTGTGTTGGAAGACAGTCTGTTTCTGGGAAATGCCACTGCACTTCCACTCCTGACTCAAAACAGTATAAGATGATATTCTTCAAATCACACAACAAGTTAAGGGCAAAGCCAGAAACAGTATGCAAATCTCACTGATGTGGTAAAACATCAACAAGCCCACATGTGGCTTTTCTGCTTATTTATTGTATGTGTCTCTACATCTACTTATTTTTCACATGGTGATTATGCAAGAACTTGGGAAGCCTGACATGTAACAGCTTGTCACTATCACTGACTGAATTGCCACCAGAGTGAGAATCATACCTTAGTTGAATTAGAATCCCAAGCCTTTATGCTTGCTGTTATTGTATTTCTCTTATGGTTACTAGAAATATTACCGTATTTCTCTTCCTTCTGAAAACTCCTTGTGGTTAAATAGGACAAATCCCTCCCTCCTCGTACTACTTGTAAGGTAGCCTCCCAAGTGTCCACTGCGCTGAAGCCCGCATGTTTGAGTGACAAGTGACTCACAAAAAAAGAGAAAGCAAGCCATCAAGCATCCCCTATAGTGTTAGTGGCACACAGTCAGGGAAGCTCAAACAGGCAGGGAAAGAGAAGCTGCTGTACTCCTCTTACTCCCTGCCTTGCATGTGCAAGATCCCCGTTTCTCAGGTCACTGTCAGCGAATCCTTGTCCCACACAGAGCCCACAATGTAGTTCCCACTGCCCATCATCCCCTTTGCTTTACTTCTTAGGGAAACAGGGCTTTTATATATATATATATATATATATATATATATATATATATATATACACACACAACCACAGTATCTGTGTGTTTATGTTTATGTCTGTGCGCTGATCCCACAGGTTTTGCCTCAGTCCACAGTCATTACACCAAGGTTTGACAAAGGGTCAGAGAAAGCAAAGTCTTGCAAGTTCTTACAAGTTTTGTGAAAACAGGCAGGGATGTGATTCTATAATTATCCTCGTGGAAGGCGAGACTGGCATGTGCAATCCCAGAGAGAGGGGAGAATCCCAACAAATTCCTCAGCCATGGGAAAAGTTTCAGCTGAGACTCACAGTCAACCACTGTCCACAAATTTATAGGAAAGTAGGCATGTTCAACCCCACAGCTCAGAAAACTACACATCCAGCTAACACAGGCGCTGTAAAACATAGTCATTTGAATGATTTATTCCATTCTTTCTTCTAAGAAATCTTTCCCAGCAGTTGAACAGGAGGGAGCAAACTGGTGGGTGACACACACATGTGCTAGCACAGAAAGGATCTTCATAAAAGCAGATTTTGTATTTTCCAAATTAAGAAGAAAAAAGCCAGTGACAGGGTGTGGCCAGGGATCCTGTTTTAAGCCTGTCTTTTCAAATACTTTGCATGCATATACTTTCAAATACAGAAAAGCATCCATTCTGAAATAAGTACGAGGGTAGAGCCAACCCACATGTTTTGGGATAGCCGGGTTTATTTTCTCAAGGTCTGTATACCAGAGCAGAGATATCTATTTATGAATATTTTGATCACATATCTCCAAACAGCACTGGTCATGGCTGCTTAAGTAAGGGGACAAAGGGGACCGATCCCCATTATCACCCCTGTTCAAGTCCTCAGTTGCCCGTGTCCAGTTCAGCCACAACAAACCAACCTGGCAATGACCCGTTACTCATGCTGTTAACCACTAACCTTGCTCGTGATGATCCAAGGCAGTCACAGAGCAAACACAAGCCGCTCACCAGGCAGATCTGCAAGTACTTGTGGGAAGCAGGCAGTGACCTTTTCAGCCAGCAAAAACTACAGCAGGAAGACAGTGCTTGAACAAACCTTATCATGCGATAGAAAACTTCCCCGTTGGCATAATAACGCACAGGGAGACTATTTCCCACCAACAGTTTACTATACGAGGATGTAGCCTCAGTACAAAAGGACGCATGAACTTCCAGGCTAAAACAGTTGCGACAGAGCACAGCATGCACGCTCTTCCGTCCCTCGAGGAGTTCAGACTTGGCCTGGCACATATCACATTGCCTGCCACAGGAGTACTCCTCTAAGAACCAGGTTTTTAACAACATAGACAGCCCATGGGATACAGGCAGCACACTACAGAGGACAAAAGACTCAGACAGATGGCTGCACTGCCCAGAGGGTCTCACCAGTTAGTGAGAACTGAGCTTTGCCACACTTCTTGAACCTTCACCCTCCCAGAAACTGAACAGACAGTATGGCAGGAGAGCTGTGGACTCCCTACACCTCTGTCCACCTACCTAACCTGCATCATGCCTTGGAACCTAATACCACCATCCTCTCTCCACCCCACAGATTGCTTCCTTTCTTCCTTGCCCTATGAAACTCCAAATGCTGTTTGTCACGAGTAGAAATTACCAACATCGATATAATTCTTACATCCCTTTTTCAATTTTAAAAAAAGCTCTTCCTGTTTGCACTAAATATGTATCTACTCCAATCCTCCATGACTCAGTATCGACCTATAAATACTTTAATGGGATTTATTAAATTTATTTTCTAGTTTCCCAGGTGATGACACGACAGACCTTCAACCTGGTCTTACACAATCGGCATAGGAGAGGTCAGTGAATTAGCAATCCTAAAGTATTTGAGAGCCAGCAACAGGGAGAGGGAGTTCAGATACTTGATGATAATACACTAACACAAATGCATACTTCCCTCCTCAAAGACTCCAGCATAAGAAAAAGCTTTAGGAGCAGATTCTTCATACCATAATCTCTAACAATGTTTTGATCTGGTTACTCAAGCACAGTCTGAATTGCTTGAATTCATCTGCAGCTAACCTGCTACAAGGACAAAGATCTGATGTCTGAAGTCTAGAGAAAGGGCCAAAATACAACAGTTCCTACACCTCTGTGAAACTTGTAACAGACAATCAGGCAAGGACCTCAGTTTAATCTTTTTGCCCTGTATTTCTCTTGCTTTTGCACTCCCTAAGTGGCTACACCTCTCATGTTAAGAATTTGGGATGAACGTGCATTTCTTGCCATGCCAGGCTTTGGGTATGCCTGCCACCACCAAAACGGGGACTGTGCGCCTCTTTTCTGGCATGCAGTGGGCAAACTGTTCCAGCCAAGTTCTTCTGCCAGAGCTGCGTCACAATACTGGCAGTGAATACGGGCTAGAGGGGGACTCCAGAGCAAGCCAGATCCCTGATGTAAGAAGAAACGGGCCAGGAAGACACTCATGTGAGGCAAGAGGATGGGAGAATGCTTCTTCCCAGTAATACTGAGTACTTGAAAAGACTGGAGTTTAGCACAGAGGAATGCATGGGCTGCAACATTTTTTTTCTAAAAAAAAATCCTCCTCCATTCATGCAATCCTACATAGCAATGTGAGACTCCCAGGTGGGAAGTTGAACAAAACACGTAAACTCCTCTTCGCCCAGGAGAGCCTGGTTAGCTCACCGGAACATGGGAATGTACGTGGGAGAAAAAAGTAGTAAAATATTGTTAAAACCACCGATTTAAATCCAAACCGGTTCTCCCTTCTCAGTAAGGCCCCGGGAGGTGCTCCTGTCAGCGAGGCACTGGAAGGGGTGATATTTCAGGCCTATTCTTCAGCAATGCTCTATAATCCCCGGCTATGCAGCAAGCCTGCCAATCAGCCACCTTGCTCTGCTTGCATGCAAACCCAAGTCAAGTAACCTGAGGAGACATTAGCAACTCAACACTCACCGCAATTTCACATCGTGGTCTGACCAAGTGGCACAAGCACTTAACCACAACCTTTAACAACAGCACGCTGCGCACACTAATCCCTCCTTGATATTTCATGTCAGCTCCCACTGTGAATCAGCACAGACAGCAATGGATTTTGGCTTAACAAGCCGACTCAATTGCACTTGCACTTTTTGGAGCGAGGAAGATTATCATTCCTACCTAAATTACCCCATGATCCTGACTGCAGTCCGCCAACCTCCTCCGACTGGTGCCTTACCGGAGCTAATGTGCAGCCAGGAGTGTCGCAGCTGGGACTGCCTGAAAGGCTCGGCCATTCCCTTCAGGGGAAAACGCCGAAGGAGCTGATGTCATTTACACCTTACCTGACTCTGATGAGCAAACTTGCTGGCAGCCAAACACAACACAACAGTGACACTTTAAAAGAAGTGTTCGGGACATGTTTTTCATTACCACAGTCAATCCAAACACACCATTGCTGCCTCCACCTTATCCCACTGTGCAACAGACATTAACAAGCTGAAGCGATAGCAACACGTGGATGATGAAAACGTTCCACCAGCAGACTGGACTATGCTGAACACTGTGTGGGAATGTCAAGTTAGATATTTTCTGTACCCTGAGGTGTTTTCTTACGGCACATTAGACTTTCTGATTATTTTTTTTTTAATTAACTATTGTGCTCAAGCTCCTCAGGGCTTCTTTTTTGCAACAAGGTAGAACTTCACAAGTATAAAAATCAGTTCAAATACAGTGGAAAAAAGAAAAAAGCCAACTACCCTTCCAATATTTTTTCCTCCAAAAAGAACGTGGTTTTTCCCCTCTGTATTCTGATTCCCTCTGCATCTTCTTTTCTTTAAAAATATGACAGTAGAAATGGATGGTTCAACAAATCACAACTTCGGCAACACACCACAAAGCACACAGTTACAGCATTAGGCGTTGATATTGTAGGTTGATAATACTAGCTCTTATAAGAACTGCTGTGTTCTTGCCTGATCAAAACCTAACAGCACCAAATTTATCAGATCTTCAGTGAGCAAGGGGAATGAAAGAAGTTCAAAGGCCTCAGGTCCAGAGTGAGGTGACGCCCTGAGGCAGTGTGGCACATAAACACGTGCAGCCAACAGGGCACAGGAATTTATTTGACTTCCCTATCCAGAAAGGCCAGGCACTTTGAGAGGTACCCGTGGCATTTACAGCTGGCTGGCTGGAGGGAGCTGTGGGTGACATTTGTTCTGAGCAAGGCTCCTATTTACTCATCTAGATTAGGCGCAAGTCTTTTAACCACCCCATTTAAGAGCAAAGCTTTTGGAGGGATGACTCGTTTTGATGGGTATGCCAAGAAACTGATAGTTCTGCCAGCCCTGAAGGACTCTGTTATCTTAAGACAAGACATTGCACAGTGTCACTTCTCAAAGTCAGTTATTTCCTTCCAACAGGTATCTGAAACTTGCCACTAGCAATAACAAAAGTATTCAGCAGAAAAAATAAGTGAGTGCAAATATGGGGATTAGCTGGAAAATCAGACAGTATTTTTTTTTATTACTGTTACTATTTTTAATTGCAAATGAAGTCAGAACACATTCTCGTAGTGACAATGTAATTTAAGCAATCTATTATACAGTATTACGTCGAATCAACGTTCTGCAAAACCTTAACCTCCATCTCAGGTTCATCCCCCCATCCCAACCCCAATATACTCATTCCAAAACCCCACTATATTTAATCCCTGAGTTTATAAAGCAGATGACATAAACGCTATTGCACTCAACTCTAGGGAATTACTAGCACAGTACTCCTGAAATCTCTGAGGAAACTCCTGCTGGGATAATATTTAAGACTTCAGTCCCCAAAGCAACATTTCTCAACTGATCTCAAGCCTAAAGTTACCTAAGTTGCATCAAAGCTGCTCAGACATATTGTTGCTGGCATGGGCTCAAATTCTTTTAAAATATAGTTAAGATATGCAATAAATACAGAACAATGAAGTCACATGAGAAAGATTTTTTTCAAGTTATCTATCAGAAAAAGCAAGGCAGATCTTGCTTATAAACACGAGCAATCATTTTAAAGGGTGGCTGAGTGCCCTCTTCTCTTGCAGTTTACTCAGCCATTATGCTCTTCAAAGTACTGCGTGTCTTATCCTTCAGCTGCGTTAAGATGCTAGTGATGAAGGATCAAGATACATGTTAATATGTAACCTCTCAGAGGTGTTTAAAATTCCATCTGATCCTCATCAAAGGAGAAAAAACAGAGTGTAAAAAGTTAACAAATGCCCCCAAGCAGGGCACAGCTGCCTATAACGCCTTCCCCATGCTGCAACATCATCATCGCCAGGTGAACCATATGGGTTCTCCATGCTATCTCCATCTTTCAATAGTGGCTTTGAACCAAGAATGTTACTATTGAAGAACAAGGGCGGAAGGGCTGAATCCCAAGATAAGCAAGCAGCGGGGCTGACCTCATAAGCTGTTCCCTAGGGCATACCATTGGGACCACATGAGGTTCCTGGAAGCATTATATGAAAAACAGACATTGAGGTTTTACCATTCATAGGCAGGAAGTAAACAATGTTTAGCAGGAATTAAACACTTATTATTCAAAGAAATTGAAAACACAAACCCCACATACAATTCATGCTGGGGTTAAAGTGGTACTTAGATCCAATAAGGGAACACAGCCGGAACAGGTCATGGCAAAATCCACACTTGTAGCATACGCACATGTGCACACTTGTGAAGGTACAGAGAGAGCTACAGATGTAGCTTTCCAATGCTCTTCAAGAAACATGGCCACTACTTTAGAAAAACAAGAATTACAGAAGCACTTAGTTTGGTTCAGATGCACTCCCAGAAAAGTTAGTAGAAAAAACAACAAAAACCTCCAAAACAAACAACTCACTTCAGTGGGAAGAAAGTCAAGTTACTGATGAGTACTCCTGAAAATCCTCCCCATCCTACTAACATGTTCTGCCGAGAGCAAGCTGCATGAGCTGTCAAGCATTTCTGCTTTGGTCAACTTTGAGGTCTCCCATGCAGATGAGCCTCACCCCTGGGTTTCTCCCTTTACACATGGAAGAAATCAACTCCATGTATTTAAAGTATTTAAACATCCTCTAATACTGAAGATTATCCTCCCGTTCTCACATGCCAGACTTTCAGGGGAAATTCATTGGAAAATAAAAGGCTTGAGAAACAACAACAATACAGGAAAAAGCAGAAGATACATATGATGGGCCTAGAATTTAATGCCTATTGCTGCAGGAAGGCATGATCCTGTATTCAAATTTCTTCACTTTTTTCTACTGTGATGGCCTCAGGGACAAGTATCTGTAGACCTTAAAACACAGGCAGTATTAGGACCCATAGTTAGAGGCATCTGGCATCATTCTCATTTTGTATACTCCATGACAAGCTCATGTGGACCACACTGACAATTCATAACAGAAACAATACGAGTCCTGTATTGGTCCCCTGTCACCTTGACTGCTGGAAAACTCACCAATTTCACACTGTCACTTAAATAATGGACTATCACTCTTATTTTTGGCTGCCCTAACAGTTGGTCTTAAGATGAAGTAAAACCAGAGCGATGATACTGAAGTAGAACATCATCACAGTGTGATTATTTCAGGGAAAATACTTTGGTGGGCTTTTTTATTTCACTTGGGTTAAACAGGTTTAGAGTGCCCCCCCCGCAAACCTTTTATTTTTTCCCCACTAAGTTGCAAGTTGCTCTGAGCAGCTGAAGAAGACTGAATACTCAGTCAATACTCTGAGCTCAACATTTTCGTGTCTTTTATCAGAAGAACTCAAACAGCGGCATATACTTTTTATTGTACTTATCAACCACAAACCCAGAAAACTGGACTTGCATTTACTCAGTCTTTCACAAAAGATGTCAGCTTTTGGCAAAGAAACTTTTAGTTTTCAGCACTAAAAAGCCATAGTTTTTAGGACCATAGGAAGAACAACAGCTTTTGATCAGCCCCATTTCACATGGTCAAAGCCTCACACCCGACTAAACAGAAAGAATTTTCTTGATGTAGCGCTACACTGAGATCTGGGTATTATCCTGGTGCCTGGACCACTTGATTCACAAAAATCTGTAGTTTTATCAAAAAGCTGATAGGACACAAAATCTCAAGTGGCAGGTACACCACCAGGGCACTAAGAACCCCTCAGCTCCAACTCCACACATTACAAAACATAAACATCCACATTTGGTTCTACAAAAGAACAGACACAAACCACAGCACACCCCAAGGCCAACCTGCCGCTCTGTCTCTGTGGCTTCATAATTCCACATAGAACTGAAATAAATCCAGCTCAAAGCAGCATTCTGAAAACTCAGTGTACCAAGAAGTCATTCTATTCATATGTTCCCATGTCCTAAGAGACGGGCATAAAACATGACAAAAATATTAGCAGTTAGGTTTTAGGGACTGTGATCTCATAGATGAGAACAGAACAAATTCAACTGAAGTCAATGGAATTATACCCACTGACATGAGATCACAACACAGCATTAAAAAAATACCTTAAATCTTAAAATCCCCAGATGCAACGTCTGTGGCCAATGTCTATATTAGCTACACGTGCATTATCCTGAAAGGAGGTTTCAATTATTTTTACGGTGAGATAATGTTCCCTTGACGATCTTAAAGTCTTAGTAGCATATAACAATTAAATTTCATTCTTGAGAAGACAATAGCAAACATCTGCAACTTTGAAGCTATACAAGAATTAGCAATTTTTCCATTTTCTTCACAAGAACAGTGACTTTTCCACAATACCATAAAACTACTGACAAACTACATACAAGAATTTGAGGGGAAAGCAGGGGGAAGTCTTCTCCCAGGCCAAATGCAAACTGGAAGTTTTACACTTTGCCAGTTGCAAGAAAAATGGGAAACAAACCACTTCATTTTGTAATAAAGTATCAGCTAACATACTTAGCAGAAGGAAACCCGTTCTTCACCAGCCAAATCTGACTTTCATTCGGTGAACTAAAAATATATCTGCAGAGGTTTGTTAATACGGTTGACCTCAAAATTTGGAACTTTCTTAGTTCCAGATGCAAAATAGCTCAAAATTATGCATTTTCAGGGAAGGATCCAAAGGCCCCTCTACCGTCTATTCCCCACAGAAGTTAATCACCAAGCACTAGTGAACACGGCCAATCCTACAGACTAAAGGAACACTGTTATCCCCACTTCTGGACAGAAAATCAAGCAAATAGTCTCTTCTGTGTTTTCTATGATATACTTTACAGCATTGCCATGCAAGGTTTAGCACACTGCATGATGCCACCACTGACCTTTCCCGGTACTGCCCTCCTATATTTGGCCCTAAACTAATTAGAGGAAAGAAAATAGCACAGTCCTCAGGACCGTGAGTAAACGTAGTTTTCTCTTTTCTCCTCCCCTCCCCACTGTTCTTAAGACTAAGTTAAAAAAAAACCACAAACCAGCAACATCACTACAGGTCAAGCCAACTGTTTACCTCAGCCAGTTAATCCAAAATACAATTTGATTTGTCTGTGCTAGGAATCAAAGAACAGACAGTTTCCTTTTCTATTTTAATTAAAAAAGAAAAAGTGGTTACCGTCTCATAACTAAGGACTCCTTGTAACATGTCGCCTTAATGCTTCTTATGCCGTGGCTGTGCATGGGAACGGTCACTCAGGCCTGGTTCCTGTGAGGACTGGCAGCACCTTCAGGCCACCTTCTGCACTATGGGCATGTAATTAAAAGAACCAGTGGATCACACTTGTTTTTCTAAAATGTACAACCCCATAATTTTCCTAGCATGATCCTGGGGGCAAAAAGACAGGCAGGTTAGTTGTGTTCATGCCTAAAGAAAACAAACTCAAGTTACTGGAGAATAATGTTCCTTTCTTCTCCAAATGAACATTCACCTGCATGGCAACGCTATGAAGGACCTCATCAGTATGTCCTTCCCCTGCCCAGCTCACCCAGAATAGGTTACTCCCAATTCTCCAGCAGCACAGTGACTGCAGAGCCATTTGGCAGCAAGAACTGAATCCCAAATGGCATCCTTCTCAACAGTGCTTAACAGAGAGGTGGATCTTGTTAGCTGCTTTACAGACCTTGGGATCGAGAACATTCATTTAGAGATGCTACGGGAGGTTACCTGCATTCATGGAAGAAACAAACCCCAAGCCCCACCAGCAGCTCTACCCCAGCACACTAACAACAATGTACAAATGACAATCTGCCACCCAATATGATCACCTCTGAGCTGAGCTAGTGGTATATAAGGCCCTTTTTAATGCAGAGTAATGCTTTCTCCTACAGCTTAAACCCCTTGGGGGTGGGTGGAGAAAAAGCCTTCTACCACCAGTGTGGAAGTTCTTCAGGCAAGGATGGAAAGACCCAAGAAGAGGGGTATGGAGCAAAAGACAGCAGCTTTATTTCCTGACTTGACATGGAACTTGGCATGCACTGAAAGGAAGCTAGTCCAGGAAAAATGCTGCATCTGGGAAAACGTCTGCATATTAGGGACATGGCACTGAGAGAGCTGATCAGTCTCAGCCTCTTTGGATTTACTTTTTAGCAGAAAGGATAGCCTATCAAACCCCTAATCCTCTGCAAGCCAGTAGGGAGCAGGCAGCCTTGCACCCTTTTTTTTGTGAGGACTTTCAAGATCCAATAAAGGTGACACAGAATTATCCCATTCTTCTCAGAAAGTGTCACCAGATCATTCAGAAACTTAACTATAAGCCATAGTTATAGATGTAAAGAGCTCAGTTTATGATGCGTTTCTGCATGTATATTAGCACAGAAACACAGTATAACACAGATTCAGAAAAACAAATACCTTTTTAGATGTGTGGCTGCAGTGATGTCAAAATGAACCTCTTCCAGAAGAAAGTTCCAGATATGAATGTAGGACCTCTGGGTGACAGGGATTAACTTCTGGAAAACTTGTCTCTATAACCATGCCTTGTGGGGGCTCCAGGAACAAGCCTATTCCTTCCCCACAAGATGTCTGACAGATATGCAGAATGGTCTATGGGGACAAGAAGTCTACTTCAGGAACCCACCCTACTCACTTCCAGTGAGCCACTAAGGTGGAAAACACAGCTTTTGCTCTGCTCCTTCTGAGGAGGGAGCCATTGCGAGGTTCTAACTCCCCTCAGCGGGGATCCCCTCATGAGTCATCATGCTTCACTATGAACCAGAGGTACTTTCTGTGAATGGCCAAGCCACAGTGATGAAATATATTTCTTCATGTGAAGCAATCCCCTGCCACAACATAGATACTATCAGCTAGTGTCATCATCCTGCATTTTCTTTTGTAAGTGAAGATGCTCAGTCTGACCGCTTGTGTGTCAAACAGACGGAAAAGGCCTGCTGAGAAGGAAGCTTTGGATCATTTCTTGGCAATGCACTCTGGCCCTGGGCTCTAAACCCTAACACAGCACACGTAAGCGGGTTATGCTCTTCACCCACCAAACAAGGAGGCACATCTCCTCAGCAAGGAATGGAGGTGTTATAGGTTGTATCTGTTAAGTGAGAAACGCAAGGCTAGCAACTGGGCTGTCCCACAGCAGCAGAAATTAAAAACTACAAAGGGGATTAAAAAAAAATAGAAAAAAGTAAAATTCACAGAAAAAGTGATGCAAATTAGAAAGGCACGAGTAACCTCAAGCAAAGAGCAACAAATCCCAGAAGAGCTCTGGTTTGCCAAGCAAGAGGAGCAGCTGAGCACACGAGGGTGATCACCATCCACGCTGGCTGCCTACACGCAGAATGGAGGAGGAAGGTTCATGGGATCCCCCTTTCTAGGCACCACTAGCTGTAAAGCTATTCCAGTTCCAATGGCAGCATGAACACACACCAAGGGAGAACATACATACAGACAGTCATACCGCAGAGTACATTTTTCCCCTACCAGACTAGTTTAGAGTTGCAGCTGTTTGATTCTTATCACATTTAAAAAAACATCCAGCCTATTAAGACAAATTCCTGTGTTGAGCTGATCTTAATATTGCTGATGATGTGGTGATCTTATATTGTCAAGTATAAGAGTACCAGCAGGATTCTCCACGCATAGGGACACTACAGGATAGAACGCCCACAGCTTTTCTTCTGGGGTGACCCTTAACATTAATCCAATACAATGTGTTTACAGTTACATGACTCCCAAATAAATATGTATAATACTCTGGCATAGTATACTCTATTCTGTAGCTCATTCTTTCTCCAATGAATTTACAGGTTTGGATTATTTTTTTTTTTTATATAACTTCAGCATAGTGAGCAGTTCAATAGCTCCCGGCCAGTTTTGGGCTATGTTTGTACTGTCTAGTCAAAGAAATTGCTCTAAAGTGGGCACACAGTTTTAAATTAAAAGGAAATTCATGAGGTCCTACCCTTGATTCTCTAAAGAATTCCTCCAGCTGTTTTGATATGTGGGGATGGATGTACATAAAACCATCAGGAAGCAACAGTTTAATCCCAGACCAGAAATGACATTTTCCTATTGTTGGTGTAGGGGTGAGGAATGGGGAGAGTTACAAATCATGCAGTCATTAGGAATATGAAACATCTCAAAGACAAAATGAAAATAAATGGACTAAACTTTTCCATAGCCACTGAGACAAAGGAAATGAGGAGGGTTAATGTAGAAATGAAACATCAATACAGCTCTTAGTGCATCAGCACCGAGTGACTTGGTTTCGTTATGCTATGTGTAATTCAGAAGAGTAAGGCAGTCCCTCCATCTGAAAAATTTAATCCAATATAAAAGAAAATCCAAAGCAAGTAAATGTAGCAAGCAGTTTAAAAGTCACCTAAAAAAACCCCAGAAAAATGGATGTTTGTCTTATATGAGCCAAAGGTATATAGTTTGATGGGTTTTGCTTAATTTTGAGGCCAAGCCTTGTTTGCACGTTTGTTTCACTCAAACTACAAGTGAGGAAAAATATATTCAGGCTACAGCAACCTTGGCTATAGATAACTATTATTTGTAACAAGATCGTTTCACTCTACTTTTCACTTGCTTTTGAACTCCAGTTCCTTAAGATGCCTTTGCATTAAAAAAAAGATGGTAAAGCGCAGATTGACTTGAGTTGACTTCCACTGTGCATATACACAGGAGCTCTTCACAGCTGGCTCACAGTAACACCCTCTGATCACTCCTCGGTGACAGCTGTAGAGATCCACCACCAAGGTTAGCCATGAAGAAACAAGAGTTGGGGGAAAAAAGCCTACAGGCTAATTGGTGGGGTTTTTTTTCCTATCTTGCATTCAGAGATGACAGAGACATAGCTCATCATGCAAAACTTTTTCCTAGTGTAACATTTTAATTGGTTTATCCAGTTAAATGGCTCCACGATGAACTAGTGATACTGTGAAGGAACTAAACTGCCGTGCTGCTAGGAGGGATGCTAAAGACATGGGACGTACACCCACAAAAGTAGTAAAGGAAGGCCTATCTCCGTAAGCCTGGAACTGTGCCACTCTGCATTGCTGTGTAATCTACTTTTAAACAGAGCAGCTTCTTGTTTTTTCCCCGAGTCTCTCACCCCAAATCTGCCAACTTTTCATGTCCTTTAGCCGATCCTGATCATTCACAACTCTCTCACACCTCAGTCCTATTAGCTCGGCTAGCCTACTGGGGGTCTTTACTGTGCCTTTAACTTATACAGGAATTTTTCTGTTAGTGCAAAGAAATCCTAACCAAAGTCCTCAAATAAGACCAATACATATGCTTATAGCTAAATACAATAAATCTGAAAATTGAACCAATACAGCAGTTATATCAATTAATTTTCTTAGAGTGTTTAATAATTTTTTTTTGTGTGTGTTAAAAGTAAAGACTTACAGTGAACTGAAGCATGGGAAATATTTAATGCGATTTTCCAAAGCACAGCATTTCTGAAGCTCTGCCAGTCATGTAGTAGATTGAACACAGCATTATGAAGTATTCTCACATGTAACCATAGTGACTCTACGATATATGTTATTTAAAGCCTTGTGAGATCCACTTATAATTTTAGGTAAAGTACATTTCTTACAGTATTTCACTGGCAACCGTCTGAAATTGCATTCCAAAAAACTGAAGTGCAAATTTCACAGCCTCTAGCCCTGGCAAGTCACATCCTATAAAATAATCAGAAACTTTTATCTTTTGCAGAATAGCTGGGATTCCATGCCCTTAGACACTTTTTATATTTTGTTCCCTAAACCATAAAAGTATCACAAGAGCTGCTAGCAGGTTGGAAGGAGGACAACAAAAGTAGTGTCAGGGGCTTTTTATTTCCTTTCTTTTAAACTCCTTGGGGAGTCTAGCGATCAAAACTTAGCAAAGTGTACAACTATGTTGTGTAACAGGATTGTTAGAACTGTTGGCTTCAAACTAAAAAGACTATAAAGCAGAATTCCTATTATGGATATTTCTTGATGTTTGGTGGTCTGTCATGCATTCCCACTACAGATAGTCATTTTCATCCTCTTGCTATTAAGACCTCTGATTAAAGAGCATTGCTGCAATACTTCCACGAAATTACTGTAATTTGGGAATTTTCTTTTGGAAAAAATGTAACAGAATCATTAACATGCCTATCAATTCTGCTCTCTTAATTAATGCCAAAAGTGGAAGGGCTGAATTATTAACCACTTGCTTGCTTTGCCTATTACATTGACAGAATATCTGACCCACTTCTAGCATTTCAGCAACACCAGAAGCCGAATCTTCCTCTAATTCTGCCCACGAAGACCCATCTGAATGGGTAATGCAGACCCACAAGAAACATCTGAGATGTTTCCTTCCTAGAAGCATCTGAACCAATATTTCACTGCTGATCCACCAAAAGGGAAAGCAGACAAATTTGAAGCATATTTTGTGTTTTCTCTTAAGCAGTTCTTGTGTGAAGCTTAATAAGCTGGTTTTGATCTATGAAGTTCTCTGTATCTCTGTCCTAACTACTTAAGGAATGCCTTGCCTTTCTTCTTCTGATGGGATGGCTGGAGACTTGTCATCATTAGAGACAATCTTTCCAAAGCTTTCCTTACGAAATGCTAAATCTCTTTTGAGAGCTTTTATGTACACAGTAACACACCACTGTGGATTACAGCCAGTGAGCAGCAAACGGTTTTGAAGCTTCACCAGTGTAACTGAGAGAAGAATCCAGTCCAAGTGCCATAAACACCATAAGCCAAATCCTAGTCACATAGAACTCAATGGTAAACTTCCTATTGATTTTGTAGAATCCAAAATTTAGTTTCTAGTTACAGAAACTTATCCCTTAAAAAAAAAAAAACAACAAACAATCCCAATCCAAAACCAAAAGGAATCTGTCATTAGACTTCCTCAATATATATACTAAGGTAAAGCATTTTGCTACATTTGCACGAACACCTAATGTGGAAAATATCCTTCCAAAATTAAAATTTCACATCCTTTAGTATTTCATACAAAGTATTCCACCTTTCCACTCTCCTGGTACTTTACAAGCAGGTTTTAACATCATAAAACAATACACCACACATAAAATCCATCACATACAGTAGACCTCTCAAATAAGGTGAAATCACAAATTCTGTGGGCAGTTTAGTAGGTTTTCTTCTAAGCAGCTAAGTTAGTCTTTCCTCCCAAAACAGTAAAGCAGCACTTTAGATCTAAACATATAATTTGAGTATTATTTCTTAACTCCTCAGAGAAAATACTGATACCTAACAAGCTTCATTAAAAACCAGATAAACCCCCAAACCAGAACTGCATTTGCTTTTGCATGGGGAAAAAAAAGAGGAAAAAATATTATCAAAAAAAGTTACAGCTGAAGGAAAAAAGCATAAGTGCTTAGACATCTGCTGGAATTACGAGCATCTGACTGAACTATACAGTCTCCAGCTTATCTGACATGGCTCCATGAATGTGTCTCTCTGCCCCCAGTAGGAACAGTTAGAGATGTTTTAAAAGTCTCTGAGGACAGCTTAAAGTGAATCAAAAATGTAGAACTACGAACCAAAAAAAGCCTCCAACAAAGTCTATAATGCACATGGAAAGATCTGAGTATAATCTCACAAAAGACTGATTTTAAAGCACAGACAGTAATTTATTAACTATAAAAATGTTTGACTGGCCTAGACATTAACAAGGACCACTTCATTCAGAAATAACTTATTTTATCTAATGTTCTGTTTAAAAAAAACCAACCAACAAAACAACAACAACAACAAAAAAAAACCACAAAAAACACTCCCTGTGCTTTCCACCAAGGAGAAAGGAGCAGCAAAGCATGCATTTTCAAGACTGATGGTAAACATACTCCATGTCATGTGTGTAGGACAGGTTTTCAGATTACACTGTAAGAAAAGCAGCAACTCCGAAGCTGGTGCACCAGAAGCAGAAGCACTGCATATGGGGGTAAACTGCTATCTGCATTCACCAAGGATGGGGATAACAAAACAATTACTCATTTCTCAGAAAGGCTTCCAGTTTCCCTTTCAAGCCCAGAAAGCATTCAGTCAGCACAGCCTCATTCTTCAGGTACAGAAGTAGCCACATCCACACTCATATCATAACCTCCCAGGCTAAGAAAAGCTAACCAGCAAGAACCTTGTCCCGGCCACAGAGAAGAGGAGAAAAGAAGCCTTATAGTCAGTCAGAGGAGACACTGGAGAAAAGCTGTCCGCAGTGAAAGTTAGATGATATCAGAGAGGAAAAAGTGCTTTTGACAGCAGCTGTTTCCTGCTCAATATGTGAGCTTCACTCAATGAGTTTCACTCCCCAGATTTTTCAAGTCAAGCACTGAAATAGAGTGGGGCTGAATAAAGACATCCGCATGGCAAGTGTGTTTTTAACACCTAGGAAAACAGTGGATCCTGAGAGATGAAAAAGGAACTTGCTAGGAAAAAACGCAGTGCAGATTCAGGATGCAGACAGGAAAGCAGCACCTTTCCACAGCTCCCACCTCACAGCCACCGTAGATGCCTACAGCAGCTCCGAGCTAAGAGCCAAACACCAGCCATCAATCCAGTCTACATCCACCCACAGTGCAGGTGTGCCCAGGTGGCACCTTCGTGTCCTTATCAAGTTACTGGCTTCAACAAACTCCAAAAAGAATAGAGACTGGGGAAAGTGAGTTGTAACTGAACCTCCGAAAAAAACTCAATTTGACTTCTACGTGACTTGGCTAAATTGTGAGAAGCCCACAGTATATTTTCTTCTTCTTCAGCCTAGACCCAAATAAAATTAGCAACAGAAATCTCTGCAGAAATCACCAGCATCAGTAAAACTATGCAATATGCTTGCCTGTAATTGCTGGACACAGGTTTTCTATCAAGCCATGCTTCATCCTAAAGTCCTACTGATCTGTAACAGTGACACGCAATGCTCATCTCTCCAGGCTGGTTACTGCAAATGTGGCTCAGAATAGGTTAGGAGATGGTCAAGTGATGTTCACGTGCCTTCTGCTAAACCCAGCTGGCTCTGCTATTTTTTAATTTGTCAAAAGTGAACAGGGAAGGTGAAAGGTGTAAGACATGGAAGGGAATAAACCAAACTCTCAAATTACCTGCTAAAAAAAACAGCTGACAGGAGAAGGAGTAGGACTTTCATCATCTAGTGAAAATGCTATGTCAGTTAGAGAGTGCACGATTGTTATATTTCTGTGACTATTTGTGAAATGTGCTCAGTCTGTACATTGGGTACAAACTCAAAGGAATTTAAAACAGACAAATTTGATGACTGTTTTTCCTCATCACCTCCACAATCCTATAGTTTTCAAATGAGCACAGAAAAATAAGATATCCCTGACATCCAAATCTGACCCTTGTCAACACCCCATGTTGCACCAATTAGCCCAGCAAGCTCTTTTCACCAAAACACTGCAGGGTTGGTGGAAATAAAAAGCAAGTGGTCAACAAACTGAGGAAATTAATAAAATGTAGCTATATCAAGTATGCTGCTATGTTTCAAGTTTCTTTTCAGACTACAGACTTCATTTTTTTTAATTATTTTTTTTCTAGGACTAAACACTCTTCTTTAGAGGAAATCTAACCTCACTACTTTCCATGCAGCTCTCTAAAAATCAAAACGAGTGGTTAGTTCTCCTGATTTTGACTAAGTTAAAGTGCATTTGATAACAAAGCCTACCTGCTGTAAATTCTGTTTGCAACCACCAACTGGTGACCATCTTGCTGAGCAGCTAACTTTCTTGTATTGAAAGACTCAAACCTCAAACATGAAACTAAATAAATTCCTAAATTCCTGCACGTGGCTGTAATTGCCTCAAAAGGCCTCATATGCATCCACAAAATATAAACAAAATTCAAATAATCCTATAACTGTAGTTACAGAACTTATGAATATGATTTTATTACAGATTTTGAATATTTATTTGCTGCCAAAAGAGGCAAACATTTAATTTGAAGGGATTTTTTTGGTGGAAAAGCCGTAGAAAGTAGAACACTTGATTATTGGCCCTGAAAACTGAGTTGTTCTGTTTCACAGTCAAGCTGTCTCTCTTTTGTGGAGGGACAACTAACATCAAATGTGCGCTAAAAACAAATGAACCACTAGTGGGTTTATAATTTCTCAGGTTTTAACACACTGAAGGCAGAAGAGTTCAGGTAGAATATGAAGAAAACAAAAGTTCAGGACTTGCCCCAATCAGATGTACTGTGTGGTTTAATTTTGATACTAGCCAGTGTTCACAAAAGCCCAGAACTGTCTCAAGTCAACTTCTAATTATGCAGGCAAATTGGGAAAAGATGACCAAAAAAACCTAAAACATAAATCAAACTAACCATATGTAAAATTAGGCTAAAGCACACACATGCCATATTATATTATTTGAAAAAACATAGTGGCTGGTTTTCTGTAAGAAGCAGATGCAGGTTTAAGGAGCAGTGGGCACTGTAATTAGATCAGCCCTTACTCTACACTCGTACTTTCCACAATTTGATGCACCAGAGAGTACTGGGTGAAGCCATGGTCTTGCTAATCCAAAACCCAGAGAGCCATCAGAGTTAAATGAGAGTTGACTAACATAACAAAGAGTTAACCCCTTAAATAAGCTATTGTAGGGCTCCCTCCCGAGGGATTTCTCAATTGCAATGAAAGCAAAGTTCCAAATCCAGCTTCCATTGCTAGAATGAAAATAAATGCTACACAGGGCATGATGAGATGGAGGTCTTCACACAGCCACTGAGTTGAACGATGGGGTCTCACATGCTACTTCAGTTACCAAATTTAATAGCTTTAGTATGCCCATAAAGACAGGCTTCAAACTGACACTATTCCAAAGGTCACAGCTCACAGATTCCAGGCAAGCCATCATCAAAACCCTTTAAAAGCAGCAGCCAAATTTAACGTCAGCACCTGATGGGATATTATTAAACAGGCAGACCTGCACTAAAGCATTCTCACATAGGAGCTTACACAAAGCCCTCAAAAAATGGGTGTTATCATAAAATATACTTAGTCACCTCATGTGACATCAGTAAACAAGCATCGTGAAGTCATCTCGTATGGCATTAAAATTAATTCAGTGCTTTACAAACAACGCTTCTTTCTCCTAAAGTAACAACGAAAGCCCTCCTTCTTCCATATTCCCTCCTCCATAGAGTTCTTCAGAGTGACTTCTTCTGCTAAAGACATAAAACTTAATTCTTGGCCACTTATGCTCACTAAAAGAAATGAACTCATCCGTCTTCCCCCACTGCTGGCTTGCCCAAATTCCAACTTAAATTATTTCTGCCTCTCCAGATTTCCCCTTTTGTGACACCCTGAATAAGTAGCTGTATTTTCTCCACACAACTCTGTTTCTTCCGTCTTTTTTTCTAATTGAACTGCCAAGAAGTTTCTCCAATAGAGGAAAAGTCAAGTAGAAATTTGTTTTGAAAGCTTCTCCTTTTTAGGAAGGGTAAGGCAGGAGGAAGAAGGGAGGAGAGGGGCAAGAGATCTGCTTCTGGTTTTAACTTTTAAAAATGTGTAGCATATGGGCCATCCAAACTAGTAATATTTTAAAATTCAAAGGAAAGTAACCGTGATTAACAGATGCTTTTACAAGAGCAGCGGTGAGTAAAAACTAGCCACCAGGCAAATTCTAACAAGCCAAATTGGCTAACGATCAAGGAAAGAGGTGGTTGTATCCAGCTGCAAAATAAGCAGTATTTTTTAAAAAGATTTTTTTAAACTTCTTTGGAATTCATAGACAGATTTTATTTGCATTTTCAGCAATGAACTGTTAGAACCATAGAATCATAGAATGGTTTAGGTTGGAAAGGACCTTGAAGATCATCGAGTTCCAACCCCCCTGCCATAGGCAGGGACACCTCCCACTAGACCAGGTTGCCCAAGGCCACATCCAGCCTGGCCTTAAACACCTCCAGGGATGGGGCCTCAACAACCTCTCTGGGCAACCTGTTCCAGTGCCTTACCACCCTCAAAGTGAAAAACTTCTTCCTAATGTTTAATCTGAACCTGCCCTCTTCCAGTTTAAAGCCATTCCCTCTCATCCTATCGCCACATGGCCTAGTAAAAAGTCCTTCCTCAGCTCTCCTGTAGGCCCCCTTTAGGTACTGGAAGGCCACAATAAGATTTCCCCGGAGCCTTCTCTTCTCCAGGATGAACAGCCCCAACTCTTTCAGCTTCTCCTCATAGGAGAGGTGCTCCAGCCCTCAGATCATCCTCGTGGCTCTCTCCTCTGGACATGCTCCAGCAGGTCTATGTCCTTCTTGGGGACTCCAGAGCTGGATGCAGTACTCCAGGTGGGGTCTCACATGAGTGGAGTAGAGGGGCAGAATCACCTCCTTTGACCTGCTGGACACACTTCTTTTGATGTAGCCCAGGATACGGTTGGCCTTCTGGGCTGCGATCGCACACTGATGGCTCATGTTGAGCTTCTCTTCAATCAGCACCCCCAGGTCCTTCTCCTCAGGTCTGCTCTCCAGCCATTCCCCACCCAGCCTGTATTTGTGCTTCGGATTGTCCTGACCCAGATGTAAGACCTTGCACTTGGCCTTGTTGAACTGCATGAGGTTGGCTTGGGCCTACCTCTCCAGCCTGTCCAGGTCCCTCTGGATGGCATCCCTCCCCTCCAGCGTGCCTACCTCGCCAAACAGCTTGTCCATCAAGAGCACAATGTTGTGTTCTAACATTACTAATCCTCTTATCAAAGTAAGTTTTCTTTTTTTTCCACAGTTTTCTTTTCCTTTTCAATTTATTTATTTTTTGTAATTGGTGAACATCTACTCTTCCTATTGAGCATTTGGTATAATTTAGAGGAAGAATGAAAGGCATCTGTATTAGATGTATCAAAGTATTAGATGTATCAAAGTATTTGATAAGACACTGATCACCAGCATTATGTGGAACAGCCAAAATGTGAAGGCATATTTTGAGAGTTAGAAGAATCACGAGAACAGGCCCAATCTGACAGCCCCAAAGAGGCAAGGCTGCCGCAGCTCCATGCTCCCAGGTGCAACCAGCAGCATGGTTGAAAATGTATTCTCAGTAGGTACACACACTCAGAGCACATGCACACATTGCATATATAGAGACATATACAGGCAGCCACACAGGTAACATGCAGCCCCTCTCTGGCTGAGCAGGAAGAGGTCTGCTAGTGAGAATATATATATTTTATACACACATGTACTTATTATGTGCGTGTGTGTATACACACACATGTGCACGTGTCCACACACGGACAATACAGATCCCTCCAACAGCTGGGCTCAGACACTCATTCTGCCCAGTAGCCGCACTTGGATCCCAGTCTCCCCAGCTGCTGGCACCTGGACATACAAGCCTCCAAGGAAGAAAGGAATTTAATAAGATAACAGGACAGACTGCGCTGATCAGGTACAGGGCATGGCCAGACAAGCATACTAATTGGTACAATATTTAGATGCAACTGGCCTGTTTTATGCCTTTAGCCCTCTATTTTCCCACTCTTGTTCTCCCCCAAATCACCTAAACCCCTCCCTTTGACTGCCTTTGGTTCCTCCCCTAAACATCCCATAAATAGTCTGGTGCAAACCCAAAATGCTCTTCCCCTGCATCCCATCATGTGTGCCATACACCTCAGCAGTAACACCCCCTCAGTCCAAAAGGTGCTCTGGCCTTGACTTATCTTGATGGGTTTCAGGTCTGGACCCTGGGACAGCCCTGGGAAGGGCCCACACCAGGTGTCCGTTCCTCTTAGTCCTTAATGTGGGTTCCTGCCTGCCATTGTTCCCTTGTGCTCCCCTGGGCTTGTGGAGGTGGGCCTTTGGTGGGCTGATAGCCACTGTGATGGCCTGGGAGGAGCCCAGGGCAGGGTACTAGTTGGAATCCCACATCTGCCTTTGTCTGTGCTCATAACCTAGCAGATCTTCCCATACAAGAGTGACCTGGAAACTAAAATGCCCTGCCTAACCCCCCCTCCCAGTTTTCTTTTCCTTTTCAATTTATTTATTTTTTGTAATTGGTTAACATCTGCTCTTCCTACTGAGCATTTGGTATAATTTAGAGGAAGAACGAAAGGCATCTGTATTAGAAACAAACAGAGGCACTGAGATCAGACCAAACAAACCTCACAGAAAGCATGGAAATAAATTCCAGCTAAAAGCAAAGGTGAATTTTCCAAATTCCAGTGCTCCTCTTTTTAGAAGGGGATGCATTAAGCACTTGTGTGTTGTCTTTTTAAACTTTGAGTTTATTATCAGGCAAAGAACTCCATAATTCTCATTTAATGTTCCCCCTGACCGTGGGTACCTTCAGCCTAGCCCCACCCAGAGCTCAGGAGCTGGCTTTGACATACAGGATCCTTTCAGCTGGTCTAGCACATCACCTTGGGAGAAGAGCAGCAGCAGCCAGGCCTCCCTGGCCAACGCGGGTGGGCAGGCAGAGCCAGGCTGGCCAACCACATTCTTGCCGAAAGGTATTTTTGCTTTCTGACTGAGCAGTGCACGTAGCAGCCTGATGCGCTTGTGGGGAATAGTAAAGCATTTCGACCAATTCTTTCCAAGCGTGGAGAAAATTACTGCTGCTTATGCAATCTGTCTTTTCTTTTTCCCAAACATGAATCTGGGAGCTCAGCTGAGCTGACATTACTATGTCTTTAAAGTTAAAGAGCCACAACAACTTTCACTCTGATGCTCTTCTGGCTTCCCCTGTTGACTGTAGATTCAGCTAGAAAGTTACATCACAATCCTAAGTGCCATCTATACCATTAGGATCAAGCAAGGCATTTTATTTGAGGTACAGTTCAGAAAGCAAGATTTAGGAATATGGGGACACTGAGACCCTCATGTAAGCAAACAAGCAGCAGCATTATCCTGTGTTAGGGCCCACAGTTCCCATCTACCCGTACGATGGTGGGCAGGAAAGAGGCAACCCCAAGTGTCTTCAGACAATTTCCAACCTTTCCACCTTGTTTCTTAAATTGGAAACTTATTTAACATCTTAATTGACAGCATATAATTGTATTGTTTTACATGCAGTCGGTTCATAGCACACCCCTTGAAGAAGTTGATTACGTTGAGTTCTTGGGTTTCTATACCACTTAATATAATTACTTATCGCTTAAAAAGCAGACCAGAAGCCATACAAGCCAAAAAAAGAAAAGAGAGGCAATTAAGAATGATCCCTCCCCTTAACAAAAACAACATACTGATTACTTGAAAGCCCGTTTCATAATTTGTCAGGAAATGGCAGTGATGCATATCAATTTCAAAATAATACGCATTAAATAAATACAGAAAACCAACTGAAGGAAGTCTGTTATAAAAGCCTTTTACAGCAGCAATAAACCCCAAATCCTTTAAGACTTAAAACAGTCCAAGACCACATGTTCTTACCAAGTACAAGAACAGGCTTATAAAATGCATGTAAATTAAGAACAAAACAATGGCAATAGTCTTCAGATTACATCTGCGATGAGAAATGGCTCATTCATGAAAAGGACATCAACCCGCTTGCCTCCACTGTGACTGAGTTTGGAGCGATTCTTTCACTCACTCAAGTTTCTACTAACTTCAATGACAGTTGATGGTATTGATGCTCAGAACACCAATGTCTCAAGTTTAGAATCTTAATTGTTATATACATATCTAGGAAGAAACAGTCTCTTCTGTTCATCTTGTGATACCTTAAAAGAAAACAACTCATAAGGACATACCAATGTGAACAGGCATGACAAAAAATTCCACCTCCCTCTTCTTTAAATAACTTTGGTTGGCAAAGCATAAAGGGATTATTGCGGACTTCTCTGCCCATATGACTACTGAGGGATGACTTCAGGTTAGCAAAGTTAAGGAAACAGCTGAGAGCAGCAGTTCCATTTTTAACTATTTTTAATTCAGAGGCCCCTAAACACCGTCCAGCCAACAACAAATTTAAACTAAACACAGGAATAGGGGGTTTATGTTCTCCTCTCCCCCAATTAAACTTTAGAGACCCCGTAAAAGGCACAGTCGATTTATGCCACTCCCAATCCAAACTCTGGGTCTGTCACTGCTGTAACTGAAAGGGGAAATTGAGTTTTTGTTGTTCTCAAACCCAGCATTCTTCAGCTGTAGATAACGCTTCTGCATTTGTACACATCTGTAATGTGCTCTGGGCAATCCTGCTTTGGCAGGGGAGTTGGACTAGATGATCTCTAGAGGTCCCTTCCAACTCTGAAACTCCGTGATTCCGTGATTTTTCTCATATCCACTGCTAATAAACTTAATGAACAGGTCTACAACCCTCTGCTGACTCAGTATCAGCCAGGTCTGTTTTGGTAACCCTTCTTCCCTTTTCACCACTGCCTCCAAAGCTGATGCACATTTCCAGTGTTCCCAGTGACTTCAATGAGAGCCACCAGCAACTCTTAGGGATGCTACTTTAAAAACAACAAAAAAAAAAACAACACAGCAAAACAAAGAGATGCAAAGGCAAAACAGGTTTGCTCCACTTGGTCGGGCTAAGCATAAACCAGCAACATAACAATCCTACTTTAAAAAATTGCTATAAAATTCTTACTTCCTTCAATTCCACCTGAATCCTGCATATAGGGTAACAGTAACAAAGCCTTAAGACGCTTCCAGACACCTCACTAAAATTTCTTCAGTGGTAAGAAGACTAATGTCAGCCAGTATAACTGATTCTCAATGAACCAGCTATAGGTGTCAGTAAAGTAATGGGAACCCATAGCAGTAGAAAGCCAGGGCTCAACACCTGCTGTCAGTGTGTCTTGGGCTGCTCTACACTTGACTCATTTCTAGATATTCCAACATGCTCCAAATTGTGAAATTTACTTGAGAAACCTTTCAGACTTCCCTAGAGTTATTCCTGTCATACCAACAAGCAAAAGCTAAAGTACTGAGATATTTGATTTCAATCACCGTGATGACAATCTCACTATAGGGAGAGCAGGAAAAAAAAAAAAAAAAAAAAAAAAAGAGAGATATGGTTGATTTTGGCTGTGGTTGCTGCTGCTGTTGTTTTGCTCCACTTTGTTTTAAGTAAAGCTACATTTTTTAACGGTGACAGAACTCAGTAACAACTTTTTAGCTATAACTTGTATAGTTAATCTTTGTTAGATTCTCCATCACCTGAAGCCTTTATACTTCATTAGAAGATACGCTGTAGCTCAGCCAAGTTTATTGAGTTCTGTAAAAACCTGCTAGATTAGGTTCTATGGTTTATGTTTATGTAAGATTGCAACCATGACATAATGTCTCTAACCTTAAATATCCACTAAGCTACAAAATACCCAAAATACAAAGGCTGTAGGAGCTACCAACTCTAATGGACACAAAGGTGGGCATGTAAAACAGACTGCTATGTGACAAATAAGAAACTTCAAGTGCAGTAACTCCAACAGGGGCAACTTTGGTGAGGTATGGAAAAATACTGCAAGCACTATTATGCTGCAAATACAGTGCTGAAAATAAAAAAAAAAAATCACATATTAAAAGAGGACAAACACAACTACAGAACATATCTGTCTTACCAGTGCCATGGCAACAGTAAGCGAAAACACACACACACTGACCTGAAATAGTAGCAACTTCGTCCAATTAAGAACATTGCTTATAAGGGAACAAGCAAGAGCTGGCTGACCATGTATCCATAAAATCTAGGAATGTTTTCTGTTTCCAGACAGTGTTTCAATGCCTTTACTATTTTCACAAAGAAAAAAAAAAGGGGGGGGGGGGAAAGGGGGGGGGGGAAGAAGGAAGGGGAAAAAGAAGAAGGGAAAAGATGAAAAAGAAGAAGGGAAAAGATGAAAAAGAAGAAGGGAAAAGATGAAAAAGAAGAAGGGAAAAGATGAAAAAGAAGAAGGGAAAAGATGAAAAAGAAGAAGGGAAAAGATGAAAAAGAAGAAGGGAAAAGATGAAAAAGAAGAAGGGAAAAGATGAAAAAGAAGAAGGGAAAAGATGAAAAAGAAGAAGGGAAAAGATGAAAAAGAAGAAGGGAAAAGATGAAAAAGAACAAAGGGAAAAAATGAAAAAAAGAAAAAAGGAAAAGGAAAAGGTAAAAAAAAAAAAGAAGAAGAAAAAAAGTGGTTTTGTCCCTGATTTTACAGTCCCTGAGTGAATGAAGATAACAAGCCAAACAGATCACACTTGAGGGACTTCTCCTAATCCAAACCGTCACATTTCCACCTGCCTTGGAACCTGCTGATAAATACAAAGTCCCTTAACCAGATCCTGATCCCACAAGCTGATCTAACCCTTACACAAGCATCCCACTCCTTTCCCTCACCAAAGGGACAACGACTTGCTCACACAAATCAGCTGACAAATTCAAAATGAAACAGCTGAATCTGTCCGGTCAGGGATTAACTTGCATTTCAGCCCTGTCTGTCCACTGAACAGCCTTCACATTACTCAGATTCACTACTCTAATGCCACTGACTGCAGTGACTTTGTAAAAATGCTATGCACAATTGGATAGACCTATAACAATGGTTTTACAAGGTTGATTTGAGACTCCTTCCTAAAGACAGTCTTGCATGACATGTTTTACAGCTGTCTATCAGATGATGGCCCTTATCACTGCTGGCCAATTTCAAAAGAGAGAAATCCTGATGATACTAAGCTCCTAAAAATCTAGTGAGAAATCAATGCAAAGAAAGGAAATTATAATCAGAGCATGTGTGAAAAAAAAAAAAATTAAAATAAACAGGTGAACTCTGCCATTATAAGTCTTATTTGGTGGTACAGCACCAACGTTGCTTCTGCCTGGACAGAGCAGACACTGGCTGTTGCCTACTGGAGGTTTCAATGGGGAGCACAGTGTGAAGCTGAGGTTACTGGAGAGTTGGAGGCACCCAAGCAGAAAAGGACACACATCTAGTCATTACTACATCTTCGGTCCACAAACAGTTTGGATTTGCTTGCTTAACCATAATATATTTTTCTATTAGCAAATGACAATGTATGTTTGTTCACAAGTTTTCCACATCTGAGCAAAAACCCAAACCAGAAAAACCTGCCTAGAATGAAGTATTATTTACCATCTCCTATTATAAATCTAACTAACGGAAGTAAGCTTACTCATGTACTGCATTGGACATTTAAATATTGTCTAGCAAGCAAAAATAAGAGCTACTTAGTTTTTTTTTTTTTCATTTTAAAAAGTCATACAAGCGTGAAACTTTGAAAAGCTGACACATGCATATACCCCTCATGCCTTTACTGTGACTAAGACAACAGTCTGATTTACAAGTACTTCAGGATTTTGTGGGAAAAAAAAAAAAAAAAAAAAAAAGATTAATGTGGAAATTGTTCTGCAGCTCAGTGACCCATTGCAACCAACTTAACACAACTGCTGTGCACATACTCCTTCCTAGTAACGCAAGCCTGTAAGCCACCAAATGGGAAGGAAAAAAAAAGCAAAACAACAGTTTTGTTTTGGGTTTTTTTTGCATTTAATCACCCTTAATATTCTCTATTCTCTATGCTATTCTCTACCCTGCTCTATGACTTTTAAGCTCTCATTTAAGTGTCTAGAATACCTTATTTCCCATGACCACTTGATCCAGTTCTCCAATCTGAAAGTCCTAACAACTGCTGCTGTTTGAAGCATCCAAAACATTACTTGCATATACTTTATAAAATGGCATTTGCTAGTAGAAGCAAAGCTTTTAAAGTTTGGGGGAAATAGCCTTGGGGTTTTCCCCTTCTGAGCTTAACGTTTTATGAGTGAACCTAAAGGACTGCCAGACTTCTCAAGTGACAACACATTACGAAAAAATTTCCTATGTGTTTTGCAAATTTGAAGTCAGCCACATTTCACAACTGACATCAGGGTTTTTAATATCAGCTCTAATGAAATATAATTCTCCAATGACATAGCTGTGAAGTACAGCATTTTCATTTCACTAGCTGGCAGAGAGGTTTTGGCCTTACTATTATTATTATTTCTTACGTAGAGCCAAAAGTGTTCTAGGCCCTGCATGGACACGTCTGTACACAAGGCCTTTCCCTTGTATCTGCTGTAAACACCGAGACTGCATGGTATTTAGCCTAACAGAACAGGTCAGATTCATTTTCACATGACAGCGACGGCCAAGTCATATCTTAGGACACAAGAATATGAATACAGTGTACGGAATAGCTTCCCTTCATCTTCTCTACAGTTTCAATTTCATTAAATCTCTTTGGGTGGGATTGGACAGTTTCTAGTTTGGGAGAGTTTCACAGTCAATGAAGAAATTCCAGCCATCATCAAAACCCTGGGGGGAGCAGGAGGCAAGCTGAGGATTAAGAACGATAAGTGTTGTTTTTAAATCTGGTTCCTGTTGATGCCACATTTCTTCTGCTGGATGACAGAGTGGGATATTTATTTTAAAAGTACAGGAACACGCACAGCTCATGACAGTTTAACTGCACATCAGTAAAAATCAGAAAGCTCCCATTTGCAAATGACTAAACTAAGTATGTAACTGCAAAGACCTGTTCCTTCCCCAAACTCTGACAATCTAAGAAGCAGGGATGAGAGAGAAAGCCAAACTTCTCCTTCCCTGAGGCCTGCACCTCCTTGCCTGAGATGAAATCAGAGCATAGCAGACAGCAGTCAGAAGGGGAGACTTGCCTACTCGGAAGTTCCAGAGTAGTTGGTAGGAGCACCTGACACAGGTAATTTTTTTCTGAATTTGCCGTGGGATTGAGCAACAATAATAGCAACGTTGTATTCGCCCCTTCACCTACTCATGCTGCTCAACACGCATATTTCTTCAGGACTCTGATGGTGTTACTTTGGAAAAGAAGTATGTCTCAATTTGGCTGTTCTCAAGATACTTAAAAGCTTTGGAGACTGCACATTGTGCTCTGGGACTGAGCAAGCACCCTGGTGTCACCCAGTGCACCCAGGGATCCTGACACCCAGGGGGCTCCTCTGCACACAGAACCAGCCGCAGTTTAAGAGGGAATTTGAAAGGGGTATCTCGTGGCACAGTACAGTGACAAATATAGGCCTGGCCTGACTAACCGTACCCACAAAGAAGAAAAGCATAAGAGATCCTGACAAGTACAAAGGGAAAGCCACTGCTGCTAATCTAAATGCAACATCTCCAAGTGGTGATCATGAGTGGAAAGCAGCAAAGCACAGCATGTCTGCTATGGGGCTGGTGCGTACACACTCAGCTTGGGTGGGAGAAAGAATAAAAACCAGCATTTGGCACATTAAATAGAGAGGTGGAGAGAAAAGCCTCCAAAAAACACAAGGGACAGATGTCTGGCAAGAGTTAACATCAAGGTTCATTTGTGGGGTGTTGGCCTCCTGTATAACCCTTGTGGTAACACCTTGTTGGATCCATAAAATGTAAAAGCAGCAGCTCTGTTTGAGGCTACAGCAGAAGCTGAAAAGAAACCATGTTTAATTTTTCTAGTTTGAGGGGCTGGCGAGGAGGTGAAGAGTCTGCATAATACATTATGGTGCAGCTTGCAGTGGTGGTGGTTGCCTCTTTTGGTGCTGCAGTTCATTTCCAAAAAGATAGCTGTGCAGGATGAAGTAAGTGTTATTCTTCAGTTTCTCTAGACTGCTGACAAACATTAGACTGGACTCCAGCACCGATGGAATACAGAAGAGAAAATACAGTGCATGACCTTCCGAAAATGGGCAAAAACTTTGGTTTTCTCTGGAGGATGCTCTGGGAAGAGGTGGAGGATAAATGGGTCTGGCAGTCTTTTCCAGCTCCACACAATCAAGCGTAAGCTAGCAACAACATAGATCTCCGCATCTCTGAGGGGCTGTTTGAAGCTTGCAGGAGGAGACAGCACAGTAGGGGAAAAGCTACCATGCATGGCTGCTCTCCACAGACCCAAGAGATCATGGTCAGGACTCACTAACATGCTTGCTGGAAGCTTTGCCTCAGAAAGGAGAGAACCAAACCCATGTAAGGATGGTGGGGTTTGGCCCATCGTAAACGCTGGCATTTATAATGGAGAAGAGAGTGTCACTGGATGCCTGTTACAGTCACTCATGGTTTGCTCTTCACAATGTCATGTAATGATGCTTTGTACTGAGATTTCATACAGTCATTCCTTAATTTAAGTATTTGCATTTTCTACCAGTAGAAAACAGTCTGCATTGACCATACCCAATAAGCCATTGTCCCACCAATCATATTTCTGTAATGATTTACCAACATTTGTTTTAAGGCACTGCCCTTTCATAAGAGCTCTCTTGCCTCTATTGGAGGACAATGTAAGCCTGAAATTAACAAAATATTCTTCTCCAAAGACAACATCCCTTTCATCAGGCACTGAAGCAATAAATGGCTTAGGAAAGGGAAAAACTAGTTAACTAGTTGCTAAAACTATCTAGAGCCCCTGCCTGTGAACTTAAAAAATACTACTTCTCACACAGCTCTGGAGTCTTAATATGCAAAGTTATACTAAAATGTTATTAAAGCTTTTACATCTTCCATCCACACAAATTGAGCAGTCCCCTCCTTCCCCTCCACAGCTTCCAGCCTCAAATATCCTGGCATAAAATGATCAGACAAAATAGGTGACTTATGTTTTTATTGGTTCCTCCAGACTATGACGACATTTCCTAAAACACTGAGCCAGGAAACTATTAATGTTCTGAAAAAGTGGAAAGGGTCAGGCTATTTCAAAGGGCATGTGTTTGCTAAGAAGCCTTTGTTATAGATGTATAGGCCACTTAAGATTTGATTGATAATAACAAAAGTATTTAGCATTCACATAATATTTCTAGCTTTAACATATATTATGACCATATTTGTAACACCTCTGTGTCAAGAAAGTATTACTCCTTTCCACCTTTTTGAGAATTAAAATAAGAAGATTAATCAGCTTGCCTAAGATTTTGTAAAGTAATATATCCATTCCAAGACCAGAATTCCCTGCAGATCTGTATGTGCTCCCAATTTTCAGGCTATCATTGGAGAGAGAAATTGAAACGGCCTCAACTGATCAACATTAAAAAAAGGAAGACCGGGAAGATTTTCTAGATTTCTCTTAGCTGCATTGGCCTGCACTTGGCAACACAAGTCAGGTCAGGCATTTGCAGGTGGGGTCAGAGATTCCTTAATAAAGCCCTGTGTGTTTTATATACAAGCACTAAACCAAATCAATCGGTACTGTAAGAGGAGCATAGCACACTGTATGCAGGACAGAAAGAGGGATCCTACAGAGGCTTCACAAAACCTTCTAATTTTTTAGGACACACTACATGTATGTATATACACAACTGTTTGTTTCAGCTCCTTTGTCAGTAGGTCTGGGAATTATCAAGGGGGACACGCAGGACTTGCACAAAAGTAAGGTTGCTCCAAAGGCATCACCACTTCATTCATGGCCAGATTAACTTCACCCACAAACTCAGTTCTGATCCCGACTGCACTAGAGTATGAACGAAGGTCAGTTCCCTAACCCAGGGGGGGTGCAAAGCAGATTTAAACCCAACCGGCCTACAGCATAAACAGTATGATGCATTTTACACACAAGAGAGTGCCGAGGCATCCTAAAAGAAGTACATGTCACTCTGCTCTTACTGACTCAAGAACGTCACTCATCTGTCGTGTCCCAAACACTCACGATCCGTCACACCAAAACCGCTGCAGGTAAAAAATCCCACTATTGCACAGTGCCACCTCCTGGGCAAGCAAGACTGGAAAACCCCCCTCACGCTCCCTTTTCTCTCTCGCAGCATCCAACTTTTTAGCGTTGTCTGCCGTGTGCTGGCAGGCCAGGTGTTACTTCTGTTCTCAGAAGGCAGGCCATGAATTCACGGAAAGAAGAGCAGATTGTTTACAGCTCCCACCATGAAACGTGAGACTCAGCAGCCCGCTCTTGAGAGGCGGTATCTGCATAGGCAAGTGCCACGCAAACCCACAGGATTAAGTTCACTCTGGGTTGTTGGCTAATCACAAATTAGCAATCAGGGCTTCCTTTCAACATCCAAACAGGAAATGGGAGTGGAGGAAGTGAAAGCTTAATAATTTCTTGCATGTTAACAAGTTACATGAGCCACTCCAATAAAAAAGTTTTGCTAAGTGAACTTAAACCTAGCACATTGTCTGTCCCAATGGCAAGCATTTATCTATAAAACCAAGCTGCTCATCTTGGAAGGAAAACACTGATGCAAATACTTCATTTGGCACAGCTTCATTTCCAGGGAAGGAGGACACCAAGCCATGGAATAAATTTGAGGATGCTACCTTCCTGTAATCAGGAATCTTGAGATAATAATCCCCAAACCAAGCCAGAGGTGGTAAATCTGGCATCTTGAAACATTCAGAAAAAAAAACCAACAGGATTAGAAGGGTATCTTTTTAGTTATCACAAACTGTTAAATCCATAACAGTCCCTGACAAAGGAGCAAGAAAATCTGACGTAATGTGTTAGCTCCACTTCTTTCCTCTATCTTTATGGATACTGTTCACATTGGCTCTGTATATCCCACAATATCTGCCTGGCCACAAAGTAGAGGGACAGGAAAGCTGGGGAAAAGTCTGTGTGGGACAATAAGAACCCTAAAAGGCCTGAAGGAACAAAGAACTCACAGGCCTCCATGCCAAACGCAGCAAGGAACATTTGTCTCCATCTTCAGACCACCACATCACAGCCCCTGGCAAAAGTAAAAAGCCTGGCCCATTACACACTTCTAACTTCGTGCTATCTTCACTGCCGGAGGAAGGGAAAAAAAAAAAAAGTAGCTTTCTGCAACTGTTGAGTAACTCTCAAGAGTTCGAGACAGATGAAAGTCTCTTGGTTGCCTGGAGATACTAAAACAGATTAGGGACAAAAGTAAGATTACTTGTATGGGTGGATGCAGACTGATGTTTTGAGGGAACAAAACTGCCCCAGGACTACAAGGTAGAACTCCTTGTTTTTTATGGAGGTACCCAGCAAAAAAGAAAAATCTCTTGAAGAAGTTGTAAGACTCAACAGTACAGAAAGAGATGGTTTAAGCGGGCTGCATGTAGAACAGAACAAAGGCAAAGGAATTTGGAAAAAAAACCCCTGCTGTCAATATATCCACTGCACAATCACATTTTCTCCCAGGGATGCAAACAAGAATAGGCATGTAACGTAGATAGTTACCATGGCCCACAATAAAGTGGCTGGAGTAAATAAGGAGCTAAAATTGCATGGGTGCATGCTCTGCGTTATGGAGTGTGAAGGTAGGTTTTTTCCCTAGTTTCAGCAAGCAGTCCTAGTTCCAACGCAGCATTTACTATAAAGTGCCGTCTGCCGTCTCAATGTACTTGTTACACTATGCACATGTCTGGAAATGCGGACCTTACTGTGGACTCTCATATTATTCCTCTGAGCAACAAAAAAAAGGGGAGAAAATCTGTTTTACATGTGAACTTCCATCCTGGATCCTCCAGGGTCAGATCATTTTCACAGTAGGCATTCTCTGTTTCCAAGGCAACAGAAGGCCAATCAGTTATTTAATCAGGCTGGGTGTTGGACCACCTGTTAGCAAAAGCTCTCCAGAACAAGAGTTTTGAAAGTTGAAAAACAATGACTGTGTAAGACTGCTGGGTTTGGTGTTTTTTACTGTTTTTTTTTTTTTTTTTTTTTTTTTTTAGGACTTAATCACGGGTAGGTATTACCTATTTCACTGGAAATACTTATACTCTTTCCAAGGTGCTACTTTGCACTCCAAGACTCACAGTATCGACTGTGTCCAAGCCTTTACTTCTGTGGAATGACTCACTGCCTCATTCGCTTCTCTCTCAGGATGTTTGTACCCAGGGCAGCAATGCCACTTCCTACTACGTGAGAAAGACTATGACGACTTTGCGGGACTGCCACCTGCTCCGTTTCCAAAATGACGACATCTGCCAGAACATTCAGGTTTCCAGCCTGTGATGCTCCAGCAGGTTAGTTCAACTTCACTTAACTTCTATGGTACCAAATGCTTTTCCTTAAGCCAGAGATTTCCAGTTTTCCTTCTCTCTCCTCCCAATAAGCAAGGTGAGAGTTTCCAGACAAGGTAACTTTGGTAAGAAGTGCTGAAGAGCTCGTACCTGTTTAGCAGCTATGGCTGTATCAACTGCCAAAAAATGAAGGAGAAATGTGCTTGACAATTCTTAGTTAGAGACAAATTATGATCCATGTCCTCCTTGCCCTATATTCATACAACATCCAAGCTCACATGTTCCATTCACGTGTCTAAAGGAAGATGTAGTTGCGACCAGTTCCTACGGACCAGACACCAGGTAGCTGTTAAATAATATTAAGAATGATGTCACCATGAGATGCTTGTACTGGATCTTGCCCAAAACCTTTTTATATATTGCATATATTACTGTTTTGCTGCAATTGCTGTCTCAAAGCAAAGCAAGAACTTTGACAAACACATGCATGAGATCATCCAGACAAGGAGGCTGTATGTTTGCAGAGGTGTGGTAATACTTGACAAAATAGATTATCTTTTTCACTCTGTCTTCCAAAATAAAGATTTTTCTTGGATGATGAACTCAGGGGTTCCCAGAGTTTTGTCCATGGAGGGCAACTTAATGGGTGGGACATCAGGCTAGGGGCTGCATAACAAAAAATCAATCTGCACGACAGTGTAGAACAGCCACAATTTGAAAATCCCTCTGAGGGTCATACTTAGCAGCTTTCCAGGTCAGGCTCTGGGAACCCCTGACTCGGATGCTGAATTCTTGTGAAGAATATAATTGATCCTTGTGGGGATTTTTGCTCCTCAGAGACACATTTCTGAAGGTTTTCTTTTTTGTGGACTACTTGGCTCTGTGTTACACAAGCAAAAGACTGACTAGCCAAGAGCAGACATGCTAACCTTTCAATTTATAATGTCCTCGTAAATGTTTGTAAGCTCAAAACAAGTGACAGTCAATATTTATTGAGAAGGCCTCCAGCTCTAGAAGCAGCCCATGTTATATGTCGGGGGTGGTGGAAGGGAGGGAGCTCTTACTGCTTAAATCTTCAGTACTTTTAAAGTTTATTTTCATAGTCTGAAGGCTTGGGAAGGTAATGATAACTTTTAGTATTCTCTAGGATACCACTCTCACTGTGGTCTTGTTATTTGCATGACGTGGTTTCTCTGTGCCGCAAATGTACAAAAAGAGGAAATATTTCTGCCTTGTATTATCTCTGCAAGTGAGAAAGAGCCTACATAGGAAAAAATAACAGCTGTGGAGATACACTGCCCTTAAGGATATCAGCCTCCATTCACATCTCTTCAAGGGGAGGTGACAACTGTATATGCACCTAAGATTTGAGCACACAACTATGCCAGTCAAATGACAATTCAATCATGGAAAAGTAAGATAAAGAAGACTTTAGGCTTACAGGCACTCTCCTGCACTTATATTTTCTGTACATATTTTCAATGGTCTCTCAATCCCAGTTGCACACAGATTCACAAAATAAGAGACATGAGCAACTTGTTCTCCAGTTTGCAGGGTTGGCAGGAGGGCTCACTCAGCTGGTGTGCCAGTGTCTGCTATTAATAAGGCTGCAGCCTACTTAACTTCAGGCAAATCAGTGGAGAACGTCTACCTTAGTCCTTAGGTACAAATAGGTGTAACAGAGAATTCCCTTCTAGCAACAGAAACTACGTGAGGAACAAACTAAGTTTTTCTCAGCAAACTTTCTGACTTTCAATTCAGATGTTTTGAGGGGAAAAGGCAACAGTGAAATGAGGAAGCAAACAGATAAAAATCTCTGGAGCGTCCTCTCTACTCACAGCTCAGAAGAGCTCTGCTAAGCCGGGAGACCTGGTGTCATCTGCATACTCCCCCGAGAAGCAGGGTACTCCATCAGGGTGTGAGCTCCAGTCCTGAGCAAAAAATTCCTTTTGTCTCTTATTAGTCTGGCAGCCCTGCCAACGAACATCTCAAGTCCTGGGCAGGAAAGCACATGTTGGGTCACACACTCCTGCCACCCTGGATCACAGGGTAGTGCCTCTGGTTGAAGAACAACAAGAACAGTACTCTGCTGCGGTTGGAGCACCCTTGTTAAAAGGTCCCTCACAGTAGCAGGCATGACTGGCTGGCAGAGATCTAGCTTAAGTGGAGCAACCTCCTTTTTGGTCTTCATCCCACATGGCAGGTGTGGCTCAAGACTCATGCTGCCCTAGGTACCTGCCCTGCCTCCTTACTGAAGAGGAGAAAAGCAGCTGCCTTCTGTTGCAAAATGGGTGCGATCCAGGTTAAGCTGTGGGGGAAAGTGAGGCCAAAGCCTCACATGATGGTCTTGTGCACACTGTGTGCGCTCTGCCAGGTTTGGTCACCGAGTCAGACCACTCTCAGAAAGGTGCCCAGTCCAGGTGAAATAGAAAGGCCCAAGAAATATCACTTGCTTTTAGCTGAAGATCAGTGAGGACATATGGCAAAGTCGCCCAGCTGCAACAACGGGTATGCCATGCAGCAGGTTTTCTGCATTGTAACCAGCCAAGGAGGCTGCATCTGACATGTGGTCTGTTTAAGAAATACAGTCCTCAGTGTTTTCCGTGTTTTATCTCACTCCGATCACGAGTTAAGCAAGCCAGTCAGCCTATTGTTTTTACCACATGGTAAGTAACTAGCTACATGTAAACAAAACAATTAAGCTCCATAAGGAACTGCTTGCCATTCAAAGCTGAACTAAACATTGCATTTTGTTTTGGGAATCCAAATATGGTAAATTACTGACAATTAACTGACTACGGGACTATTCACTGCACAGACAGGGTAAGCGGAACGGGCAGTACAAACTGGAGAATCATCTTTCTTCCTCTTTACCCCGTCATTAACCTTCTTGAGACCCTTCTGGTCTCACTACTACTAGCTGCCTTTTGCTGAGTATCACCTTAGCATAACTAATTCATGATAAAGGGCACAATAGAGAGATAAACTTCACATGCCGGCACAGCTGACTTTAAACTCCTCACTCTTCAGTTGCAAAACCACCAGGCTCCACCACTACCCCTCTAGGAGAATACCTCCGAGTTGCTTACCCTTAATATATTTGGCATTCAGACAATTCATTAGGTGATAGTACTGCATACAAATACACACCAACTCATTATTTTCTTATTAGCTGTATTGCTGCTGCATCTAAAAGCCCTAATCAAAATCAGGCTGTCAACTTGCTGAACAGAATACGCACGGAGGAAGAAAGAATCCCCTCCCAAATGTCTACAAGATCAGAAGCCTGGATACTGTAAAACCAACACACACCCCCAACTCAAAAGTCCAAGTCTCTCACTGCTATCTTGAGCGCATATTTAGCTTTGCAGGCTATTTTGAATATTCACAGAACGCAGGAGTCTTGAATATAAAGAGTAGGGGAAAAAACCCAACAACAGAGAGAAAACATTATTAAATCCATTGAGATAACGGGGCTAATTGGGGACGGGGGGGCTAATAAAGGCAAAACTAAAAGCGCATTCTGTCATAGCACCGACTGGAAAGGCCACTTTTATATTTTATACATGCATGCTTTGCTCCTTTGGAAGATCTAGCAGCTATCCCCTGTTGCAGACCTGCACCGCAGCTCTCTGCTGTGTCTGTCGCAGTGGGGCAGAAGCAACTGCGCTGAAGCAGGCACAAGGCTGAGGGAGGAAAACCAGGAGCACAGCTGGGACAGGACATAGAGGGGTGGGTGCTGAGCCCTGAGGCAGAGGGATCCCAGCACACCAAATGGAAGGACAGAGCCTAGCAGGTGATGGCAGCTTCCAGGGTAAGTTCACAAGTTTCACATTGGAAATCTGGGAGTTGAAGCCACTGTCATGGTGGATCTTTCCATTCCCATTAGTCACCCTCTCCTAACCCCATGATGTGGTATCTATGCTTGTGCTGCCTGGAACATCCCAGACTCCTGATGAAGTTACTAGATAAATCATAAGTTTTGAAATACAGCTAGACAAAGGTTATGAAAGCAAAGTATGGTCTATTTACTGTAGCGCACATGTCTCTGATGAGGGTGAAGGACAACATTTTGTGCAACAGACTGGCAAGGACAGCCGTTGGAAGGCTGAAGTGGCCTGTTATGGTGGTATTATCCATGTGACAAGTGGGCAAGTGGGACACAGGCTGTGCAAACACTCTCTCCAATATATTAACAGAAGCAGCACAACTTGCACGAAAAATGGAAGCAAAACCACTCTATTTGGTTCATTTCCTAAATCCTGGGTGCCAAAATGGGACGGGAGGGGGGACCCGAACAAAAAGGGTAGAAAAAGCCTTAAATTTCTTCCAGAGCTTCACCCCCCATTGTAAATATCGCTTGCTGTCAGATTATTACCATGTACCTTCTATACTCCTTGCAAATATTGTGGGCGCATCTTCAAAGCTGCCCATGTACAATGGAGGATCACTGAGCATCCTATATAGGAGGCAACAGAACCGGGAACACACAGAAAAACAGCGACCTGCTTTTGAATCGGGAGAAGTCCACATCAAGTGCTGCTGCTTTGTCCCTCAGGTTTTTACTCTTTGCCCACTGAGGTGAATCCTTCATCCAGCAGAGACAAAAATGTCTAGAGCCCCTTCTCAGGACGTATCTCAAGGTGGGATAAGGTGGTAAGGGATGCAGGCCTGGACTAGGTCTTATTTGGAGGCACCCAGGGACCTGGAAAGTTTGGGACTCATACTGTGGCAAGATCAAGTTAACCCAGAAGAGTCAGAAAGCTGTGAAGGGCTGGACTCCAAAGCCAGAGGTGAGGGGGCTAGACCTGGGACAGACTGTAAGCTGGCTCCTAGCCTCAGTGAAACTGGTGTCTACAGAAAGGTCCCATCCCTCGTACAGTAAACACAGGAACAACAGGTGTTGTCTGCAGCTTTCTTACAATGGTGCGATCGCAGTGTTAGGAATTCTGATTGCAAAGCATTTGAGATTGGGAAGGAAAAGGAAAGCTATTTCTAGACCCATGCAGCTCAAGCTTCCCTCAAATGGGCACAACTACTTTCAGCAGGTTCTGCTTGTCCTTTGGACAGTTTAGCATCCCTCCTTCCAAACACAACATTTCAGAGAAAGCTGTTGCAGGAATGCAGGTGTATAGCATTCAGGATGCACTCTCCAAAATTTGTAAGTGTGGTACATTTTTATTCCTTATTTAAACATTGTATTTCTCTTCCTCCTCTAACCTCTGCACCCTCTTTCAGTATCTAACCTTAGCACCTTTAACCATATGCTCTGCCCTTGTCTGATTTGCCTTTGTTCTCCCTAGTTTTCCTCCTCTTCACTAAAACAACCCTTCCTCCTCACATGTTATTTCCCCACTAACACAACGGTAATCTGATTTCACAAGTGTAGCACAGTTCATTTTACTTTTGCATTCCCCACACTTTTCCCTGCATTGACATTGTCCACAAGCCCTTTGGGACAAGGCCTGCTCAAATCTGAACTGTGCTTAGCCAAACAGCACCCAGAAGATCTTGTCTGCCCCCTCAGCATACCCTGAACAAAGGCACTTAGCAACACTAGTTGGATAACTTGCTTCTTACACAGCCACCACCCTACTCCACCTTAGGATTTGAAGTTCTAGGTCAATGCATCAATACTGCGTCATCCCCCAGCACAATACCTGATGCAATTTTCTCAAGGTCACTTTGCCAGCAACTTTAAAGGAGGTTGAGGACTTCCATCTCAGACCCAGGCAAGAGGCAAAACTGCTGTATCAGGGAAAACTCTTCCGAGGTACAGAGCAAAAGGCCTCTGAATTCCATCCTTAAAAAAATAAGGCCGAGTGCCGACCCAGCCCTTGCCTCTGCAGCTCGGAGGGCTCAGTATGCACTTGCATACCATGGTGCTGAGCATGGCAGTAAAACCTAGAGAGGTTGTTTAAACAAGCTAGGACCTGGGCATCCTGTTTCTCACGCACCATCCTCATAACATAGGACTGCTGCCAAACATTACAGTATAAATTTCCCACTGAACCTATGATGCAGTTGACAAATATCCAAAAAAAGAATAAAAATATTTATATCTTGAAACATGTTGACTGGGTAAACAAGAATGTAGCTGGGTCTCTGTTATGTCCTGCTTACCAATGCACAGGCTGAAGCAGACATAAATGTTTACAGCAGTCACGGCTGTGTATGCACACATGCCCCTGGCCTGTCCCTCCCACCGCTTTGCCTGGTAGGAGAAGAGCAAGTCCTGGACAGGATAATGGGTGCCAGCTTGTGCTCAGAGAAGGTGATGACCCAAGAGCGCTCAGCAGATGCCCAGCTTCTCAGCCAGCTGAAGCAAACCATTCCCACGTTGTATGCAAACACCGTGCACAGCTACAGGTATAACTTTAAACTTTTCTTCATGTCCTGAATGCCAGATGGACCCTGGTTGTGGCTACAATACCATGCCTTTCACCATCCTTCATAACTGATTTTATGGAGCCAATTTACTCTCTCAGATAATTATCTAAGACTCACATAAAACAATCATGACCAAAAATGGTCAGTTAGTAGTTAGTTACTGCTTTTAAGTTATCAGTCTCAATTCTACTCCTCTCCAGCCCTCACTGCAAGCATTTAGAAGTCCATCTGTCCATTCCACTGTCACCAGTCATTTTCCCCTTTATGATGCCTGTGTGCTAGAATTCACTGTGCCATTAATGTGAAAAACTAACCATCCATTACGTTAGTACTGTGTCACATTCGGCCAAAACTGGCATTCACATTTAAAGGCATGTGCCTTTAACAACTCAACATTTTAGGAATATATTAGGGTTTTTTAACGTACTTTTTAAACTGAAGATATATGACTAAAGGCCTCTAAGCCTACGTACATCCCACCTACCTGTATCTGGAATGACAGTCTTCAAAACTCTTCAAAATGACAAGTGAAAATCTGTAACCTGTAAAAAACTTGCAATATTTCAATCCCACGCAGAAAGTAACTTCAATGCTTTAACACTCTACAGTAAGGGAGAAGACCTGTTTCAAAGCTCCTAACATCTGAAGCCCTTCCAAAGTAAGCATTTGTCCTCCTAGTGAAAGCACCTCAGATGCATTTATTCTGCAGATTTCTTCTTCATTAATAGGAGACAACTTGCAATCTACTGAACTGGTATAAAGAGACCCAACAACAACAGTCAATTAAGTGCTACTAACTGCCTACCCAGTTGTTCTACTTAATTCTTGTGGTTTTATCATTACTGTGTTTTCCTTTTTCTTTTAATTATTGCCTGAGAGACACAAACACACAAAAGATTGCCTATCCAGCCATGCCAACACAGCAATGACAGAGGCTATGCTTGAAGAATGCCTGAACCACCATTTAAAGACGAAAAAAATTGATTCTTTTTTCCCGTCGAGTAGTCACAGCCATTACTTGTAACAGGGATATGCAAAAAACATTAAGGCAGATGTATGAACTTTAAGTTGATGATATGCCGTAGTCCATTACATCTGAGGAAGTGCTGTTACAGGGAATGCTAGTGAGAGCATTTTGATATGGGCCACAGCACTGGCTAACACCAGTTTCATTGCTCAATGTGGCATATTTTTCCTATTATGTAATGCTTATTGTAGGTATTATAATGATACATAGCTGAAAGCCATCAGTAGAGGCTTTCACAAGGGACGGCGCAAAGAAAGCTGATACAATGATAAAGAGACAGCACTTGATTGTTTTTCCTTATATTCTTTTGTACCTTTTGGTAGCTGTTAAATTAGTATGTTCTGATCAGATCTCCTAACCTCACCTGCCACCTTTATGATACCATTTGTCAGACCAAATTTAGAAACCAGCTGCTGGGAGCAAGGCTGCAGTCTCATCACTGGTGGAAGGTCGCTAAATAAGGAGGCGGGAGGGGAGGTCTCTGCCAGGTCACTTCACATCATTACATGCTGTACAAGCACCATCTTTCACAGGACAGTTTCTTTCAGCACTTGCAGATTCCAAAATAGTTAGAAAACAGACTAACTAGCGAGGGTAATTACAGGGAAACCTCTCAAAATATGAAACCATATTAGGTGGCCTTTTATTGACTACGCCTAATTTAAAGTTTATATGTCATCGGGGCAGACTTGCAGAAATCCTCATGAATGCAGTGTAATCAAGCTTTTATTAAAACTAGTCAGACGTTTTCACCACTAAAGCCAAGATTTCATTAGGAACCTTTCTCTGGTTACTCTGTTTAACTTTCTACATTTACAGACCTCTGTCAAAATTACCTCTTAAAGATTTGAGACAGAATTAACCGATACCTTCCAGGGGGCTATTTGTCACCAAAAAAAAGTGCACTAATTCAGATAGTTTAGGTTATTCAGATCTTATTTCTTTTCTTTTGAGAAACTTCAGCTGTGCTGACGATGAGAAACAGATGAAAAAGAACTGCTTCCAATCCCAACCTCAGATATTATAATTGTATTAAATGATTGTTTAATTATTAAAAGGAGTAGAATACAATACAAATGAAAGTTCAGAAAGTAAACAATTTAATGTCTCAAAATCCTTTCTGTCACTGAAAGACCACAGAGGTCTAAGAATCAACACCAAGTGGAATTTTAATACACTAAACAGGTTTGATTTATTATTAAAAATTAATGTGAAATTAAATGACTGAGCACTACTTCAAAGCAGCTGGCTATACAGTTACCCCATTAGTTTATGCATAAACCTATTTCCTAGCCAAATACTCTAAATTCGATAGAATGTCATTACAAACTGCTGAATTGCATGTAGAAGTCTGCCTATCACTTCTTTAAAATACCACAACGAAGCGATGCTTATTCTAACCTCACCGGGCAAAACATAATTTTGGAACCCCTATAATTCCACGATGAAATCACCACAATTGGTCTAAAGATACAGTATTTTAAAATTTAATACCTCATATTTTGGGGAATAAAATATTTGCATCTTGTAAAGGGAGAGAAAGGCAGCTCAAGTCTGTCTGTCCTTAAAAACAAGTTTGTTACATAATGGAAAAAAAAAAATTCTACCAGCTGCTTATACCAAATGAAACATTCATCTACAAGCCCCATTCCATTTTGGTACCTGGTCACTTTTGACAGTGCATAACCATACACAGTATGCAAGGTATAGGCTGAAGACATAAGTAGTTGCGTGTTGTTCCATATGGTGGAAAAGGGATAAGACCTAGAAGAAAAACTATTTGGTCATAGCAGGCCCTTATACTCATTAGTTCCAGATGATTCCTCTCCCTGGTTTGCCTCTTCAGTGCCTCTGGGCCACTAGAAAGGCAAGTTCCTTCAAGGAGAGATCTCAGTAAGGTCATCCCAAACATCAAAGGCAGCAATGAAGATGACACACAAATAACTATGAGAGAAGGACATAAAAGAAGATGACTCTGGAGCAGCTGTCAGAATAAAGGAAGGAAAACTGAGGCTGGGCAGACAATAACAGATCAGAGAAAGAAATGCTGGCAGACTAGCATCAAGCTGAGCAGTGAAAGCAAAAAAGGAAAATTCACTATTGCTGTCCCCTGGAACAGAAAGCCAGTCAAGCTAAGAGGAAGAACTTGGTGAAAGAACATAACTGTCATAGTACTAGCCTTGCCAAACTTTTAAGTCCCTTAAAATAGGCAAAATCAGTGTCTAAGACAAGAAATGAACAGGAAACATATGCTATTTATCTGGAAACCAGTATTTAGGACAAAATGACAGAATTCTGTCCTTGTATGAATGTAATCAGAGAAGTTGGAAAAAGGGAAAAAGCTGAAGATGTTGCAAGCGTAAGGGAGGAGAATGCAGAGCTCCCATTGCACGTAGGCAACTAACATGGGTCCAAAGACATGTCTAAACTAGAGACGCTGCAAGAGCTCTGTGAAGGTTGGGTATGGGAGCAGACCAGCTGTGACTACAAGAACACAGTGCAATTTATTAGCTCATAAACTACCAACCTGGCCAGTAATCCTCATCTGGCAACAGTGACTCTCTCACAGTAGCAAAGACATAGTGTAAGAGTATGGGGGAACTTAATGCTGCGGGGGATGAACGAGAGCCCTCCATCCCTATGAGAGTCTTTTTGAAAGCAGAAACAGCTCCCAGTTGGACAGAATCAGAAAACTGCATCTCTTCGATTCAGTCCATGAAGTTTGCTAACAAATATCAAGGATAAGCTTAAAACACGGGTTTACATATCTGAACTCTGTATACACAGGGACCAAAAACCTTTTGGGTGCACAGGATTCTGGAGTTGCTGAAAACAAGCGATACAGCAACCCTGAGCTACAAAAATCAGTCACTGATTTTCTCATCTGTCCGTCAGGAACAAATTAGACCTCAGGCCTGCAGCCTAAAATCCTTGTCACAGTTTCTGCAAGCTCTATTTTTTCTAGGGTAAAAATTATATCCTCCCAGGCATTAAAACAGGATTGTGTTTTAAAGTCAAATTAGTACCATAACAAATTCTGGATCAATGTACTTCAGTCCCAAAGTAATTTCTTCTTTCTGCCCACTCAGTCCTTCTCCAAGCACCTACGCAACGCCTAACATCGTGAGTTTGGTGGCATGGGAAGCCACGCGGTTGGAGCTTATCTCAAAACAACCACTTTCTGCTCGAGTACAAGACCAAATCTTTACACAACAGTAACTACTTTGACAAATTCAGGATGGATGTCAACTCCAATAAGGGCATGAGATACCTATATTTATATGAAGCCCCTGATTAATGTCTTACCATGTCCAAGTGCTTTAATAATGACAGGAACTGAGTATATGGAACTTGGCATCTGGGTAAATGATGCCCGTGTATAAAAGACAGTTTGCATCCCATCTGAGCAACAAACTAAAACAATGTGGTCAGCCAGTACTGATTTTTGCTGTGCTTGTAGTTGAGGTAAATCCAATCTCTATTTACCTATACCTCATGACCGAGAAGAGATCAAATCCAGTGAAAGATTTTAAGAGAAAAGAGTATTAGATGTAGACAGGAGAGCTAAAGACCCCCACATGACAGAGATGTAATTTGTTTAATTTGTGCCATGGAAGCCCAGGGAGAACTGAACTGTCAGGCTGCCTGTGGCTCTGCACAGGCTTTTGTGCATGAACAACATTTTAATAAACACTGTGCCCGTGCCCTAAGCGATTACACAGACATCCTCAGAGCTACTGAAAGACAAAACTGACAGAAGGATGAATCATGACCCCAAATGGGCAGTGTCACAGAGCCCGCAGAAGGCCAAACAGTAACCACAATTTCACCCCCAATTGACAGTGTAATACAGCTCCTATCCAACCTATGCATCTTAACAAAACAGCAAAACCCTATACCAGAATTGAAGCAATAATTCAAAAGATGCTCAGACCATGGTCTGAGATGCATGCGTTCTGCAAGGGAGAAAGGGAGGGAATGAAATAGTCAGCCTGAGGGTACACTCCAGTACTTCTGCAGTGACTTTTGTACATAAAGTCTTGCATCTTTTCATTGTCTCAACACTCTAGGCAGTTGCCATCATCTAAAAAGGAAAAAACTCAGCAGTCCATGAAGAGAATTATTTGGGCCTGTAGCTACTTGTGTTTTACCATATAATTAAGCTGTTGAACTGAAGTGAATTAAAAAACAGGTAATTTATACTGTGGATGATGTGATGCGTGGTCAAATATGAAGCATATTGGTGAGTCTTATTTTCCAGTGTAAAAGCTTGATCTGCATAGGAATTCAGACTCCAAGCCTAAATACTTTAGAGATTTATTCAATTACATAAGACAGACATTCAATACTTTTCTGTTATGGGGGCTGAAAAAGCGCCAGTGAATTTCTGCGCTCTTCTACCTTCTGAGGACTACACGTTGCAGTCATGTTAGAAACGTGGCAACTGAATTTAGGAGCAGTCCTTGCAGTTTAACTCCATAATCAATTAGACTGAAAGAATATATGTTTCCAACTCCTATGCAGACATTCGTAGTAATTTTAAAAGGGATGAAAGTGTCCTGATAGCTTGATTCTGAGCTGCTATGATGCAGCTCAAGCATAAAGTCATTCAAATTTGGTGTGAAGCAGTGGACTTCCTGTAATTTTAATTGTTTCTTAATTAGAGAAGAGACTATACTGCATGTGTGGTTTATAACATTACATAACACAAATAGCATTCATTTTAGCAATTGTCTAAATGCACATTTAAACAATTAGCCAATATATTGCCTCAAATATCATCATGTCCAATAAAAAAAAAAAATCTTTTAAAAGCACTCAAATGCAGTGAACAGAAAGAAAACCATAAAAACCTAGTTAAGTGACGCAAGAAGTCTAATCTGAACTAGGTAGACGGAATGTTTTGGTTCTGTGGGTTTATATTAAAAGCTGGCAAAGGGACTAGAAAAGAGATAGGACAAAATCTTCAACTAAATTCAACAACAACAAAAATATTTTTAGAGAAACACAAGGGTAGTGGTAGTACAGAAAGATGACGTGGACAGGCCACTGACTCTGTCTCAATGTATTACTCCAAACTCAGCTTTTGGGAACCCTGTCCACCAAAGACACTGCTCACTTTCTCTCTCTCCCTCTTTGCCAAACACTGATGGTGTAAGTGCAGGACAGGGAGAGATAAGAAAGATCATAGAGAAGGGAGCTTACTACTCCATAGTAGACTTCAATTCTTTTAAATTTATTTAATGTACCTCATATTATCATATATATCTCGTATGCATTATATCATCACATAAATATCCCCTGCTTGCCTCAAAATCTCTCAGTCAATGTGTGTTCCCCCACGCTTTCTGTGCTTCTGTGCCCAGTTCCACTGAGCTGTGTAATGTAAGCTAGAAATTTTGCTGATGGGCTCTTGTGTTACTCCTATGTGTTCATGCACCTTTTCCTGTTTTTCCTTTAAAATAAAAAAGTTACAATAGACTTTCCTCCTCTTCTCTTTCTACCCACATAATAAAGAGGTACTTTCACCTATACGTGCCAGAGCAAATGACACAAAACTAAAGGACTAGGTATTCTGCTTCTGGCATAAATGACAACTCAACTATTGTAACCTTTGCTTGTTCTCTAGAAGGAAGTTGCAGAGGCCTCAGTTCATATTTAAATCCTTTTTTTTTTCTTTTTTCTTTCGGAGAGAGATAGAGAGAAATCTATGGTTGACCAGCAGCGTCAGGGAAGCCAGCTCACTCCTAACTTAGAGAGTGAGAAGAACCGTAGGACAAACAACAGCTACGAGTGACAACTCATCACCAAGCAATGAAATTACAACTAAGAATAAAGTTTGGAATAAGGAAGAGAAAAACAAAGCAGGAAAAAAACCCAAACATTGGGACAGAGGACCAGAACAACTGAAGGGAGATGGAGACACATAGCAATACTGAGCTGTAGAGCCCATGGGAGATCATCAACTCTGGGATTAAATCGCACAAAAGCTTCCAGAACACATTCAGGTTTGTTCTGAAAACTTGACAGGTAGTATATGGGAATTATGAATATGAATAAATATGTTATTGAAGCAGCTGCTTATTTAAGTAAAAGATCAGGAAAGACAGGAGTCAAATGCCTGCCAACAAAAATGGCAGGCTTCTCCCGCAGGAAGAACACTGTAACCTTAAAAAAACCCTAGGATTGAAGTGCCTGATTTAGTTCTAAATATCTGAAGGGGGCAAAAAAGAAAGATAGGAGGACAGGGCTGTTGCAGCAGTTGGGGTTGGAAAGCAAAGCAGAGCTGTGATAGTTTTATTCTAGTTTTAGAAGTGCTGTATGCAGAATTGACTGAAAATAGCCAGGCAATGATGCCTGTTGCATTCTGGAGATTAGGATCAGGCAAAGGCTTTATGTTGGCTGCCAGCATTTGAATAGTTTTGAGACATTTCAGAAGATTATGTGATTCCAGCAGACCTCTTTTTTTAAAAAGGAAAAAAAAGGCCTAGTGGGTGCTTTTAATAGATGTTGAGTACAGTCAGGCTTTGTTTGAGAAAGCACTGCTTATTCTGAAATAAGCAGGATCCAGACAAAATGCTTCATCAGTTCACTGCCTCCTAACAAGATCTTTACTTAAGAGCTCTAGGCTCTCATCTACCCATTGATTTGAGTAAATCCAACTTGAAAGAGAAGTCAGAAGGACCTATCGGGGAGCAAAAGTTTTTAGCTAAACAGGCAGGTCATGGGTGATGTTAAATATGGAGAGTTATTCCAGGACAAAACAGTGTATCAAAAGCTTGTACCTACCTGGATTCTGAGCTGTGAATATCGTCTGCCCTCAGTGTGAAAAGAGCCTCAAGCAAAAGTGATGAGGGAACTAGTTTGCTACCTGAGCAGGATCCTCACCGTGTACAAGATGACAATCACAAGCACTAGGGGAGGTGTGCTCATGTTTTCGGCCAAGAGAAAATGAGATTAACAAGAGATGACAACCTGTGTGATTAAAAATAACCTGCATAACCCTTGTATTCCTTCCGTGAGCAGTGACAACTGGATAGCTTCAGGATTCCAATTTAAGTTGGACAAAAGCAACTAGAAAACTGATACAAGACCACAACACTTACTTCACTCAAGACACTCAGTACTCACCAGCTATAGAAATTCTTTTTCCTTTCTTTTTTCTTGGTCAAAAATTGGAAATAGTGACTCACTAGCTCTGTATCCTACAAATCCTACCCCCTGTAAGGAAGTTTAATCATTCACAGCCACTCCCATCACATTGCAGTCAGTTGAAAAGGCTTCAGTTTTTAAAGGAAACTTGTGATTTTCTTAACATTTTTTTCTCATAGTGAAGTAAGCCATTTAAATCTCTCTACTTTATTACATGTTCCAGTACACCAAGCAGTCTGAACACAGGGAAATGGATTAGATAAATAGAAATATTTTTGTTATGACCTAATTTAAGGAACTTAAAAATAATACGACTACTTCAAAAACTGCAAGGCATCAAAAGGTTTAAAAATATTGTGGAGACATGAGAGTGCAAGATATCTGGCAAGTATTGATAGAGTAACATTTAACTCGAATGAGAAACAGGAGGCATTCAGAAACACATGGTTACCATTCACATAAATTTATGACCAGGGCATTTCTGTTACTGTAATACTCTTTGTACCAGGAGCCATATGCAATGGCTTGCTCTTTTATGTGCAACGTCCATTTATGTCATATTCCCCAAAATTAAAGAAAGGTTTGAATCTGGAATTCACTGGCCACCAGTACAATGGAAGAGATGAAGGTAGTACAGCTTCTGCTCTTTGTAAAAGAAATCAACGGCCCTAGGAGAAGGAATACATGTAGCTTTTACAAACTTCTCAATAAGTGATACAGGAAATGGCTAGGCGACAAAAAGTATACCTACCTCATCCTACATCCAATTAAGATCAGTCTAGTACAGTTCAAACTTCATCTTTAAGAAAGCTGCCTTATGTTCCATCAAACTAATGAAAGCACTGCTTCCTTGATTACCTTAAAAGTTCATTTATGCATTTGCACTAGCGCTGAAACTTCATTAACATTATAGGCTGTTCTAGAGGACGCCTTTAGTAAGCCACCTCCTACCACACACTCGATGGTTTTCTGGTTCCTTGAACAGAATTTTAAAATCAACAGTGCAAAATACGGTCTGAAAAGCAGACACACAATACCATCTGTATTGCTATTCTCTCATTAGTTTTACAGTTTATATTATCTTCCATATTATATTCCTTCTTACAGAAGCACTTGGACATCACAGCAGCCTGAGTAATAAACCCCCAAATTATAAATAGTAACAACTTCTTATCAGGCAATAAGTGTCCAGGATCACAAATACGGTGAAGCAATTCGTAAACTGGAGAAATAATGAGTCGTAAGAAAAAATATTCCAACCCCTATCACAAACTGTTTTTCCAGAGGGTGTCCACCTCCACCTGTACACAAAATTCACATTGTTAAGATGTAATGGGAAGAACTCCTCAGCCACATGCTGTTCAGCTCAGTCCTTTGATTCTTGAGTATGATGCTTGACATCCTCAAATCATTCTTAACTCCCCGGTTTGCCAGGTTTATGGCTCCTCCTAAAGGCATTACTTCAAGGGAAGAAAAATCCTATACCTAAATCAATAGGAAACACCACTGCCATAACCCTAACCCAAGCTTGTTTTACCTCCTGCTGTCCCTTTAAATTCCACTGCATGTATCTGCATCTTTCTCTCATCTCTTGCACTCCATTGTCCTCTCTCTGAGGGCATTGGCCCAATACAGCACTGTAAATCCCTGAATCGGGCATCAGTTTGTAGCACATCTACCCAAATGCAACACACAAGCATACACCAGCACACTTATGTTTCCAGTGCCTTGGCAAGCTCACTCAAAACTAGGCGAGGTATTTCTGCACATCTTTGCACTGCACTATGGAATCAGGCTCCCTAAAGAAGAAGTAATCTTTCTGCTGTTTGCACAAAGCCCCTAGGCCCTGCACAAATAAAACAACAATCAGTAGGGATAGAGCCCTCTTGTATATTCCTAAAAACCACAAGTACACTTAGTTGGCTGCTGAGAGAGATGTTTTCCCTTTTCCTCTGATAAAATAATATGTCAGTGTGGTTCGCCACAATAAAACAGGGACAGAGGAGTTGCAACACAACACAACTCCGCAGGAGGCCATGCACGGGAGACAGAACCCAGCCCAACACCTATGAGAACTCCAACCTGAAACAGAGACAGAAAACTCCATGTTTTAATAGCTCGTTCCCATTTCTTTACCACAGTGCAGCCATATCCAAAAGCAGCAAGGCCGCAGCTGAGGTTAAACCTAGACAAAAGTTTTCTTATAGCTTCTTCAAAGGGAGATGGTTTATTAAGTCAGAAACATTTTATCCTGTGAGTTAGTGAAACATCAAAAGCACAAAAGCATCACTGTTCCAAAAGAAAGGAAAACATTTTCATGCAATATACTCGTTCCTCCAGCTTCCCTGACCATTGCTTCATCAAGGACGTCACTTTTCCTACCTCTTTCTACTAAAAAGGCTACTTTGGAGAATGCTAGTGCATTTTCCAGATTGAACATCTTGTTTTGCTTCTTTGTTTGTTTGCTAAAAAAAAAGAAAAGAAAAAAAAGAAAAAACAAGCCCCACCACCATCCCAAAATGACCAAAAAAAAAAAATTTCCACTTGGAAGAAGCATTCTTGGCAGGGAAAAAAAAAAATAAGTACCTCACGCACACAGACGAAAGATTGTTGGTTGTTTCACTCTGCTGGAATGCTTTACAAAATCTCTCACATCCCCATATGGAATAAAATGTCACAGCAGTTCTCGACACTTCACCTATATTTTACAAATAACTCAGTTAAGAGGTCATGTAAATTTTGTTCTCATTTCTTCAGTGTGCTTTGATCTTTCTACAGTATTTTTAAGGCGATTTTCAGATTATAGAGAAAATGGATTCCATTTAATGGACAGGTATTATCATACTGGAGAGTAAAGAGGAAAGGAGAGAAATAAGGTTATGTATTACGGATAACATTTTCAGAATTTCCGACATGAGTTACAAATTTAATCTCATGAAATTTCAATGGGATTGAGAAGCCCAGTATGACATAGATGTTGTCCCCATGCTAATTAGGTAAGTACATGGAACTCCCCCAACACATTAGCTACAGACTTCCAACCAGGGTTGTGCCTTACTCAAAGAAAATATTAGCCACAGACAATCCCTCTCACAATGCGTGTAAAGCATAAGGGCATGCAGCATTATCCACATCACTGGGTATTACAGACATCACAAATGTACGTCATGGTTTGTCTTACCTGTTTACTCGGGGGTTTTCATGACCACGGTTCAATTCCTGCTCAAGGCCACAAAATGGGAAACAAACTTTTTTGGAAGTCAAGGCACTGGGAGAATTTTAAGGGCCTATTCTTTCAATAACTACAATCATCTGAAATTAATAAGTGAAATATTAAAAAGACATTTTCTGTCCAGCTTTCAACATTTGCGGAGATGTCTGCTTTTTTTCCATCAGCAACTGAGCAGCCAATAAATGAGAAGTTCAGGAAGCTTGTAATGTTGCCATGTAAGACATTATCACCCCAAACCTTTAACAGTAGCTTAAGCACACTGTAAACTGACCGCAGTACACTAAAATAGGACAAGAGAGTCAGTATGCATCATTTGTGTAGGACAACATAACAATTTTACACCATTTGTAACCAACTTCTTGCTGCTTGTGTTATACAATTAATGCCATTCACACTTTAACAAACTAAAAAAAAAAAAAGAAAGAGCAAAACCCCCAAAGGCTTCACTGCTTTTCCTAAATGTTATTAACCCTTTCCTCTGTTGTTATAAAGACATTCCTATTGGTATGGATGACCAATGGAGGGTTTACAAATTAATAATTCCCCAAAGCTGCTTTAAAGCTACATTTCACAGATTTTTTTAATTCAAGTTCCATATTAGAAGAGGAGATTAGTGTCACTGTTATAGAGATTACTGCACATTAGTATAAAGACTTACAGAATTTTGAGTCAGTGCCATCGAAGCAGAGCATTCTGCTGTATGGGAAACTCTGTTACTGCACTTATAATAGCTCATAATATGTTCAGAAATGCAACAAATTAGAAAAAATCTCATATCTAATTCATCATGTTCATATATTTAAAATAATGAATGCAATGCTTTACAATTATTTGCTCTTCCATAAACATGGTGGTATTTTGACATTTAAGCAAAAAGTCTGCTCTGATTTATTTGCAGATTAAGTTGTATTTTTGTGCTAAATGCTCAGCTACTTTGCCCCACAGACCAAATCATGACATTTGTTCATATATGGTTATTCTCAGATGCATGGAAGGAAAAAAAAACAAACCCCAAGAAGTTACTCAGTTAAAAGCTCTCTCCATCTGCCTGGAGTTTTATTAATAACTCATCACCATGGTATCACAGCATCTTAAGGAAAATAAAACAGACAGATAGTTGCTAGGCTTTCCAACCTCTAAGGATAAAAGGGAATATTTCTTGAGGAAGAGTGGGAGAAACTGTTTTGGTTTTGTTTCCTTATCACCCTTGAGGGCAAGGCTAAGTCAAGAGATGGGCCTTGTATTGTGTTCTGAAAGCTGCAGGTATTGTGGCCACCATTCAAATCTGTCATCCATGACCCAATTCTCTGCACTAGTACTCAGATAAAAAAACAGAAATCCAAGCTGTGAAGGGACAAAACCTAAGCAAAAGGGAATAGGATGAAGGAATGCATTGCTTCCTTCAGCACTCCCATTTAACCCTCAAAAGGACACTTCAATCACATCACTGTTGCCCCATTCATATTAACCTAAAATAAGCTGTTTGCTGATGTACACTGAACTCTGCCCTGCAGAAGGGGCTCCAGGATCAGCATAAGGCATGGACTTGCCCTCACTGTGCACTACAGTGTCGTGCCATAAATGCTTCTGACAGTAATGGTGGGAACCAGGGAACAGTTCAATGACAGTTCCTCTACCCAGAAGTCTCAGCTGTTTCCCAGAAGTCTTTTCAAAATTACTGGGTTTGAGAAGTGCAACCCTTTATCTGTAGCGGTCTCCCCATTGACACCAACAGAGAGGATGTCCCCATGCCTCTGTCAGGTTTGGGCTCTAGATGGAATGGGCAGCCTACACGCACCCATAAACATTATATGCTTCAGTAAGTGAAGTGAGCTCAAAATATCCTGTAACATCTTCAGAATTCTAATATGGAGAAGCATCGAGTTTAAATGCAGTAAAACACATATGGCAGACAGGGTTTGTTTGCAGTCCCCACCCCCTTTCAAAAAGCATGTACCGCAAGGTTGCTCATGTGTCACTGTTGCCACACTATTATTCCAGGAAAGAACGGGCAGCAAAGGGAAATCCGTAAAAACAACACATAGACTGGAGTGTGCTTTCTACTTACAAATAATTACAGTATTGACTATATTAATTCTAAGGCCAAAGAGCATTACAGTCAGAAGACACCTTTAGCTGGTACGCTACTCTGCTGCAGTGTCTCATGAGCAAGAAAGCTTTACAGAACCCATTACGTCTAGTGCCAGGGAGAGACATCCAGACACAAAATCTATCCAGTATCCTGTCTGCAAGAGGTACAGTTGGTGGTTACACCATTTCCTTCCCTACCCCTGTTAAGACGCAAAAGCAAACAGGGTTACAAAAAAACCATGGGATGTGGCAGATTCATCTCCAGTGCCATCTCTTTAAAGTCCCAGCACTCATTACTTTCTTCACACGTATGGTTAACACAGCAAAAAGATTGTGCAGCTCAAGGGGGAGAGCAGACGAGAAGCACCAGAGAAGTGCCCTCCCCACCGAAGGGCTGGCATGACACGAAGCGCCACACGCAGCAGGCCTGCCCTGCTCGCTCTGAGACGCTGCTGTAGCTCAACACACTTCCCTTTCAGAAGGGCCTTCCCTCCTGTGTGCTGTTTATTCAGTATTTTAGAAGGAAGGAAACTGCCCTTTATCACGTCTTTTTCACACTCACGTTACTACATGCCGAAGCAAAAGTCTGTCACCTCTATCTAGTATAAAATGCTGCATTTTGGTCTCTCAGGTGCCCTTATGTTAACTTTCTTACAGTTACAAGAGAAGTTAAGCACAGGAAGAGACTGTTCCCCTTGTCCTTCAGTTGCTTGGCTAATTAGCGCAAGCCACAACAAGCCAGAAAATCTTTTTTGTTTTTGCTAGATAGCTGTAGCTCTGACAAGGCAATGATTGCTGCAACATGAAGCTGTGTGCTACGTAGGGTCCTCCTTTTAGGGTGAAAAAAGAAGCGGAGGTCAAGGTAAAAATCTCTGGAAACAAACAAGCAAGCAATCACCCTGATTTACCCCTGCCTGTCAGGCCGGGTGCATTTTGTCTCTGTACCCAGAACATATACAACTAATTCTGTTTTCTAGAACTGCAATTGTTGATTGATGAGTCATCTTTCCTGTAAATTTATTTTTTTTAAGTGATTTTGGCATTGTTCCTTGAAATTCCTCTCTGGCTATGTAATGGAAATTTTGACCTCACACTCTGGTTTCTTTAACATCAGAGATACCCTGATCGTGAGTTTAGGAAGACCAAACAGTTGAATAAAGGATGCAATGAAGAAATCTATAGCTTAAAAAGAAAGCTGTACTAAATAAATTCTCAAGTAAATATTTAGCTGTAGGGCCATTAGGTTATGTTCCTAATAATACAGCAACTCATTTATCATCATTAAGACTGCATGGGGGGAGGGGTTTGCTTCCTTTTTTCCCCTCCCAAAATTGGCCATGTGGCCAAAGATGCTGGCAAGTGAAACTTGGCATATATCAAAGTTCATTTTTTTCCTTTTAATTAGCAATTCCCCATATCACGTTTTTGAAAATATACTGCAATTAGTAGTCAGAAAACAAAAAGTAGAAAAATGTAAACCAGAAGAGAGTAGAAAGAAACCAAAAGCACCAAATAATTCATCCATGAGGCAGAATTATTGCATAGGGTAGCATAACTTTTCAGATTGTAACTAGCATGATGAAGGATTTTTCAGCTCCCTATACTTCCTGCATTTGGAGGCAATGTGGAAAGTACATGGCAGCCCAAGTTTCTCAGATATGCTAAGTTCAAAACATGATGAAGAGCTTGGAATTTTGCACTGCGTTAGTCCCACAAGAAAAATTAGATGGATCGTTATAGCAAGAATCAAAATTGAACACATTTGTGAACTACTGCGATTTATCTAAAATGTCACTTAATAGAAGAAAAACTCCTCAATCCACTCAGTCTGCATTCAACTGGCAGGAAAACCCTGCAGCGCTCAGAAAAAGACGGATGCTCCTAGCACCTGCTGGAGTCTCCAACCAGTAATTACAATCAGTCAATTACAATCATCATGGTAAGCTAAATCTAAGAAGTGGCACATTCATGACTCACCAAGGCTAGGCCTATTTAAAATGAATTGACATTCATGCTTATCTTCCAAATGTTAAGTGGGATAGCCAAGGGACACGACAACATGAGCTTCAAAGTATGCATTCTTGGAAAAACTCTACAGGGGATTTCTCAAATGAGAACATCGTTATGGTCTCTGGTAATTCTTCACGGTCATGCCAGAGGGCATCCTACTCCGTTCCACCCATGTTTAGCTTGCACCACCAACCAGCTTTCATTCAGGCCAACCAAAGGAGAGAGTGTATTTGGAAATGAGCTCCACTGCTCCTCTAACCACAAGGCAGTCCACACCAGTCTCTTCACAGGCTTCATTAGACACTGACCAACTTAAATGGCCAATTTAAACTGTGAAGAATGCAACAAGTTTGAAACTTTGAAAAGAGTAACTGCTTTTCCCCGTCAAAGTAGCCATCAACACAGCACTCCAAATGGAAACTGTGCACCCACCAGTAAAGGAGCTTTGACCACATAGGCTGGGACGTGTGACTGTGCTGCTGGCGCTCCAGACATCCTTACAGCTGCTCTGAAACTCATAGGAACGTCTGTCCTCAGTCTGTTGCTATGATGGAATGAGTTAATGTGACTTGCACAGGTGTGATGACTGACTGATAAGGCTTCCAAAAATACTTGTGATATTACTGGGATAAAAAAAAAATAAAAATAAATCAATGTATATCAATGTGTAATCACATTCCCAGCTCTTGTTATAACTTTAATGAAGTTGAGTTCCCCCAAAAAAAGCATTCTCGTGGGAGGAGGAGAAGGAAGACAGTTTAATTTGTTTTTTACCTTTCCAGTCACAGCAATCAAACTAACAGCTGGCAAACCTCATCCTTTGTTAAAAAAAAAGCCAACAAAAAAAAAAAAAACAACCAAAAAAACCTTCAAATTTCCATATAGAGAAGGTCTATAAAAAAAAAAAACAAACAACCAAACAGCTCAAACTCTCTGAGAACAGGTAACAACCAAGCTGAAACTGTTTCTATATACATTAATGGCTCAGAGATGGATCTAGATTAGTAAAATAATGCCTGTGACCTAGGGTGAAATACGGAGGATTTTAATACAGGGTAGTACAGACTCCCTTACATAGCACCATTAGTGGATACAGGAGAGAGTGGACAAAAGCTTTCTTATTACACTGATTGAGGCAATTTTAGGTAAAGCATTTCCAAATTCTCAAAATCATTCTCTTCAGTTTCATAGGCAATGTTTCATTGATTCAAATGTAAGTCATATACTAGGCGAGTGGGGTGTCCATTCTAGTGACAAACATACAAACAACATAAGCAAAGTTGGGGAGAATATAGGGAAAAAACATTTAGCATCTGTGTAGTTATTTGAGCTGCTAGGGAAACCTCCCCCAGCTGTTCCTAGATGTTACCCTCAGCTGCTTCCCTAACCACTAGCATGTCTGCTCTCGTCCTCACTAAATACTAGTGTTATTAACTGGATCCATACATTACTTCTGGGAGAAACATTAATATATCGTTTGTAAGCCTGTCACGTGCCACATCTCTTATTAGAAGCTGAAAAGCTCAATAAATGTAACATGCTAAACTCGGTAACAGGTTATGCCAACAAAACAGGAAATAAATATTCTCCTCAGTCTCCTCTCAATCAGGGGAAAATTCAGCAAATATCAGAACAGCCTCATTTTCACACACTAGTAGTATTTTTCAATTGATTGTGTGAGGCAACATTTTAAATACTTCCATCCACCTCATAAATAATGTTGCATGTCTAGGGAAACTATCAACACAATCACTAAAATATCTGAGGTCTGTAGTTAGGTAGAGAAGGAGAAGAGTAGCTGGGCCAGAGGTTCCTGACACTGGAAATGAGAAGGGTTTGGGCACAGGGTAGAGGAGAGAAAGAAACGCATTCCTCTTCCCAGTGCTATGATTATGTTATGTATAAATGTACCCGATTTAACTTGGGTAACAATCCATGAAAACATGACAGCTGAAACTATCAGAAACCAACAGCAGAAACATATCAGAAAGCACTCTACTGCCTGTAAAATAAATTTATGTTGACTTAATTTTCATCCTCATTAACCTCCCTCTGCAAAACCACTAACAATAGACATTCATTGGCTGGCGGGAGAGGAAGGGATACCTCTTGCCTTGGGAGAAAAGAGGAACACACAGCCCATCCAGCCTGAAGAGGAGAAGAGTAGGTGAGCCAGAGGATGGCCTGACACTGACAAGGAGAAGGGTTGGGGCAACACAGGGAAGAACAACATGTTTCTACTAATATACTACGAGTAGTATCAAGAAGGAAAAGTAAATAAGGAAGGGGTGAGTTGTCAAACTATATCTCAATCTCAAATGTAAACAGCTTTCAACTTGCACAGAGCATTAACAAGAGGCGACAGTCGATGCTCACTACTCAATGAATCGCGCCCATCGTGCACATTCCAAATGCAAGTTTTAACTGTTTTGCGAAATCAGCTTCAAATGTCTATAGTTTAAAAAAAAAAAAAAGCAAAACAAAACCCTCTAAATTTATTAACAATTGCTGTCTGAAAACTGTTCTTTCCTCTGATGTGAGACATTGCTTCTGAACTAATGTTTCATTTAACCCACCTTTGTAAAACATTCTCAACATCCTAGAACTCCTTTCTAAGGAGATACACTATCCACAAAAAGTAATTTGAAAAAACCTGTAATTACATGATTGAATAACCTGAAATTCTCAAGTTATTTAACATATAGGAAATACAATCATCCATCCAAAAGCATTCTTGAAAGTGAAGATATTTCTCAAAAACATAAGGACTGAAAGAGCAACAGAAATAATGTTCTACATAAATTACCAGAGTTAAAGAGGCAAAAGAGAAGAAAACCCATCATTATTAAATGCACCTTTTTTTTAGGGAGACTAAAATCCTTCGCAAGGCGTTCCTCCTATACTCAGTACTGAAATGATCTTCAGTTGTTCATCTACCAAAAATCCTCTCTGCCTATCACCACTCTTGTAGGCAGGATTTGACTACACTTAGGAACAGTGAAAGTGTTGCACTTGTATCCATCGCGGAGGAAGGGGGGGGAGGGAGGGGAAAAAAGACCACACAAATCAAAACTTTTTATCCTAATGTTTTCTATTCTGGAATTTTAGAAATTATCCTAAGCTGTAGTTTACATATAAGCAAGACATGGTATCTGAGTATGATCCAAAAAAGCCCCAAAGGAAGTATCTTTGTAAGACTCTTTGTGTAGTCCACTTCATCTATTATTCTCAATGATTGTTATTTGTAAAATGCATAAGGAAGTAATAATTAATTATTCCTAACTCTCTCAAGTTATTCTCCAGCCTTTTTTACTTTCAGCCCAGCCATTTTTTCTAGTTATTTTCTAGGTATGTTGCACTACACTATTCTATATAATGCGGAGAAAAATACAATCAAGTCATCAAAAAAGCAAGAAATGTACAGATCCATGTCACCGCTATGCTCCAGCTGATACACTGGGTGACCCTGAGCAAATCACTTAGCCACATTCCCACCAAAAACGGAGAAGGCTCCAAACTCTGAAAAATGACTGTCAGACCAAAAAATGTTTACAGAACAGCTTGCAAACATCAAACAGAGGGCTCTGCAAATGGAAAGTATTACAGCATATGCTATATTCTAGCCATGAGTTTTTTAAAAAAAGAAAACAACACAAAAAAAGGAATCTTTACAATCGTGACTAGGCACATATGTTCCAAACAGAACTGAAACTCCTGTTTCTTAGGTATAGCTCTTTGATTTTTCATTACTTATACTTGATAAAGACTGGGTCTAGAAATAAGAAAAATAAATCAGAAGTTCATACATACAAGATTATATGAAAGCTGTTGAAATACTTGATAAACTGCAGGCACAACGAGGTTCTTGGAAAGAGACAGTATCTACTACTGGATTTAATTGCTATAGCTAAAAGTCCAACTTACAGGTACCAAAGCCCTTCTTCAGTCACCTTTGTAAAGTAAGGGATGAAAGGAAAAGAAGCACTTTTCATAAAAGGGTGAGACACAGAAGGGAAAAAACAACCTGTGTCAGGCCAGGATGCAACGAAGCACACACAACCCTTGATTTGACAGATGGAATAAGAAGCCCTTGCCTTTGATTTGCACATGAGAAATCAAGATATGTTGGTGTTTATTTGCAGGAAGGGAGGGTCTCACCATCTGAAAGGAACCCAGCAAATATTTTTTTTCTCCTCCTGCTCAGGCTGGCTGGTAAAATTTGGATGAAAGTGCAAAGAAACCAAATGCCACTCTTTCCTAGAAAAATGCATGTTCCATCCAAATGACTGCTCCCCATGGAGAAGGCTGAGGCAGAGTTTGCATTAGCTTCTTCTGCAACATATCGGTTCCAAGTGCAAAGACGCAGCAGTAGGAACAATGAGAACTTTAATACAGATGGAGGCTCAAGCTGTAAGTGTATGACAATTTATTGATAAAAGCAAATCCTGTTTTAAAGCATACACTGGCCAGCGTTACTGCCAGCAATTAATTATGGCTACGAACAACACTAGCTAAGACAAGCATATGGTGGAAAAAAAAATACAACGTGATTACTCACTGTGCAGGAAATAAGAGGCAAAGATACAAGTTACAATTTTGTCTTTAACATCTACACAAAGTAGAGGTACTCAGGTTTGCGAGTGTCTACTAAAGGAACCCCCTGAGATTATTTACATTTTTACAGGGTCACTTCTCCATTTGATTCTCATGCTTTAAACCAAGCAAACAAGCCAATAAAAACTGAGAAAATGTGATTAGAAAGTGTAAGAGAAGAGACATTTCATTATCCTTGTTTATGCTCCTCACCTGCCTCTGCGTGAAAGAATCACACAAAACAAAGGAAGAAATACACTCATTGATTACAAAGGCACTGCATGAAACCAACTCAACACACATTGTTTCCAAATGCGTAGCATAAGCAAAGCAAAAGCCTACTGTATTTCCCATAATTATCTTTTTCTTAAAAAAAAAACAAACAAAAAAACAACAAAATCAACCCCAACCATTTATACTCTTCATTCAATGTGTAAATCTAAATAGACAGAGAACGGAAATAAGCATTTTCCCTCCACATGTCAAATTCATGAATAGTCTAAACAACTAAAAGCATCAGAGTGCCTAATACCCATTGGTTTCTCCAAGCATTCATCCATACTGCACGTCTGGCAGTGGTTTCAAAGAAAATCTGGATGAAATAACATGATTCAGATGTGAAAAGACTGACAATAAACAGCATTTTCGTACCGCTCAGTCATAAAACAGCAAGCTTTAGTACTGCATGTCCACATTAGGAAAAATGAAACTGTTTCTTCCGAGAACAACATGCTGGGTGTTTGACCCATGTGTCCTGCAATGAAAACCAGGGAAAATTTGTTTCTCTGATTTCCCTTGTTCCATCAACATTTAAAAGCAGTCATGCGTAATAAAGTATAACTTCTAAAGAATCCCAAATTTTCCTTTAGAATTTTACAGAAATAATTTTTTCAATTAATTACCCACTTTTGCCATTTTTAATAAAGCCATTTTATTATGTTGTTCTTAAAGAACAATGCTTACAGAAGAACTTCAAACAAAACCATAAAAGGCTTTTCTCAAAGATCACTAAGATCAGATGGCCTCTGATTAATGCAAAAGCCATTCACTGCAAGCGTGTCATGACGCTAACATAAATGGTAGGCCTACCCATGATAAGGAGGCAGCTACAGAGCTCTGGGAAGAAGAAAACATGAAGCACAGTGACTTCTTCCACATTTTATAAGGGCCTTCCTTATCTCCCTTCAGGTCTCTACAGGAAAGGGTCTTTTGGTAGTTTCCATAACCACTAATTCTTCTATAAAATGGATAAAAGAACAAACACAGTAATGGGACTCACCACATTTCTGGAGTTTTCTAGGCTATAGTGGGCGAATTAACCTATCCTGCTGTAAAAGAAACTTCTCAAATTCAAGTATATAACACAACATACAACTAGCAGATGGTGATTATAAAACATGTATGAGGGAGGCTTGGGTGTGCTTAGTCATACCGTTCACAAGAAAAGACAGATTACTATGGATATGTTGCCACAATGATGCATAATTTCCAAAATTCAAAGCTGAAAATAGATTTCAGAATAGAATTTGAGTAGAACTGCTGAAAACAGCACGATGTGGCGAAAGAAGAAAGTACGTAACTGTACGCTTGCCTTGTTCCTGTAATCTTTCTGTGGCTAACTGCTACAGCTGGAGACGAGATACAGAGCTAGATGGACACTGGTCCGACACAATACATCTACTCCTCAGTACTCGGGAGAAGCCAGATAGAAAGAAGTGATAGCCTTTCTTAGACAGCTTAATCATGTTACTGATGGCGTGATCTTTTTATTACTTAATTATTTAATAGAAGCTCTTTTATTGTTAATGGATGTGGTTTATGCAAATCTTATCCACTACAGATACAGATTTATAAATTACTGTAAATTACAGTGCTGTAATTGGACAGTGTTGACATGCAACTTGAGTAGTTTAGGAACTTCCAGAGGCATGATGCCTGGAGCCAAAGTTTAATTTCAGCTCTGAAGCAGGTTCCTTTTGCACCTTTAGGCTACTCATCTCCATTTCCTTCTCTCTAAACTTGCCTCCCAGGATGGTGCTAGAGGTTTAATTAATGAATGTGAATCATCTTAGCATTGCCTCCTGAATTCCAGATGTAACCAACAATGAGCCTAAGTTTTACTCGGGCAAAACCGTAGCAGCATTTGAAGAAAAGCGTACCTTCCACTATGCCAGTCAGAATTCGTCTTGCAAAACATCAAAACCAAAGCTGTGCTATTTTTAATCTCTGCCAACAAGTGCAGTAGTCTGCCTCTAAGAGTGAGGCCACTGTGAAGCTTTAAGCTTTCATAGACCCTCCACTCTGACCTGTAGCATCATGGCTTCTCTGCTAACCACGCTCAAGTTAGCAAACTACGATGCCAGTCAGATGATAAGCTATGTGTACCTGCCTTCTCAACCTGCAGATGCAGAGCAGACACTATCCCTGGTTGTGAGCACGCACCCACTGGCAGGAGTCACCTCTCCTCAGAGGATACGTCTCCTCTTTCCCACCCACTGCCACAAGGCAGGTCAACACTCAGGCTAGCTGAGCTGCTTGCATGATCACCCCCTAATCATTTCCACCCAAGGCAGGTTAGCACAGATGAGCTCCTTCAGCTTTTTTAGTTGAGTCTGCTCAACCAAGCAGGCCAGAGAACAATTGCCGCTGAGAAAGTGGGAATGAGAGGGTAGAGGAATATCACAAGAGACGTGTGGTAAGTTCTCGTATGTGACCACCATACCGTTAAGCAATGCCAAGGGACTTGTTCAAATTATGTGGCTGCCAGATGCGTTCCTCTTGTGCCTTCACATAATTCACATGACTTCACATTCATGAGACTGACTCCCTGTGCACCAGATTTGCTCACCTCCATCCCTCTGTTCAAATACTTTTATACACTGTGATCCCAGTTGTTTTTTGGCACCAGTATCAAGAAATAATGTCAGGCACGTGTTACTGAAGAGACTATTTTTTTATGTGACACTAAACAGCTTTACATTGTAGAGCAAAAGGAAAAGGAAGCTACTGGAAGTACTGTAACTGGAAAGTGCCATTATTTTCCATCTGGTGACCTCCTGGCAATTCTAGAGGTATCACAGCAGGCACGTTCCTGTCCCACCTCCTGTTTAATTTCTCATTACAATCATCATCATGATCTTATTTTGTCTGCCCATTAGGATCACCTCATCTTACACTGCAGGCTAAAGAGCCTCACTGAGTAATTTTAGACCAATAACTTCAGAGCTGTGAGACAGCTTGTGGGTGAATGTCCAGTATTAGTGACAAGATGGTGATGGAGAAGCTGTTATGCATCTCAGAGGCAAGCTGTTCCTGTAAGTTCCAAGACCAGTTTCAGCAAGTAAATGTCAGGAAAAGATCTGCCAAAAAAATAAATAATTAAACCTACATCAGTCATTTATTACACAAAAAGAATTAAACTGCTGTCAGTCATAATTTCCTCAAGGTCTGACTGTTTCTGTTTAAGTATGAAGTATATTGCCAGCTCCATTAAAGAAAGTGAGGACAAACCCAATGTATGTGGATGCACGTGCCCAGATACACACGCAGTGGAAGACAGTCACTCAAATCTCATGGCAAGATCCATTTCAACTATCTGCTAGTTACCATCCTGGAAAGAGATTATATTCAGATATTGTGATTGATATAAAAAAAAGAGACACATATTTGCTGTTAATGCAAGACAAAACATGAGCATCTCATCGTCAAATTATCTGAAATCTGCCACTTAAATTTAATCAGAACAAGACAGGTGGTCTGCTCATCACCAAAAGCTGGCTGTTCTCAGGGATTTCAGCCACCGTGAAAGCTTCTCAGAAGGTTACAACCAACAAGAGATTGAAACTCACTGAATGTTAAACTTTATTGAATTTCTACTGATATCATGTTACAATCAAGACATTAGAGGCCCCCTGTTACTGACTGCAAACAAGAGACCTGGATACTCAAAGGACTAAGGCGTTCATCTTTAAATTTGTTTTCAGTTGGCAACTTTGCCAGGTCAAAACAAGCAAATTAACATGTATTTTTTTTAAACTAAACTCAGACATCAAATCTTTCCACTATACATACCATTTGTTAGCAAACTCACACATACTTTCCATCCATTTATGTTCACTGGCACTGAAGCAGAGACAGCGTATGAACTCCTTTCCCCTTCCCCCCCCAAGCAGCATTCTCTCCAACCTTCATTAGCTAAACTGAAACTAGTTATAGGATGACTACAAGCAGTTACACATCTAAAACCAATATGTTAGTCAACAACTGATTATATTAAAAATGTGATACTCATTTGGGAATACACTTACAAAAAAACCCTAAGAAATCCCATGGCTTTTTATGAGTCTTTTGAGCTGTAATCTAGTCTATATACACAATTTATAGCATAGAAACTGAGTCAGCTGCTCTGTAATCAAGAAGTATAGCTTTGCAACGACTCAATGTGCATTGTTCTCAACCTACACGAGTCTGAAACACTGCAGTCATTACCAAGGGCAGCTCACCTTGTCTTCCCTCTAAAATTCACAGGAAGACATTTTCACCTTCCCCTCCCACTCAGAAAATTTTCCATATTGCTCTATTAGAAATGAAGTTTTGCTTTTCTCTGCCACAGCTACTGCCTCCCAACTCCCACCTTTTGCCACCTACTGGTAATTAAGCATCTCCAGTACAAGTGCAAGACCTCCGAGCCTTTATTCTGGTTCCCTTCCCAGTTTGCTCTCAGGCTCTGTCTCAGCCTAAAGGAGTCTTGACACCTCCACAGAAAGACTCCCTCTGCCCTGAAATGCCTGGTCTTTTCTTAACATGCTAGAAGAGGCTGGCAAGAGAGACTATACTCTGACCCAGCTTTGAGTCCTCCCTTCCTCCCCACCCTGCTGTGTATTGTCCCTTTGCCCGCAAGTCCAGATCAGGGATGCTGGCAGGAAGGGATGCTGCTCACTTCTGCAGAAGTGAGAACTCCTCTCTACAGAAATGCAGAAACCCTCCTGTGAAAAGCCTTTCCTTTGCATTTGGAACAGACCTGAGTTTAAGTAAAGGCAAATTTTCCTATTCAAATGGGAAACGAGCAGAAAATGCCACACGCATGAGTAAAAACTCATGTGCATGAGAGTTCCTGCTCCTACTAAATATTACCTGCAGTAACAGGCAATGCAGATCCTGCCTCTCTCTCTTCCCCCCTCACCTCCCCCCCCTTTTCTTTTCCCCTTTTTTCTTTGTCTTCAATTACAGCATCAAAAGAAAACCAAGACCTTTTAGAGACATAAATGAAGCATTCCTGCTCTGGAATGGCATCAACATCTGGACACCTGGCAAAACATAGTTCAATACCTACTGTACCTATTTCTCAACCCCCCTGACAGCAAGCATGAATATTCTTGCCTTTCTTCTTATTTACCATCAACATTTAAAGCCAAGGGTGTTCAGAAGTCCATTTCAATGTTTTTTGTTCTTGTTACATTACAACAAATTGCTTTGATCTGGGGGAGGAAGGAGGAGGGGAGCAGAGAACATCTTAAGTTCACAAAGCCAAAAGCCAAGATGCACAAAACTGAAACATTCCGAAGTTAAAAATAATCGTCTTTAAACTGCAAGAGCAGAGCTGTAATTTTGAGCAGTACAGCATGACATCATGGTTTATATGGGGCCAGCTCAATAAATCAAACCGTGCCTAATTAGAGATCCTACTGCAAATCTACATTATTTGGACAAATAATTAAAACAGGACAGTCCGTAACACAAGCCAGATCTGTTTACCAAAATATGTTCTTTTTAAACTTTTATGTTCACTGCTGCTTACAAAGCTTTCACATTTAGTAAATTATAGACCCCTAAGCTTTTATTTTAGGCTGACTTCACTTTCAAGGAATTCTTCAATTAACTTTACGTTGCTTTAAGCCCTTCATCCAACGAGAAAACAATCTGTGGTTTCTTACTTCTGCCAGTGCCAATGGCTGCCCTCCATGTTTGACTTGCAGACTTACTGTCTTTTTAGAGCCAGGGTCTGTTTGTCTAAAACCAGCCTAGTTGTCATAGCATTTTGACAAGTCCTCTGTACAAGGAGAACAAAACTTTGTGGTGGGTAAACTGCTACGAATAACGAAGGTTGTTCTCACAATCTCAACAGACGAGTGCCAAAGTTAAGGAACGCTCAGCAATAAACCCGGAGCTGAAAGCCCTGAGTACCTGAGTTGACCTTCTTTCCTACCTATCCCAATTTTTAATTTTCCAACTTCCACTTTTATCTTCTCAGTTGTTTTTCTAAAATGTGTGCTTTTTCTCAAACCTAAAAGCTATGACATGCTTAAACACTTACAGCCTAAAAACCCCCAGTGCTATCAGACATTACCATCCGTAGATGGTCAGGACGCCTCTGGATTGTTGGAAACGCTGTGGAGACTTTGACTATCAGTTACTGGGTAGATAATGTCAAATCAAGAGCCAAAGACCTTAATAAAAAGCATGAGCTGAACAAAAGGGGCAGGATTAATTCCTAAACTGCACATTTTTCCTCCTAGAGCTTGAGATATTTGTATGTAATTTTTTAATCTCAGATTAAAACAAAGGGGATAGTGGGCAGTTCGCCTTCCTTTTCCCTTCTGACACTTGACTTGCCAAATGCAGCAACATACAGAGGATTACAATAACTGTGAAGGCAACGACTGAGGAGCAAAATGTTTGACACTGTCAACAGAACAGGACTACACAAAAGAGAGCTATGTCTATTAGTGCAGTGTTATGTTGCCAAAATAATTTTCTTCTATAAAATGATAACAAAGCACAGACAAGGAGAAAGTATCATTCACTTCTTAATACACAAATTTTAGATAAAATAATCCAGAGGGTTTTAAAGGAATCAAACCGCATTAAATATTATATGCGCTGCATAACAATGTTTATAAAGACATGGCAAATGCACCTCCCTCAACCACAGCCACCATAATCAGCATATCCTTAAACAGGAATGCATTTTTCAGACCCCCATTTGAATTCTTTGTTACAATAAAAATACATCAAACTTGCAAATTAAGAATTTTTAAATTTTGTTATTTAAGACCGTCTTTGTGGACAGAAATATTATGACGGTCCTTTGTTAAGTGCAAGCATTTGGAGCCATAGCCATTCTGATTCCCTTACATTCTCAGTGTGCAGCAACAAATTTCTCAGGACGAAAAAACCCTGTAACTATTTGGACATACTTCTGAAAGCAACAGTGAAAATTAAGAAAGCAGCTTTCCCAAAGAAGTATCTATTTTTGCAATGTGTGCTTTTAAAACACAATGCTTATGGAATGAAATACTTCAGTTCTCTTGTGTAAACTTGTACAGATTGTTTGCTATTGATCTTTTGAGTCATATTTTGGCAGTAAACTGGTATCCTCGTAGAAAGTATAAGTACTACAGACCAAGTGATGTAATCTACATCTATATCCTTGTAGAAAATATCCTTGTAGAAAACATAAGTACTACAGACCAAGTGATGTAATCTACATCTATATTTAACTCTTTTACATTTTCTTTTTTTTTTTTTTTAAATTATAGAAGAAAGCTCAGGAAAGGATATGAAACTCAAAGACAGATGAAACAAAAAACCCCAACCTAGAATATTTGTAGCTAAATTTATACTTCAAAATAAATAATCTGGACTCCATACTTCAATTTTTTTTTTCCCAGATTATAAAATGGTGAAAATGAAAACCTTCAGAAGAGATAAATTGTTTGTAGGAACGTGGCCCTTTTAAATCACAGGACAGAATTCAGATGAAAGTAAGTAGTGTTTCTACCTGTAGTTAAGATGCAAGACTATGAATTACTTTCTTAACTGAATGACATAAAGTGACTTTATAAAACCAAGGCAAAAACTGATCTCAGGTAAGCGAAATCTACATTTTTTGCACAGTGGATTCTTCTTTCCTGCCTGCCCCCAAGGTACTGTCTATTCAGGGAGGAAGGGCGGAAAAAAAAAAAAAAAAAAAAAGAAGAAAAAAGAAAATTGCACTGTAGCAAGGTTATTCATATGGCCCAGGCTTGTGCTGCGTGTGCAGTACATGTACATGCACTGCACGCTGATGCAACATTCCCTCTCTTCTCCTGCTGCGGCCCAGAGCAAGTACCACAATGTCCGTGGTTTCTGGTCTTTTGTGGAGTACATAACACCACATGGCAGTTTGGACAGAAGCAGGAAGGGCCTATGGAGGAGGGGAACTGACAGAGGGAAACTAATGCAATACTTTTGACTGGCAACTAAAGCTTTGCTCAGCTTCGAACTCCCAAATGGGATAAGTCTTTAACCAACAAATGAGATTGTCAGGAAGGGACAACAGCGAGTGAGAGAGAGTGCAAGAGCAAGAGTGAGAATGTGTGCAGAAGATGGAACACGTGTGCTTCCCTACTTTCCTCCTCTCAGGTTTCTCCCATCAACTGAGAACCACGACCTAAGAGCTTGAGTCTCTGCAAAGTTCGGTTACCCTAAAAATAAGAACATGGTAAAGGCCAATATGTAGAAAACAACTGGAGGAATCCTACCCTTTAAATCCTAGCTCAGTGTTTTCTTACCCCTCTGAAGCAGGGACTCACTGATGCCAGCCTTTTCGTACCTTTCCCTTACTCCTTATGCCACCAGTGTCACTGTCTCTCTACCCTCCTCTCCTTGTCATGCTGCCTCCCACCTCTTCCTCATTGCCACCCAGGAACCAGTTGTGTGAGGAGCGGTCAAGATGAGGATTAACACCATGCACCCACTTCTGAGCAATTACAAGCTTTGTCTCATGGAATAAAGCATCTTGAACTCCAGAGTTCATTTGAGAACATCCCTAATTGCCTTTCAGATGGAATGGCAAGGAAGAAGCATTTTTAAGCCTGGAGAAAACTAAAATTCACACAACTTGCATTGACTTTATTAGAAGCTGAAACCCACGTAAAATCTGTTTGAATATTAAGCAAGAGATTTTTGCCTTACATTACGCAAAGGATCAGACTGGATGGCTACAGAGGTCTGACAAAGGTCCTTCTGACTAAGTTGTGACAATACAGATGCCAGACAATTTCAAAGATCAGGATTATTTCCCAGCATGAATTACACTATTTTTTGTTTTAGTTTTGGTCTTCTAAAACCAGACAAAACCCAAAGGAATATTATGCACACAGCAGCCCAGAGCCTGCCTTTAGATACTGTCCAAATGACACACTACTTCAACCAAGGAGATAGCAATACCTCTGTTTCCATTAATTCTCTGTTAAGAATCACAGGATTCTAACTGTTGATTTCCAGCATTACCTCATACCCGGGCCTCTCACTGGTTAATTAAAACTGTATACATAGAGGAAAAAGAACAAAAAAGCAGAACTGCAATACTAGGAACCAAGAGTGTCCCTGATAAAAGAAACGGACTGCTGTTCTCAACTCCTTTCCATAGGTTGATTGTGAATTGTAACCAGACAAGATCTCCTTTTTCAAGCTTCTAGCAACTGGCAAACATGTCTAATGCACAGGAAGTCATATTTATAGTTGCATTACTCTCCACAATATACCAATTCTCTTATAATCAGAAGTTGTCTCTAGCCTCGCTAAATGAAAGATCTTTTTCCTTGGGATTGCAGCCTTTTAACAGGAAGCTTCCAAATCTACAGTTAGTAATGGCTGTGGAGGGGAAAATACAGTACAGTAGAGCTCCCACATCATTATTAGGCAGTAAAGACATATCAGACCTTGGTTTTCTAAAAAAACCCAAACAACTCTGGAATCTTGGTCTTGCAAATTGCTTTAAATATGCTGTTGAATCATTTAATTTACAATGTGTGTTTAATTTATCTACTTTTTGCTATCAAGCTTTAAATTCTTCTTGGGTATAGATAAATAAAGAACTTACTACTACATAAGCTTTGATATATGCTTGGCCGGGCCTTTGAGCATGCAGATATTCCACAGGAAATCTGAAGTAGTGCACTCCGCTTCATTAAAGGAAAACCTATTTCAAACTTCTTCAGACTACTGCAGGTGACAGTTAATAACTTGTTTGTGCATTTGTACTATTACCTTGCATATAGAAATTTATTAAGAAAAAACCCAAACATCTACTTGAAAATTTCAAATTCTATTCCAGCAATCATATCGGAGTATTTAAAAGGGCACAGCACTAGTCTTGGCCAAGAATTCCCCCTCCTCCCTTACATACAGAGAAAAATACCACATTTTTTTTTTTAAGGAAGATAGAAAAAGAAATCAATACTTTACCAAAGGAGAAATTCTTCAAAAGCAAAACAAAGAAAATCACTGCGAAAGTCATTCTTACCTAAAATTCAAAGAAAAGAGAGAGACTAAAGTAAATAAGATTAAGAATCATCCCTTGGAGAATTGCATTGTCAAAACACAAAGAATTCCCAAACAGTATTTTACAGACATTATGACAGTGTGGAACAAATCTAAAGAAAACAAGCTACACCAGAACAGGAAATTGCAATTTCTTTGAAACAATAATTAACCTTAAGAAGGAAACCACTACTAATACAAACAAACAAGTAATAAAGGAAACCATTTTACCACAGGGAAACCTGTCTTAAAGCAGCGGAACAAGGGAACATAAAGAGTTTGACAGAAGTGACGAGTCTCTACAAAAAATTGGAGCAAATCTGTAATAAGGATTCATGCACACACAGATTTCAAATAGGTCATCTTCAGGGTTTCAAAGAAAAGGCTGGACCACAGAAATCCAGTAACTTTTAAATAGAGGACTCGAATTTAAACTGAATGTAATATCATACTGCTGGCAGTTAACACATAATCAGGAGGAGTTTGAAGGACATCTAGCAGGCTATATTGATTTTATAATCATAGCTTTCAATGCCCAATCCTTGTAATTTATAAATAACTACAGTTATAGTAAGCATCTTGGTGACTATTTCATTATCTTAAATAGGAATCAGAAATGGGAAAAGAGGAAAAATGAGAAACTTGAACTTTTTTCAACAGAAGATGACAATTTCAGGATTTTTCATGAGAAACATGCATACAGAATTGAAAACAAGTCTAATTTTCAGAATTTAAAAGCATTACTTTTTACATAAAACTCATTCTCAAATATGAAGTATTAATTTTTGCTTCCTTTTATTGCTTGCAATGCTTAAATAGTTGCAAGTGAGCATTAGTCCTCTTGTATTTACTGATATCCCAGTAGGATAAAAGAAGTTCATAGGGGTGTAAGAAAGCTGTAACTAAAATAAATACTAAAAACAGAAACAATTTTTATTTCAGATGTTAAATCAACTATCTGCAAGTAACAGCATTTCAGACTGTCCTTATTTGTTCTTGTTTATTACACTGGTGCCCTTTGTGGTTTCTAGTATTTTGGCAACTGGAACATACAGAGTAAAGCTAGCAACACAACAAAAGTTTAGCAAAGGCAACCATAATTTGATTTAAAAACCCAACACAGGATAGAGCAAGCAGCTCTACTAACAGTGGAACCAATGTGGTTTGCCTTCCTATGAATGTGTCCTATGGGGATTTGAAAAACCTTCAGTAGGTCCACAAGCTCACGTTAAGATTTCTCTCTTCTACCTGGGAAGCCATTCTCATGTAATTTATTGAAACCTATTATCATCAAAACCTTTTTCTCAACTGATCCACTCCCATCACTTGGAATGACTGTCAGACAGACAGGTAAAAGTCCTTCTTGCCTAGAAGAGAAGCCAATGAGAGAAGTACCAGTTCCAGTACTTTAACATAGGTTCTTTCCATTTTTACAAAGTGGCATTTAACTACGAAAAAGAACTTTCCTGCTGTCTGAGAACCAGCTTCTTAATACTATAGCAGTGTTAAGTTTTGTGACTTCTTGTTATCTTTTACACACATTTAGGAGAATCACTACAAGAGAAAAACCTTTCTACGATGCTAAAACAGATCCATGGTCAGCAAATTCCAACTAAAAGGAGATTTTAGTAAAGTCAGAAATGGAAAATACTTGTTATGGAGATCTGAAAGACAAATACACCACCTGTGCCTCATCACCCTCACAAAGTGAGTTTTTTCCTCTCTCTCCTAAAGGGATCTGGGAAATGGAAATTTCCAAAGCTAGGCAAATGGCAGAAAATAACATGTACAAATTAAGAATGTCACAGAGTTATACTCAGGAAGCTTGAGAGATTATCTCTGGAAACACCTTCTCAAATGGAAAAATGGTGGCAGCAGCTGTCATGGGAAACGAGGGAAAGTCAGGCCTCTGAAAATGAGACAAACCCCCCAGTTCCCAGGAGGAAACTTAGAGCAAGAATGAAGGAAGACTGCTGATGGGTAAATTAGGCACTTTTCTCATGCTGTTAAACCAAAGAGCCAACAGTACATTCAGAAATCCTCTGCATTACCTTGTAGCTATCTACCCACTTGAGCTCACCAAGGGCTCCCAGGTAGCTAAGCAGCAAGCCAGAAAGCTCAGCGTTGACAGTGACAACCCTGCAAGGGGCTGTTTTAAGATACAGGCAGACCACCAACCAACCAGGAACAAAGGCTTTGCCTCTGTGAAGGACAAGACAGAGGTAGAGTCTCAAAAGAATTGAAAGAAATCCCAAGGCAGAGATGGTGTCTGGGCCCTTCTCAAAAGCCAGAGGGAGCCAAAAGAAAGGCTCCCAGCACAGACCTCCGAACTGCCGTTCCACTGCATCGCAAGCACGAACCATCTCTCTTTGACAGGTGATGCCTTCATGGCACAACCTTTGACCATCATGCCTACTCCCAAGATCACAATTGTCTTCAATTCCTCTTGTTCTATTCCTGTCCCCACCCCCCCCCACCTCGAGATTCCCCATATCTTTCTGGTATCTTGTAATGAGAGATTGCTCAACTGACGAATGGATACCAAGAACATTCAAAAGCTGAAAGTAGATTTGAAGAAGCATTTCTGTGTACTCCCCCTGGAAGATAAGGCATCAACACCCAATTTAAAGAGTTTGCTGTAGGCTTCCTGTAGTCCTGGTATGACTAACACACCCAGGTATCTTTTACACCAGAAAAAGTTACAGGAAGAAAGGCATAAACGAAAAAAAAACCCAAACAAATAACTAAATCTTCACTGTTTTAGAGACTTCACAGGGCTGCTTCTGAATACGCAGGACCCTAATGTTGGCCTTTTGCATCCCCCTATTCATGCTGATCTTTGGTCAAATATAGGATAAAACTACCAAAACACCAAAAAGACCATACAAAGCATTTGGAGAAAGCTACCTAGCTGCACATAGAAACAAACGGTGACCTGCAGTGTTACTAGACAAGCTGTCTGAAGCTTGACAACACACCACAAATGCCAACCAAAGAAAAGCATGTGTAAAGGTCACATAAATCCTCAGGTAACTCTAGATTTAAGTACTCCAATAAAAAAGACTATGAACTATAGTTCTGGCCATCGAACCCACTTAGTTATTTTGGCTTGGTACTCTTGTTATCAGGCCACCTGAGCCAGGACACTGCTGTTAACATCTGTTTCCTGCCTCTTGGGCCCCTCCTCAATCAGAGCTTCCATTGGACTCGGGAGTCTGACCGAGCCAAGGAGCTGGACGGAGCTCGCTCTCTCTCGGCAGACCATTTGCTGCTCTGAGCCGCAAGAGGCAACTTCAACTTGACATGAACTGGAAGGCAGGCAATGTCCTGCCTGATAAACCTGCAGGAGAAGGGAAGGTAAAGGTTTTACCGAAGTTGTTTAAAGACAGTTTCTTTTTCCACTTCTACGTCATTCAGTGCCTTTCAATGTTGAAAAAATAAACTTTTAAGCTTTGTTTGATTCATTTTCTAGTTGAAAATGCAAAAGAAGTAGGGTTTAGACGAAAAGCAAAAAAGCAGTTCTACAGCCAAGACACTGGCTATTTAGCCAGAAGAAAACAAAAGCCAGAAATACCATTTCACTGCTCAAGCTGAAAGACAGATTCTAGATACACAGCTTACATAAAGGCACGTGTCAAACAATATGCTTGAGTTTTTCTTAAACACTGACTCACTGAATAAAATCTATGTTACTCTTTTATGTAAACAGTTCCTTTAAAAGCAGCAAAATTAAATACAAGCAACATTAAGCTGGACATGAACTTTTGCCATCCCCATTCAGGCATCTTTGTAATTACAATCATTAACTCTATTAGCATATACTGCAGTGTATACAAAATGTGCTGCATGTTGCATTAGAGAGCTTTTTTTTTTTTTTTTTTTAAGTTTTTTAATGATATGTTTACATTAAGAATTTACTCATCTGGTGCATCTTTTAAGACTAGCAGATCATAGGATGGATTTATTTTCCTTCAAGATATGTTTGCAAATTGTAATCAGAAAATGCATATAAAAATTTTATCTCAGGCATTACTGTGGCCTTTATTAGAAGTAGTTCAGAGGTATGCCCTACAGAAATAAGTTGGGTTTTTTATCTGGCTAATTATTGACTTTGACCATTTTTTTCTCGTAAGGGAATGTTATTTCCAAGAAATGTCACTTATCCAAGTATCAAGGTTGTTTACATTCTACACAAATGTTACGCTCTCAAGCTTTCATTTTTGAAACTGTCAAAAAGTAAAGGGATGATGCTGCACTTGTAAAAACATTCTTTATTAACAGAATGAGTCTCATGGCATTTAGGTTTCCCACAAGACATTTTTCTGTCTATCATTTTAGAACTTTTTCCCACACATTGTGTTCCTGATATAGGCTTTGGCAGGTTGTGAGATATGAGCTGGCTGGAAAATGATAGCTTGTTTTCAGCATAGCCTTCTACTGTTAAACATTAAGCACTTCTTGCACAAGATAATCCAGATTGAGCAGCATACACAGAGAAAAGAATACAGTTTTAGTTGAGGAAAGCTGAAGTCCTGAAGGATGCCAAAGACTTTGTGATGGTCTTACACAGAAAACAGGAATCTTGAAAACATAACCAGCGTTTCTTGCGAATTCTACATTGTCTTCATGTGGGTCTTCTATGAGTGACTTGGGCCCTGATGGCATGCATCCGTGAGTGCTGAGAGAGCTGGCGGATGTTATTGCTAGACCACTCTCCATAGTCTTTGAACGGTCATGGAGAACAGGAGAGGTGCCTGAGGACTGGAGGAAGGCTGACATCACTCCGATCTTCAAAAAAGGCAAGAAGGAGGACCCAGGGAACTACAGACCGGTTAGGCTCACCTCTGTCCCTGGGAAGGTAATGGAGCGACTCATTCTGGATGTCATCTCCAAACACGTTGAGGAACAGGAAGTTATTGGAAGTGGTCAACATGGATTTACCAAGGGTAAATCATGCTTGACCAATCTGATTGATAGCTTTCTATGATGTTATAACTGGTTGGCTGGATGAGGGGAGAGTCGTGGATGTCATATACCTTGACTTTAGCAAGGCTTTTGACACTGTCTCCCATGACATCCTCATTAGGAAGCTGAGGAAGTATGGGCTAGATGAGGTGACAGTGAGGTGGATTGAGAGTTGGCTGCGGGACAGAACTCAGAGGGTTGTGATCAGCGGCACAGAGTCTAGTTGGAGGCCAGTAACCAGTGGTGGCCCCCAGGGGTTAATACTTGGTCCAATTTTGTTTAATATATTCATTAATGACCTGGATGAGGGGACAGAGTGTATCCTCAGCAAGTTTGCTGATGATACCAAACTGGGTGGGGTGGCTGACACCCCAGAGGGCCGTGCTGCCATCCAGCGTGACCTGGACAGGCTGGAGAGCTGGGCAGAGAAGAACCTAATGAGGTTCAACAAAAGCAAGTGCAAGGTCCTGCACCTGGGGAGGAAGAATGCTAGGCACCAGTACAGGTTAGGGGCGGACCTGCTGGGAAGTAGCTCGGAGGAGAAGGATCTGGGGGTCCTAGTAGACAGTAAATTATCCATGAGCAAGCAATATGCCCTTGTTGCCAAAAAGGCCAATGGAATCCTGGGCTGCATAGGTAAGAGTGTGGCCAGTAGGTCGAGGGAGGTCATTCTCCCCCTCTACTCTGCACTGGTGAGGCCACAGCTGGAATACTGTGTCCAGTTTTGGGCTCCCCAGTTCAAGAGGGACAGGGAACTGCTGGAGCGAGTCCAGCAAAGGGCAACTAAGATGATTAAGGGCTTGGAGCATCTGCCTTATGAGGAAAGGCTGAGAGAGCTGGGACTCTTTAGCCTGGAGAAGAGAAGGCTGAGGGGAGACCTTATTACGGCATACAAGTATCTAAAGGGTGGGTTGAAGGAGGATGGAGCCAGGCTCTTTTCAATGGTTCCCAGTGACAGGACGAGGGGCAATGGGCACAAGTTAGAACACAGGAAGTTCCGTTCAAATACATGGAAAAACTTCTTTACGGTTCGGGTGACAGAGCACTGGCACAGGCTGCCCAGGGAGGTTGTGGAGTCCCCTTCTCTGGAGATTTTCAAGACCCGCCTGGATGCAGTCCTGAGTAATGTGCTCTGGGCAATCCTGCTTTAGCAGGGGAGTTGGACTAGGTGATCTCTAGAGGTCCCTTCCAACTCTGAAAATTCTGTGATTCTGTGACTTGAGAGCACTTGACAGTACAATTTCCAGCAGATTTTGTGGAACACGAATACAGACACTCTGTGAGGAACCTTAAGTTAAAGAAAACACGTACACAAAGAGCAGAACAAATACTGATCTTCAGGTACAAAAGAAATCTGGTTCCTCCAGTCGGCCAGCCCACAATAAGGGAATGACCAAGACTTCAAAGTGTATCAGAGAACATGCTCACGTGTTTCCTTGATCAGTAATTTCCCTGCTACTCCATGAAGGAATCAATAAGTGGAACAAACTTAATGGTTAAAGTTGTACCTGCAGCCCAAGAAAGTTTCAAAAGCTGGAGACACCATCACAAACTTGCCATTTGTATTTTGTAAGCTTGTGAATACACAAGAAGAAACAGGAGGCTTTACTGCAGACAGCAACTGACTCACGGTCCTGTTGTAAGGCTTACTAATGTCATAACACTATCATTGCTAAACACATGAACATGAAAAAGACTTTATTTGATAAAAATCAGAATTCACATAAGGACAGAGAAGTTTCTAAAGCTGCCTAGACCACAGATATCTAATGGCGCTTTTCATTTCGCATTATGGTCAGCTATTTGTAAAAAGCGTATTAATGTTTCATAAACATAGATTTTAAAACAAAAGTGCTTCTAATCAGATCTGGCAGGAAAGGGAGAAATGCATACATAGAATGAGGTAAGTGTGATCTTGCCCAGCTGAAGAACAGGGAATGGCAGGGCTTCAGGCCATGACTCACACAGACACTAAACAGGAGAGAGCTAGAGATAATTCTCAGGTAAACTTTGCACGAGCCACTACGTCATCCTTCTCTACCCTTCCTGCATTAATCATGTCATTAGTAACCTGACGCAGCCCAAGAAGAATGTCTGATTTACAGGGAGCAGAGCAATGCTAACAGAAGAAACACTTTGACAGGTCAAAAAAGGACACACCAACCTAAATTTCATTTTGGCTCTAACCACACCCTAGAAGAACAAGAAAACTAGGAAAAAGAAAACCCAAAAAAGATATCTTCCCACCGTGAGATTGCGTACTTCTTTAGAAGTTCCGGATGAACCAGTTACTGAGAGAGTACAAATATGAAGGATATGCAAGAGCACACGGATGAAGAACCAGCCTGAACACGTACCTAAACAAGGCAAAGAAGAAAAAAAAACCCAAGCTTTCTTTTGAAGTTTTCATCACAGTTACGTAATTTCCACATTAGTCTAGATGTTTTTAAACATCTTTTATAGCACACAGTTGTGAATCAATTGTACAGTGAGTACAAAGTGTACTGTTAGGAAAGATTCATGTCCCAGCCAGGTATCTTGGTTACTCCACTAAATTAAGAAGGAGAAGAGGAAATACCGGGGCAAGAGCAAAATGCAAAATTTCAGAATTTCTCTTAAAAATTATTACTCGCTCTGGACTGATAGCAGTCACTTTAATAAATGTAGCTATCATTTAATATATTGTATATGGCTATTTCACCCTAAACATCTCAAAAAAGTAATGGTCATTTGAAGAAAGGGCAAATCACTTCCATTCACTCTGATGCAAATAAAAAACCCTGAAGATTAGTTTAAAAGCAGAATGAAATTATCCTTAAGTTTCTTGAAGCAAAGAAAATTATCACCCAAAACATGCAAGGGGGGCAGGCAGCAGCAGCAGCAGCTGTGTTAAAAAAAAAGTCCACAAGAGCCATTTCACAGCAGCAACTCTCAGAAGAGCATCCACAGCAAATGTGCTGAAGTCTCTAAGCATATGGAAACCCTACTGCTTATGGGGTTTTGTTCAGGTTCTGCTTCTAAGTCTTCCTAACTAGGCTGCCTATTTTCTTAATGTTTCCTTCCCACAGAACACTCCCTTTTCCCTCACTTTCCTCTCATTTTATCTCAGCATCAATCCTGTGAATTGCCAAATTGATTTCTTATCTTCCTGACTTTAAACCACAGGGCTGCAGGTCTACTTTCCATTATAAAGAAAAGCTCTAGAAATTGAAAAGCAAAGTCAGAAAAAGCTATTTCATCTCCTCCTTTTCTCCTTTGTCTTTGACCCACTACAATGGCTGTACTTGAGCTACTGATCCCTAAATGTGTCACCTCAATTAAAAACAGCTCATCGTTTTGTTCTTACTGATTATTCATGGCATCCCTTTCTCAATATTAGAAGTAACATATACAATATTACTGTTTTATAGCTAAAATGTTAAGACAATACATCAGAATATTGGTGGAATGCAAAATAACAAAGAAAATACAACATTTATCTTCTTTGGAAAGGATTTGGGAAGCTTCTCCATCGTGCCATAACATTAGGCCTAAACCTCTCATTAAAATTTAAATCAAGATGTTTTGAAGGTGTTCTCAGCTTATGTAAATGGTCATGTCCCTTTCCAGGCTTCTTGCTTTAAAGCCAACATAGTCTTGAGAGAAAGAAAAAAAACTGTTTTGTCCCTGTCATATGCAGAAAAAAAACTAGTAATCCCAAATCTGAAATAGGCAGTAATATGCCTTACAACTATTCCCTTTCTCATCAGTTTTTTGAAGGTCGGCTAAAGACTATGAGGGCGACAGTGAAAAATCTTTCAGATGAGTCCCTAAGTAGATAAACAGGGTTTGCCAGAAAATGGTAGGTTGGTAAGAGCGACCTGTTTGTGCTTCATTCAGCAAAGGTGTTAAGGACAGTTTCACAAATTCAGTTTATTTTGGCAGGAGTAGGGGTGTCTGGTTTGTTCTTTTTTTAATTTAAGACCTTCTGAAACCAAAGAAAAGAACGAGATACAATGCCAACATCTTAATGCATATTCTATAGTGTACGTGAGCACCCTGGGGAAAACTTGCACTCTGATAAACAACAGATTCCATCTTCTCTTGCCTTGACGAGTATAAACCGGGTTCACAGTTTACACCCAGTCTAATAGTGGCTTTCAAAACAAACACATTTCAGACATATCTAGCAACTACTCCTCCTCCCACTCTGCATCCAAAGCTTTCTCTTGAAAAAATGGCCTTCTTCCCTGACAAAGACTTCAAGGCTATCTTCCAAATCTGCCAATATATTGCATTATATAGTACACCTAAGAATTTTAAACTGACCTTTGTCCCCATCTGAGAAAGCCATCAATCTGTTCCAGATGACCCAAGCACACTCACCAGAAAGCCAAAGCTCCCAGAAACTCTTTCAAATACGTAATGTATCTGTCCCACAGGGTGAGACTGTATGTGCCTCTACACAGACACAAAAGGGTGAAAAGAGCTTTCCACAGTCTTGAACATCCCACAGCACGTGTCTGGTCCTTAGAGGCCTTTCCCTATTCCTTGCTCCGTGGCACTGCTTCCTTTCCACGTGCACATCTAAAAAGGGTCTCAAAAATTTACTCACAACTTGGAAGCAACATGCACGTGCACTTTGCCAGCACAGGCTGCAGAACGACAAGGAGGAGGAACACCCACGTTCCACTTGCACTGCACACCTACTGTAGCGGGGCTCCTGGGACGGAAACACGCAGTACGAATACCTCCCCCAGGAAGCTGCGCTTTCCCCAAGGAAGCATGCAGCGGAGCTTGCACGGCTATTATATGCCCTATGCAAATGCACAGAGCTTTCTGGTGGTGGGAACTGAATTTGATACCTCTGCCAACTTAAAAATCTATCCCTAGTGAGGAAGAACAAAAACAAAGAAACAAAACAGACAATGGCTATAGAGACTCCAGAGGAATGTAATGACTATAACAAAAGGCAATAGCAGTAGTGTTACAAGGGTTTATTAACAGGTCAAAAACAGACTGAAGTGACTCAGCCACAGAATCAAATCCCCGCAGGATTGCCTTAAATCTCCTTCAGAGATTGCAAGCCTTCGTGCAGTTTGTATTCAAGTACCCTTGGGACCATTAAAAAGAAGGCTCCAGCAGCTCTTTCGCCTCTTGATCAGAAGGGCACCCGACCAAAGCAGGGAAGCGTTGCTGTCTCCTTTTAGCAGAGCAGCAACAGGCGCAGAAGCATCAAGCTGTACCCTCTTCACGAAGGGCAGCGAGTCAGAGCAGAGCACAAACATCTCCTACCAAACAGCCACTGGTGCAATACCAATGGTTTTCTTCAAGTGGTTGTAAAACTATGGTAAAAAGCACTGGACAACAGAAGTTTGTACAACCACTACTATAAGAGCACATAAACAGGCTATAAATGTGGAAAGAGGTGCCAACACTGTAGTGACTTTGGTATTTTATCCCATTCATTCAAGGGAAGGCATGTCTAATCATCTTAAATACAGCCTTGCTCCTTCGAAACACTACCTACCTTTCCTACTATTAGGATACACCCTATATACTTTAATATTTCAGCTTGTTTATTAATGCATATGTAGGTGTCGTTCCAAGTTTGCAAGACAGCAGTGTTTTGTGATTTTGAGCATTTCCACATTCTCATGTAACTACTCACAAAATTGACACTTCCAACCCATCCATGCCAGGCCTTCTCTCAATTATCCATCTTAAACAGCTCAGTAACACAAAGGTTAAAACACAAATTCAATAAAAATCTCAATTCCTTAGTTAAAATGATTAAAAAAAAATCAATTAAAAAGTCCTGCTTTTTTCACTAACAAATGCTTAGATTTTCAAACAGAACTTTCTAAACAGTAAGCCATTGTCTTCCTGGATGTTCCATATGCACCATGGAACAGCCTTTGAACAGGACATTCATAACAGTTAGGTTTTAGTTTCTTTCAGATTATCAACTCAGGTGCCTACAAGACTGCTTCAGATGGATGCCTAAAGAAAAGGAGAAAGATTAGAACACACTGAGATCAAAAACGGACAGTCATGGACCTGGCAGGAATTATGAGCTAAACAGAAAAGAAACCCCACATTTTGGACAGGGGTGAGACATGGAACAGACCTCTCTACAGTTGCCAGAAAAGAAACAGAAAGCCAAAAATTAAACTTACTGCAAGCCATTACTCAAAGAATGTCTCAAAACAGTAAAGAGCTATTTGGTTCTTAAATAAAATACTATGACAATGTGTAAAGAAGCATTACATTATCATAGTATGACTTAAGTATCTGAAAGCTATGCAAGAAGTTTCCTTTCTACCTGCTTGGAGGGCTGAATTCTAGCAAGAAAACCCTGAGATCCTGCAATCATTTCCTTGGCGGTTTTAGCATACTGGACAAGTCACTGGTCTTAACAAGTGCGCCAATCCACATTTCTTACTGTCTTAATACTCCCTGCTCTGACTAAAGACAAAAAAGGACCATAAAGCATCTAATTGCGCTATACAGAATTTCCTTGTATATATCGTTATTAGTCAAAACTAACCCAATATACTTTGAAGAAAAAACAAACACATTTAACTTCACTGTTACAAGAAAACAAGTTAATTAAATGCTTTGTGATAAATCACCTTGAAAAATTCAAGACGACAGATTGATGGATCAACATCCTTTCCGATATCTTACATCACTAGATGATTTTGTAAGGAGCATATTTACACAGCACTTCACAGAAACTTTCCTAATAGAGTCAAATTGTTTTAACCAAAAATTAGTAAAACAGGATTCCGGTCTTATCTCTCTCCTGTGACTTCATCAGTAACTGTTCAGTCATTACAGAAAGTTTTTCAAAAGGTTAGCCCTTTTTGACCTTAGAGACTAAATTCCATGCTTCACCATCAAAACTTAGGAGTTTAAATCAGTAAGGCACTAGAGATGCAAAATGTAGCAGCTGTAATGTTAAAAAGCAAAGAATACATGAAATATAAGTGAGACCATTGGGCATCTGTAGTCTTAAAAACTCCAAAATGTTTCTTTTGTTAAGAGGGGTTATTACAGCCATTATGGTATTTGTTATCTTACTATAATAGCTAATAGAAAAGTTATCAAATGGCACATTACCTGAGAAAGTATTAGGAAGACTATCATGGGAGTAGTTGAGATTACCTGACATTGACATGGAGAGACAATTCATCACGTCCAAAAAGCAGTGGGAAATCAACATAGCCTGGTAGAAGTTTAGAAATCTAAGAGTTCAAGCAAGAGTTATCCAGAACACATGAGCTAACCCAGACTAACTGGTGCCTTCTCCCTCTACTCTGTCATTATCTATCAGTAATAGATGGTTTAATACCAGAAATATATTATGTGGTTTTCACTCTTGGCAACAACTTCCAGAAACAGCAGGCAAATATAAAATGTAATTCAATTTGAAACAACTGTGTGTGTATACTAAATGAGTTGCTACCAGCAAATAACAAAAAATGCCTTCCTCTGTCCAAATAATTCCATTTTCCTTCTCTTTCTCTTCTGTTACATCCTTGGATCAATCTCTAAAAACACAGATCATACTCATTTCATTCCTCAGCATGTGGCAGGGCTGAGTTCAGTTTCACTCCGGTCTTCCTCCCAGTAGCCTGCCTTCATCTCCTCTTACACCTCACCCGAGCTTCTTGGTCACACCTCCACAAAAAAAGACAAACCGTTGCTAGTATACCATTCAACATCAATACCATGGCATTCTTTCCCCTCCGTAGCTGCCTGGCTGTGGGCTACACTTTTCAAAGGCTCCTTCGACATCCTTCACAAACCCGTGAATTCCCAAAGATTAAATTCTCTATGTAAGTTCTAGTAGCTAGAATTTCTCATTCCCGAACCATGCAAACAAATATTTTTTAAACTACAGGAGAATACAGAAAAAGGTGCAGAAGAAATAAGTCTTTAAGTGAAACAAAATTCAGAGACTACATAGCAGTGCTTTATTTTAATATTCTTACAGGCATCTGCTAGACTTCATAACAGTTAATCAGAAGAACATATTATTACTGTGCAACTTTTTGAATGTTAGAATCGTTACTGGATCTAGTCTAACCCTTAATAAATTATTTTATATAAATTTATCGAGTTAATGCTGAAAGAAGGACCTCTGAAGTCAAAGAAATCTCTGAAGCAATATTTACTTATGCTTGTTGAAAAAAATCGTAATGGACTTTTGAATTTTATTGCAGATTCATACTGCAAGAGAGACAATTCTGGACACAACTAAGAGGAAATTTAGGGAAAATATCCCTAACTAGCAACAGAATAGCTCTGAACTGGTAAGAATAAGTTTTATTTGCATGTTTTTATGTGGATTCTACTGAAAAATATAAATAAAATACAAGCTAATTTCTCGTGTATGAATTTTTCATTAAGATGAAAAATAATAGGAACCTTTACATATAAGACACTTTTTGCAGATAACTTCGTAGATGGACTACTAAAAATAGTTAAAGCTTTCAAAAAAACCAAACCATTCCTACTTTCTTGGCAAAAGTTCTTAAGACTTTCTCACACTTCCTACACATAGTGGGCATTGCTCTATTTATCCAATTCTTTTAATTTCAAAGTCAAAGAATGCAGTGAGGGGGGAAAAAAGGGATTTCGCTCTGCTTACTTAGGAAGTGTCTTAGTTGATTAAATTAATTAAAAGCTTTTTAGATATCAAAGTCTTTGAATGCACAATAAATGTGAAAACATATTGTAAGTAGGTTTGCATTTCTCCTGTATCACTTTTTCAAGCCAAAATCCCTCCATTAAGAAGAGCAAACAAAACTATCAACAAAGTATGTGAATCCTCCAGATGTTTAAAAAGTCGGTTCATATAGCCAGCAATGTCATGATATTAAATACGTGTACAGTGGTTAACTCATCTGCTTTTGCCATTTGCACACTAGAACAACAAGCAATGGTTTTTTTGGACCAAAATAATGTTTCTGTAAATACATTCTGGAATTTCACCATTCTGTTTAAATTAATCTGGGCCTTAACAGTAAGTGGCCCTGGGAGAGAGTGCCTTTCTGATGTCTTTGCATGAAACACATACCTTCCTGAAACACTTCCTGTCTTGCACCCATTTTTGGATATTATCTCTGTTGTCTGACAAGAATGAGGTCAGCTAGGATTGTAGGGATACTTTACAGCAGCTGTTGGGCATTTCTTAGAAACTCCACGAGCCTTTAACTCCTTAACTGCCTCACGAAAACAGACATTGTAGTCTTGCAGGAAGACTGGAAGAAAAATGACTTTTCAGGGTGCACAGAATGCTGTCTACTGAGCAGTCTCAAAGTGCTTAACTGAGGGAAATAAGAGGCTAAGCTTTTCAGGTGAGCAAAAATGAGAAAGATGAATAGGCAACGTGATGCGAAATTGAGAAGTGTTACCACCTTTGCAGCAGCCAGGCCCAAACGGAGCTGGGGAGGCAAGACAACTTCATTTATGCAGAAAAAAAGAGAGACACCTTGCTTGAAAAACAGCAGAGACAGACGGACAGGTTTAAAATAGTAAGGTTTATCGGCATTCTCCCACAGAGACACACTTGGCTGACTCTCAGCAAATAAAACTGTCCAGTTGCTCAGTAGGACCAATAAAGCCGAACTAAACCTGTATAAGCAGCAATGAGTACTCTGAAATTGCACAGGCCTTAGTTATAATGTGACACAACAAACTCCCATCCCCAACACCCTCACAAAACTTCCTGATGTCTTAAAACTAGCTGTCTCAGGTCAGGTGTGCTGTCAGAAACCTTTTTAATTCATTTATGAAGCTATATTTGCACAATCAGTAACATGAGCTCTGTGTATGAATGAATCTTGCAGTAGCAAAAATTTGATCTCTATCAGTCATGCCCATATTTCCATTAAATGAGCCAAAATTTGCACCCATGTTATATCAGGTGTGGGAGGACAGACAGAGCCATAATGATGCAGACTGATGATATCTGGCATACAAGCTTTCCTTGTACAAAAGTTAATGCATTAAGGTTTTTTTTTAATATAGTAGAAAGTTCCACTCATGGTATAAATTTACTCCCAATGAATTCACTGAGCTGCATGGCCACTCTTTCCACTTGAGGAGCTTTACAGACTTACCACATCACCAAACCAAAGTTTCTTTGACGCTTTGGACACACTGTGCAAGAGCTGTTGAGGGCAGGAGGAGAACAGCGCTGCACCACTCCACAATCTCTCCGACACAGGCACCAGAAGAGGCTGTGAGAGAGCAGCAACTGGGAGTGCAGAGCATGTTTTAAAAAGGCTGAGTTATGAGACTGATGAGAGACGAAGAGACTGTGATTGCGCAGCACAAATGTCCTGATAACACATGATTTTCACAGCTTCTTACTTTCCTTTTTCACTCTCTGTTCACAGGTGTCACCCACATCCACCCCCCTCCCCCTCCCCCCCGGGCTTTGTACAGTGACCCTAGTTTACATCTTGTTTCAAGGATACTATGATGATTTTGTGATTTAAACCATGATTTAGTTACAGTATTAAGGTTGGCATAATTTTAAAAGAGCAGTGTTCCTCCTTTGGCAGCAAGCAACTTACCTCATCTGTTATCATACTGTAACACTTCAGAGTGCATACCAGATCTAAGAAAGCATTTACAAACTCAACTTGAAAAAAAAATAAAAAAATCTTTCACATAACTGATTCTGTCTTGCAAAAAATCTCTGTATGCCTTTGGCTGCTCCTGTTCCCACCTGAGGTAGGGCGTATCCACATGTAATATTCTCTACATGTGCGTGCAGGTCTGTGGGGCAACCCTGCGTGCTTCCTTCCAAATGGCAACTTTTCAAAAAGCAGTTGCCACTGTGTACCTCATTGCGTACAATAACTCAAGCTAAAGTCTGAGAAGTGAGCCAACACACCAGAAATTAGCTCAATTTTGCCTACAGTAAAAATCAAGCAAAACACAAAGACAAATGCAAAAGTAAGCAATTTCCAAATACTTCACCTGGCTCAAGAATCAAATTATAGCCTCGTACCACTGTACCAAGATGTGCTACAATAAGTATTACACTGCTCTAAAGAAATTGTTAACGCTAACCTGGCATCATCATTGGCAGTAGAAGACCTCCTCCTACTCACTTTCTTTTAAACTCCCTGGGTATCAGTGTCGAACTAAAGGTTGCCTTGAAGCTCTGTTTGCACCTGGCAAAGGACAGTCTGGGTTTTTGGATGAGTTAAAGCCTGATAACCAGCGATACCAAATAAGTAGCTCCTTTATAAAATCCCACAATTCTGTAGTTATGGACTACTAATGGAAAAGGCCTGAAAGCTGAACTTAGTGTAACAGAGGTGAGATGAAACAAGTTGAGGTTTTTCCCCCAAGCCATAAAAAAAACCATCAGATGCATGCAGCATTTTAGGATACTGTATTTAAAGGCTTAAGGGGCCACAGATAATTAGCAAGATGGCTAGGGCACGCTTCCTTTAAGCTGATATCATTATGAAGCATCACATTTGAGGACTGGGTTTTTATTCTGTTTATTTTTGGCTAGATTTTAAAATATGTTATTTAGTGCAGGGAAGAGACAGATGGACTTGAGTAAGGAAAAACTGCTGTTGCCAACAAAGAATTTTCAAATGAATTTATCATTACGTACATTTTAAGTCAATATTTTAATGGATAAAACAATTTTGTGTCAAAAAACCAGGTAAGTTTTGTGGAAAGCAAAAGAAAAAGTAAGAAGTGACAATGTATTCAGCTGTTTCTGGCATCTCCCACAAGAAGTTCTGTGAGTTGACAAAGCTCATCTAAGAACTAGGCAAAAATATTCTCTCTAGCTAAATGGGCAAAATTGTCCATTTTTAGAGACTTTTCTCCTCCCTTCTCTTCTAAGCTGAAGATGATAACATATTTCTGCAAATGAGATGATGAAGGAATAAGACTTACAGGCACGCTGGCAGAGCACACAGGGAACAGGGAATGTATGTAGCATAAGACTCCCAGACCTTCTACCCAGCATTTGTAAGTTGTCAGATGCCTTCTTCTAGCCTGAATTTCTGAACAGGTATTAAAAATTCATTTAGGGAGAAATTGTTTCAGAAACATTGTGCAAAGCTCCAACCTTCCTACCTGTCCAGCTCCAGAAACCTAAAATAACCAACTTTAGCATAAGGGTGCATCCACAAAGTCAATCCCTTGCAGCTTCTATTAGCTTACATCCCCCCCCACTTTAGAGGGCAAACAAGACTTATTAAATCTTAGGAATCAATAAAATATTTCCCAAAGCCAAAAATTAAAATACGTATACTATTGTTTAAATTTTATTTTCAGTTGCCCTCAATTTCCTTCTTTTTTCATAGCTATAATGATTAGCGTAAATGCATACTTACTGTTTTATCTATATCTATCTATATATTGGAAAAAAATAGAGGGAACTAATTAATTATAATAGACCAGAAACATTTCAGGTTTTGAAACAATTGCAAAAGCTACCATGTTCCTGCAGGCTCAAACAACAACTCAAATTAGTTGGTCTTGTGTTCCGTACACATTGGCAACTAACTGTTGAGATATAAGCAATGTGTTCTTCAGGGACAAATTGTCTTTGATGAAGTGGAGAAAAATTGTCCAATCTTACAAGCACATTAAAAGATTAATTTTACATTTTACTAGCTGATGAATCATTGTCTTAATCTAGTTTTAAGTGCCTATAATAGGCCTTTTCATGTGCCTGTAATGCTTATGCAGAAGTACCTTTGTGTTAAAGGGGAAAGAGGTCAGGGAGAAGAGAACAAGGGAAACTGGTTAGGAAGATCTAAGACATGCCAAACTTTGTGCAGAAAATCCAGGCTGAGAGAAACAAAAGAAAATACAATAAAAGAAACACTAACAGCTACAGCTACTTCACCTGATACATATAGGTTCATTTAAAATGTTCACAGCAGCCTTCAGCAGAGAGTAGCACAACACCTATCCTTAAACACTTGTAGTTTGCATCATGCCAGTGTTCACTGGTTCTCTCAGTTGAACAAAAGCAGACTGCAGCATGACGGAAGGCTGAATCGTTTTGCCAAAGCTGAGAGGAAGGCAACCCCTGAGGGTCTGGCAGGGCGCAGGTTCTGCTCTGAAAACCTAAGGACCAGGAAATATAAACGAGGGAAAAGCCTGGTCAGGACTGCAAAATAATTTCCAAAGGAACACAGAGGACATCTCATCCCTTGTGATACCTAAAACTAGATGGAACAAAATAGTGGAAAGAAACCCAAGGAAAAAGCTAGTACTGGCAAGCTGACAGGCTATATGGAATACGTTTTTTCTTGCATCTCTGACTTCTATTAACATTTTTGTGGCTCTTGATGCAGCAAGGTAGGGAGCTTTGGTTTACACTCCATAAACACAAGCCAAAAGCCTCCCACGGTTCCATTTGGTAACGTCAGCTTAGCATGCTCAAATACACACAGACTTCTGACAATGAGTCAAGTTCCCACTCAAACATAAATTATGCCAAAAAACGCCCAAGATTATTTCAACTAATAAACACTTGGTTTAAAAAACATGTCAAATCAACTTGGTCTTTACATCAATTTAATTGCCTCTTACCACAACCATTGCCTAAGCTGTAACATGCTGCAGGAAGCACCAAAAGATAAAGGCGATTGAAAACATTCTCACAGCGCTCCTCTGACTGTCATCGCTTCCGTGGTTGCACAAAGCTAAGGACTCTGCGCTAGAAAAAGAGATTCTCCAGCAACCGAGCTTATGCTGTAAAAATCATTTTAAGGATGCCAGTGTCCTGGTCCCCGAAGACTAGAATTTGGGACAAATTGGGACAAAATTAAGTTCTTAAAGGGAAGTTCAAAGTCTTGTATCCTGTCACAGTACACAGTTTCAAAGCCCTCTCAAAATGTTGTCCTTTGATTCAACCTTCATAGCGTCATTCTTATAAAAGACATCTCTTCATGAGAAATACAATACTTGAAAATATGCACAATGTTACCCCAAGTTTATACAGATGCTGTTCATTAGCATATTTAGTCTCTTTATAAAACTGTGACATTTGGACTTCAGATTTTTCCAAATTCCATTCCAACTCCCCTACTGAGTTTGTATATTGAGCATTAAAGAGACAACCGAAGCGAAAAATAAAAACAAAAAATTCATCACAAGGAGACAAACAAAGTGCAATCACTTGTGATATGTTGGATTTATAGATCCTGAAATCATCTTTTTCAAATGATTGTTCTTTCCAGAATTTCATATGTAGTTACAGTAATGCAGAAAACAGAGCTGGTGTGGTTAGCTCTTGCCCAAGAAGCCTTTCCAATGTAATAGACATCTCCAATAGACCACTCTGACAAGTGATTAAAGAAAAGCAAGGCAAATTTCTACCAGACAGATAAAAGGAATACAGCAGAAATGCATTGTGAGTTAAAACATTGATTGGAATAGCATCACCAGCAGTAGTTACAGCATGGAGAAAAAGACTGAAATCTCCTAGAGACTCTTCTAGCACACCAAAAGCTGTTTTTCCTGATTAGGACTGAGGCACCTTTGAGAGGCTAAGCTGAAGTGTGTCTTTTCCGTAATAGCAAGTCTTCTTCCTCCACAACTACCACACTGAGGCTAACCATGGACAAATGCATACTAAATTCACCCAAAACACTTCAGAGACAAAAGTTCTTAAAGGCAACCCAGTTCAACTGAAAACACATGTACCCAAATATAATGTCCTGTCTCCATATGTATTTCCTCTTACAGAATGGTGACATGAGCTAAAATTTCATACCCGCTGTGAGATCTCTTGACGACTCATTGAAAGATGAATCACTATTCTGAATGGAAATAATGACTTGTGACAGCTGTAACTTCTGATATATAAAGTATCACACGGACAAAGTTAGCCTGACTCCCTGCTGTAAATAATTAGTGGATTGCAACAAAATGTATTTCACTACCTAGCTTTAAAAGGTACTGGAGAATTAGTAGTCTAGAGTCTCACCCATGCTACAGGATAAATGCATGAGGAAAACCAGAGGTTGAACGAGTTCCAAAACCTTTCTGACAGGGGCTAAAAGCAGATGCTTGGACAAAGAGAGCAACGGGAGCATCAACAGAGTGCTCCTGCTCCTAGCACGCCCTCAGCTGCCATTTGAGGGTTTAAGCTGCCCCCAGATCATCCTGCTAAACTACCACAACTAAACTGATCCTCTGTGAACTCCTTACTGAATGCACCAACACCTCTGGCCTCAGTGATCTGCTGTGGCACTGACCTCTACGGTTTGACTACCGGGATGTGCAAGGAAGTATTTTACTTGGTTTCAATTTTGTGGCAAACTGATTCACTGAGCGCCCCTCAATTATCACACTCCGAGAAAATCATTATTTCCATTTACTTCATGTGTGCTGGTCAGGATATTTGACTCCTAAATCAGATGCCCCTTATACATTTTCTTTCCCACTTGAACAGTCATGGTCTAGTAGCTTGAGGAAATAGAACACAGGTAATCTGGTGCTACCTTACATTTTATGGGGATAGGGAAACAACTGCATCTGATACCCAAAGTATATTTGCTTGAAGGCATGCTTCCAGTTTAGGTTATTTGCTTTTGTCCTGGTTTGAGGTAAAACAGCACCAATTTTGTTCAGTAACTTCGCTTCTTAGCTGGGCCTCTTTTAACTACTGAAATTAACTGCATATTGTGCAGACAGTGTTCACTCTCTCAGAGTGATAAGACCAATGTTTATAGCTGATGCCCAGGCATGGTGTGCAGAGAGGCTCCTGCTTACACTTATTGCTATAACCCCCAAGGCCAACCAACTTTGTTATTTGCCCCGTTGGAGGGTCGGAAGCGGAAAAGCATAGTGGGGTCCTACCTGCAGGGAGGAGCGGACAGGACAGGTGACCCAAAACTGACCAACGGGGTATTCCATCCCATCTGCCTCATGCTCAGTATAAAAGCTGAGGGATCAAAGGGTCAGCTCTCTCTTCCTTCAATGGCTGACGTCTGAGGAGGACTCTGTTTGTCTGCCTGTGATCCCGATCCTGAATCCAGATCTGGAATCCAGTTCCCGTCCGTCACTGAGTCCAGCCTGGGACTGCCCCAGCGCCAGCCGGTGACGTGATTGTCATCTCGGGAGCTTGATACGGTTTTGTATATATTTCTTTATTTCTTTTTATTTTATTATTAATATTTCATTAGTTTAGTTTCTTCTAAACTCATAAGTCTCTTTTTCCTCCTCTGCCTCTCTCTTTGAAGAGGGGTAGAGGGGAGCATCTGTCGGTCCCATCTGGGGCCCCTCAGGTCCCCAGTAGTGGATTTTGGTCTAAACCACGACAGCTTTGTTAAAGCCCTCTGATTTCTGACCAGTGCTGGAGACTGAGCTGAAGTATTCCCAGAACAATGAAGAGGGATCCCCACAAGCCCTTTTTGCTGAGTAACAATTGCTAATAACTATCTCAGGACTTCTTCTTAGAGATATCATTAGAAGCACCTAATTGAATAGGCTGATAAGCCATTTATTTTAATAATTTTCCTGCTACAACTCTGACGTCAATTCTGCAGGGCTTCAGCAAAACAAATTCTGGTACGTTGCACTGACCAAGCAGTTCAACATCTTTGAGAAGCAACACCAATTCCTGCGGGAAAGAAGGGCGCAAAACAGGGAAGGAAGAAGTTTTCATACCTCAGTGCTTAGGTACTTAACCAACCAGTCTCTTCAGTCTCCTGCCACTCCTCATGGAGAAAACAGGGCTTCTCCTGAGCAGGAACCCAGACTTAGATTTGTGGAAGTGCCCTCTGATAGCCCCATTCCTCTTCACTGCCTACAGCCAGCTAGGCTAACCACGTAGTGTGAAAACCTTCCCACACACTCCTCTGCATATCTGAAAGCAAACATTTTTCTTAAGATACTTGATTCTGGACAAAGGATCATTGTTTTTTACCAGGTGTCATGGTCTCAGCCCTTACAATTTTCCCTCACAGTGAAATAAGTTTGCATATGTATATACTTATACATTTTAAAAGATGTAAGTATTTTATATATGTAAATACATAGGACCCTCATTTGTGTCCCACAACAGGGCACAGTGTTATTCACAAGCTTCCAGTTGCTCTGTCCAGTTCCATCTGCATGCATCGCTTCCCTAAAACAAAGACAAAACACCAACATTGCCGGCCACTTTCCAAAAATTGTTGAACACGTTTAGCCAAGGGCTTCTTTCCTCCCTTGTGACGGATTCAGCCTGGAGAAGAGAAGGCTCCGGGGAAATCTTATTGCAGCCTTCCAGTACCTAAAGGGTGGCTACAGGAGAGCTGGGGAAGGACTTTTTGCTAGGGCATGTTAGTCATAGGATGAGGGGGAATGGCTTTAAGCTGGAAGAGGGCAGGTTCAGATTAAACATTAGAAAGAAATTTTTCACTTTGAGGGTGGTAAGGCACTGGAACAGGTTGCCCAGAGGTTGCTGAGGCCCCATCCCTGGAGGTGTTCAAGGCCAGGCTGGACGTGGCCTTGGGCAACCTGGTCTAGTGGGAGGTGTCCCTGCCTATGGCAGAGGGGTTGGAACTTGATGATCTTAAAGGTCCTTTCCAACCTAAACCATTCTATGATTCTATGATTCTCCTGCCCCTTCCTCCTCCCAGGCAGTCCTGCTGCCCCCAGGGCAGCTGGTGAGCAGGTGCCGAGGTGCTCCGCGCTCCAGCACACAGCAGCAAACTCGGAGCCAGGCAGGGCTGCCCACCCCAGGACGGGGAGCATGGCAAGGGCCCATGGCACCCCTAGGAGCAGTGCTGGCAAGCACCACCGCTCCAGTGGTTACACAATGGCCAAAACGCTGCCTTGATTGTACCTGCCAAGCTGGCGAGCAGATGACCAAGGTCCACACTTAACAAGGCAGCTGCAAATTCGACAAAGCTATTTCTTACAAGTATTGTACAAGCCCTTTGGGAAGACGACCTTAAATCTCCACAGGGTTACGTCTTGCACAGGTGGCCTGTATAACTTCACAGGATCCTGTTCTTAATATTTTTTTCAAAGCCTGCTCACTACATTTATTACTGTAGTTCTGACTAAGCCTCCAAACTATTTTTACGGGCCCTGAACAATACTTATCATTTAGGATCAAGTTCAACTTGCTAAACTGAACTATATCTAGTCCAGAACCTTAAAATCATACATCTCTGACAAATGCTGTTGATCACAGACCATAAAGGATATCAATTGGTATAATGCTGGTTTAAGAGATATATGAAGAACACCACAAGAACAAGAATTCAAGATAAGGCTTTCTAATTGCTCAGACTGTGACAAAATGAAGTGCATTGTGACACCCTCTTAGAAACAACTTGATTTGGAAATGCTCAATGCAAATGCGGTATGGTAAAGATGAACAGGTTTCTGAATGATCACTCTTGTGCATTTTTTCAGTGGCATTTAAGAACCCTGTCCAGGACCTAACAGGACATTAAGAAGTTGTAAATATGATTCTTCAAATAAAGCAACACTAAAACTAGAACATACTATTTGCAAAAGACTATTTTCAAAGACTGAAGATTTTACTTAACTCTTTTGATGGGCAGCAAAAATCAATTCTTTTGGCTTATTTGTAGAAAGACAGGTTAAAATGATTCTGATTTGATTCAGTTTCCTGAAACAAATCCTGTTGCTTAAGCGCTACTATTTACCATTGAAGCATCTGCCTGAAACCATATACATTCTAAAGAAATCACTAACTAACCTTAGAGAGATGGGCAAGTTTCAGCTCTGCAGCTCTAATTTGCATGAAGCTGAAATCATGATAAAACAATCTCACTGTGCAAATGCTCTAAGGATAAACCTACATAGTTTGTCATGGGCTCATGCAAGGTAAGAAAATAGCGATGAAAGTGTATGACAAAATGGTATTGCTGTCATTATTAATACCAGTGTCATGAGCCACAATCTACCTCAATGCTACCATACATATGCATTTCTTCCTTATTTTTTCTTCAGTTCAAACCCTAAAAGCCAAACTGGACAGTTAGTTTTACTTCTCAGGTGTCATGAATATACCTTCCCATCTCAAATCCCAGTGAATATTATGTTTTGTTTTGTGGTTTGTTTGTACACCGCCCCCTCCCCCCCCTTCTTTTTTCAGGCTATATGGCAAGAAAATGACTAAACCTTAAAGTAATGAGAAAACATCTTGCTGTCTCTAGATTTGTTTCCTTAATTAATGAATATGCTTGTGTTAACAACAGACCTCTAAAAATGCTATATTTTGAGACTGGCCAGACTGTACTTAAAGGAAAATGCATGTACTCAGAGTTATACTAGCAATAAGAGTCACAAAATACAGTCCCCAAGCCTGTAATCCAATCTTATACATGCAGCCCCACAGCCTTTAATGGGCCTACCTGCACAAGGAAAGCTTGCAGAACCCCACCATATGCACTCTGATGTTCACTGGGTATTTGGTATTAAAGGACACAGGACAGATTCTCTAGCCTTTCATTTAAAAGCCTTTCCTTTCTTTAACCTCCAGAAATTTATCTGAGCAGAAAAATTAACATTTTGGTGTCAGAAGAGTGTTAGGATCTGTGATCTTTCCTCAAACGGAATTGCTTGCACATACAGGAACAACTAGCTATTCAGGGCTGTGTACCGTCTTAATTAAGGTAAATCAACACTGCTGTTAATACTTTAAAAACACTTATTCACTCACTCAAAACAAAATTGATTGGAACAGAGCACTACGAAAAATTATCTTCTTAGAAGAAGAATGCAAATACTATTAATACATGGGAACATACACTACACACCTGCTGTGTTTTAAAATTACTCTTTTACAACCACTCAGAAATCAAATGAGGTGATGCTTTGGAATTTATTTTTTTTTTAACGCTAAGCCAATGTTCACAAGTAAACTTACATGCCAGAAGTTTGACCAGGAAGTGTCTTTTTCATATATGTCTAGGAGAGATGTCTAAACCTATGTAGCACAGAATTAGGAGGATACATTCAGATGATGAGGTGCACAGGTACGTTCAGAAGCAGCATTAATCCACTGACTTAATGTATAACAAATTAGTAGTATTTATGTGTAGAAGAGACATGGTGTTCTCAGGAGCTAAACATTAGCTTCAGATAAAATGATTTCAGAGAAATCTTACTAAGAAGTAGCTCTAAAGAGGCCCTCTGTGCCTGCAGGATATGACTCATTGCTTTGCTAGGAAGGACTTGTATGTTAAATGCAAACATTAATAGTCACCTGCCCATGCTCTCCTTAATACACCTAAAAAACTTCAGACCTGTCCTCAGCTGCCAGGAAAACACCAGTAGGAACATAATATAATTGCCACTGAGACAAAAAAAAAAAAAAGCAACTCCAGCAGGACCCTCCTGGCAGATCAACCCATTTATGATACCTGCTGCTCAGGAATCTGTTCCGTCCCAAATCTTCCCATGCTAATTGCAGGGCTGAACATGAGCAGCAGAAGGATCCCCTACAGCATCCCTCAGGTCCCACCTTGCCTCTGCCTAGTTCCACGTTGTTTGGCACTGGCCATCACAAAGGCAGGTGGACAACCTTTCTGCAAGTCTCTCCAGCACCAACACAAATGTAACAGAGCTCCAGCAAAACACCGGACAACTGGTGGGAGCAGCTAAGCTGGATAATACCAAGGTTTTGCTTTAATTACCATTCTTCCAAAAGGAGGAACAGGTGTTTTAACCGGGCTTTTCTGAGAGGCCTTTAGAGGGGTGGGGATGGGGAAGAAGGCATCCAAGACTTTAGTCTTCCCTTAGGACCTCTTTGAACATCAGAACCTTGTTAAATATTTGTATAGATGCATCCATTTGTGTCTGCAAAACCCCTTTCCCCAACTCCCACTAGCCACTGAGCTAGCGAGTGGCCACAGCCATCTTTTATTTGAACAAGTGGAAAAACAAAGAGAGGAACAAACAACAGTATGTGCTTTAAGCCACCTCTGGAGCATGCCTTGCCCTCCCCCCAAAGAACTCAGCTACAGTATAATCAAAACCAGGGTGAAGTCAGAGCTGCAGCCACAAATCAACATTTGCCTTTATGTATGAAACTCATGTAGCAAAATTGCGGGGTCCTTACGTAGCAATGAAAGGAATATGTGAGTTTTCTCTGCTTGCCCTACACCAAAGCACAGATGATGGCCTCAAGACCAAATTTCAAACAAGGGTGGGGAAAGAAAAAAGAAAGCACAGCCAGGGACACAGATGAGATAAATCTACATGGCTCATCAACCTCCATTCCACTTCCTTTTTTCTGTGAGGAGGCAGTTTAACTTCACTGCTTTTAAGAAACTTCCTATTAGAAAGCTGCGGTTTCCAGTGCATTTTTATTGCATTTTCCAAAGTTGCATCACCAAAGCAGGGCATGTTCCTCTGGGAGCTGAAGGTCCAAAACTGTAAGCCATTATAATAAATAATAATGAATGTCACGGCAGTAAAACCTGTAATCTGAACACATACAAAAATTAATTTCACTGTGTACAGTTACTTTTCAAACTCTGTGCTTTTCACATTTTCCTGGCAGACACATGTAGCCAGTCAGGAATTAATATGAACAATATAAAAAAAAAAAAGTAAGCCACCACTCAAAGTCGTAATTTTACTTTGGCTTATTTATGGCAATAATCAATCTTATTGGAAAAAAAAAAATCTTCAAAAACTAAAAAAGAACTACAAAGCTGACTTGAGAATCTACCTGGAAGCTCATGATTCCCTTGTGTTCATTTGTGTGGAGGTGAACACGCACCAGACAATGAAAAAAATCCTGCTGCCACAAAATCAACAGGTAGAACCAAGACAAATAAGAACAAAAGAATAATAAAAGCCAAAGAAAACAAAATAAAAAGCCTCCAAAACAACAAAAAGCAGACATCAACACTCCTGTTGCAAAAAGAGATTTTGATTCAAAACACCAATGTGACACTGACTTCCACTTCCGCCAAAGCCTAGAAATTAAAGTTTTCAAAATTTCTTTGGAGCATCTCGTGACCCTAGGGCACTCTTGTCAAAATCATGCAACTACTCACCATGAATCATGCCCACAGGCAGCATTTGTGGGGTTAGATGAGGGGGATACAGGGCACCGCCAGTCAGTCAGTACTCCTCGCTCAGAGGCGAGGAGGAAACTCGTGCCATTCACCCCGATGGCAGCAACCCTTCCCTTCATGAAAACCCAAACCCTGAAACCTCCGTTCCATAGGAAATAAGGTCTAACCTGCACAGAAAGGTTACAGTGAGAGGACCAGAGATCTGAGAGAGATTTGTTTCCATTAAACTCCTGTCAAAGAATGATTTAGGATATTTATCTAATTTATCCAGGTTCTTCTCTTGGATGTTAAATATGGAGAACGTGGGCATGGGGAGGGGGGTGAGGAATCTTCCACTGCCGTCCGCATGTTGCTGTTTTGTAGTTGCAGTTGGAAGAGGAAAATACCAGAGCAGATTTCTTACACAACTAAAGATTGTCTCAGACTGAAAAAAAATATGTCAGCCTGCTGTTACATACTTAGGTATTGTCATTAATGAGAAAAGAAAGCAAGGAGAATAACAACGTGCAATCACACTCGTTTAGTATTATGGAATACAAATTAAAACTCGGCATTTCCCCAACTATAGGAACACAAAGTGCCAAGTCACAGAATGTGATAAAGATTTGAAGTTTAGGATATAAAAGGAAAATCCAGTCCACAGCTAAAAGAAAACCCCAAAGTCCAGGCAAAAAGCAACCCAAGTGATTAAATTTCTGGTCAGATAAACTAGTGAAAGATTACTGTCCAATTTCGAGATAGCAGCAGAATATAGTAATTGATGGGGATGGTATGAAGAAGCTCGGTTTAAAACCCCAAACAAACAAACAAAAATCCCATACCAACAGCTCAGAAATCCTAGGTTTAGAGACAAGCCTGGAGTCCTACCTAGTGTTGTTCGCAAATGCTTGGTGCCAGCATGACAAACCCAGTAAAATCCTTCAAAAGAGAAACACTATTCTCAACAGCTTCTATGAGTTAAGGGTACTCTCTGCCATCAGACAGCACATAAAGATTTGGTCTGAAGCATAAAAGATGAAGTTCATGAAGGCAAATAGACAGTACAAAAAACATAAGAAAGAAAACCCAGGACTTATAAATAACAAAAATTAACCTATTTTCCCGAAAGCTGTCTAAAGGTGGGGAATTCCAGATTAGGGAGAAGATCACAAACTTTCAAAGCTTGGCTAATATGTGTTCTGTGTTGCTTAGATGCAAAAACAGATGAAAAGAGATTTTTGGACAAATCAGATCAAAAGCAAGCAAGCAAACAAACAAACAAAAATATCAGATATATAATTTGTGTGAAGCCCTGAAAGCCATTATCTGGACATTTCATGTAACTTCAGGAGCCACAAAAGCAGATAAAATCACGTAATGTCATTCAACTCTCTCTTAAATAAAACTCTTAAACATGCATTGCCAAAGACAATTGCTTGAAGAAGAACATCCCACACAATATAGCGGGAAAAACAAGAGAGTTGGTTTTGAAAAGTTATTTCATTCATGTCTGTCTTGGTAAAATTAGGGGGCATCTGTGGATTCCCCACCTCCTCCCTCACCAAACAAGGCATCTCCTCTCAGAGTAGGTTGCAAATGATCAAATTAATGGAATAATGATCTTGATTGTCTTAGCCAGCTCTCCGTAGACATGAGTTCACAAGAGAGGCAGCCATGCAGCTTCCTCAGACATTAGTAAAGACTTTTGATCTTTCTTTGAAGATACTTTTCTCAGGATATTTAAAAGTCTGTGGTTTATTTTCATGTGTGGGGAAAAGCAATAATGAGGCGAACACTCCCACACAAAGAAATGTCTCAACAAAGCTATGCTTGTCAAAAATACCCTTGAAGAAAATTAATATATACTCACTTTGAAGGTGTACATTTTTATTCTGTAGTTCTCACTGTGGTCTCTGCTACCTATTTCATGACTGATGGATGTATGGCACTCCATGCAAACATAGAGCAAAGAAAAAAAAGAAAAAAAAGAATGAAAGGGAAATGGAGATGGCTGCAAGGGTTAAGAAGTTTGGGTCTTGGATACCGAGACCAATTACTGTGGGATAACATATTAACTTACACTAAATAACATATACTAGATAATTCTTGCTTACCAACCATACATTTTTCATCGAAAACAAAAGCTAGGTACTTTAACTCTGTGCAGCTTTTTTGCTTAAAGCTTATAAAAGACCACTTATTTTATATTTGTCACGTGCACCAAGCTCAAGAGAATTACATTGAGCACATTCTTTAAAATGTTATGTGTGTGTGTATAGACAGACACACACACATATACATACACTGAAATACGAGAAATACAACTGGTTTCTTGCTTGTCTTTTGCCCACAGCTATTATAACTAGTAATATTGTAACTTTGTATTTCTTCAATTAGATTCTGTTTGGAAAGTTGTGATTACAGGGTGCTTTTAAAAATTACCTTATACCACATTACCAGCGTGTTTAAGGGCACACAAGAAGATGGCTTGTCACAAGTACTTCTTTGCCAGAGTCAATTTACTTTCCATCAAAAAGGAAGGACCATATTATACAGGACACACTGGCCAGTGAAGTTGTGTTTGTACACGCACATGTACATGTGTCGAGAAAGTTAATCACTCAAGTCAGAGATGTAAAAATTGCACTGGACTGTGTGAACTCTTTTGTCTTTTATTCTTACAGACTTTTCTTCGTTATATTTGTGTTTTGCTTCTTATTACTTTGAAAAATAGTTTTAAAATGAAGTTATCTGTTATGCTACTAAAAAGATCAGAAGAAAAATATTGAATTGACAGTATTTTAATTCCGCTTAGATAATTAAAATAGAACACTAAATGTTTCCATTTTGGGGGTGACAGGAAGTTTTGGGAAGCAGGAGGAGGGAACATTGCAACAATGGGATTTTTTTTTTTTTTTTTAACCTGATATCACAAAACTCACCTTGAAGTATTTTTAAGATTACCACAGAATGATGGCATTTTGGCTACAACAGGTCTGCTGAGGACAGCAAAAGAAGAGTGGGCAATAAACTATATTGTCAGGAAGTCAGAAATAGCTGCTTTTGCAGGTTCCCCATTTACCAAAAGCACGTTCAACCTGGGGAAGGAAGGGCATATACCTGCCAGCTGGGAGAAAAGCAAACACATGGAACATTTAGAAAGCCTTGTGCACTGAGAAACTTCCCCTGGACTCTGCCAAAGGTGTCATGTACTTGCACAAAATTAATTTCACTGCTGGGACAATGCCTCCAGGTATATTTGCATCACGTTTGGCACAAGGAGATACTTGACCAGGGCCTCTATAAGATTTCATTTAGTAAGTCTCTAGCAGGAAGGGGGAAAGCAAAAGCCAGGAACACAGCTATTGACCTGAGGGGTGCATGGATCTCATGTAAAAGAATCAGAAATGAGATATGAATGTATGAACTAGATCATATTAATAACCTGCAAAACATAAAACAGAAGCCAGTAAAAACCTTTGGTAAAGTGGAAAAAAAACAAAACCAAATAAACTTACCACTTAGTAGACAGAAGGTGTGTGATTTACAATACAGAAAAATCCTGAAACCCAAAACCTAAAGGCTTTTGGTTTAAGGTTTTTTCTTTCTGTTTTCAACCTTGCATATTGTTATTTTACAAATAGATAGCTAGCCCCTTCTCAAGTCCTCACATACCCTACTTTAGCTATTGCCTGTGGGATTTACAGAAACATGTTATACACCATGCAAAAACCTATTCGTTTCACAAGTCCAAATATGCCAGCCGTCAGCTTCACGAATACCACCGTGACAGATGATTCTGGGAAAAGGCCAACCAAAGTTTCCAGTGTATTCTCCCTAAAGATAGCCTGAGCTTGTTTCTCTGTAGCAACGAGGCTGTGCACTTTGTCTTTCTAAGGATCCCAGCCTGAACCACTGCCAATTTCAAACAAGCCAGAGAGACAGGGCAAGATATTGACATTTCTACAGATTTCAGGGAAACTGGTGCCTGCAGAAAGACTTGAGAGAGAGCCACAGTGAGGAAAACTGAAATGTGGGATTCAAACTTAGCCGCGGCAGGTGCAGCCTTTGCCTTTCTATAGGCATAGATCTACTGAAAACTGAGCTCCATTAGTACTTTTCTCACACATCTTATTTCTTCCCCTCCCCCGCCCCCCTTTTAATATATACTTGGTTCTATATACTACAGTATTTAACCCTAAATTGGAGCTGAATTATCCTCTTACATAAATGTCTACAGTCCAGTTCATTTCAAGATATTCAGGAAAAAGGATGAGTTTAGATACACAATTTCTAAGATAGAAACATTTTCTTTTCAGGTAGCACTATTTCCCATCTTTGCGTTGGATTATGCTGTAATTACAGAGTAATTATACACTGGAGCCAAAGTTACAGCAGCTGAATAATAAGTATTAAACCACAAGCACTGTATTAAATAACATTAACTGTTTCTTATGCTCATAAAAAGAGAAAATTCCATACTTGGAAATCAAAATCATATAATTGAAATTGGAGCAGCTGAGTTTTATTTCCGTGTACTTTACCAATAAAAATCTGTCATACAAACAACTGCAAGATTCACATTTTTTTATTTAGAAAAAGAAACAGGTAACATGGAATTGCAGTTTACCTTTTCAAACACTCAGATCTACCCGATGTTATATTAACATTTTTTCACATGCACCAAAAATATCTCTTGCACTAATAAATAATCCACTTTTAGTGATTAAATACAAAACAAGTTTGCAATATTTTACTTTAAAAATTAAAAAAACCCCAACCCTAAGCCCAATGAAGCAGACAGAGAAAAAGTTCCCCACATTAATCTCTCAGAAACAATTCAGTTCAATTGTTTAAAATTCCCCATAACCCTCAATTCCCACAAGTAGAAAGTTAAAGAAATTCTAGCTATTTTAATTTTGATTCCTCCTCAACCTTTTGGGATTATACTAGTGTTGTTGCCCTGCAGCAGTACATCAAAGCTACAGTGCACATACAACTTCAGAGTCATTCTCCCACTAAAGCTAAAATATTAGCTGCACATTGGGCCCTTCTGGCATCACTGAGAAAACAAATCACCTTAAACAAATCTACTGTGTCTAACCTATTTGCTGCATAAATTGTAGACATATAATGTAATAAACTGTAATTTTCTAAAACTACCATCAACCTAGCAAAATGCTGGACCGCAAACCAGGAGGCCTGAAATCCTGTGGAGGAGAGGGAAGAAGAATTAGCAAAAGGAAAGAGTGATGTGAGTGCCTTTGAATATTAGGTACAGTCAGAAGTTGTTCCAAGGTATGACCAGAGTCAAGGGAAAATCAGCCCGTGTCAGAAAACTCTCAAAGTTCTGATTTCTGAACTGAAACCTGTGTGAAATCCAGCTCTTCATTTCAGAATAGCTACCAGTTTTGCCACTGAAATGTTATCCAATACAGCAGGGAGCCCAAACTCTTGATTTTCTCATGGATCACCACGAAGTGGTTTAGTATCCAGACCACTCAGTTTTATGGACCATCTGAAGGACCCCACTTAGAACAAGGTTTGACATCTCTGAATAGGAGTACACATTCCTAAACATATCTTCCTAATATGAAAGTTTCAAGTATGTTCCAAGCAAGTAGCTTATGCTTTCATGCAGAGCACTGTGAACGGGTGTACTTTAAATTGCCACAGCACGAACTCAAATATGTGGGCAAACACCACCTGAGCCTCAGTAGGAGATGGGCTGAGATGGGTTATTCTGCAGGAAGAGCCTAACTTGAACTCAGGGCCACCAAACCAGCAACTGGCCAAATGGTACAGGCTCTTTTCTCTACTTCCAGGCACAAAATCCCATGGGGGGTGTGTGTGTGTGTATATATATATGTGTGTGTATGTATATATATATATATGTAGTTAGAGACATTACAAGAGCAAAGACCAGATCACAAGTTCACACACCAGTACTGAAACGACAGACAGCCGACACAGATACATTCTTCAAAAAGACCTGGTGAAAACCTCCCACACAGACACAGCCTTCTAAAGACAACTATAAGCCTGTACAGACCCCATATGCAAAATGGACTTGGGAAGATTTTACCCAACCACAATCACTGCATGTGTGAAAAACACTACAGGATTGGAAGGAGGAGGAGGAGTCAACAGATGGTGGAAATTTCACACAGTACCTTTACTGTCAGCAGAGTAACATGACAACTCTCTAACACAGTCCAAAAGGCAAATTACTGTCTCACAAGAGGCTCCTTGTATCCACGGGATGAGAAATCTGACTTGCGGTCAGATGAGCGTAAACCACAACCGGCACAAAACCGACATCAAATTCTCAGCCATACAGTTTTCCTGTCTGGGAGTGTTTACATCCTCTGCTGAATCCAGATTTTCTTCCCATTTGAGTAATTGCTGTTCTTGCAGGATCCCCAAGGGTTTCAAAGACCAAAATTTGACAAGATCCCAAGAGAGGGGGAACACTGTTAATTTGTTTTGTTTCTCCTGCTTGACTCCCTGCAACTCCGCATATCAACAGATGCATGAGGCTACACAGGAAAGCACTCCTGCTTTTCCCAGATAAACAGCTTAATCTTGCCGTTTCCATGCCAGGGTGGAAACACTTACTTATCCCAGAGTCCCTGGGTGAAGAACCCATTAAAGGAAAGAAGTCTCTTCCCACTTACTGCACAGCCTAGGCACCAAAACAGAACAAGAGTCTACTGTGAATAAGGGCACAGCCCAAATGAGATATCCAGAGGGATGTTCTGTTGTACTATGGCTATAAGCGACTGCAAACGTTTTTCAGGAAAACACTAAAGCAGTCTACCCAAAATGAAGGGCTGTAGCTTTGGAAGTGGTGCAAATCTACCACAAAGCAATGTACTCCCACTCAGAGGAAGGATGAAAGTCCTAAACACATTCTGTCAGAAGGCACCAGTTCCAGAAAAGGCTCGGCGATGCTGTGAAATGGCCAGATCCTAGGATTCCAATTAATAAGAAGGCTTTTTCATCTTCTCCTGTGGTTCAGCACGGCTCAATTGTTGGCCCACAAGCCACACCAGGACTCGGAAGGAGAAGACAAACCTGCTGCTTTCTCTGGTGGAGGAGATGATGTGGCCTAGCCAAAAGCCCCCTCCCATGCCTGGACACTACCTGACACACAGCCTCACAAGAATGCAGAAGAACAGGGACAGGAGATTAATTTCTCCTTAGGCACATAAGTGTGGCACTGAGCTGAACACGATGCTTCAAAGTTGCTTTTGCTACACAGGAAAGGAAGAAATGTCCTGTAGCCCTGTAGTAATTAAGGTGAGACCACCTTTTTTTCCTGCCCCAAGCCACATTTGTAGTGATGGGCAGAGGGTTGCAGATCTCTTTCCAAAAGTCATCATGTGCTTTGCGTTCTTCCGTTGCATTGGCATGCTGGGCAATCGCATCTCAATTCCTTTTAAAAGTCAGTCTGTTGGTATGAGCCCTATCAATTTCGGCAAATCAAAAGCATTGCCATATCTCTTTAAGGGATGTTAAAAACCAGAAAGACGTAATTCCTTGCTTAGTCACTGATTTTTTTGGAAGAAATGGCAAGTTCTCAGCTATTCAGGATCCATACCCTGGGATTAAGGCAAGATTTGGTCCTGTAAGGGATTTTGTTAGCTCATAAGTCAATCACTGACTAAAGACAAAACACTAAAGGGAAAAATAGATGGAAAAAAAATGGATGTCTCTTAAAACCCTATGGTGTCTGTGGTGAAGTCATCTCTGAAGGAGATTTCAGTCGCTCCCACAAAAGTGCGGGGATTTCTGAACCACCTGCTTGTTCACTGCTGCCAAAGAGACAAATGCAGTTTCATCTCCTTCAGAAAATGATTGAGAGGGTGGAGACCAAGTTAACATCATAGAAACATTTGGTCATTTATTCATCTGGCTCTTCAGGAAAGTATATTTTGATCCCTCAGATTACTTGCTCATCACCAAGGAGAGAAAAATTTCTCCTTTACATGCAGAAGGACAGCATACACGTTCAGAGATGAGCAAGCTCTTTAAAAACAGAACAGAAAAGAAACTATAAAAAGAACAAGAACACGAATGCTGAGAATAGATTCAAACTTTGCTGAGTATATTACTTGTGATAATTTGATTTACCAGACTGTTTGAGTGTAATCTACCCTTACTCCATTTTGAATCTGGAACCCATTTACCACTGCACAGAATCTGGTCAGCCAGGGAATCATCAACTTGTGACTTCAAACAAGATACCACAGCAAAATCTTCAGTAAAACAGGCACCTCATAATGTGAAGGAAAGCACAATAGTGCGGAACACAGGCCTTGTGCTCTTCAATTAGCACACTTACAGTAAACTAATCTCTGGTAAGTACCCACTGCATGGTAGTCCGTGATTTCAGGAGGCGTGACTTCATGATCTGGATGACTCCTTTCAATCCTCTTTTATTTTTGATGCAAGCAGATATTGACTAGATAGTACAAAAAGCATCATATGAGAATGCTGCAAGTATCCTTGTTTCTTCTGTTTGTGTAACTACAATCCCTGCTGTACAGTAATGGATCCAAAACAGATTAAAGATCACAAGCCCAAGGCACACACGCCCAAGAAAACCTTCTCACATGCTTTCTTCTTTTTTAGCACTTGTCATTTACTGTTTTCTAAGGTATCTTATATTGTCGTCCTTCTCGGTGGTACAGAGAAACACAGCTTAAAGTAGCTTCTACACAGAAGTTTGCCACAAGATGCAAGAGTCAGTCCTCCAGGAGAAACGAGAGACTCTGTCAACTACAATACCTGTTACAAGAAGGAACAGTTCACTTCTTCCTTAACTCCTTTTTGCAAGACAGCTTTCTTGTACGTGGACCCCATCAATATGTAATTTAAAGTGAAAACCAGCTGAGACACAGATATGCAAAGGGACAAATTTTCCACTCATTAGTCTAATCTTCAGAGCCTGGGCTCAGGAGGGATCAGACGCCTTTTTGGGTGCCTTGAGACAACTGATATCCACAAGTTCTATGAGCCTGTTAACATTTTTACCCTGAAAAAAAAAAAAAAGGTGCTCTTTGTTAACCTTAAAGAACATGGACAGAGTTGTTCAAAGTAGAAAATAACCCAACATACCAAAACACACAGCTGGCAAATTTCAAATGATACTGCTTCTGTCTTGAACATTACCCCAGGGCCATTGAAGGGCTTAATAACATTGAGGGAAAAACAGCATCCTCTGGGCTAGAACGGATCATCTTTCTGCCATGGAGCAAGGGCATGACAAAGCAGCTGATATTCTGTCCAAAATGTGAGGTGCACTTTGAAGGTTAGTCCCTTATATGGTGCCACATCTAGGGGGTCAGACAATTTGAAGGTGGTGAGGCGTTTCAAGGTAGGTGGATGGGATGTTTATTTTCAACCATTTCTGAGGTCGCACTTCGCTTGCTGCACCAGCAGCTACACTGTCTGCAGTAATGTGAAGCTTCTAATGGCCCCTCTGTTACTCATACCTATATCCTTTGATGACCACATTAGCACTAACATCCTTATGTAAACAGACAACACTATAAATAATTAATAAGAATGCCAGTCAACGTACAGGTAGTAAGAAGGCTTAAATAAACAGAGAAAGAATATGTTAATAAGGCAGCCTACTAATACCAGAGTGTTTGTGCCTCTTTTGTCAGCTACATTCAAGTGCCAATAAAAAAGTGCTTAAAGCATACATTTAGTATGCCACTTTAATCTCTAATCATTCATATAATTGCTAAATCTGATAAATTTTTGCACTAGAAGACTCAGTAGTAGGCACTGGCACTCAGGAATGCCAGAAGAGAATGCAGGTAAAGCACATGTAACAACTCTGCTCAACAAGAAAAGAAGAAATATCGCTCTGGGATGCTGAAAAGGCACCATCTCCATACGAGGGTAAGGGTAACCTCTATTTGGCAGGCCAGGTGGCTTTCTCATGGACCAAGTACCTTTTGCCAGTGCAATAAGGACTGATCTACCTGATGAAGAAGTAGGCACGGCAAGCTTAAAAGGGAGTCACAGCTAGCCCTCTGCAGCTGTGAAAACTGTGGCACATGGCCTTGAAGCCAACGGCATGTGTACAGCATAAGAGAAAACACGGGGGAGGGTGTCCTGCTTGGAAGCATAGCTGAGACTACTGTCCTTTCAGGATCCTGTCTCCAGGTGCAGTCAGTTCCAAAAGTTTGCAAAGGTATGAACTTCTTCCTTATGCACTGGTTCCTCTTCCCTCCCACAGGGAATGCCATAATGACACTTGTCAATCAGTTTGACAGTAGCTTGATGTCCAATCAAGACTGCTGCTGCACCTGGCACGCACGATGGGAAAAATGCAAGGACTTCTTGGAATATTTATGCATCTCATAGCATCCTGTGCTTGCCGCATCAAAGCGCATGGAGAAGCTCAGAGTGCATTCAAGTTACTTGATTTAACTCAACTCCTGCGTTTGATTTTATAAACACTAGCCACTAACTGTACAGAAAAGTGAAGCAGGCATTCAGCATTTTACGCTCAAAGGAAACCAAGTCTTCTCCCAAAGTAGTAATACTCTGTAAGCAAGATGCAAAAGCCTAATATGCAGACAACAGTGAACAAAGAGAAACTACACTCAACTGAAAGGACAGGATGAGCACCAACTTAAACTAATCATCATCAGCTAACGTCACTGCCAACCTGCTATGAACAACTGTTTCCTACATGCACTGTAACAAGCTCCCAACCCAACACTGTTGATGCACACACAGCTTCACAAAACAGGTTCCAGTGCATGCTGCCACACAAACCTGCCACACCTTGGTTTTTGGAGACCTGGAGAAACAAGTTTTTCATATGAAATGCAAGCTATTATGAGTGCTTTAAATTAGACTAGAAAAGACTTCAAGCATTGTAAAACGTGTCACTTGCTTGTCTTGTAGTGTTTTTGATAAATTCTCTTCAGTCTCAGCCATCGCCCATTACAAACCAAAGGCTTCTTCCACCTCCTCTGTTCTTGCAGAAAAACTACAAAAGGAAGTATTTGTAGCGTTCAGTGGAAAATTACCACAGTTAAGGAGTGCAGTCACAGAGTTTAGGATTTAGAGTCAGAACCTGGAGGAAGGGGGAGCTCTGAAAGAACTTTACCAGCCACAGATTTGTGAGGCCAAAAAGCAGTAGTGCAATCATCTCCTGCCATAACAATTTTCTGGACCTTTCAGCAAATAGCTTTGTGGTTTAATAAGAAAAATTGTGCCTTATTTGTATTTGGAACATGTTTAATTTCACTTTTGAACCACACGATTAGGCTTTTCTCTGCTAGATGGATCCATGACCACAGTTTTCCTGTAGAGGTGGACGATAATCCATTCATACCTTAATCTGAGTGGTGATAAGCAAAACAGAGCTCCTGAGGTTAATCAATCTTTATACAGGGTTAGTCATTTATCTGCAAAGGCATTACAGTATGTTTACTTAACAGTGGCATTTCAAAGGGGCCTAGTTAGGACAGGCCTCCCTTTGGCCAGGTAATAACACCTCTAGAGTGCTAGAGTCTAGTACTAAAGAAGTAGCAAGGTTTCATAGCACACGGTTATCAGGGAGGATGCCACAATCAGCAAGATAGTTTGGTTTTGGGGGTGGTGGTGTTGGGAAGGGAGTGTTTACCACGAGGCTCACCCCCTGCAGTGTGGATCTGCTAACCCCTATGTTTTGCCAAACATAAGAAATGCAACTGTGTAACTTGTATTAGTGGAGGACGGCTTTTGTGCTCTCCCTTGGGAAGACAAAGAAAAATCAATCACAGCTATACAGTAAGGGCTGGGACGTTATGAAATTGGAACAGAAAGATCCTCCTAATGAAAACCTTCTAAATCTAAATTTGCCTCATCACAATAAGTATCTAACCGAAAGGTAATGTAGGCACTACCTCTCAAACGGGAAAATGTGATCTGTGGTGATGCATACAGTACTGCTGCTAAAGTTGCTGCTTTTGTAAATATTGAGGAGGGAATTGTTACAATTGCAGAAGACAAGTAAAGACTCACCTCACTACAGACATCCAGTAAGAATGACAGCCCAGTCCTATTGGCTTACATGAGGTTATCAGTTTTTGTCAAATGACAAACAGCCTTGTGTGGGAGGGAAAACTACCAGCCTGGAGGGAGTAATACCCACCATAAATCATGGTAATAGTTTTATAGTCTCTGCTAGTTAAAACAATTACTTTTTTCCCCCTACCTTCCTTCAGCTTCAGAGATACAAACCATGCGTTCCAGAAGTAACAGCACAGAAAACCCAACCAGACCAAAGCTGAGCCAGCAAAGGCTGAAAGACCACCATAAAGAAGAGGCTGGTTACAGTGGGAGAGGAAATGTGCAAAGACAGCAGGAGGAGGACGATGTAGCCCAATCCAGTACCATCCTAAGAAGTCCTAAGGCAGAGAAAAAACAAAGAAGTTCTTTCAAGAAAAGAGAGGATCTCTCTCGCGATGACTTGCTATTTCTTCTTAGTGTCCTTGAGGGTGAATTACAGGTGATTTGTTATCTTATTTTATACGCAGATTAAAACACATGCCCCCAGCCCCCTGCCAATTTACTGCAAAAACATAATGCTTTCATGTTAAGGAAACACCCTACTTAATTTTTATTATGGCTATCCGCCAGAAAAGGTGATCTTTACACCACACATAAATGCAAATAAAATTTACTCACAATGTATCTGTATCACACTAAAAACACTCATGGTCCACTGTGAAGAACCACGTAACTCTCAAAGTGGAGAACTCACAAAACTTCCCAATTTTGCTGCCCCATTCTAAGTACATTGAATACAAAGCATTTGTTATTGTAAAACCTATATGGAGAACATATTAGAGACCTTTAAGATCTGTTACTTAATTATTTCTTATCTCCCCTCTCCTATGAAGTTATGAGCATTACTCCCTATGAATTTTTATGTGCCAGATCACAAGAAGTAACTCACTCAACAGTATTCTAACATCTTTTGCTAGAAAAATCAAAATAGCCATTTTACTTCCCATAATATAAAGCATAAGTGTTGCATGCTACTTAGCTGACAGGATGCTGGGTTTGAAGAGCGAGCTTTTTTCTATTTGGAAAACAAGCCAGCTGCCAAGTGGTAAATGATGCCTAACCTGGTCAAATGTAATTTCAGGAAGTGGGAACCAGATTTCCATTGAGCAGGGAGAATATTTCTGTGGCAGGCTGATTGCACACAAGTAGTGGAGGCCACTTAAAACTGCTCACAGGCAGAGGGAAAAGCAAACTGGCCAAAGTAGTATAAATGGGTTTATCACATGGTTTCCAAGTTTATCAACTAGACAGTACCTAGACAGTTCCATTCTTAACATATGCGTTTATGTTTACATAATAATACATACATGCTTAACAGAACACACACACACATGCAATATGAATATTTGCTAGATGTACCAATCTCTGAGGGTAGATCCAAGACAAACTTCTACAGAACTTTTCGTTATGCAAACAGAATGATTTCCATGTTTGTGAAACACTTCTTTTCTACTCACTTGCCCTTTCTTAATTTAGATGGAAATTCACGTCACATGCTCCTCCAAAACAGTTCTCTCCTCCTCTCAAAAGAGATGTGTGTATATATATTTATATTACACACACACACACTTCATTACACTTGTGTAATATAAGTATATAAACACACACTTCAATTCTTGAGATTTAAAACTGGAACAGAGTGAAACGAGAAAATGGAAAACAAGCCTGACATGAACACTTTAGATCATGTCCGACACTCCAAAGGAAGCATTATGAATGAAAAATTCATAAAGTCATTTTTTATTCTTAATTTTCCACCTCCCATAATGCCAAGTCAAACCTCCAAAGATCAGCAGTCAATCCAACCATAATTAAGTTTCAAAGTTAGATGCCATTACTTTCTGATTCCAGAACATTTAAGATGCACAAAGATCACTCTTGTAGGTTTTTTCCACAATTATAAGGATTAGAAATAGATTATTTTGTATTTCTTGATACACTGTCACAAATAGGGACACAGAAGTGCTCCAGCCAAGAGTAGTCACACTGAAAGTGTCACCCTCTCCTGATACATCCTTCTTTTTGATTTTGTCCATTCCTATTCTACCCTTCTAGGATTAGCATGTATGTCTTTTTGGTTTTAACTGAGATCATAGAATAGAATCATAGAATCAGTGAGGTTGGAAGGGACCTTTAAGATCATCAAGTCCAACCATTAACCTACCCTGATAAAAACACCACCACTTCTAAACCGTGTCCCTAAGCACCTCATCTACCCTTTTCTTAAGCACCTCCAGGGATGGTGAATCCACCACCTCTCTGGGCAGCTTATTCCAATGTTTAATAACCCTTTCAGTGAAAAAATGCTTCCTAATATCCAATCTAAACCTGCCCTGACATAACTTGAACCCGTTTCCTCTTGTCCTATCACTTGTCACGAGGGAGAAGAGGTCAGCTCCCATCTCTCTAAAACCTCCTTTCAGGTAGTTGTAGAGGGTGATAAGGTCTCCCCTCAGCCTCCTCTTCTCCAGGCTAAACAACCCCAGATCCCTCAGTCGTTCCTCATTGCAGATAATGCATGTTTGAGACATTTCATGTAGTTATGTCACCATAATAGAGGCAGGGGACAACCTCCACCACACTAGAGGATGAGGGGGCAAGGAGGAGAAAAAAAAAAAAAAAAAAAAAAAAAAAAGAGATGGATGCAGCTTTAGGGGAGGTGGTGACCTAAACCAGTTTCCCCCAAGTGGAAACATTCACATAATCCGATATTCTCATGAAAGAACATTATCGCTAGAAGTAGAACTTCAAGAGAACAAACACAATATTCGCAGCAGGTTTTCTGTCCCCTCCAACTTAACACCTAGGAGCTAGTAACTTTACAGCAAAGAAGTGTTCTTGGTGGTTTGTTTTCTTCTGTTTTTTTTAAAGAGCAAAGAGAATCTACAGATCATTTAAAATACTGCAGATACACACATCATGTTTCTCCAGCATGGAACATGGACTTAGAGAGCAATGCTGTATTATAGGAAGAAGGTATGTGCACCTGCCAGCTTGCGCAAGAATTTCTGAAATACATACATAGAAGAACTTTAACTAAACATATACCCGAGATCACATTATATCTACTCTTTGGTAACAGGATGCCATAGGATATTTTATACGATTAAGGAAACAAATACAGTGACATTACAAAAGAAAAAGTATAACGCACATTTTTTGACTGTACTTTTTGAAACTACATGATCTTTAGAAACCAGATAACACCACCTTCTCATAATCACTGTCTTTTAAAGTGCCTTTTTTTAGCATACACTCACAAATGGAGAATACCCTTACAGCAGTTACTTCCAAAAAACTTGATGCTGCAAGGTTGCCTGAGGGCATGTACACAAGTATGTGCACATTTACATGTCTATAAATACATAAGGCATAGTCTCACACATGCATGCACAGGTAGATACACATGCACACAGGACCCCACTGCCAGCTCTGAAGGAAATTAATCTAGTTTTAAAGAACCGCCATTCTTGCTTTGGAACGCATATTGCAAAGGGTCACATCCCCTGCACTGCACACCTCATTACATTCGCTGCTCAAACGAGCTCAGTGTAAAAGCAGAAGCAGACGACCCCAGGTAGGTTTAAACTACAGAAGCCACCATTGCACTCAGAATCTAAAGAATGTGCAACACCTCCAGGCTTCAAGAACCATTCTAACATCTTTCACTAACAATTTAAAATCAGCTTCTAATGCCACAAGTCACTTTGCCCTGAAGTTTTGTGTTGAATGCTACACACAGGTCCAGAAACAGCAATACGATCTTATCACTAACAAAGTACTTAAGCATTGATGTGGGTTCTGAAGATGTTGGGAGTTTATGCAGAACTAATAAAATACAAAGACATTTACTTCCCTCATGCTTTTTAACTGTCTTCTTGTTACTGACTATTTTGGGACACTTTACATACACAGCATTCTTTAAAAAGTTTTTTAGTTTTCTTAAAATCGAAAGTGTAAAGCTAACCTGTAAATACACATGTACAGCTTAACAACATAAAACCTTACTTTGTGTTTCTGCAGGCTCAAGATGAAGTTATAGGAGTACTTAAGGCTGAAAAAATTGACTTGGCTTTGCTTGAAGCACGATATGGCTTTGTTACTCCCAAGAAGGTGTTAGAGGCCCTACAGCGAGATGCTATTCAAACAAAGGCTGAGCAATGGCAAGAAGATATCTACGAAAAGCCTATGGGAGAGGTATGAACATACAATTGATATTTAACCACAGTTCCCACCAAATTCAACAGCAAATATCTCACTGACTTCAGGGAAAGAAAGCAAATTAGTTCTAAATCTAGAATCTAACAAGAGAGTAAGTGACAGCAGAACAAAGTCCAGAGTCCAGTGGGGTCCGTAATAAAACCAGGTATCTAATGATCCTCATTTATACTGCACGTTGCAGACTTTAAACATAGACAGACCTGATTTTGTCTAACTCAAACTCTGATAATCAGCCTTCTATTTTTGACAGTCTTCTTTTTTTCCCCCCTTTCTGTTACCCAAATTCACAACCCATACAAACAGATGCCTCCCCATTCATCTCCTTGAGGCCACCTTACCAGTGGCTGGTAAGGGCCCATTCAGCAGTAATGGCACAGCTGTCTACCTTTACATATCCCAGCTCCCACTAATTCTGCGTGAGTCACAGGTACACCTGCTTGGTCTGAGTAGTTACTATAAAGAACAGCCATCAGAAACTTCATACAGGCAGGTATCTAACTAATATTCTCACATTATACCTAAGTAACCTTTAATTTATGGCTGCTGCTGCTGCAGTGTAGTTACTTTCTGAACAAAGCTATCTGAATTTAAATTCCGCCCTGCAATGCAAATCACTGGATATATAAAATTCCCTTCATAGCAGAATATGTGTTTTTCCAAAGTGTCTCCTCTTGAATTTAGATAAACATTTTTAATATACTGCTCAGTACAGATAATCATAATCAAAATACAAGCAAAAATTATGAATAAAATTCTTCTACCAAGTGTTTTCCAAGCTTTCTGAACAGAAATGCACCTAAGGATACAGAGTTCATTTCAGAGAAAATTATGTCAGCCAAAAGGTCAACACTCATTTCAGACGCTCAGAGGTTAAAATCTCTGACTATAATCTGAAACAGATAAAGTTCAACTGTGGAGGTTAATTTATTTTAGAACATTGTGGCATTATGTCACAGAAACTTTGAGCACAAATGGAAATGATTTGAAGAGAAGCCCAAAAAAGTTTGAAAACATAAGTTCAGTCTGTTACTTTACATAAGTTTATACACGCTTTTTCCTTCTTAAACTTAATGGCAGAGAAAGGATTTCTAACACCACTGGATCTGGCAATTCCAAAAGGCAAAGGTAAACATCCTGAGAGCAACTAAAAGGCTAGAAGGACCCCCAGACACTTCGTATATCTTGGTAAACCAAAGGATGCTATAATTGGCAGGCATTCCACAATTTCAGTTTTAAAATCCCCCCAAATTAAGTCAGAGATCTATTTAGTTTTTGTTTGGATTTTTAAAAAATTTATAAAAAAACAAGGGAGAGGTGGAACTAGCCACAAAGTATGGGAACCGACCATTTAAATTCCCTCTTTGCCACCATGACAATGTACCTTCGTATCTGCCTACAAAATCTCTGCTTATCCAGTTCCTCTAGAGCGTGTGTGTCTCACCCTTGACAATTTAGCCTTGTAGCCTTGAACACGGAAGATCTTCCCAAAACTCAACTGAAAAATACAGTGAATTTCAGAAAGCATCTGTAAGATTACTGCTCCTTTAATGTTCTCTCACAACTCACTCAACTATCCTAAGTTTTATGAAGTTTCTTGGCAAATTTGGTTAAGAACGTAGTGGGAAAATTTGGTGACTGAACAGCTTTACTCACTAGGAACAGGATTCATAGGTGAAGTGTAGCAAAATAGAAGACAGTAGTGATACATCTTGCTTTGCAAAATCTACGTGGAGTGTGACAGACCAAAACCATGTCTTTCTTGGGTATGAGGAGGTTTGTTGGGTTTTGGGCTTTTCTTTTTTTGAAAGCAGAGGGTTTTTTCAGCCAAAATTGCTCTACAGCTATTTCTTTCTGCAACCTAACAAATGCCAGATAAGCTTACTCTTATTTCTCACACTTGAGGATACAATAAATTGGTTTATGTTTAAAGGGGCTTAAAAGAAAAGAAAATAAACTTTTATTTTGGTTTTGCTTCTGTCTGACACAAAGGCATGAAAAGGTTTTCCGTCTTTCATGGTTATAAATTTAGATCAAGTCAGTTATTCGTGAAAAAAATCTGGCTTTAGATCAATTACCACTTTTCTTGACTAGAAAACTAATGGTATTCAACATTCTAGTAAACACACAATAATAGCATAAGAACCATTTTCCCAGATTCAAAAATAAACAACTTTTTAAAAAGAATCAAAAAGCCATCAGAGAAGGTGATGCAGGAAAAGAGAGATAAAGAGGAAGATACTGCATAATTTGTGGTGTCTTTTTCTCATGTTTCAAACCATCATGGAATTAGAAAGCCAATTCTGGTTTCTAACTCTCCCCAGCTTCCAATAACACAAAGAAAAAATCTGGTCCCTCACTGTTTGAAATGTAACGAACAATGCCTCCTACCACTTTGAGAACTCTAAAAGCAGTGAAACTAGAGGAAAGCCTATATTCTGCATCCATCAAGGATACTTCAAAATTGAATCCATTTTTAAAACACCATTGTCAATCAACTTGGGGAAAGATGCATCCTCATCAGCCTTTTCACAAAGTATCTCTGATTGCATCCTCACAATGTCTTACAACGGTCGGTCACAACTTTCCAGTGACCACAGCTGTAGGGCACCAGTAAGTTAGTCAGAGGAAGAGACTGAAACAATAAGGTTGACAATGTGGCATCAAGGAAAAAGCACACCGAATTTCCACATGGAAATTTGGCTCAGCTAGGGTTGAAAAAGACAAGGGAGGAACTGCTCCCATAATCTCCAATAATCCTAAACTCAAGATTATACCCTTATAAACAGTGACCATGAGGATATTATTAACAGGAATAATATTTCACTGAACTTTGGATAAAGAAGTGCAACTAGCCTGGATTTTATTCTGGCACAGCGCCAAACACAAAACAGTCTAAAAAGAGAAAGACTAAAAGTTTGGTTCCAACTTAATGGATATGAGACACACCATCCTAGTTTGACTTCAGACATGAACTGGTGGCAAAATGTATTTAAATGATTAAATTCCTGTGAATTTTTAGCTTGCTGAACTATTCACAGTTACGTAAGACCATGCCTCTTATTTTCCATTGTATTGTACAGTATGTTCAACTATTAATTCCAGCAAAAAAGCCCATATGGTTAGCCAGAACAAAACAACAAATCACTTAATTAAGATTTTATCACTTTAATTTTCAACAGAAGACATTTATACTGCTGCTTATTAATCCTCTGCAGTTTGTAGCCAAGAACTATATATGCTGAGTAAACGTGTGTGCGTACATATAAATGGATATTTCTCCATGTGTAGATTTAGCATTTGGACAGAGTAATCTGAGGAACCAGGGGCTGCTGGAGACTGCTCCTGTGAGAGGATCTCACACTAACAGGGGCGCACACAACGTCTCTCTCTTCTCTGCTGGATACGTGGGAGTCGGCCACAAGATCTCACAGGGAAAACGCAAGAGTCAAATCTGTTCCCCAGGGAAGTGCCCTTATCTCGCAGAGGGACACAACAGATCTTCCAAACAAAACACACAGAAGCGCAGCAACCCCCTACCGGACTCTGTTCTGCTTGGTCCTGCAGGGAGGGAGAGGCATGCTGCACAGTAACACACACAAGCGTCACAGGGCCGAATGCCCATACCCATTACGCAGCTCACATGCAGATCTCGAGTCTCTGTGTTAATTGTGAGGTAGGATCTGCTGCCTCTCTTCTCTGTCACCCACCTGTAACAAGAGACAGGCCCCGCACCTCTTCCCTTCTCTCCTGAGTGGAATCCCAAGCTCTCCACCTTGTTCCCAGCCACAACAGCCACACACCAGCTGCAAACGCTCATAGTAGAACTGATTTGACAGCATTCTTGAAAAGAAAGCCTAAATGCACCTTCTAAATCTGAGCAACTGGAGAAAACTACAACATGAAAAGAGCTGTGAGGCAGCAGCTTATTTACTTGTCTCTCTTCCTCTTTCACGCAAGCAGGTCTCCCCAGGACTACTGTTCTTTTATCCACTTTCAAATTCCTCGTTCCCCCTCCCTGCCTTGAATACACACCTCTCCCATTCCACATACCAGTTTGTAATCCCAACTGCTAATCTCAACACTGAGAAAACCACAACTGTGAAGTAAAAGGCACTGGCATTCCCCACTCAGAACTACAAAACAAAAACCTGGATTTACTACCTTTCTTCTTTCATACTTGCTGCTTGGATTACTGCTTGAACTAACTTCTCATAGCCATTCAACAAATACTCTAGAGCAAACAAAATATACTGAACCCATAAACCACTGCTGGCAGGTTCCACACCCTTCACACCCAACAGTGCAGAAGGAGGACTATTTTCTATTTGGTTAACATTGTTTATGTTGATGACTAACCCTCATCTCCATCAGGCATTTATATGTTTGGAAACAGGAGTCATTTGATTTATGATCAGCTTGAAGCCGGAAATTTCAGTGTTTTCTTACAATAGCAATTTACACATCCCCTCAGGTTCTTACATATACTTTTGAAGCAGTGGTCCAATCCATACAAATGTATCACTTTACTTTCTTAACCCCATCCATGCAGATGGCCTGCCAAAAGAAATCAGAAGTTCACACCTTTGCAATTTTCCCCACCTGACGTCGCACTGAGGGCTGAGCCCAGCAAGCACTACCATGCAAGGCTGATGCCCACTTCATGTCAGTTTAAGGAAGACAGGGCCACAGTTGCAAACAGCACCGCATTAGAACTTTGTCAAAAAAGAGGAGGCAGGTTGCCTTCTGAGAACAGCATATATTCACCTGACACCATGACCTTTAAAAAGGCAAGGATCAGAAACTCAAGTGATGGTGCTTTATGCATCTGCGCAATAGCTGTTCCAAAAAACCTACAAAATCTTGGAGGGGGAGAAAGGTTGACAAAGCACACTGAAAATTCTCCCATTCTGGTAAGCCAGTAGCTGAACAAAAGATTTTAAATTTTGAAATTTCCTCTTCTGGTGGAAGAAAGGAGAGTGTGGAGAAATTCAAAATGGCCAGTTTTCTTCAACCTGACCTTTTAAGGCAATTCAGTTTTCAACCTCTGTAAAAGACATAGAAAACACAGCCAAGAGATTACTGTATAAGGCAGCACTTGCTTACTAAGAAAGCTTGCATACGCAAGGGCTTAGGTAAGAGATGTTTTCCCAAGAGAGGTCCTACTTCACGATCACAATTCCAGAAAGCATCAATCTTGCTGGTGTAAAAGCATGCAAATTATGAGTGAACAAGATGAAAAAAAAAAAAACAAAACCTTAACAACCTGCTGTAAGACCACCACAAAACGGCCAGAAAGGATAGTCATAGGTTTCTTTACATTTTTTGATCATTCATGAAATGAGGTCAGCTATGTTGGAACAGTAAAGACTCTAAAGTCATAGCAGAAAGAATGGGCAACTTTCAAAACGGTCCACATTTCTGTTGGAATATTTTGGACTCAAACCATCTTCAAAGTCTTCTCAATAGTTCCTTTTTCCTTATTCACAGCAGCGCCAGCAAAAAAATTAACAATGATTTAGGATAAGAGAATACATAAAGCTTAAAAAGTAGCTGAGGTAAGCAGGAGGAGACTTGGAAACCCATGTAGAAATCGAGGATGTTCTCACTCATTCAAGAAACTCAAATTCAGGCATTCCAGCTCTTTCTATCATTGCTTCTGTCAGCCAAACTGTGAATAAACATGAAGAAAAGATAATTAATCATAGTCCTTGGTACTGAATCGTCCAAAATAAGCAGTGGCCCTAAGAATCTGAAGCCCCAGTGTTTCTTGTGGCACATGAAATTCCATGTAGGGGAAACATCGGAGAATAAGAACCAGCCTTGCTTCCAACACTGCCCATTTGTGAATTCTTTCCTATTAATAGAGTGAAGCACTGCAAAGCAGCTTGACCTACTAGAATAGACTGTGGTTAAAGGCAGGCACTGGGCTTTGAGCTCAAAATTTCTCTTTTCCAAAAAGGACAGGAGGATTCCTGTGTTGATCTGATGAAGGAGGCAGCCTCCACAGGGGAAGGGGAACAAGCAGGGAACAAAGATTCTCACCGACACAGATTCTTCCCAGGTCTTTAGATGGCTTCCAGTTAGCATTTCTCAAACTTCAGCTAGATCAGTAAAGCCTAAGGAGGAAAAGCCCTTCTGATTTCATACACACACACTTGCATAACTCCATCACATACTGAATTCAAAGTTATAAGAGAATCCTCAGAATGATAATTTTCTCTCAGTTTGCAGAAATAATTTTGTTTAACAGCGTTAACTCCAGTGAACAGTTATGCCAATACCTCTGTAGTTTAGAAAAAACTAAAATTTATTGCCAAAACCTATAATAGATTATTTAAATTAAAATATCACTATATAATAATATTTAGAAGCTCAGAAGAAATCCTTGGGGAAGGGGAGGGAATTTGATGTTCAGAGCATGTTATAAAGGTGCCACCTGCAAGTCAAACCTCTTTACAACACATGAAATTTGAGGAACAAAACAGGAAATACCACCATTAAATAAAAATACTTCCAACCATTTCAAAATTTAGCACTTACTTATTCCAGAAACCCAGAGCCATGCTCAAAGTAAACACAGGAGACAGGACTGTTTTCCACTCTTGGTTCTATCATGCATTTACTGTGAAACTAGAGGAAAACTGCTTTTTGATCTACCTGTCTACCTTACAAAGACAATTCAATGCTCTCATTTCCTATGCAGCTACATATGAGGCAGCTATTTCTATTCAACCAAAAGTCAGTCTACTTCTCTAGGAAGCAAAGGCTTCTTCTGCCAAGACATCTGTTTCTCTACCATAATGATCAATGAGAAAAAAGCACAGCCCTGGGAACAGTAACTGTTAATTAGTAGCTATTGAGGATCAGTCATGGTGGGAAGAGGAACAGAAAGTGACTGAGTGTCCTGCAAAACAGTACCTTAACTTATTTTTTTAATTTTTCAGAATTAGACTGACCGAACTAAATAACCCTTTCCAAACAGATATCAAAGGACCTGGCCATTAGGCTATTTTATATATATATATAGGCATTTGGGCATTTTATATTATTAAGCCTCTCAAATTCTTTCATCAATGAAAGCCTGAGCAAGTAAAAGTTTCAAAAGACTTCATGAGTTTTTGCTTTTTTTGTAGCTTGATAAAGTTGTAGAGAAACAGAAAGAAACTCACAGACGAATGCTGGAGCAACTTCTAATGGTAGAAAAATCACACAGACAGACACTGTATGAACTGGAAGAAGAGAAGAGAAAGCACAGCAAATACATGGAAAAAAGCGATGAGTTTACAAACTTACTGGAACAAGAACATGAAAGGTAAGGTTATCTCTTGCCATAGTACTAAGAAATACCTACAATTTAATGTTATGTCTAAGGATCTGTCCACCTTCTTATTCTGCATCCACTAAAAATCAGAAATATTCGCAGAGTTGTATTTTGAGAGTTCAGCTGTGAAAACATGACTAATTATTCCTAAATAACAGTAGTGTCTACATCTCCATCAGCAAGTGAGGTAAGTCAAACTATTAGTAGATTCATCTGCACTGTGGCAGAATGACAGGTATGTTACACTAAAGAGAATACAGGGAGATACGCAAATGTGTAAAGTTACAACCAACACGAAGCAGGTGAATCTTTCAGCATGTTTAAGGTGCTCAGTATACATTATTGTATGTAAGTAACAGAATAAAAAAAAAATCAGGCATGCAGCCTTTGATGGCAGAAGAAAAAAAAATGAGGAAAAGTAGAAGGTGTTTGGACAGGCCGTAGAAATACAGAGAGAGGAAGCAAAAGCAGAGGATAATTTACAGAAAGCTTTGGAAATAAGAATGCCATAAAGCTCTCAGATCAGTATTGGCATAAAAATCCATAAATCCAACTTTATTTTTAAGTATAATCTCAAAGCACTGCAGCTTGTTTAAGCACAGTGTGAGGGTTTCACTACCAATTCTCAGAAGGATTAAGAAGAATTTAATGTCATTTACTGTCTTTAAAAAAAAAAAATCTACTTTAAACTGTGGCTTCTCTGAATCTGCAGTAAAACTGGACACATCCTAATGAAAAGGGGGAAAAAAAAAAAATTATCGAAGAACATTTCCTATTCCCTGGATAGCTACTCCAGAAGATAGGATAATATTGTCTCTGTTTCCTTTCGCTGAGGAACAGCTTCCAGATGGAAATGTTCGGGTGTGAGAACGTCAAGCCCATTCTAAACTCACATTATGCACAGATAATTCTTCCTCTGCTTTGCCTGCGTAACATCATGTTCCACGTATTTTGGCAGTGCTCACCCTTTGCACTACACCTCTCTCCTGCAGGTCTATCAAAGATAGCACATATGCTTCCCACCAAGTACACAGCCATATTTATGGATTGCAATTAAAGCAGCCGGGCAAAAAACCACAACCTTTTCTTCTCAGAGAAACATATACATATGCAGGCAAGCACAGGCACACTCAGAAAAGCACATACAAAGCACCTCCACAAGGCATAAAACCGCCTCTTTTCTGTAAGAACTGTTTTTGTGAAGCATCACGTCAGGAACCAAAACCTGAGATGAATGGAAGTTTTTGTCTCTACTGTCTTTTTCTCAAAAACTATGAGACACTCATCTCTTAGAGACAGAGCTAAACAACTACAGTTGGTAAAAGTGGCAAAGTGTTACATCAGACAGGTGCTCACAGAGCATGAAAAGCTGCACTGAAGGAAAGACTAAGCAGAGTCCTTTCATTTTTTTCTTGTGAAAACAGGGTAGACATGGGATTAAAATTCTCTTCCCTGCCCCTCCCCCATATTCTCCCCAAGACTATAAAATATTTACCACTATTATCTGTAACATTTTCTCTAGCTGCCTGGAAAATGGGGGGGGAGGGGGGGAGAAATACTGAGGTGCCTAATGAAACCTTAGAGGATGTAATAATAGATTTCAGATTAAGTCTCAATTTTTGTATTTTCTTTGGAGGATGTACTTTATGTGGAAAACCTTAAGGGGGTGTGATGTCACATGTTGAGCTGATTCCAAAATGTTTGCCAAGTAACGTTGCCATCAAGACCTCCATGCAATTGCCTGCCATAACAAAAAAAAAGCAACCACCAACCAAAACACCAAAAAAAAAAAACCCACAAAAAAAAACCCAAAACAAGAAACCCCACAAGCAAAAAAACTGCTCAGCAAGTTAAGGCACATCTCTTTCTCCATTAGCCTGCCTGACCTGACATTCAGAACATACACCCATATGCAGCAAAGTGACCTTTTCTTCCACTTTGAAAACCTTAGTCCAATTCAAATCTTTCTAGGATGTGAATTTTGCATTTTGATTAAGAACAGATAGAACTCCATTAAATGTTTCTTATATAAAGCAGTAACAAATGAATTTTTGCTTCCCTCCCAATTAAATTTAAAAAAATAATTCAGAAAAGCATTAAATATTCATCAATGAACTTTCTTCATTTTTCAGTCAGAAGCAATATTCTCTGCTAATCTAAGTATGTATATAACATTCCTAACGGTATTTCAGATTCAAAGCAAAATCCTGAATTTCAATTCGTAAAAAAAGTGTTTTGCTTTTATCAAAGAGCAAAGCTACACAGTATATGCTAAAGATATCCTTGAAGAGTATAGAATGCACGCAAGCCAAACAAGGTAAATGAATAACATGATTATGTGGTCAAAATGAAAAAAACTGTAGATGTTATGGGAACAGTGATGCTGAAGCACTGAAAACTGCTCTTGACAACAAGAAAAAGGAAACTATCAGTCAGATCCAACTCTTAAGTAGGTCTCTGAATATATTTTCAAATAAGGAGGAGGGTAAGCATTTCCTCTTTCTTATGTATGTGCTCAGGAAGTATAGAACTGAAGAATTCTTAAATGAAAAGTTCAGTGATGAACTAATTTATCAGATGATCACGTTTTGACAAAAACTAGGCAAGCCTGCATCTCTAGGGCCTTTCTGCCGCCTTACTCCTTCCATACATGACACTCCTCATTAAAAGAGTTAAAATGCATGTTTGGACCATGCAAAATATTAGTGGTCTTCACCGAACTCAGTAGAAACCCTTCACCTTAATCATTCGAGAACCCCTTTGACTTCATACCAAGGCGACAAGACTCAGTTCGGCCTCAGCAATTGTACATTGTCAGATTTGGGAGTTTACGCTTATGACAGGATTAGTGACAGCTTTCTAGAACTGGACTAGCATTTAGCATTAACCCTTTAGGTATTTTAAGAGATTTACTTGTTCCCAGCCCAAACTAATCCTCCACAATCTTTTTTAAGATTAAGTCTCTCTAGTTAAGAAAGATTGGTCTTCCAAACTGAAAAGAGTCTCAGCACTTAGCAACAGACATTTACCAGTAAAAGAATGATAAAATCACGCTACTATCATTACATTTATTCATCTTCAGTCATATGTACCTTTAAAGCATGGAGCCACTGACAAACCCCTATCAGAAAAGGAACAGTTTTGTGCAGAAAAGGAGGCTGATGGGCAACAACCAGATAGGTCTCTCCTGCACTTCAGCAGGAATTGTCCTCTGTATGTGTGCAGATCAGACAGGAACACAAAGACAAACTACATGTGCACGGTAGTGTACTAGACCAAATCTACTAGAGCCTAGAAGGGAGAATTTTATTGTATTGCTGGAGCCTAAAGAAACAGCAGCACTCAAACTCACAGGAACACTAAAAAACTCCAGAAGCTAGATAGAGAGACTACTAGGTGCACCTGGAGAACCACAGCATGAAAATCATTGAGCTTGTTTTGAAGCTCTTGCATTTCATGGGGTTGGGGGATGGAGGGCGTGATTAAGGACTAGGAAGAATACTTTAGATGCAAATGCAGATGCCACTGTATCTTCCCTAAGGATGTATCTACTTGTCCAAATATATTTATCCACATTCCATATTTTTGCAGTACAGTTAAATAATAAAAGCTGCAATTTTAGAAAACGTTTTACAAAGCTACAATATGAAACTAAAAGGTTTTCCAGATATGCATGTTCCCAGTTTGAAAATACATGCCATATGCATCCAAGTATTTATGTGTTTACATGTTACTCTCCACTCCACACAAAAAAAAACGAAATGAAAGTAAAATAGTAAAATGATTGGCACTAAGCCCTTTTCCTCTGCAAATCTCAAGAAGATTTAAATATTACATAAACACAGTCATTCCCCTTTTTCTGAATACTGAAAGGAAATGAAGGTATGAGTGGAAGAAACCAGTCACAGGTGCCTTGGGGTACAAGGGTTAAACTGGAGGAAAGGAAGAAATCTCCCCATGTATAGATGTGTCCCATCTTCAAACTTTCTATATACTGTATAGACTCTCAAATACACAAAGGGCAAAGCTTTATTATGAACATACACCCATTAAATAAGTGAATGTTGATCAACAGGACAGGAAAAACCAGCAGTTTGCTCACAATGTAACAGATTTTTTAAAGGCAGTTATGATAAATGTTGCTCACAGGAATTCAAATATTAGCACAAGACTTTGCAGGTATAGCAGCAATTAATAGGATCTTTAGTTTAGTTTAAACCTACTAAGATGAAGGGTGTTTTTCTACAGAGAGGAGAGCCATCATAAGGTTTTGCTTTAGCTCTGAATTCACACTCACAAAGGTCATATAGAGAGCATAGTCCAAAGAAGAAAACACAATCGTTTACATATAAGATAATCCTAACATTTCCTAAAAGGAAACTTACTCCTTGTGGTCTAAGCAAGTGAAAAAACCTAAGCCAGCCAATCAAACTCTATACCACTGTATCAGACATTTCTTCTTAAAACATCAAATAAAGGACATTTTCAGTGTTAAGATAAAAGTCATTATTATACCTATCTGAAGAATCAGCATTCACTCCGCATAGAAAATGGAACCTAACCTGCAGAATTCTCACAACTGTAGTCTTTCTCATCTAACAAAACATAAAAACACTGTGGTTGCTGCTCCAACTGCTGCCCCCCCTCAAGGTCAGGCAGTTAATATGAGGTCCTGTTTAGTGATACAGGCTAGAAGGGATCTCTAGAGGTGTCCAGTACAACCTGCTGAGTGCAGGGCTAACTTCACAGTCAGATCAGGTTGCTCCGACCCTTTCCAGCTGACTATTGAAGATCTCCAAGTGATTTTGTTGGCTGCCTGGGCTCCTGACGCAGTCTTTGCCATCCTCACCAGGAGACCCTTTCCCTCAGTTTCACTGTAGACATCATTCTGGTCTGGCTTCTGCCCCATGTTCAACTGAAACTGCTCTCATTAAAGGCTCAGTAACTTCTCTTCTGGCAGACCTCTGAACCTAATCCATCTTCTCTGTCTCTGATCTTTCGGCTGCCTCGGACACAAATGAGTTTTAAGTACTTCCTTGCCAACTTACCCACACAGTTTCTGTGACTCCATCTAGATTCATTTCTCTAAGTGTCTCCACAGTGTAATCTGAGTTGGAAACTTCTCATTGTCCACTTCTACTCTGTCCGTAGGACCCCACAGGTCATCTTCTTTCAGTCTTCTCTTTATGCATTCACTCTCTGTGCTTCTCCTCACAGAAACTCAAAGCCAGCCATCACCTCTATGCTGATGACTCAAGTCTACTCCAATCACCACCACAACAACAAATTTCACCATTTGTGAGCAACCTGCCACAGTTGCCCACTCCATGACACTAGAAGGGGACTCAGTCTTTTATCCCCCTGCCCTTGGCTTCATTCTTAAGATTCTCTAATACTTCAGTTCTTAAAACTGGGGTAACAAAGTCATACTGCTTATCACTCAGCCTGTCATACCTAGATACATTTTATACCTGAGCTCAAAAAGTCTTCTTCATAGCACCTCCGAGAAAATAAAAAGTAAAATTAAACCAAACCAACCAACCACCACCCCCAAAAAAACCCCAAAACAAAACACCAAACCCACACAAATAAACCAAACATCTTTCTGTCCAAATACAATTATTTTCCAGACCCTCACTTCAAAAATACTTTTTTATCATTTCCACATTACCTATTTCACCTCTCTATGTCTCTTCACTGGATGCACTCTCATTACTGCATTAAGGCTGTGTATTTCCTATTACCTTTACAGTACACTCTTACTCTCTGATGCAATGTTATTACATGGGCTAAACATCACACTAAAAATGTACCAAAATTAAATCATATTATGTTATAATACTGCTCAGGTATTGAGTAGGTAAGAAACATGATGTCATAAAACTGAGCACTCTAGGTTAAGTGGCTTTTGGTTTTTTTTTTGTTTGTTTGTTTTTTGTTTTTTAAGTGTCAGATGAAAGTAATTGCTACACATAGTAGGTCAAGTGAGAAATGCTTGAAAACTGGGACAGGGCATCCAGGGGAGAAGGAACTATCTCAGCTAAAAGGTGAAGTGTGTTAGTATGACTGTCAGCATAACATTGATGTACTTTAATTCTGACACGTTCACACGTTGGAATAACAACATATTGCATGCCCAGCTCTGAAAAATTCAATATTCTGTAAGAGTGGGTAAAATTAATATTTGCTGTTTTTCTTAATGAAGCCAATTAAATATTATAAGAATCAGGATCTTATCTCTATAGAGAGCTACAGTAAAAATAAACACTGTCGACTTATTTATTCTACATGTGTTACCAGCAGTTTTTAATTTCATACACACTGAACTATTGTTGTAGATTGCATTGTACTCAAATGCAATCATTTCCTTTTAGCTTTCTGGCAATGAGTTATATATATTACATATGCCTGAGACTATGTCTTGCAAGTTGTGAAATGGATGCCAGATCTCTGTACATTTGACCTTTTTCATGGGTATCTAGTGTTCTGTAGGTGAATAAGTGAGACCCGCCACAAGCAAAACATCAGCATTCTTATTCTACATTACACCCCAATGGGACAGTCCTACTAATAACACCACTGATGCGCGAAGACAGACTCAAGGAAGTGATGTACACAGATTAATTACCTCATGCTCATACATGAAAAACTATGTACCACTGTGCTACATAACTTTCAACAGATGTTGTGAAATCAAACCCTCGTCAAAATTCAAGGATTCAAAGTTTTCTACAACAGTTTCTCTGCATGACAGAAGGTTATAATACTTTATCTTAAAGCAAATAAATTAATGAAATCCAGGTTAACAAAGGGATTAAAAAACCCAAAACTGTTAAATAAGGTATCATTATGTTTATTCAAAACAAAGATTAAGACTAAATACAGATGGAAACAGGGCTTTCAACTCAGTGTTAACACAACTGCGAAGTTCTCTGGATCTGTGGTGCAATTCTAAATTATTCCACTTACTGTAATCAGCAAGCAGATCCAAGATCCAGGTGATAACCATTTCTCATGCAACTCCACTTACATTGGTGGAATGACAGAGAGAAGTGAGGCTCTTTTTTTTTTTTTTTTTTTTTTTTTTTTAATTCTGAGCACATAAGAAGTCTGTTCACTGTTTCACATGCACTGTCACAATTACCAACCAATACTATCATTGCGTACTTTGAGGCCAGGGAGGACACAATGGAAAACCTTAGTCTAACAATGTTCTCCTACTCTGCTACCCTGTCTCCCCTCATGAGTGGGGATTAAATTCTTCTGAATGGGGTGATCATGGAAAATCACCCTGGTGGTAGCTGTGGTCAGCACTTTTAACCGTAGTGTCAGAGCTCAAAGGGAAAGATGATCTTTTAAGATGGCAAGTCTCAGAATATTTATGGCTCTTGTAAATCAACACCAACTCCATATACTCTGTTTGGAACCTAACTATTGACCAGCACGGACGATGAAGCACCGGCCAAATATGCTCATGGTGAGGCGCTGCCCTCAGTAATGGGGCACTTGCTCTAGTCACCAATTTACATTTCCAAATAAGACTGAGTGCACTGCTCCATGTGCAGCACAGCATAACTAGTCTAATCATAAGCAACAATAGAAGCGGATGACTGCACCAAGACCTGTGACCAAAAAAAGACACGGTGCACTTCTGATTCATTGCAGGGTGGGGCTGTGAGAGAGGGAGGAATTGGCACAGGATTTTGTAACTAGAGTTTGAAAAGAAAACACACAACATCAGACAGAAAAAACGCTATAAATCGTTCCCTGAGATAGAAAGTTTTGACACTATCATAATTTTCCAGAACAAATCATTGCTATGGGAAAAGTTGTACCCCTGTTCAAACGTGGAGGAGGAGAAATCTCAATGAAGTTAAGATCTTTCTCGTGGCAGAAAATTTGAAGCGACTTATATGTGCTATAATTAATTTCATATCCTAAGAACAGGCAAGAGAAAAATGGCCATGAGAACAGAGAGTGCAGGTCACACATTGGTTATCGAGACCTGAAGTCTAAATTCATAACCAAGTTTCCCATGGCATACTATGAGCTTCAACGCATTTATGCCCAGCTCAAAATCTCTGAGCATTATAAACAAATGTGAAAGAAGCATCTCACTTGCACTTTACATGTTATGCTAGCCTCCTTCCTCCTTATAACCTGGAAAAACACCTGAACAAAACCATATATCCCTGTGGAAAAGGAAATAAAACCTAGCAGAAGTGGAGACTGTGCACCCTCCTCTCCCTTTAATTTGATTTGCATGCCAGGAATTTTAGGGTTATCAGAAAATTCTTAGCACTGCAAACTTTATTCTGACGTATAAATTTATGACTACTAAGATGACTTTTAAGAATGTTCAGATCCTACGATTTGCATTTAAGTCATCAGGAAATCGGGACATCACTTATTCAGATGGTAGACAAGATTTCACATGTTTTTCATTTGAAAATTTTAGCTTACATCCAACTGGGGAACTGAGAAGCAAGACACACTCCCTGAAATCCTAAAATTCTCCCTTTTTTTCAATAGTCTTGCCAGCTAAACTCTGGATGTCTTTGCAGTCTTTCAGACAGGAGAATGAGTCAGTCTGTCCCTAACTGGCCTTCTAAAAAGAAAATTGAGAAGTTTGATGACATATTTGGATAAGCACACTCACTGGATAAAGTTAATTAACTTTTTATACCTCTTTAAGTTTGCTATAAACCTTCAAAATCCTTATAGACTAGATTTAAGTATAGCAAATAAAACCTATAGATTATAAATAAACTTAATGAGAACCGCTATATTAAAACTCAAAGGACCTTGTAAACATGTTCATCAAAGCTTCACCATTGTAATACAGCACCACATCCATAAATCCATGTCATTAATTGCTAGTTATCCACAACTCTTATTGAAATATCAGCCCTATATAGATCATCTTTGGTTCAGAACGCAGTTTTCTCATGGTCTATGAACACAATGTAACAGCCAACACTGTAGCTCTGACCGAAGGAACAATGAGTAAACCCAGAGTTTATACAGTTCAACTCTCCTGAAAAGACAGTGAAGACATATTGTTATCATCTGTATGCGCTTCAGGTCTCCCTGAGTGTAATATTTGGCCTAGAAATAAAAGATGGTTGAAATATACAGTATTGAACCTATAGAATGGCACAAATATTGAGCTGATTTAGCTTCCTAAGCCTTCAGTTTACCAAAGGCTGAGGAGATCTGAAATACCTTTTTGGAAAGCATCAGTTCTTGCAATAGCAAACGTCCAAACATCACAGTGTGTAACTCTATAGAGCTTTATTAAAAGAATGTACCTTACAGACTCAAGATCCTGACCTCTATGAATTCCCATTTTCTTTAGCTCTGTATTAACTTCAGGTGCAAAGAAAGAAAAGAAGGGATTCCAATGCAAAGAAAGAAAAGACGACATTCCAAACAACAGCGCTTTTACTAGTTTCATAAAGTAAAACATTTATTTTACATTAATTATATAGCAGGCTGTTTTCCATACATGTTCATAAGCATTATAAAATTTTAAGATTAGTCTGGTCTAAATTTCTTGTCTGTAACCAATCTTGAAATTAAGCTAATTTCATATCATTTCAGATTTCACTGCCAGCATTTCATTAGAGTGTGTAGTTTAATGCTTACATTTCTAAAGAGCTGAGTCTCAAAACAACACACACAATCTTGCCCTTGGGTATTCTGATCACCAAATGCAAAGATAGTTTTGTGATACCCAGGAGGCATCCAGAGCATTTCTTGGAGAAAACTGAGAGGGAGTCATTTACGATAAAAATAACAACATGTAAAGGAATTTGCAAAGTGCTTGGAGACAAAATTAGCTTTTTAGCCACCTGATTATAAGACTGTCTCCATGGCTACATCTTTGAAATGATCCTAGTACCAAAGCACAGGTTCAGCTAGCAAAGTAGCATTTCAGTAAGTAGTTGAGAAAATGATGCAGGAAGAAAGGGCTCAATTTTATTAGACTGTGGAAAGACTTTTGGAATGGGATGCACAAACTCTTCCTAAAATAAAACAGAAATAGGCTGCTGGTATTTAAGTTTAAAATGAAGATGAAAACTGTTTAAAATTAGCAGAAAGTTGGCAGGTGCAAAGGCATGCACAGTTCAGGATGACACGTCAATTAGGGATGCAATCATTAAAACTCTGTATTCTTGGAAATAAAGCATTAAAGTAGTTAATGAAGTTTGACAGGAAATAGCAAAGCTCTGTCTAACCAAACAGCATTTCAACCAAGCAAAGTTTAAAAAAAAAAAAAAAGATAAAGACAACAAACAAAGAACAAGGGCACAAGGGTTCCTATACAACTGTAAGTCCAAGAATCCAATGTAAAATCTAGACTGTCTAGTTTTAAATGTGGACATGGATAGAATGCGCTTCTCAAAGTGTGTGAGAAGAAAATATTCAAAGTAATATGATTATACTATTGATAAAGTATCTAAATCAGAATAAGAAAACTCATTATGCTGATGTAGGCGCTGTACAGCTACAACAAAATAAGGAAAGCACAAAAGTAGAGAGAGTGAAATAATATAAATATTTAACTCTGTAAAAGCGTATCCAGACTTCCTGTGAGATGAAGCTCATATATAAAGAGATAATTATATAAATGCTAGACTACTGACCATCAATGCAAAATAATGACACCACATAGTGATGAGAGAGAGCTAGAAAGGGCAGAAATAAGGGGAATCTGCAGTTATTTCTACATGCTGGATAAATGTCACACTAGACTATAACAAAGAATAGCTATTTAAATACTCTTAACTTTTTGTAAAGCACCTAATCATAAATTTCAGTAGGGGGAGCAAGTTACAGGTTTCATTCCTTCTAGAACCACGAACAAGTCCACAGTGTAAATATTGAAAAGCCATAGATGAGAAAGTTCTCAAATTCAACCTGTTTGAGGTAAAAGGGAAGGAAACAAAAAACAACTATCATATCTAGCTTTAAGTGGGATAAATACATAACACTAATGGAAACAGAACACCTAAAAGAGTAAACCTCTTGAAGGCACCACAGAAACAATTTAACAACACTGACAAAGCAGATTCCATACAAATGTGTATCAGCAAATCAAAAGCAACTAAAATACTCTCCCCAAAGTCAACCAAACCATTTAACAACTTATTAAAATAAATTAAGTATAAAGACATCTCAAAAGGGAAAATATGTGCAAACAAAGATAATACACAAGAAATATAAATGCTAGTATGTTAAAATCCATCCATCAAAAGTGGGAAGTCTGCATCCTACTCAAAGTGGAGAATACGCAATTGCTCTGGACATCCTTCTCCTCCGAACACTGACGCATAAAATTAATTTGGTTCATTCGCCACAACCTTAGTTCTTTCTCATTTGTATTTTTCCCTAACTGACATCGGATTCCACTGCGTGGGAAGTCAAAGAGGTTTCACATTAGACTCTCTTTATGCAGAAAGACTCTGTGAAGCGATCTGAAGTAGAACTGGTAATAGAAAAAGCTTTATACCAAATCCGTACAACACAAAGCAACAAGCTTACTAGCACCTTACCAGGACTGGATGGTATTTAATCTTCTAAAAAAATTGCAGGAGAAACTGATGAACTATTAGCTGGTGGCTAATTCCCCCCCTTAAAAAAAAAAAAAACAAAAAACAAAACAAAAAAAAAAAAACACAGAAATGAGAAGCAGCACTAGTTCTTAACAAGAGATTCTAGGAATAACTCAAGCAAACTCAAGACCAATTCATTTGATTCAGCACCTAATTAGAAGAAACTATAGTAGAGAACTGACAGACATCAGGCAAACACGAAATACTCCATCCAGTTGAGATGAAAGTGGAATTATATGCCAAGTCTGCTCTCCTTCCCCATCTGTCCTTAAATTGAGTAACGCTTTGCCCTTCTATCCTCCCATTAATCCCGGTATCTGAGCTGAAGCAAGAATAACTGAGCTCACTGCAGTTCATTTACCCCTTTCCCAACATGCATATGTTTTTCATGCACTTTAACATGCATAAAAACAAAACTCAAGGGTCTGACTAGTTACTTACAATTGTTTGAAATAGATGTTTACAAAGGCCAATTTTTAATTGAGTTTCTTATGGCTGTGTGCTTATCCATCATCATCCCATTTTCTCATCCCTCAGCTAATTTCAAATGAAATGCAAGAAAGAAGCAATGACCTCTAAATCATGAAATGCCTGCAGGGTTATTGCAGATGGACATCTTTTAGTGTCCAGGACGTTAAACAAGAATCCAGTTCGACCCTGGTAAAAGTACATTGCAGAAAAACTTTGTGTTCATCCTAACAGGGGGGAAAGCCTAGTAGCTTGTACATTATTGGATACTTAAAAAATCCAGCCACAAAACAAACTTCCATAATTCATTTTGGTTTACTATACAAACAGCTTTTTTTTCCACAGCAAATAATGCTGTTTTTACAAACCCTATGGAAATAGCTGCCTATCCTTATTGCACCTAAATGAAGTAAAATCAGAATCTTGGTTTGCTAATGCAAAAGTTGAATATTTGCATAGTTGTAGAATGTCACAATGTTCAATTTTTCCCTCTTTTCTTTCTAAAAAAAAAATCAAAGAATGAGATTATAGGAACCCATGCAAAAGTCTCCTGAAAATATCTATAATGAAATATTTAGTCACATTTTCAAGAAATAAGTACTAGCATGTGGGATCATGGTTTCAAAAGAGCTCAGGCGTGCAGCCTTCACCCTTACAGAACTTCCCAATGCATTCGGGCATGCAGCAGTTCGTAACAATAATGGGGAGAGGAATGAAGATGTCGAGCTCACTGGAACAGTTAGGCTTTTAAAAATTATTCCCAAGAAAGCAGAGCTCTCCTACCTCCAAGAAGAAAGGGAGAGGCCGTTTGTTTTTAAGAGAAAAATACTAAAAATACCTTCAATTACATTTATCTTAAAAAGAGCTTGAGAGAACTTATCACAAGTCCTCTTCAGTTGAATCTGAAAAAAGATGGAATACGGCAAAATGTGTATGATGAATGTTTACTACACTGAAATATCTTCAAGAATTAGGACACAGGAGTACTTGGATCGCAATAGAAGATGACACTGGGACTATAAATGCAGAATAAAAACATCCTGAACCATGTGAACACCATACCACTTTCTCGTAGCATCCAGACCTCCACCTCAATTAAGAAACTTCTCCTCACGTTATCTTGTTTGTTCAGCTGTTGTAATTACAGCAGGAAAGGGAAAAGCTGATGATATTCTGTATAACACTGAATAAGTCATTACACTTCCTTATTTAACACAAACACCTCACTTTCCTCAATCGTAAAATGGAAGGACAACACAACACCCTAAGTTAATACTGGTGCCAAGTCTTATTCTCTGCCATTGCATTCAGGACCAACACTTAAGACAAGAGAGTATACAACTATGCACTACAGTTCATACAGTATACACTAAACAGACATTCCTATGAAAGCACTGTGCACTGGTTTCTGTTTTTTTTTTTTTTTTAAAAATAAGTTTATTCTATTTGATCTATCTGTCCTCAGATACTTCAGTCCTTAGTATTAAAATTGTTCAGTTTCATTTCCTTCTTGGTTCTCGTCATCAGCTCTATAAAGAGTACTTATTTTTGCAGTCATTGTGGCCAAAGATATCACAGTATACTAGAGATTGGAAGGGACCTCAAAAGATCAACTAGTCCAATCCCCCTGTCGGAGCAGGAACACCTAGATGAGGTTGCACAGGAAGGCGTCCAGGCGAGTTTTGAATGTCTCCAGAGAAGGAGACTCCACAACCTCCCTGGGCAGCCTGTTTCAGTGCTCTGTCACCTCACTGAGAAGAAGTTTCTTCTCAAATTTAAGTGGAACCTCTTGTGTTCCAGCTTGAATCCATTACCCCTTGTCCTATATATTTTTGGTTACAGCCCAAAAAGAATCCTAACCTTCACTTTTCTCTTTAGATAATGTTTCTACTTCTCCATTCTTATATGAGATATCCAGACTGTCTTATAATAGGTATATTATATCACATTTTAGTAAGCTTCTTAACATGGAGCAAATTTTGCCCTCCTAGCACTCATGTTCCCCTCTCTGCTCTCAACTGTAGCTGTAAATTATGTTCAGAAACAAAATGTAAACTTTGTTCCATGTTTGACATTAAAGGCGTGATTCAGCTTATAGATGCAGACACCTAAAGTAAGTGACTTTGTTCGCATGCCTCTGTTGTGAGGCAGGCACCAAAGCGCCCAGCACTGGTCCATGGAAATGCACTCGTGACAGCTCCACTCAACTGACCGAAGGTAGGTGTCTTCACATGGACTAAAATCCCACTCCAAAAGCGGTAACTTGTAGATAACTCGGCTATGGTCACTACTCCTTTCTGTAACGTCTCTTTGAAGAGGCAATTTGAAAGACAAATCTTTACTGGGCTGTTTACTGCATTTATAACCAAATCATTTACAGTTTCTCGTACCCCTCCCTCATGTGCTGGTATTGAGTGCTGACTCTGACCCAGCTTAACCGTTTCACATCTATCACATCTGCCCATTCAGATTTCCTACCATTCTACTTCAGTTTACACATTTCCATTCTTAAGGAGGAACAAATATCTTATTTTGGAAGAAAACAAATTCAGCAAATGGACACCCTCTCGCCTCCCCACCCCCAAAAAAACCAACAAAGAGCAAAATCCCAGAAAATCTAGAAATTCCAGATTCTACAGAAGCCCACTAACCTCCATTTTGCACTCTGAGCTTGGAGCAAATGGAATGCAAAAAGCAGATATGCAATGTATGGTGGAAGTTGTGTCAATTCTCACTTGGCAGTAAAGATAAAATGGTTAGGAATCTGGTGCGAAACCAACATGGTTAAAAATAAGAAATGTGAGAAAGAAAAAAAAGTTATTAGATTAATGCTGTCTTTTCTCATTATTCAAGTTGGGACATCCCTATTTATCAGCAAAGGAAATATATGATGACATTTTCATGGGAAGCGGAAAAAAGTACAATCGCTATTTGATTTCTAACTGTTTGGCTAAGTTTAGAGTTACTTTAAGAACCTGAGGTTTGTTTGAATGTTTACTTTATAAAACTCAGAGTTGAGAAGCTAGCAGAATAAACTGCATTATCACCGTCAGTGTAAATTACAGGTTTTGTTTGCCATAGCCCTCTGCAAGGAGAAGCTGGCCAAGAGCCAAACAAAAGTGAATAATTTAAAACAATCAGTTACATTCTGAGACATTTTGTTTAGCATTTAACAAGCTCTCCAGGGATGGAGAAATTACTTGAGCATATTGTCTTGACATGAGCTAAAATGGTCCTCCCTCGTCACCACATTTTTGGGAATTTCACACTAATGCACTAGATGAACATAGGTCCGTATATATACATACACATGCATATATACATGCTCATACTTTTGCACATATGTATATTGGGATACATTTTATTTGACAGTTTTGCACATCCAGTTCTTTATTGCATTCCATCTTGGAAGTGAAATGTCCATATGCAGTAAAGTTTCTATACACATACATTCACTTGTCTGTCTGCTGTCTCTGCAGGATTTCTTCTTTTATATAGTAAGAGAGGACACAATCAAATGCATCATACACAATGCATCATGAATGGAGAATGAAGGCTGCTCAGGAACTGTTCTTTAGTTTATCTCACATTCCAGAGAAAGAGAGCCTCTATTAGCATATAAACATGGTAACTCCAAACTACAAGTATATAAAAAAGTTTTTGTTTCTTTCATTGATAATTAGATTATGACACTCACTTTTACCATAAGTTTCTGGGCCCAAGAATTTAGGGAATTCTGCTGAGCTATTAGATGTAAAACAAAGACATTGAAATTGTCAACAGTTGTTTCTGAGGATTCAGCAGCAAGCAGGAAAAAGAAGGGAAAATTATTATTTTGAGATCAAATGTATCTCCTCTTCGAAATCAAAATAAGACATTATCATAAAAAAAATTATTCTGCCCCTGCTTACCCTACAGTTTGGCTCCTATGCTTTTGTTAGGCAACCTATGTCAGTCATTCTCCAGAGTCCTGATACTATGCTAGAATAAGTGTCCTTACATAGCAGTATGTAGGCTCTGATTTCAACACATACCATTATGCAAGACCCCACCTGGAGTACTGTGTCCAGCTCTGGGGCCACCAACGTAAGAAGGACATGGACCTGTTGGAGCAAGTCCAGAGGAGGGCCACAAAAATGATCAGAGGGCTGGAGCACCTCTCCTATGAGGAGAGGCTGAAAGAGTTGGGGTTGTTCAGCCTGGAGAAGAGAAGGCTCCAGGGAGACCTTATAGCAGCCTTCCAGTACCTAAAGGGAGCCTACAGGAAAGATGGGGAGGGACTCTTTATCAGGGAGTGCAGAGGTAGGATGAGGGGTAATGACTTTAAAGGGATGGAGGGTAGATTTAGACTAGATATAAGGAAGAAATTTTTCACTATGAGGCACTGGAACAGTTGAGTTCTGAGAAGTTTTGGATGCCCCATCACTGGAAGTGTTCAAGGCCAGGCTGGATGGGGCTTTGAGCAACCTGGTCTAGCAGGAGGTGTCCTTGCCCATGGCAGGGGGGTTGGAACTAGATGATCTGTAAGGTCCCTTCCAACCTAAACCATTCTGTGATTTTTAAGTTTTATTTAGGACCAAAAGAGAGATTGGGCCATTTCATATAAATGCCTTTCAGAATATACCATGGCTGTCAACTGAATGTGGTTTCTTTAATTGTGCACCTTAAAAAATTCATGACACCACACAAGCTCTAAGGAGCGGACAATACTGATGCTTCTCAAAATATAGCGTTTCATTTGTTGTGCAGGAAAGGTGAACAGGCTGGAGGGTTCGCCAGAAGGCCCGATTTCTTACCGCGTAACTGTCCTCATCCTTTGAGACACATCATTCATGCTTGTCCCACTCTAAAGGTGTACGAACTTATGTCACACAGGCAACATCCAATTCTCTGAAATAGCATCTGCTCAGCTGCATCTCTACCCTTACCTGCCAGCTCAACAGAGGGCATGGCAGGCCTCATGGCCTTCAACTACAACTTCTGTTGATGGTCTGGAATAAGAGTCAGAGCCACCAAAGCTACCCTGTAGCCTCTAGCCAGCCTTTTCACAATCATTATCAATACCCTCCCTCTCCTGGGAAGGAGAGTTTTACTTAGTGCCTTACCAAAGTTGGGATCTTATCTAGAAGTCTACATCAGGACTAAAGGGAGACTGCATCTGTATACATATACGCGTACACAGACACACTTTCCTGCAGCCAGCTTATGTGTTACTGGTAGCATCACATCAGCAAGCTGTAAAGATATCAGCAAGATATAAAGAGTACTGAACCCAATTAGGGTATTTGCTAATACATGATGAAAGGTACTTCCCAGGTATCCAGTAACTTCTTCTAAATAACTGTAAATGCCTTTGAACCATACCTAGGAGAAAGCAGATTGTGAAAGGGAGTCGGGAAGGCTTAAGGTGAGAGTAAAGAAACAAACTAAAAACAGAACAACAGAAGGAAGTATTTGACTAAATTGGAGCAAAAGTGCCTAGCCTTCCTCTCAGATTAGACCAACAAAATCTACTATTAGGCTGTTCAAGGTCCAAATCCCCGTGTCTCCCCAACATCACATGAAAGGTTGCGCAGCTACATAATGACCAAAATGCTGCTGTTCCCTATAACGCACATGCCCTCCAACCTGACAGATGTTCATTTCATGGAGGAGGACAGCAGAGAAGGGGTTACCAGCAGGACAATTCATAAAGCTCACATTGGATTCCTTCCCTTAAGAAATGATAGTAAAAGAAAAAAAAGCCTGGTGAAGTGTTCTGGCAGGCCATGCCCAATCATAAATCAATCATAAATGTAGAAGTCCTGACCTGGTGACCATAATCTCAAAAGGTGAGTTTAGGTTTCAATTACTGTCATCTATTTATATTGTTGAAATATTTAATTCATTAGTCTACATGTAAGCTATTATTATACACTTAAAATTCTCCACGCTAATTAGCTAACATCCTAGGAGTTTGCATCTTTTAAAAACATACAAACAGTCTGCTTAAGAGGAAGTTGTATAAAATAGCATCAGAAGACATTCTAGACTATAAAAACCCCAAATATTTACATAGGGTCTCTACTCTGATCATGTTGCATCCTCCTCTTACAATATTTACAAAGTTCAAATTATCCTTGCAGTAAAGCCCCAAAAGCATTAGATTTGTTGTCTCTTTAGTTTATCCAGCGAGCTCTTCAGAGTATGCAATTCTTAAGCATCTCTAGAAAAATTTCAACATAAAAAAGAATCTACAACAGCAGCAGTAATCCAGGCTGGATAGGGAAGTAATCAATAAAACCGATCCCCAAGACCCAGAGAAGAACCCATCCTGGTAGAGCAAACCAACGCAGCCTGTATAAAATCCTGAAAAAACAACTCAAATGACACTGGACAAAAGGATTTTGAGAATTCTAAATTTTGATTCAAAATCTACCCCTGTTAGAAGCCTCAGCTGAGAGAGGATCCATCTTCTCAGCATTAGAAAAGGCAGGCTGAACCCAAACATGACTGGTTTCCAAACCAAAGTCAATTTATGAGACTGTCCTCAAAATAACTTGTACCCACTGCTGTATAACAGCACAGGTATGACATGCAGCAGGCAGGTTAGCACTGATTAATCATGCCACTGTTTTTAGAACCAGCAAAATTGTGAGCAGTCATCCTTACTATATGTTAGATCTTTAGACATCTTCCTGTGCCCTGTAGAAAGATGCATCAAGAGAACTAAGAACAAGGATTTGTTAAAAAGATAGGGAGAGATGCATGATGAGATTCTTCCATTTCAAATTCTGGGTGGAAAATTTACAGGGGTTTCAGATCCACAGGTCTGTAAGTGAAAGAAACAGCTACACTTCTGATCAATACTCCACGATTCTACTGCTGAGAAGTCAAAGGTAGAACAGAATCAAGAAGAGTTTATCCCAATGCCTAGGTGGCAAACCAAACAAATACAAGACAAATGCAGGAAAATATACTAATTTTGTCAATACCACCAGTTTAGTCTACAAATAAAGCTGTCTGCTGAAAATGGAGCATCAGATGGATCTTCATTCAGAGCATGGAAAATAACAAGTGCCTTCCCCTTCCCTACCATCCAACTCCTGCAACAAATACACAAACCAGCTCCTGAATTAGTTCTTGGCCAAAATTTTCTCAAAACTGACGTATTCTCAAATTTCAACATCAGCACCACGCCACTGATACTTGAAGAGATGATCTAGCTGAATTATCTATAAAGTAGGCAGAAATTGGGCATGCTTTCAGAAGCCAGAGCTACACATCTGCATGCAGCTTTTTTCAAAGCTCCAAAGACACGTTTTAAGCAGCCAAAAGCTCATAAAAAAGAGGAACTGTTTATAGGGCAACTAATTGCCAGGTCCTATGGTAAGAACAAGTTCCTAAAGCTCCGCTGATCTAGAGAAGGACATGTCTCTTTCTTAGGAAAAGGCAAGGCTCCTGGTGGCATAAAAGCAGACTTCAGCCTTCCGTTAGGGAGGGATGGCAGTAGCGGCTGGCTCTCATCCAGTATTCACTCTATGGGGACTGAAGTAACATGGAGCAGTAGAGTTACCGTTGGACACGAGAAAAGGAAGGGAGAAAAGGACGAGTTCACTTGTGCTGAAAAGGTTGCTAGCACCACACAAGAAACAACTGCCTGTGCACGTGCACTCCACGCCCCGCAGGCAGCCCACACACGTCTGTCTGAAATTTGCTGTTCTGCAGGAGGGTTGCCAGTCATGGCACACAGACATGCTGCAACTCTGCTGCTTCAAAAGGCTGTACAAACCACTTCAAGTTTCTCACACCATAAAAATGTCACACCTTGTGACTACAGTTTCATGGTGGTGAAATACAATGACATAAGAGCCATGCTTCGACAGAAGAGACATGGCAGAAGAGCTATTCTACCACCTGACAGAGGATATTAGTTGATATGTTTTAACCAACTCACTGAAGCAAAAAGCTCTACCTCAAACAGGGCAAGTCCTCATAGCATTTTATGTTGGTCTGATGTCCATTTCATGGAAAAACTCAAATTGGCTGAAGGGTTTATGATATGAAATGTAGTTATCTCCTCAGTGGTTACTCGCTCAGAAACTGAAATTCAAACAGAACAGCGGAAGGACCAAATTTCTTTAAATGTACTCTACAGAACTGCTTCATCATTAGGAGGTAGTGCCCCACAACAAGGATACGAGCCCTTGTCCCTTCTGAACTGCATCACTCTTGTCCACACATCATTATTTACAGGATTCTGTGCGCGTGGAAGTGATTCCACCAAAGTCAACTTACTAAAAAAACCTATGGGACAGCTAAATAAATTTTCATTTAAGTAAAATAAGACATACAGAAGCTACCAAATAGAGGGTATTTAATAATTTTCCTGAAACTTCTTTAAAAATGTCTCCTCTTTCCTCCAATACAAGTAGTACCTCATTAATTTTTGTTGTTTTTAATCAAAAAGGGGAAACAGTTTCCTCCCCACATATTTATAATAAGAAAAAAAAAACCACAACAACAAACAAACAACTCCACAGATTTCTACGAATTCCAGATGCATTTTCCTGGCTTTTTGCTAATATGGGTCACAAACAAAATAACATAAATAGGTTTCCTTTCAAAAAATTTGTTTTCATTCCTTTTGCTGACAGAATATGTGATGTCATTTACTCTAGTAACGAAACTAGCTCAGATTTCTCAAGTTTTCAGGGTGTTAGTTGTTAACACAGAGTACTAATTATGGAGGGTTTTTTTTTAAAAAAAATAAAGCGCTAGGCTGGCTTTTTATCTATTTTTAGAAGTTTAACACTGAATATATTCTGAATTTAAGTAATATTGGTAAAGCATCTGTCCTTCTCCCCAAAATAAGCAACATTTGCTGGCATAATGCCACCAACTTATAAATTAATATTTCTTTACAATCTCACATAGGACTTGCCATCTCAAAACTAAATCACTAGACCATAACAACCCAGAGCCAAAAGAGGTCAGAGAGAAGAGTGAACAAAATTAGAATGTCATTTAGTCAATTTTCCTTTTACATGCAAGGAGTAAGATGCCCTCAGAGCCCGGGCCATAACACGACCACTCAGTTGCTAAGTCACAGTTCTCCAAGGGCCCCACCACTCCTCAGAAAAGAAACCGTACTTCGGAAGGCAAACATGGTGGGAGACATTCTCCCAGGTTTTGATCAATCGTTTTTCAATAGAAAGAAAACAGACTGCTTTCCTCCTAAGCGTTTTTGAGAACATATTCTCTGGATTGAAGAGTTTTCAGCTGCAGGCCAAAATAAGTTCCTAAACACACATTTTGCATGTCAACAGAAGCCCTGTAGGACCAGGTTTGATTTTGACCTTCCCAACAACACTCTCACTTGAAATTGATTGTTTATCTCGGGGCACAAAATTAACTGAGGAACCAGAAAGAGCTACCCACGTTTTACCCACATCACAGTTTGAGAGACTGCATTTTGCTTACAATTGTGCACAGATGTGTGCATGGGGTAGAAATGCTTCTTTGACTAAAGTTAGCAGGTTACCTCAGTGTGTACTTCTCACTGGAAACATCATTTGGATGATGCCTGTTTCCAGGACAGCTCTTCTTTTCACTAAGCAGTAAATCTTAAATTGCATTAAGCCATAAACATTCTTGCTAACATAACACGGTAAAAAAATTCACAAAACTGAATATTAGAATACAGGAGCTTTTCAATGTTTCCTCTTTTAAAATAAGAACATGAACGAAGACAGGTTTGTGTTTTTGCATCCAGATTTTTCCCTCTATTCCTTGGCAGAGAGGCTCCGAACCTCACACATCACCTTCCACTCCCTCAGAGAGCTCTTTGGACAGAAATTATGAAGGAACTACAAGATATGGGCTACATATAGAAAACCTGAATAAGTGCAGCATACATTTTTGTCTTTAAATAAATCAGTCCCTCAGAACATAAGTGTACCAATTATGTGGCTAACATTAGGGCAACAAATTTTCCCTTGCCTTCCTATTGCCATATGCCTGTCATTTTTTTCCTACAGTTTCCACTCACTGTTTCAAACATATGTTGCCACTTATGTGCCAAGAAAGGAATCTCTGAATTACCCCCTTCATGTATGATGAAATGGCAGACTGAATGGAGCCAGAGAGTGCACCATTAGCAGTTATTCACACTTCTGTTTTCTCTTAACTTCCTCTTCTCCAAAGTTTATTCCTCCTATGCAAGGGGATGTAGAACTATAAAGCCATGCATGACTCATGCTGCAAAATATATAGCTGCAGTCTGTATGAGAGAAGCACTTTTTTGAAAAAAAAATTTTTTGAAGGCCACCTTAAATAAACTTTTTCTTCTTTCAGTTTCCAGATGGAGGATTCTTTTGTGAATCGCTTACCCAAGCATCAACACTGGTGATCCAACATTCTTTTCTTGTAAACTCACTGCTCAGTTTACCAGTGGTTTGCAGCCTCTCTCCCTGCAACTCCTGCTTCCCGGGGTCAGCCTGGGTGCACACTTCACAGATCCAGAGCAGTGGACCTCAAAAAGCATCTGTAGCGCTACCTGTGCTTTTCTTTTTCTCCTGAAGAGAAAACCATGAAAAGATAAAGTCATGCACGTAATTCTTCAATGAGGGGGGAAATCAGTAAAATCTGACTGGAGGGAAAAAACAGGATGCACAAACAACCAAAAAGCAAGTCAGTTTGATGACACAAATTCCCACAATGCCAAGGCATCCGTGCTCCTGAGGGTGGTTTCTTCCGGCACCCTGAAAATCCAGTTGAGCAACAGACCACAAGGATACAATATCTTCAGCACTCTAATTAACTTAGCAGAAAAAAAGCTATCCACTAAAACGTATGCCAGCAGCCACCTTTCAACCTTGTGAACATTAAACAGGGGTAACATGAAGTTAGTCCATCAAGAAACATTTTTTTTAAATCAGGTTAAAAATAACCAAACATTTCCAGGAGTCACTCAATGACAAATCCAGTACAAAAGTAGATGTGTTAGATAGTTTCAAGAGAAGTTACAAAAAAAAAAAAAATTAATGAAATAAGAGTGTTACTAAACTAAAATGAATTCAAATAAAACTAATAACTTCACTATTTTCTTCTCTGCCGCTCTTGCATTGATTATCGGCATCAAAATTGCCATGTGGCAATACTAGATTTCTTCTTTTTTCCTTTTTGCGTTGTTTTTGGTTTCGTTTTTTTTTTTTTGTTTGGGTTTGTTTTTTTTTTTTTTTTTTGTTAATGTGAGGAGATACAGACAGAAGTTTTCGAAGGAGAAAAAAAATGGAACCATATATTCAATGCTAGAAAATTACTTGCATTAAATTGTATGTTCAGAGTCTAAAGAATTACCTTTTGCTTCCATTTAAATTCTCAAGAGCATAATGAAACTAAGAAAGATGCACAGCCTGAAAACTGGTATTTTTTAATTTTGTAAGGACATTGTTAATTACTTAAAGGCATGGGTTCATGCTAAGAATGAAAACTATCCAACACATCTTGCTTTTACACTGTGTTTTGCTATTGAGTGACTCTTCCTGGACTTACTTGGTTATTTTTACCTGGTTTTTAAACATAATCATCATCCTGGGGTTTTATGTTTGTTATTCCAAGGTGTCCTATGAAACCAACTATAATTCATGCACAATACTGCTTTTCCTCACTTCTCAGAGTAGTGGTCCCAAAGTGAAGTGATATTATGTTGTTCTTATCCCTCTCCAGTGCTACAAATTTCTGCCCTCACTGATACCAACCTCATCTTTTATGGATGTTAATAAGCAATTATCATACTTCTTGACAAACAGAAACATAACAGAACATAGCTCAAACCCTCATATTTATGCTGACTCAGCAGTGAAAATTTAAGAAATCCTCCACCACTTACTTCCATCACTAAAATGAACAAAAAGGGCCCCGCAACACACTTCAAGCTGTTTTTCAATGCTAACTTTCTTCAAGAAGTGTGTAAAGAAAAGGAACAGTCAGGAAGGTATAAAGCAGCAAATACTGGGTCCCAGGAAGTTTAAAATGACTCAGTTAGTGAGGGGATGCAGAAGTTCTTTGGTCCTTTTGCAGAAAAAGGAATATCCAGTCTTAAGCTGGAGAGGCCAAAAGGCAGGAAAGTCACACGGCAAGCTCCACTGCCAGAAGTAAGAAATCCCACAAGGTGATTGTTTTCTACCAAAATCCAAGGGGGGGGTATATGGGGGGGTGGGGGTGCGCGAAATCAATCTTGTTTTCCTAAACACACATCAGTTACATGTAAATTTAGCTCTCCCAATTAACTAAAAATCCTTTGTCCCAATGCCTGCTCCACAACTGGTATAAAGATCACTGGGAGACTGAAACAGAAAGATGCCTACATGAATAACTATCAGAAAGAAAACATCATACATGCACACCCCAAACTGTTCTAAACAGAACTGCTGAGAGGTAAAAGCAAAGCAAGCTGGTAGCATGCTAAACACCTCCTATTGCCTATCCAATGGATAACAGTTGGAACTTGCATTAATTTTATTTCATTAAAAAATTGAATGTTAACTATATTAATTAAGCCTTAGGAGGACTCATCCATGTTCTGTGCTGTGGGTGAATGACAAAAAAAAAGTCTAAGAACTACACTGTCTGCTGTGAATGGATCAAAATACAAAGAACTTCTAAATAAGCCTTCCTTTCCACTTCAGTATGTTAAGTATTACACACATTTATGTCCCAGTTGTCCTTGAAGCATCAAGACGAATATTTTGAGGCTGATACTTTCAAAATCTGTATCTTGTTTCAAGATTTTATGGGAGCACTGAGCATCTGGAATTGATCTGAAAAAGAAACTGGGGGGTTCTGTGAAATGACCAAATCAAATTGATTATTTCTAAGGGTATGTTGGGACAGCCACATTAACAAAAAAGTTGCCAACGAGTTCCCACTCTTCAGCAAATATATCTCAAAACGAAGTCAATATTGATGGATGACTCATGCTGGTGCTTTATTTAGCCTAGGAGGAGGGCAAGAGGGAAGAGAGCAGCAAAATCCATGGCCTTGGGTTCAGCCAGTCTTTTCACTAAAGAACACCTTCTGGTCTAAAAGGTACACATACCCAAAGGCTGACTAGAAGTTTTAATTTGAAAGTTTGGTGCAATTTTACCCTGAAGTCATGCTTAAAAACTATGTTAAGACAACACAGCAAATCAGCTATAGATCGTCATAATATAAAACTCACACTTTTAAATGTTTGGTTTGTTGGGTTTCTTTTAATGTGGTCTCATTTCCCACAGAGTAGGGACCTACATATTTATTTCATTTAAGATGAGGTTTATGAAGTCCAGGAACATTGAAACTAGACTGAGATCAGACAAAATACCACAACAATCAATAAAAGACCAAACTTTGGTATAACTTTCATACAGCTTGAGAACTATAAACTCCATATCATACCTTTCACAAAAAAAGGGTCTTACTAAAAAATGGATTAGTTCTGAACTGGGCTGATTAAAGTTATCAGACACATAACAATAATTTTGCACATATGGTCCCTAACAAGCGAATAACTCTAAAGAGTGCTTAAATTAGCTTAGAAAGACAAATTTAATATTCCATAACCAAAAAAGTTTCTTTCCAGTAATTTTAAGTGGATCATCTTCCAACAAATTAAACCCACAGACTGAGTGGAAATTGGTCTGCCTCCTTTGAATTCATTGACAACAGGAACTATACCACATGAAATTTCAGCATATCGGTCTATAAACATATCTGTAAAACTCCTCTGGTTCTTTTTGTTTGTTTCAATACATTTAAGTGCATTTACAGAAAGAAAGTGAACTCTTAACCTATTTAAAATCTTATTTTCTTCAGCTACACCCTTCCCAAGTGAATCTTATCCCCAGTCTATTATTTCACTTCATTGTTGTTAATAGGATGGTTAGGAAATGGTTAAGTTTGCAAGATTACGTCTTCCATATGCAACTACCATTCAGCATCCCACCCTAAGGGTACAATCAACCAATAAAGACTTTGTTCTGATTATGTAATGCTTATATTTGATATCCCACTTGAGAGCTCTTTTGGATGTAAAGACAACTATAGCATAGTGACTTTGCAAATAAGATGATGTAATGTTACTTTGGAAGTAACAAAACATCTGAGCATGCCCACGGTGAACTACACAATTCAAAAGCCCAAGCACATTTCAGTCTGAACCATTCAGTTGCTGGAGAGCTGAGTCTCACTTTCTGGTTTGTTTTTCTATAGCTCTTACAAACTTTCTGATACCAAAAACAGAATCGCAATTTTCTTCAAAACTAGTCACACTAGTCACACAAAAAACCACACAGAACAACCCAGCTTCACTTCAAGTTAACAGGTTCTCAAAAAAAAAAAAAAAATAGAATGAAAACCCTCTCCCAACTTGTATTTATGAATAAGAACACGAAAAATGTTTTCCAGATAACTTTAAGCAATGCATATGATCAACAGTTCAAAAGAATACATGCAGGATTCGTGCAATTCTTAAAAGAGAAGTTCTATGCGGAAATCCAACTTGTATCAATACACTTGTAGCTTAAGAATTATGAAGGTGTTTAACTTGGGATCTACATTCAAATTTCACAAGTTAACACATACCCAGTATGTTCACTGTTCAACAAAGTAGAAACAGTAATAGCCTATGAACATCATAAGACCATACACACACACATACAGTCTTAAAAGGAGGCTTTATATATAGCAGCTTTTATTTCACATCAATGAAGAAGGGTTTTTTAAAGAGGAAAAACAAAAAAAGCTTACCGAAAGTAAAACATTCAAATATTCACCAGAAGAATCACATAACAAAACAACAAAATTCTATTATCAGCTCAGTAAAATCACTCTCACTGAAGAGGTTACATGAATAGTGAAAGACAGAGAACGTCAGGGTCAGAAGAATGAAGACAGACAAACAAATCAAGCCAAAGCTCTACTGGAAAACAAAGTGAACATTTTTCTTCCTTGCGAAAGAGGTGACCATTTTCAGTATCCTCAATGCCATGCAACTGACAGCAATAAATTGGCTCTGTTTGAAATAAAAGATCCCCAAGATAATTCCATGCAGAAATGCAAGACACAGCCATTTTCCTTTCTAAATTCAGATTAATGCCAAAGTGAAAAGTATGCTTTTGAGACTCTGTGTGGACTACTTCCTGATTCTGGACCTCTTCCCTTGACCATTGACCTCCCTTAGGGAACAAAAGTGCAATCCAGGCATTCCAGTACAAATGCTAAAAACGCCTCTTAATCATTCCTTCCCAGTCACTCCATCGGACATTGGGATCTTCACATGGTCCTCCCTCTGCCTTCCAATAATCCACTCTTGGATGTTCTTCTTTCAACAGGACGAAAGCAAACTGAAACTTCACCAGACAAATGTTAGCCTCTTTTATTGCTTTTGACTCCTAGACGCACTCAAAAAAGGAGAGGAGAGGAGAGGAGAGGAGAGGAGAGGGAGAGGAGAGGAGAGGAGAGAGGAGAGG